>NC_140532.1:11781079-12981079 GCF_057382185.1 Mchenga conophoros
AGGGAAAAGGCATGATGCATCTTTTAACATGTGCAGTCATTTCAGAGTGCAAAACCTACAAATGTCACGTCCTCTTAGATCAAAAGTAATTGGTCAGGCTGCAACAACAAGGCACAAGGGGTAACGAAGCAGTTTGCCACTGTAACGGACTCAAATGACATACTGTGAAACATGTCGGTGAGCTAATAGACCCCATCGCACGAGGAGGGACCACAGTTTCATTCTGTCCTTTCAAATTAAGCTAAAGAGGTGCAACAGTTCTTTACAGTTCCATAAGCAACATTACTCCTCGGTAGCACCTCATTTTTAAGAGTTACCATGGCATGACATCTATTAGTAGGCACATTTACACTATAACTAAACTCTAATTCTATCACTAAGAGCTAAAAGTATAAGCCAAAAAATACTTGGATAATTTACAGTATAGTATTATTAAATAATACTAGAATATTATTGCATTATGCTAAAAAAAAAAAAGAGACAAAAAAGGATCTAAGGAGACAAGTTCTTGCATTTGAGCGCTATAGGTGAGCAAAAGAGTAGCTCAGAAGTGCACAGGCTATTAAGAGGGCAAACAGGGGGATGGTGTGCATTAGGGTTGGCTCACAGAGCAGTGACCAGCCCCCATGGTGCCTCACAGCTGCATGGAAGATGGTGACAGCAAGGGAAGCAGGTGATGTGCTCCAAGTGGCTCTCAACCACTTTGCAGCTTGCTGTGTGCTTCTCTATACCCAAGAGATATCAGATGTCAGACCCGATAAATATGGCTCAGATCACAATTCCAGTATAAAATTAGGTCCATATCAAATCCAGTAGTGGCTTTTCAGGCATAAGTACAAAATAGAAATCCAAATACAGAGAGTATTGTGACAACATTTTATGAAGTGCTTGTTCTACGAGTGAATAATCCATGCTATTATAATCTGCTCATTAATGTTTTATGTGTTCACAAAGCTAAACTGAACATATTAGTAAGGATGTGTTTAATGAGGACAGAGAGCTTAAAATAATGAAGAAGAAGTCAGTAATGGTTTATTGTACTTATTAAAGTGGACGACTTTTTCATATTTCAGAAAAACAAAAACATGCCCTTACATTTCAGTTCTTACTGAAAGAAAACTGAAGTCCTGAAAGTGTCGTCTTAGTTTCAGGAGAAGACACACTGACAGCAAAGACTAGATATTTTTTGGTGAATGTGAGGACAGGATCACATGTGCACCACGTAGGGAAAACTGAACACAAACTGGATTTTCACTGGAGGTAAAAGACGTTTTTAATACAATCATAACTTCCCTCAGAATGAGAATTCATTTGGGATCCATCCACAGCACACAAGAAAATATGTGGACAACTTATAAAACAACTCTGATCTGATGGGACTACAAGTTAAAAAACAACAACAACAACAGATCTATTATGTGAATGTAAAGTTGACACTGCTTCATAGGAAAATAACTGTCACGCTCCCATCACTTGGTAAGTGGGTCACAGGACTGTACATGACCCAGACATGGGTCCCGGCCCTCGGGGTCATGGGCCAGTCAGGCATGAGGTGCCAACTGAGCACTTCTGATTTGACTCCAAGTTAGGTGGCCTTAGCTGAGCCCCTGAGTTGAGCCCCTGGCTCATTCTACTGACACAAGGCACAGTCTGTAAGGAACCGCAGGGCTCACACAGTCACAGTCACGTCTTCATCAGGACATTGCTATAGTATGCTTGGACTGACACCACCAACCCTCTGTTTCCTCCCCTGCATCCTTCCATACAAGGAAAAGCTGCTAGAAAAAAAATCTTCTGTATTGAGTACTTTTATTTTGCCCCTAAAACATCCTTTGAGACAAGAAAAGTCAAAATAGGAATTCAATTTTAACTGCCCAGACCTCGCTGATTGAATCCACGGGCAAACATCAGTCTATTGCTGAGATCCCCTGCAGTGACAGGAAAGCTTTTGTTTTCCAGGAATGCTTGGTGGACAGATTATAAAGCTGTAACAAGGGAGAAGAAACTGATCCAAAATAAATTCCTGAATAAGGTCAAATGAAAAAAAGAAGAAGAAAGGCTTACAAATAAAACAAGACAAAGAATAAGCAGCCAAGAGTAGTTTTCTAAAGACATACATACAAAAACAGCAACAACTGCAGGTTAATGAAGCTCAGAAACACAGAGGCTGGACACGTCCCTCAACCAAGCTGCTTGCTCAGAAAGTTTGAGATATTAAACTACAGTACTAATTAATTCAACTGGCCTATGTAACCCTAAGACAATTCATACTCCAGACTGTAACATCTTTATTGATCTCGGGAATGCTTCAGTGGGTTCCCTGCGCTTATCTCACCATTAAAAGCATCTCTAGTGAGGAACCACAATTTAATTAGATGACAATCACTTATAACAATGCACAGCTAACAGCACAAAATTTGCACATTATTGCTGGCAGTGATAAATTTCAGTATCCCAGCAGGCACAACTCATATCCTACATTTAACCCCTTATTTACAAGCTGCTCCTGTTTTGCAACATCAAAATAAAAGGATGGCACATGGAAACTTTGATAATAGCAACAATACTTTCTCTGTTTTTTGGGATATACATATTCATTTTTTTAGGTGCTATAAATAAAAACTTAATGACTTACTAGAAAAACTATTTTGGAAAGCTGAACTAAATCGACGCGCACACAACCAGGTTGTCTTTGTGAGCTTTGTGTCCCTTTGCAAAAGGGTCAAACAGTAGCAATGGCTGCAAATGGAAATTTCTCATTCAGTTACACAAACTGTGAAGTTCCTAACGATACCGAAGATTATCTGAAGCGGCAGTATGAGCAATGCATTAAAATGCCCACTGGAGGGCAGTATACAATTTAAGCACCATGAACATAAGATTATATAAGGAGGCAAATAAGGGGAAAAAAGACATTATAAGAGATTTTGCAAGACTGTGTAATCAGGCAAGTCACACTGGCTTTGTAAGAAATTACAGTTATTAGCCCCTTCATCAGATATCAACCCTCGCTGTGCTGAACTTTAAGAAAAGAACAAGAGGCACAGTTAAACTTAGAGAGAACATTGTTATTTCCAAGCTACTATTAACAATATTTACTGAATGTTTTTGGCAGAAAACAAACAGGAATGAGGATTAATTGACCTGCAAAGTGAAGACTTCATTCAAAAGGTCATCAAGACAACAATAAGATGACACTGTATTTTTGCCAAGGGGCACATATAGAGGCCAGGGGCTAATGGCAATGAAGCATTTGTCAGTCATCCCTGTATTTAATAATCCCTAGCTCTCCATTTTCTGCTGTTTGTTTATATTAACCTCTGGTTGAACCCTCTTTAGTGGCAGCCTCCTTTGCCAGAAAGTTCAGTGAACATTCAGCATGGAAGCGGAGAGCATGTCATCTCGAATCTATTAGCCCACAGGGGAGATTGCAGCATCCAACAGTATATCTCTCTCTCTCTCTCTCTCTCTCTCTCTCTCTCTCTCTCTCTCTCTCTCTCTCTCTCTCTCTCTCTCTCTCCCTCCTTCTCTCCCTCATTCTCTCGTTTTCTCTCCCACTCTCCTTCTCTCACTCTTTCTCTCTCAAACAGACAAGTGCACACACACAGAGAGAGACTTGCAAACACACACAGTAGGTGAGCTTCTAACCCACACATTTTCCATGCTGATGGTGCATGTAACTGAGATTATTAAAGTGTCCTGGTTCTGACCTCACCTTTTCACTCATGCCTAATAATCTCATCATACTATGCACTACATCACTCTAATACAGAGCTCGGCAGAGCAAACAAAGTCAAGTTTGGGGAAAAATAGAAAAAAGAAACTAATTTGAAATGATTTTGTTTATATTTCTTCTGTTAAAAATTATCTACATATAATGGTGGAAAGACAAGAAATGCCAGGTCACATCTATAAGGAAAATATAGTATAGACTGCACATGTCACCTGTAAAGGAATTGCTTGTGTTTTAGGTTACTAGTCAATTAAATACGATCTTATATAAGACAGGCTAGGCTATATATGTAAATCATATTGCTTGCAAATCATTTAGAGAGTATATTCTGTTTAGCTGTGATGCCTGTGTTTGCACTTAGCCCTGTGTAACTACTCATAAAGTGATGCCTAAAATAAAAATATTCATCTCTGGGATTTAAGTGGGAGTTTTTCAGTTGCAACAAACATGATTCTAAGCCTCCATCAACTTTTACAAGTTATGCCATTTCTTTGATTTTCTTGCACCTGAAGATCTTGCCTGTAAAACTAACTGTGCATTTAAAGGAGCAGGGTTGAGGTAGTTGATTCCGATTCACTATTTACTTGGCAAGATAACTGGATGCACCATGGCCATTGGGGCTTTTAGAATAAATATAATTTAACAGCATTTAATATGTTTATGGCTGATGCCGGAGTATAAATATCACAATAAATATTTTAAAAAAGAGAGAAGTCTGTCACTGTAGCACAACTTAGTAGCTACATGTACACAACCATGGTAAAATCCAGTGTATGAAGTTTTAAATGTGTTTAATGTTCCAGAATTATATGATAGAGACTCCTCCAGTTTTCACTGTTTGCCTGGCCTGTGTGTTTTCAACGGAGATAAAGACAGGAACTTCAATAACGGTCATCCCCCTGTTCATGACGAACACTAGAGGTAAAAATAAAACACAGTATGCTCAAGACAAGTGTGCCAAATGTCCTCCAGGTGAGAACTGAAGGCAAGGCAATTTAGCTTCCATGTACTCAACAGCTTTATGTGCACGCGTTAATGCCTCAGCTGCAAAACCCGTTCGATGTTAAGGTCTAACTGTGCATTAGCGCGGCAGTTATGAGGCCATTTCCAGAACACAGTGATTTTAGCTATGTTATCTTTTATTATACTGGCAATGTGAAGGACTATGTTATTTTTGGAATATAGCTCAGGCTGCATAAATCTGAGCTGGCAGCATTCCACACTGATATACATTACATGAACATTGTTCCTATAATGCCATCATTTTCTTTTTTTTATTATTATTTCTGCATTGGAGACATTGTATTAAAAGCCTGGCACTACTAGCACGGTTTAGTCACATGGAAACTGTCAGAGTGTGACAGTCTTGCTTCTGGGCCAGTGCACATCTGATTTAGTCACCTCTTAGTTACCTCTGGAAATAATCTCTTATCCTCTGTCACTTTGGAGATAACAAGAAGTGCTGTAAAACACAGGGTACAGTGTAGTCTTACTCAAAACACAGTCAATTCACCTTAAAGAACACCTCTGTAGTTATAGCAATGCAATCTTTCTCCATCATTTACAGGAAACTTTAACAACACAGTGCCACAGCAAAGACTAGTACTCTGCATATATTTAGGCAGATTATGTGTTTATATTCTTATTCATCATAGAGTACCATCAGGAATTAATTTAGTCTGGCATAAATCTTCTCCACATTCACTGTCTGGGATTACACGAAGCAAAAGATAGGCAGGCAGGAGGGATCCTACATGTAGAGAACCTGGTAGTTTCTCCAAGATCTTTAGAAATGATAGTGATGTGAAAATATTACCTGATATCTAACATGTACGATACCTAAAACCCTGTATGAAGTAATAGGAAACATTTACCACAATAACAGCACACATCATGTATGTAGTAGTATATAAAAACATACAAATAACGCAACAATTAAGCCTTCTTTGGAATGCCTGGTGTTGCCAGTGGTCCGAGCCTCCATTGGGTTTGAGTATGTGGCCTGTTGAGGATTACAGGTGGATGATTAGTGAGATATGATGAATCTTAGGGCCAATCAGGGGTCAAACAGGTATGAATAATTAGTACCAAAACATGTTAAGAACTTCTACCATAGACTTTTAATGCACAGCTATTGTGTTTCGAACATTCATACCAGAATTTCCTGCATTCTTAAATTCCTTCTCATATGCTCGAATCTTAAATCTACCAGAAACATCTCACATGCCGGTTCTTACTTGGCCAGATCATTTCTGTAAATCTACACTTAGGGTTGGAGGTAAAACTCATTAAGCATGGGCTCATCCTTATGGGAGAAGTCGGTTTCTTCCTCATTAAATACATTTCAGTGGCCCATTTATCTCGCTGGCCCATTTTCTTCAAAAACACACTGCTTAACCTGGAAACAGGAGATAACCTCCAGCAAATACCCTCAGCATCTCTGTGTTTGATCATATTTAAACAGCCAATTCTCACTCTTAACTTCCAGAGGCGTGTTCAGATTAGTATCCCAGCAACTGCTTACAGAGTCACACTCTGGGACACTGGAGATTTAATACAGTACCTTGCACAAGAATAGCATTAGGATTAATAATGGTGGAGGAGGCTACAGATATTTAGCATAAAATTAGGTCACATACACCCTCCCAGGCTAACAAAATAATTAGAAGTTCCTGTGTGTTTTCAGGTTAAATAAAAAATATTAAAATAATAATAATAATGATATAGAGAGAGGCATGAAAAAGCCTTCATAGGTTGGTTAAATGTCCCACTTTAACATTTCCTTGTAGTACAGTTGTGGAGGAGATGTTTCTTAAAAGCTGGTATTTTAAAATACTTTGAAATAAACAGAAAGTCATGGATTGGGACAAAAAGTAAAACAGTTCAATTTTGTCAAAATATGCCATTCTAAGTATTAAGTTGAGTGTCTTTAAATGTGACTTTTTAGTGCCACACTCACTGGTTCAAACCTTGTTAAGCATTTGTACAAAACTATGGGATTGTTCACGTCTGTTGTTACACCAGGAAATTAAGAATTCTCACTAACAGCTTTAGCTGTTGTTATAAGCAAGTTTAAGCAGGTCCTGTGTTATAAGCAGAGGTAGCAAAAGTACAGACATGCTTTACTTAAGTAGATGTACAGATATTTGTGCTATCAAATACTGCACTAAAAGCTGAAGTACTAATTTAACTTCTTTATCAAAGTAAAAGTAATAAAGTACAGGCTCTAAAATGCACTCAAAGAAAAACACTCTAAAATATCTATAAATTCTCTTTTGCCTCTTTCATCCCTTTGTATGTGATACACCCTGTTCATATATACCACATCTTTGTTTTAGCAGAGTTTTACAAATGTCCTTTCTCACACAATCCTAGAGGTTAGGCAAATGTGTTAACCACAACACAATGGAACCACTACTAATACGAATAAGCTTAACATGTATTTTTGCAGCATGTTTGGTATGAATTTGTTGGAACAAGTAGAAATGGTGCACTGTTAGCATAGTTTTGGGTGTGTTTGTGTTCATCTAATGAGTGTAAGTTCAGAAGCTCCTTTTCTTTTAGCTCTGATTTCGGTCTCTACCAAATTCTGAGACAATTAAATGACACTTTTATAGCTTATTCAGTGAACCTGTGGGAGAGAAAATCAAATATAGAAAGACAAAGAAAAACCACATTGTGATACATTCTTAATGAAGATGTTCTAACATAATGAGGCACTTAAAGAATCCTGAATCTGTGGGAGTATTCCACTAAAAATGTTTCACACCACACCATCACAACACCCCACCCAACCCCCACCCACCACCCCTCCCCCCACCTTTATAAATATCATTTGGGGGCATAAAATGACCAAACCTTTTGAACATTGTCATGTAAATAAAACATTACAGATGATTTTACATGTTGAATAATAAGATATAATTATAGCTCCTTCCCCATCCATTTAGGAACCTGGTTTTGTTAGCCAAAGATAGCTGCCCAATGACAACTTTGCTATGAGCACCTTAATGACAGCATGAAAGCCCTCTGTATTCAGATCTATTCAGTCAGGGAAAAGAGTGACTAACAGGCTGCACTGTTTTTACTACATGCGTCACTTCACCCCGAAGCATATTTTTACACTCCATGTCAGTTTTCTTCCAGCTAACAACCCTTTTTCTGGCCCACTATGCTGATTTTATACTGGGCAGTCAGCCCAAAGAACTGCAGGACTGAAGCTGCTCTGTTGACATACCACTTACACCATGTGGCTGGTCATATTGATTTTGAAGCATTTGTACAACGAGCATGTCCAGACCAATTCAAAAGACTTATGATCTTTATACTGATTAAAAAGTTTATGCTTTTTATCATCAAGTAACAACAACAGTTTAATACAAAGACATACACAGACAGTGATCAAGGTTGACTTTTAAAGAAATCACAGACGTGGTCAGCTCTCATTCGTGCGCAGATTTAATCATAAATCTTTCAGATGAGCTTTCTGTGTAACACGAGCAGATCATGTTACATGTTTTGATGCCAGTATTTCCCCAGTTCTTGTGTGAGGGGTTAAGAGAATGTAGTAAAGGTTTGTTTGCTTCCATATTGCTCCCTGTCGTCACCAATAAGTAGCTACAATGTGTCTTGAAAGTCAACTTATAAAAGTTTCATGGAACTCAGAGAGCTTAAGTGATCTTCTCCAGCTCTGCAGTAGCCTGCAGCGTGCAGGATGTCTGCTTATATTAATTTCATGGAGTTTAAGAGGTCACCAAACTCATTTGGAGATTCTTACTCATTTATGAACTCTGCAACCCTTCTGTTCTGCAGTGCTTTAAGCTACTGGTGTAGCGATGCTTAAAAATTATATGGAACATTATATGGCAAGGTGGCAAAGAGGATAGCACATTTGGAGTTTCAAATACATAGAACATGGCTGAATGAAAATGCACTTTGTAATGACATTTACCTGTGTTTTAATGAAAGGTATGCGTGCAAGCTGGTGTTTTATCTGCCTTGTGCGTTGGGAATTGGCCAGCTGGGGGGGGGATAAGGGCCTTGAGAAAATTGGTTTATCCAATATTCAGAAGATTTCCAATAAGACAATGAGCTACCCAGAAAGCAGCTTAGCTACAGAACAGTATAACTCGCAGTGAAACTGAGTAAAGGAGCTCACTCGATGGTCTTAACTCGCAGAGAAGGGATGCTGACAACAAAAGGGGGAAAAAATCGAGCATTCCTTTCAATTAAAAATAGAGTTAAGATACTAAAGAAGGACTATAAAAAGGAAGTAGTTAAGGCTTAGTTCAGAGGTTAATCTGATAGTACTCACTCACACTGACCTCAGAGCAGCCTGACTCTCAGAGTGGGGACAGCTTCACTGTCCACAGAAGCCCTTTGACAAAGCCAGTTTGTGGCAGTCTTTCGTCTGCAGGAGATCTCCCAGTGAGAGTGTTTAAAGCCAATGAGGCCTCACATCTGTGCAGGGACTGAGCTTGGTCAGGGGGATAGTGGGTGATTAATTGATGGTCACATCTCACTGACTGCTGCCCACACTGCTTTGATGAAGAGGGATTAGGTTGTGCACCATAGGCTTTGCTGATAATAGGAGAACGAAGAGGAAATGCTCATGTCACGCTCCATGGCAAGGATTTCAATCAAAGGACCACATCATTCACAGCACCAAGACTTTCTGAAACAAGAAAAACCCTCAGCTTCCTGTAGTCTTTTTTTTTAACAATCATGACTAATAATTGGCTGCATGATTTGGAGAGGGAAAGAAACCCCTCCACATTCGGTATGTACTATAGTTTTTGAAATATCTATAAAAAACTACACACCAAGCAGATCTTTCTACCCTGTGCAGGTTAACGAGCCCCAAATAAGCACAGTATATCCTTTTTTCATATTAAAATCAACAGTAAAACAGAATAATGCCACCAATGCTTCCTACACGGAAGCATGCTTGCTCATACAAAAGGATTATTTTCTACCAACAATCCTGAGCATGATATGATGAACATGGACATGATAGAAGGTGGGTGAAACTGATTGCCTTGAGGTTGTAAGGTTTAGGTACAGTTTCATCTATCTGAGCCTTTATTTAGCCCCCTATCCTGTCTCAGTACTCGCTGAACTGAGATCAGTCTGCAATTTTCCCTGGAGACAACACTAATGTCACATACCTACTTGGCACACCAATATTTCACATCCAAACCAAACCTATTAAGGATGACTACTTACCATAGACAAGATATGTCCTTCACAGCTGCAACCTTCACATTCAGTGTATTTTCAATCTTCACACATGTACATGAACACAAGCACACCATGTGTTCACATACTAGTGCTGTGCATACATTTTATTTTCTTCTTTTTTAACATTTCGCATGCATTGTCCTCCCTGCAAACTCCATTATCATAACCTTGAAATGACCAGAGCAGAATGCTATGATAAAAAAGAAAACACAAATAACTTTTTTTGGCATTTCAGTATACAGATTTGATTAAAATTAAAAAAAAAAAAACGTTATTCTTACTAAACAGCTGTCTTTATTGAAATAAGAAAATAAAACTGTAATGTATCACAACAAGGATAATCCTAAAGTATAAATAACAGTGTATGTTGTTTTTTACAAATTAATTACTATGTCATGTTCTTGCACTTCTTAGTTGTTGCTCCCTTCTCTGTGATGTCCAAAAATTGTTGACCATACAGTTAACTTCATTCATTTTTCTGTCATCCTATGTACCACCCTAACTAGCATTAGCCAAAACAATAGTGAGATAAACACAAGACTGTATTGTTATGTTAAACGGTTTTTGTACTGTATGTTGTATAACTAAGATTGGCATACTGAGTATCAGCACTAATGAGCAAAAGGAAGCACATGGGCTACACAAGTTACAGCTAGCTGCTTTCCCCAATGCTGCAAGAGAAAAAAAGAGAGGTAAGGTAGAGTTAAGTCTTAAGCTGAATACATGCTTGAGTATTTTAGCTTAACTCCAACTTAACTTCTTGAGCTTGGCCTATCTGCCATAACCACAGTCTTTCTCTAACCTTTCACTGGTAGTGTCCCGACCGAAGTATGTTTATTGATTTCAGTGCTCATGTTTTCTCTCTGAGCTTCTCTATCACCCGACTGGCCGAGACTGCCTGCCGCCCACCATAAGTCTGGTTATATCCAACATTTCTTTATGTTAACAGGAAGTTTTGTTTTCCTTTTGTCTACAGTTTCTCACTGTAATGAACCATATGAAGTCTTTTGCCATGACTTGACATGATGTTTAAAAACAGTCGTTTAGAAAAATCTACAATAATTAACAGTTTGTGAAGGAGCAGTTGTAAAACTCTGAATCTATTTGATTTTTAACTTGCACTTCAATTATTGTGTTAATGTGTCTACACATATAGCAGACACGATGCAACACTGTTATTTACTTTGCGTCATGTTTCTGTCCGTTTTTTGCAAAAAGGTTTAATATTTATTCTTTTAGCTTCTGATTTTAATGATTATATAACTATAAATAAATATAAACAAATACTACGTCGTTTAGCTGTTAAATGCAACACCAGCTTGCAAGCTTGTTACTAACTTTTTCTGCCTGTAACTTGGTGTTGGGAAGTTGTGGACAGTATTGTGATTCTTTTCAGAACTAAAACACTGTTAATAGGATAAGCAAACACTGAACTGAAACACTGCAATAAAGCTCAGTTGAATTGGCTCATTAACAGTTTGTTTTTTTTAATGTAACGTGAGAAACAGTTGTTTCAGGCATTGTCCAAAAAAACTGGTTTATCGCAGAATTTTTGATGATTAGTTTTATCTCTACTGATGAGAAAAACTACTGAGGATTCTTTTGTATTATTTAGGATATTAGAGACTGTGGTACATCTGTTTCCTGTGGCAAAGGATAGTGCAGTTTGATTTATGCTCTCCCCGATTCTATTGAACTACACAAAGGAACGCTCCACCTTGACCGCTCTATTAAAGCAAGAAGCCAAAGTTATCAATCGAGGTGCTGAAAGGAAGGAACTCTTCCCAACAAGCCACATGCTTTCTCCGCCTAATGGATCACACAACGCTGCAGAGAGCAAAAGAGAGAGTGAGTGAGTGAGACAGAGAGAGCAAGATGTGGCTTCTACAGTATGTTTTTGACTGATTATGCATTTTTTTCATAACCTATTCATAGAAGATAGATTCATCATTCCAATTTGTCAAACTAGCAAAGATTTCAATTAATTATGTGCAGCGAAGGACTGGGTGTATTAGGCCTCTCTGTCAGCGCAAGTCTGAGTCCCCATTTACCGGACTCAAAATAAAGAGGTATCAGAGAGGTGCTTGGATCCACCAGTAATTAATTTGATGAATGCCTTAGCGGTACAAACAGTGGCAGCCGTGCATCTTTTCATCAGACACTAGCAGCAGTCTCTGCTCGGTGCTAATTTGCAGGGGGCAGCTCATCTGTATAGTGGATGTGCTTGTGGCTGGGTCTATTCTTCAACCCATGTGCTCACGGACTCCTGCTGTCCAGACAGTGTGTGGGGGCCTTATGTTTTCTGTCAACTTTGTCCTTGTGCCAAGCAACTTGCTCCACTTAATGCCCAGTTTTTTGACTCTGTGGCCTGAACCTGATAATGGGAGTCCTACTGGATTAATGGAAGGCGCAGTGCTGTTTTGCTGCCGATGCTCTTGTAGTTTTTCAGGCATAGCGCTCCAGCGATGACAACCATATACTGTGTGCGTGCCAGATATGAAATTGATAAGCACCGTGGCAAAAACTCCAATATGATCAACTACCAATAATCCATTATAGCACAATGCCTTATTACAATCTTTAGGGACATGGGTGCATCTACACAATGATAGATAAAGGATGGAACATGGTGGGAGGCCAATCTAAAATGATGGATCATATTATTGTTATTAGGTGAAAGCTTCAATGGTGGCTATTTGTGATGCATGCTGTCAATGTCGACGGGAACCTGAGCCAAACAAAGAAATAATTGGACCGGTGCCACATAATTCAAGTTCATATTTTCACAAGTGGGGGAACCTCATTATAAATCAGGTCACCCAATGATACAAGACCATAAATCAAAAAAAGACATAGCTCAAACAATTAGATAATTACTAGACCACCGTGTCACTGTTGCTAAGATGTTTTGCCACGGAGAGAGAGTGTCAGGAGTAATGAAGAGTACAGAGAACCTACAATCACAAAATATAACCAGTAACCAAGAAGAAATATACTAAGCTGATAAGCTTTATTGGTTGCATAACAACTGACAACTGCAGGAAAAGTTTTGCAGTAAAAAAAAAGTATTTAGGATCACAATTAAAATGCTAACTGTCATCTAACTGTTTTAACAGCCACTTTTTGTCAGAAACTACTTAATCTATCTTGTGAAGACACCTGTGAGTTGTATTGGGAAGGGTCTTTAAGTCTTTACTACAGTTTTGCATGGACTGTCAGTGACCCCTAGTGTTACTCAAATTTCCAGTTACACTGCTTGAACGGCAGTTACTCTAATTATATCTATGGCTTTTGATTACCCCTAGGCAGGGAAGTTGCATGAAATCCAGAGGCAGGGGTCCAATTGACCCCAATTGAAAGTGTCATTTCACAGGACTGCCAAGCTGGAGATGCTTGTGCAGCCCAGGATGTGGGGATATTATTTCAACGTTCTTCGCTCAGCTGCATTGTTTGATATTTCAACAGCTCTTCCACTATGTCCCCCTCTGCTTGGATGGGCGGGTGTAGAGCTGCCTGTGCAGTTGTTGTGTCAAACCAGAGTGCAAGGAAGCTCCAACAGCAGTCAAAAATTGAGGTCATAGCACAAGAGTGAACCAACTGGAACAGATTGTTGTGGAACCTCCAGGCTTTTGCAGACACGTGTTGAACCCAGCACAGCATGTCCTCGCTTTTACCTTACTATCCTTCTTCACAACTCCCCTGACAGCAGCTTATGGGCAGGGAGAATATATCCCAGCTTTTTGCTTTACTGCTGCTTTCGTTCATCACATGAGTAAATGATATGATGGACAGACGAGCATCTTAATAATATTTTTTACTATAGTCTAAGATATAGAAAAAGATAAAAAGATGTAGCACAGAACATCTTAACTATTACTACCAGCATTTATGTTAAAAGCTTGAACATTGGAATTCTTTATTAAATAATGATATGAAGATATCAGCAGTAAACTTAAAGGTGTTTGATGCTAGCGCTATAAGATGACGGCTTATTCAGTGTCAGCTTTCTAAACCCAGCACAACAAAATGTTAATGTCTCATTAGATTATTGTCTCTGACACACTTTAAATAGATGTTAAAGCCACTCTGCATAAGGCTCATCTGTTCTACTACAAATCCTATGGAGAAGAGGCAGCGTTTCAAGGCACAATTGATCCTTTAATAATGTCATGGCTGCTGTATGACCCTTGGCAGGAGGTATATTTGTTCTTGGAGGGCGTAGTAGAGAAGTGAAGAGCGTGTTAGTGTGAATGAGAGAGAGAAGCAGGTACAATATCTGTGTTTAAGAACAGTGAGCTCCAAAGTGTCATCTTGTGTTAACAGAGTGCAATTGGTAACTTTTCTGACATTCTGTCATTATTGTCACTTTACATGAAAGCTGGGACTGCAAAGAGGGAGCACTGACAGCAGATTGACCCCAGATGCTGTTCATTTGATTGATATCTCTACAGACAATGATCTTTTTCTGCACTGCAGTGGTGGTTACATAGGGAGGCGTTGGGAGGGGGCAAATACAGGAGAAATGTCACACTAGGGAAGTCAGTGAGGCGTAAAGCCCTGCCTGACGAGTGCAGGGTCAGTGGCTCCTCTCTGCCCCCTTTGTGCCCCGGGTAAAATGATCTAAGTGATTCTGGACCTCTGCCACCGATCCGCTGGAGTGCAGGAGTCAACCGCGTAGGCATGGCAGAGTGAAGACTAGCTGCGGATTTGCTGGTAAAACTGCATGTAGCGTGCTAACGCCTAGGGGACAAACTCATTCCATGTGGTGGTTTCATCATTATATATTTTTTCCCTAACTAAGACATATTATAATAAGACATATAAACCACTTGCATGCTTGTATCCATAAGTAAGAGCCAAAACATGCACATTAAGCACTTGCTAAATGCTACATTTGTTATAACAACTTGTGATGCAAAGGTTTTAATGAAGCTGCTCAACTTTGTACCATATACGGGAATCTTTCTCGTGCTCATAGTGTTTCTTTATTTATATCATGAGTTGAGCCTCCCAGATGATGAATAAAGGGGAGAGGTTAAGATTACATTGTTCTGGTAAATTAGTTGAGAGAATGGCTGCAAGGCAGGAGCCATATCAGTGGCTTAATCCTTAAAGACTGCTGCAGAGTACATACAATATGTCTGGCTAGCTCTCCTTGTAAGCTGTCTGTGTTTGATGATTGCAATCAACATTAATTAAATGTGCCAACATTGGCTTCACATTAACTAACTTGGGGAAGAGTTCACACTCAAATTCCAAAGGTATAATAACACACACATATTCTAGGGCTGTATCCATATGTGCTAAATATATAAAATTAAAACCAGTGAATTGCAGTTTGGTTGCAATTCCCATGATTATACATTTTTCATAGTTTATTGTATAATTATAGAAAATTATAGAAAATCAAAAATGTTTAGGGATATTAGCAGTAAGCAATCAACGTGTCTGCATGCAGATTAGTGTGTTAAAGAGTCAGATGGAGCAAGTTATGTGGCAAGCTCGTCACTGTGCAGGGTAATAAGGTCAATGCAAAAAATAACCCTGGGCCACATTTCCCAGCAAATGTGTAGAAACACACATGCACGCAAGTAAACACACAGACACACCACTCCAGTATCCCGGCCTTATGCTGCAGAATCCAAACCAATCGAGTCAATTGCCAGAAAACATGACATGACCTTTCAGATTCACTGAGCATCAACCATGAGTGGGACTGGCGTGCTTTCCGTTTCAGCGCACCCTCTGCCCCTCCCGCCCACACGATCACCCCCAGGGCCCTAAACCCTCCACAAATAATTACTCTCGGTGGAGTCTGTACTGCTCAAGACACAGCCAAAAAAACTTGACTCTGATCTTGACCCATACCTAGGGTACTCTCACTATTAAATCATCCCTCACAGGGGTTTTATTATTTGAACAATTCAGTCACCATAAATTGAATATGAGTAAGGTCAAGCTTATGTTTAGACATATTTGTTTAGTGATAAATGTCAGAGGCTACACACCATTCACAGAAAAAATATGTGCAGGATTCCCATTAAATGTCATATTTAAATTATACATAATCACGAGTTATAGAAACACGCAGCAAACACACACAGTACCAGTAGTACTACATGGTAGTGTAAAGTACCAAATAGTGCTAATAAGCAGGATAGGGATGTTACTTTCACCAACTGTATATGGAGCTGCTGACATCAACAACAGAGGCAATAAGCAATAGCATTAAGCACTGATTCCCTCCTAAATGCATATTTAAAGACTTTAAATGATTATGCATCACTGATGTAATATGACTACCACCTACTGGTTAAGAAACAGACTCTGCCAACCATCAGTGCTCTTAAACAAAACTTTGTATGTCACGATGTTACAACTGGACCTTGTGTGGATGTCTTTTTTCTATAACTATGTTATAAGAATACAAACTCTTCGTTGTCTGGTGGGCAAACATTGTAAAGCAGTCAATGCTTCTTGAGTATCTCACATTTGTCTTGGCATTTATGCACATGCATTTTATGTTATTATACAGGATGCATCAAAAAGAATCATCTGATTTCAAAAAGCTTTATTTTTTAAAGTAGGACCTTATAGTAAATTTTAAAATACATGGCTGAATATAAACTTTGACATTCAAAACTTACAACATTCAAACTTCCAGTGTTGACAAGTGCTCAATGTGTCCCCTTCTGGATGCACAGGATATGTCCATACGATAGACAAAGTTGTCCTTTTGCTAGCATGTCAGGAGTCACTGCAGCCACTGTAATTGTTTTGCTACCTGCTGGCAACCATGTGAACCTCGCCAATCCCCTTTTTGAACATTTTTTATTGGAATTAAAGCACTTTGACATTAGATGTTTTTTTTCAATGCACCTTGTTATTACATGGATTCATGCTGATTTAGCTAAAATGAAATAATATTGACTGACATATCTGATCAATTTAATGGTCTATCTATCCATAGTTTTCAGTCACATGACCCAATCGCTGCCCTGGCGTGCAAAACAGTGCTCCAAAATGAACGCAAACAGTGGAGAGTCATTAGTTCTGCAGGACAAAAGTGTTGTTGTTTTTTAACTTGTCTCAATCCAAGGCTACTTGGATCACCTGTCCATGCAGGAAAAACAAAGATATGGAGAGAAATCATAAATTTGGGGGACTTGTGATCCATATTCTGCCCCGGCAGCATCGATCATGGTGGAGAAGCAGGGATGGGTGTGATTTGGCCTCTAAGCCAGGGTTTGAAGAGGAGTGTTGACATATTGGTGCCATACCCTATGCTCTTCTGGCAGCTGTAAATAAACGCTGATTGGTGCATCTGATATCACAGCAGCTATCTGGCATTTTGGCTAAGTTATACTCGAAGATGTTCAAAGGGTGGCTGCAGGACAAAGGTCGACAGTACAGTTTTTGCCTTCCAGGTGGGCATGTCTGTAGCTCTGACGTTACATGAAAACTATGGAAAGACCCAATCAAAGCACTAAACATCCAGCTGAAGTTTCCAGATCACAAACAGTTGATTTTCTTGAGTTCAACATTGTTTCTAGTTTCAAACTGGTTTCATAAGACCAGTAATATGTCCTGCTATTAATGGATCAATGTTCCTAAAGAGACACTTATGGTGAGACTTGGTAAGTTTTAAAAGAAAAGGTAGGTTTAGGTAAATATTAATGTTTCACACTGACTGCTCAAAATGAGTGTTACACTCCTAATACTGGAGAACCACTACACAGGGTGGGCCATTTATATGGATACACCGTAATAACATGGGAATGGTTGGTGATATTAAAGTCCTGTTTGTAGCACATTAGTATATGTGAGGGGGCAAACTCCTCAAGATGGGTGGTGACCATGGTGGCCATTTAGAAGTCGGCCATCTTGGATACAACTTTTGTTTTTTCAATAGGAAGAGGGCCATGTGCAGTGTTGGGGAGTAACGGAATACATGTACCACCGTTACGTATTTAAAATACAAAATATGAGTAACTGTATTCCGTTACAGGTACCGTTTAAAAAGGTGGTATTTAGAATACAGTTACTTTGTTGAAATAAATGGATTACACGGCGGTACTTTCCTGTTTCGTATTGTGGCGGGTCAGGACTGTTTCGGTTTTGTTTGACAGCTACGTTCTGTAGTTCCAGGCAGCAGCGTTGCGGTTGCCATGGTTACAGGGTGACGCTCTGGCTCTGCGTGTTTCCTGGGTGAGAGAGCACCTTTTTGTTGTTGTTGTTGTGCTAAGCTAATTGACTATGTGCACGTTAGCATATGCTACTTCCGGTGCGGAAACTCCTGTGGGGAGCTTTGTTTCCGGCGTCCTATTTGCGCCCTGTTTACAGTCCAAAACAAGTTAAGCAAATGAATGAATCAAGCGGCGATTTACATTTCTATAGATGTTTTGGGCATTTACCCAATATATCTGTAAATGATGTTCATTGACTTGTCGATATTTTTTCCCTGCACCTCAGAGCAAAAGAGAAAAGGGATTCAAATGTTATATTTCTCAGCTGTCCCTCTTTTATCGCGGGTGTTATGTTCTAAAAATAACCAGCGATAGGTGAAATCAAGTAGCCAATTTTATTTTTTGACGGTGCAAAATGTTTCGTGGACATCGTGGACATACAGTACTGCACTTCAGAGTCACACTGCTAGCGATCGATGCAGCGATTCTGTACTGTACAGAATGCTTCCAGCTTATATTTACAAGCTGGAAGCATGTAAATATAATAATAACCACTGCAGCCAAGAAGAGTGCCTGACAAGCCCAGTTGTAAGTAAGCTATTAAAACTCGACTGTACACTGTGTTCGTGTTTTCCTCCGAAACAAAAATTTCCGTTGGAGCAGCCTTTCAACGCCTCGCTCTGTCTCTCGCAAGCAGAGTTGACCCACACAACAAAGTAAAACTATTTTTTGGCTACGAGCCCGACATGGAACCCGTATTAGTCAGAGGTCCCTTTACTACGGTTCGGAGCCGCAGACCTTCAGTAACAGTAATAAATCACACAGCAATAGTACATTCAGATAGTTGTAAAATGCATGATAATATGTTAAGTAATCCAAAGTATTCAGAATACATTACTCTCATTGAGTAATGTAACGGAATACGTTACAGAATACATTTTAGGGCATGTATTCTGTATTCTGTAATGGAATACATTTTAAAAGTAACCTTCCCAACACTGGCCATGTGACACATCAAACTTATTGGTAATGTCACAAGAAAAACAATGGTGTGCTTGGTTTCAATGTAACTTTATTCTTTCATGAGTTATTTACAAGTTTCTCTTTGTTCACAGCCATTTACATGTCAAAGAGGTTAACACGTGAGGAGCGGATCAAAATTGTGTTGATATCTGGTGAACGCAGTAACTGGGTCATTGCAGCAGATTTCAATGCAAGACACCCTACGAGACCACCCATCTCCCATGCTACAGTTAGCAAACTGCTTGCTAAGTTTCGTGAAACTGGTTCGTGTTGGATTTGCCAAAATGTGGATGCAAGAAAACTGTCACTAATGAAGAAATATCACTGGCTGTCCTAGCTTCATTCAGCAAGAGCGCACAGCGTAGCACTCGCCGCATGTCACTGGCCAAATGACCATTTGTCATTTTTTATTCATTTAAACTTAAGCTACAAAAGCCTGTCACTTGCCACAGTCTTTAGCAGGTTAAGTTTACTAATTCACTCTGATTTTATTATGTTCCAGTTTACATTTATGAGCTTAAAAGTCAAGCAAGCCTGTAAACTCAAAGTTAGTTTTACCTTGTGTTTATGGACTGAGACGTCTAAGCAGGTCATACTGTCAAATTGTGCAGTGTCCGAAGTCTAGAAGACAAAGTCAAAATGTCAGGGGTCAAACCACCAGGCTGAATCACTGAGTGGACTAATTCCTGGTGTGTACACCATTCTGCATGGCAGAACCTGGTAAAGTCATGGATCACTGAGGATTGTAGCAAATGACAGTCAACAGTGAACTTACAACAGTGAAGATTACAAAGTAATCAGCAACCTCAATGTTTAGCCACTGAGCTGTAACCAAGCGATTGTTGCTCACTAAAGTGTGAAACGTTTCTCTTCACAGCTTAACAAAGCAAAACTGACTGCCTGCACAGTATTGAAAATAAAGGCATTCTTTTTTGCTGATCAAAAAACTTATTATACCTTTCTTAATAAAAATCTAGCAACTTTGCAAATTCAGAAAAATGAAGACTGTAAATGGTAAAGTGTGCATACTACTAATATGGGAGGGTGTGTTGGAAATCAACAAATAAATGCTTTTTTATATCAAATTGTGCCTCAGCTCCACTTCATGTTTTCATTCTTGCTGCATATTTTTCCTTCCCAGCTTATTTATGGGAAAAGGTGCACATCTGTGACTTTCTGTGCATACCTATTGTTCAGACATCTTCCTAAAGGACTACCATTGAAAAGCATGGATTCCTCTCGCAGCTGCAGTGTGTCAGAAGAACTCTTTGTGTTAGATTGTGTATGTCAAGAAAGTTTTATAAATGAGTGAGAGTTCATTTACAAGTTGATTTACGGCATGTTTTTATGAACATCCATTCAAGGACACTCTGACAGAATTCAAGTTGCAGAACTGTAAAAAGGTTGATGTGACAATTCATTAACTAAAGATGGAGACATATCAAAACCTTGTTGATATGTACCTTGATAAATAAGTGAAATGAGTGCTGTTTCTCTTTCAGCATAGATAAAATACATAACGAGAGCACAGATAGCAACTATGTGAAAGTCAAATGTCTAATTTTTTTAGCCTTTGTCTTTTACTGTTCTATTATCCTCTTTCTAACTTACCTGTCATGGTCCTCGTGTCTCTACCATTCTTCTATCTCCACTTTGTTCTCTTCCTCTCTCTCTGTTTTTGTTCTTACTGCTCTGTGTGTGGGTGTGTTTATCTACCTTACAAGGGTGGGATCCTCCTAGGATCTCCGCCCTCTCTTGGGCGCATCTGCATCAATCAAGCACCAGTGAATCATTTGGCAATCAGCTGTTTCCGACTTAAGCTGGGACCTGACCTTTAGTCATTGCCTGAGTGTTGTCTAACCACGGATGGCCCAGCAGCGTGCCAAGTGAGTCTTTGTTAGGAGATTGTGTTTTGGGGACCATCCTTCCATTAGATTTTGATAGACTGGTCTTTTGAACTCAGCGCTTCAAAAAGCCTTGGTATATAGCACTATCTGCACCAACATTGTAAACATACTCACTGAACTCTCATTCCTGAGTCCTTTGTTTGAGTCCTGTGTTTGAGTCCAGCCAGACAAACCATGACATAAATAGATTTAAAGACTGATACAATTCAAGGTCGAGAACATTTAACCCTTAGCATTCAGCTTATTCCACTGTCACATCTGCATCATCAAATTAATGTCAAACTACAACATATTTTTGCCTCTGAGAGGGTAAACCTTTGTGAAGCACACCAGGGAGGATCCAACAAGTCTCTTTTCATTTACCTCAAAATGGGGAAGGCAGAATGATACGGGGCCATAAGCCTTAATACAACAATCTTATTTCATGGAGGATACTGCCCTCTTGCCCCTTTTGTGCCTCTGAAGTTGATTTGAAGTCATGGTTTGTCCTTTTGATATGATGTTGGGTCAGACCAATTTGCCACCTGGTGGGGTAGGGGAAGAAGGGAGGTACATTTTTTAATTGTCAGGTCACTTGGTGCAGGGACAGAAGATCCTTTGGGCACATTGTCTGTCTTTGTGTGAAGGACCAGCCATCTGAAATCCCCCACCTCATTATGAGAGAGGGGAAAGATTAATTGACCAGTTCACTGACTGGCAGCCTCAAGACAAGATCAACTTAGCAAGGGAACTCAGCAATTAACATTGGACTACAGCACCTTTTCTTATACCAAGAGTAATCCTTTTATCATTAGTCTTTATAGTTCTATGAGGAAGATCAAGGCTAAGTTGCCCTTTGTCAAAGGTACAAAAAAAGCTCTAGACTTTGACAGCATCACTTAATTTTAGTGATAGCATGGATACCTCGGCTGCTAAAAAGACTTTAAGTGAGGTTGCAATAAACATGCTTTTTTAGTTGATAAATTAACAAAATATTAACAAAAATAAATGATATTTATAAAATATTACATCATGATATGCCAATCCCATTACTAATATATTAACTGCATGTAACAACTTTATGGGACAATTCTCTTCAGGTTAACTTCTCCTGTTGAGCGTTGTGGCATTCTGACATAGATTAAGCTTAAAATATTTTTATATATTATTATAAATTAATATATCCAAATATTAAATGAATCGTTCCCTAACAAAAAGCTTTCCAAGAAGATCTTCAATTAAGTTAATTTGATTTTCACAAATATATTTTATATACTAGCAAACCCAAAAGGAGACAATGACTATCCATCAGTTTTGAGGATGAATAGGTCCAGACAACAGAGGTGTCAGTGATGTGTTGCCAACACCTGCTGGTTCCCATGACGTTTGCATCACTAATAACAATACTGATTTTGACAGAAAACATAAAATGCATACCTGTATACATGCAATCTCTAACACACAAACACACTCTCTCTCTCTTTGCTTTTCGTGTGAACGCGAATGCTTCAGGGGGGAACAGAGTGCTGAAAAGATGTCATCATCACTCTCTTCAGGAGGCCATTATAGAAAGGAAGCTAATATACTGTGCAGATATTCCGGCA
This sequence comes from Mchenga conophoros, assembly GCF_057382185.1. Taxonomy (NCBI): domain Eukaryota; kingdom Metazoa; phylum Chordata; class Actinopteri; order Cichliformes; family Cichlidae; genus Mchenga; species Mchenga conophoros. The sequence goes on from NC_140532.1 coordinate 11,803,752, forward strand.
TCTTTTTTACCAAGGGCTGCATATCCCTTGTGGGTGATCGGTAACATTGGTTGACATTTCCCTGGCTCCAATTAACCTTCAATTTGACTCTCAGTTTTGCCTGTCCTCTTTTATTGTCTTCTTGAAAAAGTGGAAAAGGGATGGCAGGGTTGGAAACAAAAATACCTTTTCCTGATGTTGACCATTTCCTTTTTTGCTCTAATTGTTTTCTTTCCCCGTGGATGCCCACAAAAAATAGAACAAGGATGTGTTTCATCAGTAGGTCATGGCATTATCCACAAAAGGTTAATACAGTGCTGCTCTGTATTGTATTGTATAAAATACCTTCAAATGGAAGACAAGTGAAAGTATGTTTTGTTTGTAATACAGGCAGATACTTAAAACACTGTGTAGTAATATTATATTCATTGTGATTTTCTTTCCCTGAAAATCAATTTGTGTTTATTTTTAGTCAGGTATTGTTTTAATATATCAGTAAGAATTTGTCTTTATCTTAAGCTATATTAGTTGTGGTACTGCAGTCAGTGATTGTTTGGCTTGCAGAGATTACAAAAATGCAATTTGTACTACAGCATCCCTCCAACGTGTTGCTTCTTTTGCTTTTTACCGTGGTTCATCTAGCGGTCACTGACTGCCAGCGTTGCACATGTAAAAACAATCTGACAATGTACAAGTCACTTCATCTTCTACCTTTGTTCTCAGTGCATGGAATTCCAGAGCATCCCCTCTTGTACTATAACAAACAAAACATAACTGTGAATCAAACCAATTTTTCTGACAACTGCTCATTAGCTAACTTGGCATTTGGTTCATTAGGTTAATATAAGACAGAAGTCACTACATTTGGAAAAATGCACTCACTGAACAAATTATATACACCTTGCTAGTACTGTGCTGGATCTTCTTTTGCTTTCAGAACTGCCTTAATTCTTTATAGCATAGATTCAATAAGATATGTTTAAGTTTGAGGTGATTTGACCTTTTTGCATTATGCAGCTAGAAGAAAGCCATCTAAAGATGGGTACACCGGGGTCATAAAGGATGGACATGGTCAGCAAAAATACCAGGCTGTGGCATTTAAACAATGCTCAACTGATACCAGAGTTAGCAAAAGTACAGACATTCTGTACTTAAGTAGAAATACAAATACTACTATTAAAAAATACTTTATTAAAAGTTGAAGTACTGATTCAACTTCTTTTCTCAATAAAAAGTAAAAAAGTACAGGCTCTGAAATGTACTCAAGTAAAAAGTAGCTCTTTGGAGGATTCTTCTATTTTTTTGCAATGCTAACTGAACCATGTACTTTATTAACATAATGATAAAATAATATTAGTATAGGTGACTTTGCCTTTAAACAGGAAAATGAGTACAGTCGGGGCTTAAAGTGGACTCAGCAGGTGGGGGAACCCTAAAATTAGTTGTAATGGCTCAGTGTGGCAAAAAGAATCATAACAATACAATAGGGCGACCGTGGCTCAAGGGGTTGGGAAGCGCATCTGTAACCGGAAGGTCACCGGTTCGATCCCCGGGCTCTCTGTCCTGGTCGTTGTGTCCCTGGGCAAGACACTTTACCCTACGTGCCTGCTGGTGTTGGCCAGAGGAGCCAATGGCGCGATATGGCAGCCTCGCTTCTGTCAGTCTGCCCCAGGGCAGCTGTGGCTACAACTGTAGCTTGCCTCCAGTAGTGTGTGAGAGTGAATGAATAGTGGTATTGTAAAGCGCTTTGGGTGCCTTGAAAAGCGCTATATAAATCCAATCCATTATTATTAATAATATTTACTGAGAGCTGTAGTAGATTTTCTTAGTGTACAGGGTGTGATCAGCTGACCTGCTGCTCTTTGTGGATGTAGACAACTGAATTCAACCAGATGTCAGCAGATGTTTCATGAGTTGTACTGCCTGATTTCCATCCTCTACACTGACAGTACACTGTTTGTGCTGTCTTTTTTCTAGATGGTATAAAGTTGATATAAGGGTGGAATTCAGTGAATTAATCTAAGCATCATCAGCCAAAATTCATATGAATCTGTGTTGCACTTGATGTAACCTTACTCTGACCATGAAACCATAGCCACCGCCCACCAGTCACACACTGTTCAGTACTTTAAATCCATCACAATAGAGCAAACTAACCTGTTTATCCTGCACTAACCTGCAGAGGATGTTCATGCATTTCATGCAGGATTTTCATTACTACCTCAGTTTGATTTGTAGCATGTTTCACAATATGAAAAAACATAATGTCACATGTACAGACCCAATATCTAACTTAAAAACATGAGGACTTGATCTAAGCTTTAACTAAACAGTCTTTACCTTTAAATCTAACCTCTCTTCTTGCTCTCCTGTCCTGTCCTGTCCTGGCTTTCTCATCTTTCTCCATCTCTGAGTGAAGTTAGCTCTTTCTTTTCTCTCCTTTTGAAATACAGCAGCTGGACCTTTGGCTAGCAACACAGTGCAAGAAACTAAACACAAACAGCTTGTGTGTTTGCTGATGTTTGTTTGGGGTTTTTTTGTTTGTTTTTTTCGCCTGTCCCGTTTGGTCCTTTTGCCATCAGAATTATTGTCTGAAGACCAAGAAAGATGCTGATGTTTGTTAAGCTAATAGAAATGCTGCATTTGAAATGACCTGACACTTAAAAAAAAAAAGTCACTCCCTTTATGCTCCCCACTCCGCTTTTGTAGCACTAGCTAGGTGCTGAAGTACCCGCAACTTACGGACACCCGCAGTGGTTCCAGTGTTCTAGCAAAAACAACCCTTTTAACCCCTGACTTTGGCACGCATCATCTCTTTATAAGCGACATCTTCTGGTGATCAATACACGAACAGGACTGCCATTCACGCGTTTCTGTTTAAGCTCAAATCGGCTTGGTGTTTGAAGGCTGGCGGTGACGAAATAATAACTCCACCCAAATGCGTTAGGGCAAAAGTAACAAGCCTGTTTTGAAAATGTGAGGAGTAGAAAGTACAGATGCTTGTTTTAAAAAAGAAGGGAGTAAAAGTAAAAAGCAGTCAGAAAAATAACTACTCACATAAAGTACAGATACCTGAAAATTCTACTTAAGTACAGAAACAACTGATTTTAAGGAGCTCAAAGTGTGTGGAGAAAATATTCCCCACACCATCAGCAGACTGAACCGTTGGCACCAGTCAGGATGCATTCATGTTTGCACCAAATTCTGTACCATTCAAATGCTGTAACAGAAATCAAGACTCATCAGACCAGGAAATCTTTTTCCAATCTTCTATTGCCTGATTTTAGTGAGCCTGTGTGAATTGTAGCCTCAGTTTTTTTTGTTCTTAGCTGACATGAGTGGCATCTGGTGTTGTCTGCTGCTGCTGTAGCCCATCTGCCAGTGACTTTTTGAGTTCTCATGCCTTCCTATCAGCTTAAAGCTGATATAAACCCTAGAGATGGCTGTGCAAGAAAATCCCAGTAGATCATCAGTTTCTGAAATACTTCGACCAGTTGGTATGCCACCGAGAACCATGTCACATTCAAAGTCCCTTAAATCACCTTTCTACTTTCAGATGCTTGGCTTCAGTAAGTCATCTTGACTGTGTCTACATACCTTCACTTTACCCTCTCTGGTAAATCAAGTTATTTTGCATATTTGTTTACAACAGTTGCATGTTTCAGTAGAAAACTTATATTTGCACCAGAATGCTAATAATCGCATTGCAGGAGGAAGCCATAACTTAAAATGCAATGTTAATATCTTGTCCCGCACCTTTTAATGAATTGCACACTTGTCCATTCCCATTTAAAGCATTTAATTACACTGTGTGTCATTTATAGTTTGCTGTCACTAGTGATCTATAGATTACAGTAAAGACTATGCATACACATTCATTCAAGTTATAGTGTTAATGTGATACTGGTGTATAACACCAGCTGTTCACTATTCTTTAGAAATCTACTACTTTCCAAAAACATTTTGGCTGAAAAGACCGCGCATTAACCCAAGGTTACCAAAGCTTGTGACCTTGTTAAACTGAAGTACAAGCTAGAAACACAGATGGCATCATGATCCAGTACAATGCCCCAAATGTCCTAGCCCTGGTACGCAACTAGGGCGAGGTTATACAGAGCCTCAAATCTCATAGGACTGGAGTGTTAGCTCAACGTCAATCACAGTAATGATATCTGACACAGTGGTGAGGGTGGTGACAGGGCAAGGTTATGTGTCACTGTACGCTCATGGCCTGCATGAAGACCAGGACTGCCAGAGCTATGTCTCATGTGAGGGGTCACCCTTAGGGTCCAGAATCCAAATTAATATACCCCACACACAGTTCCACTGCACCTCTGAGCAAACCACTCCCCAGTCCCCTGGATGAAGGCCTTTGTTGACTTGAATAGTACCCAGAGAGCACATCAGCACTGACATTATATTATAATATGCAAGGATGCTTGTTCTGTCTTTCTCATTATGCAGATGGTATTAATATTTATTTACTTATTATGAATGACCCCCATCCTGGTTTTTAGAGAATAATCAAATGTATATACACACAGTACTACCAAAATCATTTTTTAAGTTAATTCACCAGTATTCACAATCTCTTTAATTCAAATTCAAATTTTAATGCTAAAATATAATTATTTCTGTTATCTATGTGAATGATTTTGTTCTTCTTAAATTGAACACATACCAAATGCCCCAACTCTGGTACACTGTGGGTTATACAAACATTTAATCAGTTACTGGTAAATAACGGGTTAATTTAACAATAAATTGCAAAGCTGATTAGTGAATATTAAGAGTTTAATAGTAATATTAAACATATTCAGATTAAAAATATATTAAAATGCAGAAAATACATCAAAGCTTCCATGTAAGAACCTTAAAAAAGGTAATTTTCACTTGATAGTTGAGTTACATACTCCAAAGATAATTGCAAAGGCTTTAACAACAGCACCCAAGGACTGTGCAAAAACTTTGATGTGGTGCCGTAGGGCGCTACATTGGAAAATAAAAAGCTCTGTAAAGCTCTTTCCATGCCTTCAATATGATACATTATACTCGATATGGTTTTATGAAAAAAGAAATTCAAGGTCATTGTTTACTTTGGGTTCTAACAGTCAATGTCAAATGCTTAGCCAACCTAGGTATTTATGTCTACCAAGACCTAGTATATTCTTGTAAAGTTTGAAGAAATTTTAAAGTTTTAAATGATTTCCACATTTGGTGTGACCTTGACCTGATTTTCATCAAAATTAAATCAGCTCGAGCTGTTATTGGTATCGACCATCAGGCAAAAATTTTAAATTATATCTTAAAAACTGTAGACACTAGACCCAATAACAAACAGACAGATAAAACCTGATTATATACTCCCTCTCTCCGGTTGAAGAATAATTACTAAATACTACTAAGCTGAATCAAAAAATTATTTGAACCCATCATGAAATAAACCTTACTCAGTCCACAGTCTTAGTAGTCCCCATATACAAATAACCCAGCATTATTGTGTTCTCTCAAAGCATAGATAACATCAATTTTCATAACAGCTGTACCTCCCTTGACAACTCAACATTTAGTCGTTCCAGGACTCTGAGAACTTATGTGCAGCCTCTCCTAACTATTACAGCACACCACCACTCTTGCAGTAGCATGAGATCTAAGCATGCAGCGATGATGTTTTGGTTTGAATGTTCCTCTACTGGTGATGGATTGTTGAATTACGCCCCTCAGTGTTGTGAATCACGTTCACCTGGGCAGCTGACGTTTAATCAATAAACATCTGAACTGCTGCCATGACCCCGAGTCATAACGATTCAGTTTGGTTTCCCCACGCCGACTACTGCAGAACCCCCACGGATTCCTAAGACAAAGCTGCAGTTACCTGTGGTTCATCTCAACATCCATCCAGCAGATGAAGCCAAAACTCTCACGCTCTATTTTTTGCAAGACAAATAATCAAGTGTCTTTCACAGTATACAGCAATCAGGTATAATCGGGCCTGTGTCAACACTTCAATAAAAATGAACAGAACTACTGTTGCCCTTGTTGATTGCAAACTAAATGTGCGCATACACTGAACTAGTTTTATTTTACCCGAACAACTTTCTGATCGTTTCTATAAAGATAATTTGGGTGTAAGTGAACAAAAGTTTAGGAACAATGTTACCAAAAAAAGAAAAGAAAGAAAAAGTTGGCAGATGTGGGTCAAAGAAAAGTGAATGAAACCAGTGTTGGGCATATAAATACTGCAACATCATATGTGATCATATCTTTGTTTTTGTGTGGTTTTGTGAGTAAAGGTTCAAACCTTTGGCTTTAGAAGTATATGTGAAGGTATCACAAATTAATCACACAATAAAAATTGAAACTTTGAACACAGGATAGTGAAACATGCAGTAATGTGGCCATACAGCCGTGAGTTCACAGATGTGGCGTACATGAATCTTTCACCTCAATGAATATTTAATCCTCATTCTGAATCATTTAAGGCAAACCCCTTCTGGTATTCTGTGGGCAACGTGGTTTTATCTCTGTCCCTCTCCCACCTCTCTTTCACTTGTTTTGCGTTTCTTCTCTCTATCTCTATCTCTCCCTATCTCTCTGTCATCTGGACAAGCTGTTCAGTGGCCCTGAAATACTGCAAATCATGCCGCTCTGTTGATCACCATTCAGTGTTACACCTTGAGTCTGAATGCAATGTAAATGATATGATGATTCCCTCTAAGGCAACGTTAACTTTACTTTCTTTCAGCTTCTTTAAGTGAAAGGTGACTTTATGAGACAATGAAGTCAACAGTAAGCTTCACTTCAATAATGCAGAGGTTGTGCTGGCTGAACATACAACAAAAACAAGTTAATCAGAGAACATGATATCAATTACTGCAGAATGATTTTCTTTAATTAAGAGACAGGTTTATATTGTCACTACAAAATCAGACTGGCATTTGAGGTTACTTTGGTGTCTTGTTAAAGGAGTCAACTGGAGGTCATTTGTGGTTTCGGGCTGAATGAGTATGCACAAGTGGAAAGCAACACTACAATAGCAATAGCAGGTCTGCTATTGTGGTATGGCAGAACATGGGTCATGTCTTCATCTGTAAGAAGTATTTAAAACTGATAATTCACCCGTGTGGCTTGGGAAGAATTAAGAGTTTGGACAGCCACCCAATAGCCATAGTTAACGGTAAGCTATATACAGTAGTTAGTTAGCGACGCAGTGCTACTTTACTCACTTAACTGTGCACTCTGTAGCACTTGTCAAATATCAAATGCTTCTTTAATGTCAATGAACAACTTGCAGTGTAACTTAAAATTGATTACTGTAGTTTGATTTCCAATGTGAAGGACACACGTTATGGCAGATATGCCTGACACGTTCCAGTGACCTGAAAGTACCACTGCACTGAAAATTGTTTATCTAAATGTACCGTATTTTTTGGATTATAAGGAGCACTGTCGATTTTAAGTGCACCTTATAGTGCAGAAAATATGGTAAAGCAAGTGGGAAGTTTGTTAAAAATTACTTCAAAAGTCACAATTTTGTTACTAGATGTCTGGGAAAGGAGCTGACACTGACACATCTCTGTGCAATAGACACACCCAATTGACTAAACAGATGTGTTACTGAATGCTACTCTGAAGGGATTCATATGAAAGCATACAATAAAAACAAAGTAGAGACTAGCTATTCCAAAGAACACTCAAATAAGCACTACACTTTGCTGCAGAGGTCAGTTTAGAAATTACAGATTGCTTCTATTCGCGGACAATCAATCACAGTTAAGTGTGCTTATTTTCTCAGATATGTGACTCTTAGTCACATATCCGATCATTTTTTGCTACCTGAATTCAACTTCCTGTCCAAGTTAATGCATGCATTTTAAACACAGTCTGTTGCTGGGTCAACTGTAAAATGTGTCAGTGGATGAGTAGTTAAAGATTTCTTTGTTTTACTACAGCACCAAATCTTTGTCATATACACTTAGGTCCACTAATATTTGGACATAGAGAGCTTTTTTCTAACTTTGATTCTGTAAATCACCACAATTAATTTTAAATGAAAAGCCTCAGATGCCATTGAAGTGCAGACTTTCAGCTTTAATTCAGTGGACTGAACAAAAAGATTGGATAAAAATTGGGTAATCTTCCATGCAGTTGTCTCTTTATGGTAGACTTGGATATCGATATGCCTTCCTGCTGGAGAGTGTTGTTAACTTGGTTGGCTGTTGTGAAGGGGTTTCACTTCACCATGGAAATGATTCTGGGATCATCCACCACTGTTGTCTTTTGGGACGTCCGGGTCTTTTTTTGTGTTGGTGAGTTCACCAGTGCTTTCTTTCTTTCTCAGGATGTACAAAACTGTATATTTTGCCACTAATGTGGAAATTTCTCAGATGTTTTTTTTTTCTGATTTCGCAACTTAAAGACGGTTTCTTTCACTTGCAAGTGAAAGCTTACTGTGATCAAGTGAGAGCTCCTTTGATCACATGTTATAGGCTATATATATGTTATAGGTTATACGTGCACCTGTTTAACTGTTCATTAATGCAAAATCTAATCAGACAATCACATGAAGGGTTGATTGAAGTGACATTGAATGTGAAATGGTTGTTTGTACCAGGGAGGCTGAAAACATGAACGCATGGATCCATCCACCATTGCATGAATGATTCAGGTTGCTGGTTGTAGTGTAATGTTGTGGGGGATATTCTCTTGGCACAATTTGGGACCTTCATTAGTATCATTTGAATTTCATTTAAATGCTACAGCCTACTTGAGTATTGTTGCTTACCATGTTCATCCCTCTATGACCACAGTGTACCCATCTTCTGATGGCTGCTTCCAGTAGGATAATACACGGTGTCACAAAGTTCAAATCTTCTCAAACTGATTTCTTGAACATAAGAATGACTTCATTGTTCTCAAATGACCTCCACAGTCACCAGATCTCAATCCTGCAAAGCACCTTTGGGATGTGGTGGAATGGGAGAAATGAGAGATTCACATCATGGGTGTGTGGCAAATCTGCAACAACTCTATAATGTAACAGAGTCAACAAAAATCTAGCGAAAATAAAAATATCACAAATAATATCAGCTGACTCCATATGGACCTAAAATGGCAAATAAAAGACAGGGATAATAAATACAAATCTATTTGTCTGGGAAATCTTCAAATGGTAAATGGCCTGTATTTATATAGCGCTTTACTAGTCCCTAAGGACCCCAAAGCGCTTTACATATCCAGTCATCCACCCATTCACACACACATTCACACACTGGTGATGGCAAGCTACATTGTAGCCACAGCCACCCTGGGGCGCACTGACAGAGGCGAGGCTGCTGGCGCCACCGGGCCCTCTGACCACCACCAGTAGGCAATGGGTGAAGTGTCTTGCCCAAGGACACAACGACAGAGACTGTCCAAGCCGGGGCTCAAACCGGTGTTGTGCCAAAAAGTGATTGTCTGCCAAAAACTGATTTCCGGTATTTGCCAAAAACTGATTGCTCGTATTTAAACTGCTATAAGTAACTTGTTGGGCTATAATATGTGAAACATATGTCAAATGCATCCCTCATGGATGACATAAAGTCATCTTGAGCCACAAACAACATTCGTGTAACAAGGTAGAAGCCGCAATCAGTTTTTGGCAGTGACTTTTATATAACCTTTATTTATCCAGTTAAAAAAAATCTCATTAACATTAAAAATGTCTTTTGTAAGAGTAAGTTGGCCAAGAGGACAGCAGAAATGGCAGCAAATATTACAATATTTCTGTAAAAATATTTTAAGTGGGGATAATGGACCGGATTGGTTATAATGTAAGTACAATAGCAGAGAGTTGTAAAGATACTTGAAAAACAGATATTGTTTTAATTCTCTATATAACCCCTTTGTAAACCCTGTTCACCGAAGTCTATTTACGAACATACGTAAAGATATTACACATAAAAAATACACAGAAACATTGGAAATCAGTTTTTGGCAGACAATCACTTTTTGGCACAACACCGGCAACCTTCCGATTACAAGGCGAACTCCCAACTCTTGAGCCACGATCGCCCCTCTTCAAGTAGTGCATGTTTTTAATGTGTTGTTTTTATATTGCTTAAGCTAACTCTTTTTGGCTAAAGTCCCCCGTGTGTTAAATTAATACCTTTTAAGTTATGTTTCAGTCTTTCAACATGGAGAATGAGTTTGATCATCATTCAAGTTTGCTACTTAAGTGACATTATAGGGCTTTGGACAAGAACTGTGAAAACTGGTGCCAATGGTCAGTTAATAGTTAGCTTAGCATGTATCTTCTATGTACCAGCAGCTCTTGAGCTGACCCATGCCAATGTGCTGTAACCTACAAAGTGTTTGTCTGATTCACAAGACTAATGAGAGTAAACCAGATAATGGCATTTCAGGTCTCAAATATATTTCATACAAACAGTACAGTTTTGGACTTATGCTTAGTGCCGTTTCGTTTCACTATCTTTGTGTTAGCATGCTGATTGTAGCGGGCTGTTTCTGTCCTGGATGTAGTTTTCACTTCAATCACACTCTTGTCCTTTTGTGCAATAAACATAAAAGTAATTTCCTGATTTCCACTCCTAAAGACAATTTCACCATTTTTCTCCTCCTGCGCACAAACTGAAATCAGTTGATTGTAAAACAAGTGTGCAGAAAGAAAAAAGCATGTTTGGGGTTGTTGTTAATAACACATTACATTACTGCACTACTGAAAAATGTAATGTGATTACAGTAAGATGCTGGGTTTTTGTTTGTTTGTTTGTTTGTTTGTTTGTTTTGTTTTTTACCAAATAGTGATTAAAGCATATTGTGTGACAAAAGCAGGCTTCCATAATAATGTTAATTATTATTTTCTATGTCTGACAAATAGTTATATTAACCACAGATGCACCAGAATGAGCTGTATTATTTTGAAATTGATTTCAGCTGGATATAGCTAGATTAAATACATTTTTAAAGACATTTTATTAATCAGTTATTTCCATGTTTTTACTCAGTCTATGTCTTTGAGAAGACGGGAGGAGCTTCTCAGCTATGAGAAGTTGAGACATCAGAAGACATCAGTGACTAACTAATAACAGGAAAGGATTCAAATAATGCCAGAAAACACTTGGTATCGCCTAACAGACGAACTTAAATGGCAAGTTCTGAAAGACCAATAGCCCCATCTAGTGGTAAAATGAGATACCACCACTACGGTGAGTGTTTTTTTTTTTTTTTTTATAAACTCCGGTCCTTTGCCTTAGGACAGAGGGACTAATATTAAGGTTATGACAGACTCTCAGCTCAAGACTGTGTGCTGCTTGATACTGTGCTCACCATCCCATTTTTTTCACCAGCAAAATTACAGCAGGCAAATAACTTGAGTCTCAGCGACTTGGATGAGCTGTAATGATTATTTTCCACCAACAGATGTCAGAATCATAGAAAATGATCATTTTAAGCAGAAAATACTAAAGGGCTGTCTTTTTTTATATACATTATACCTCATTTTATGTTTATGAACAGTTTCTTGTCTTGCATCTTGCTTTCTTGCATTTTGTAATTAATACTTTTGGTCATTAATTCTGCTATCTTAATATTCAGCAGCAGTCCCCTAACTGTAAAACAGATTCTTCAGCTTTTAAGTTCATGTTGATTTTGTTTACACCCCAAAATAGGTATAGAAACACAACAAATACAATATTTGTGAGTTGTTTTATGGACTGAAGCAACATTATAAGTAAAAACACTTCACAGCATGTCTCTTTACTAATGAATCCACCTTGACATTTGCCATTTGTACTAGTTTGCATTCACTCCGATGTTATTGTTGCACAGGTACAGATTTAGGACCAAAAATAGTACAGCAATTGGAATCAGAATTTATACAGTGCAGTGAAAAAATATTTAATCCCCTTCCTGATTTTTTAAATTACTTTGCATATTTGTCATACTTAAATATTACATATCATCAAACAAATTCAAAGCCATTTCTAAGGCATTGTGACTCTAGTGTACGATTATTCACAAATGGAGACTTGCCACTCCTGGGAAGGAGTGGCCAGCATACCAAAATTACTCAAAGAACACATCAATGACTCATCCAGGAGGTCACAAAAGAACCCGGAAACCAAACCAAAAAGAATGCAGAGCTTCATGTTACATTTGCCAAACAACATCTTCATGATCCCCAAGACGCTTGTGAAAATATTCTCCAGACTGATGAGAAAAAAGTGAAACTTTTTGGAAGTTTGAGTGCTGTTATATCTCGAATAAAACTAAGACAGTGTTTCATTAAGGAACATCATACAGTCAAACATGGTGGTGGTAGTGTGATGGTCTGGGGCTGCTCTGCTGCTTTGGGACCTTGACAACTTGTGTAATTGATGAACTATGAATTCTGCTTTATGCCAAAAAGTCTTGGAGAAAGACCAACCATCACTTTGTGTTCTGAATCTCAAATTCAGGTTATGCAGCAGGACAACACCTCAGCAAGTTCACATCTGAATGGCTCAAAAAAAGACAAAATGAAGGTTTTGGGGTGATCTGCCCAGACTTAAATCTGATTGAGATGCTCTGGTTTATGCTAGAAAACCCTCCAGTGTGGTTGAATTAAAATAATTCTACAAAGAAGAGTGGGGCAAAAGTGATGTGAAAAACATGTTAATGTTTATCACAAACATTTGATTGTACTTGTTGCTGCTAAGGGTGGCACAACTGGTTATTGGGTTTCATAACACTCATGATACACTCATGAAAATAGTATCTCTATAATCTCATTCCTGTATATCACTCTAATCTGCTGCATATCCTCCTCACCACTCGTCATACTCTGAGATCCTCCTCCTCTGTTTGCGTGACCACTACGAACTTTAGAGTAACAAGCAAAAAGACTGAAAATTAAATAAAATTTAATTGAACTGACAACAAATTTTAAAACCCAATTAAAAAAAACTTTAATAACTCTTTATAAAACTTTGGTCTATCATCTTTAACCGATTGTAACCGATGTGTTTAGCCTGAAACATCGCGGGTGGCGCTATTGCATGCTCGTATAATACCAACACGTTTTAGAGTGCAACGAAGAAGAAAAGCCAACCAGACTGGTCTGGGAATTAGTGACCCATGCATTTTGGATAAGGTAATTGGAAAGAAACAAGGTACTCTGGGCGTTTGAAGTCAGTAAAAGTGTTTTCCTTTGGTCTTTATTCTCCAACGAATGACCCTGTTGTACTTATAATAGAAGTAAACCGAGTCGCTTGCTTGGTTTTTGTCGCGATGACGATAGTTTGTGAACCGAAGTCGAACTCCTTAAGCTAACCTGCTAGCATTAGCTCCTTTTAGCTCAAGTTACTGCTGCATTCAAGTGCGCACAGTAAGCTCCGTTCTTAGGAAACATGTTCTGTTAGTACTGTATATGGTAAGAGTTTTTGCCCTGGTGGGGGTTACAATTTCCATCACAAAGTGTATTTAAATTGCCCAAGTTATGATGTCGAAAAGTTGGTAGATTAAATAAATGTTGCGTTTAATGTAATAGAATTTCTCCTAATCTAAAATAAAGACACTGAAAAGGAAAACAAACTTAACATTTTCAGCTTGTAAATGAAAACAAAAGAGCATGCCATAGTTTTAGTGTTTCTCGGGAACTGGATCATCAAGCATCTACCCAGTGATAATTCTATCTTTTTATAAGCTTTTTGGTGCAGCACTCCACAGTCTCAGTTTCTCATATGACCCACTGGGAAGATTGCCCACCTCTCTTATGCCATAATAACTAGAGCCTGGTGGATGGGTTTTGCTTGTTAAGTAATGAGGTATCATTTATGCTTCAGGTTCAGGAGTATACTGTATTTATTGAGGCTGCTGTCTTTTTAAGAACAGGCAGGCTGCAGTGCTTTGTGTCTTGTTTTATTTAGTAGAAACAAGCCCCCACTTACCCCAAATAACCAGTGGTGATTGTCAGCCACTCTGCCTTTTTATTAGCACTATTCACATTCAGTACGTCTGTTAATTTTTAAAACCTCATGATGCAACTGTAGCCCATGGACTTGCTAAGTCACTCTCGGCTGGCTTAAGATTTCAATGTGGAGATTAAGCTCAGCATCAGTACATATTCACACACAACTGAATACTGTAGACTAACCTTGTGTTGTGGGTGGATCATCTCAGATACTGTCTTGGCTGAAGCTTGGTTCAATTTCGTTGACTTCTTCCTGCTGTATGATTGCCTTGTAGATAGCAAAACTGTATATATATATTTTTTTGTTTGTTCATTTTTTAGAACACCTCCAGTCAGAACATGGTTAATCATCTTTAAATAGAAACTAGCCAACCTTGTTAATTCTCTTTTGATTACCATCCAATGTTATTGTAAAACATGGTAGAAAAGCACATTGATCATTTTAGTGGAGTGAAGATTTTGGGCCGTTTATAACACTAACATAACCCAACTGTGTCTACATTGCACCTTTAATTATGAATGACAAAACATAAATTTGTACAGAACTTACTTAAACATAGAACATATGTTCCATGTAACTTTATCTACTGTGCAAGTATGACTGTGCATGTGTAAATATTTGCTATGTGCTTACATTTACAGGTTGGTGTTTAATTATGTGGCGGGGGGAGAATGGTCCGCGGGCTTTCCAGGCCCCGGTGGATGTTCACGCCAGTGCAGATGGCCAGGTCTATATGTTCAGGAGGAAAACAAATGAATGTGCTGCATCTTCAGACGATGAGGAACTCGGTGTCATGGAGTTGAGACCACGGGATTTCCAGGACCAGGAGGACAGACTGAAAAATGTCCCGCTGCTGGTGCGGGAAGTGTTAGCCGATGATAATCTCAGCAAGCTTGCACTGCAATATGGCTGCAAGGTAAAAGCTTTTTCATAGCTGCAGACATTTTTGTTAAATTATTTTTCTTCATGTGCTTATATTGATGTACGTTTGTCACTTTTTCAACAGGTAGCCGATATAAAACGGGTGAACAACCTAATGCAGGAACAAGATCTATTTGCACTGAAATTCATCAAAATACCAGTTCAGCAACACAGCTTCTTAACTGAAACTTTCTCAAATCCGAGTGATCCTCAAGAAGAAATGCCCAATGCTTCTCAAACACCAGTGGAGCCTCAGAACAAAGCCAGAGCCCAGCCTCATATACAAGAGGCCACAGATTTTCTCATGGAGGTGGATAATGATATAAACAAACTAATTCAAACCACAACTGATCGAGATGAGGAATTTCTGGATAACTCGCAAAAACAACAGCATTTTGGGTTGAAAGGACAGCGTCGGACCAGTTATGGTGCTGACTGGGGAATCAACTGGTGGAACGCTGTAGTTGCCATGCTCCTGATAGGCATCGTCCTTCCATTATTTTACATAATTTATAAAACAAAAGGTGCTCTACAGCCAAAAAACACATCAGTTATGCCTCAAGGATAAGCCTCAGTACAGTAAGGCATAAGGATCTTCACGAATCAGGATCGGAAGGCTTTGATCTTTGGAAAACCTGAAACGTAATTAATACTATTCTCTTCTTGGGCTTGGTAGTAGCCCACGATCACAATGATGCAAAATCTTTCAAGATTTTAACTCAGTGGAGCCTCTACCTTCAAGTGAAATGTCTGAATACTGTTCTAATTATTGTCACATTTTAGGACACCAACAATTTGTAAATTTTTTGTAAAATACACTTTCATGGAAAATCACTTTTACTGAAAAACAGTCAGCTGATGTCCCAGATCCTCAGGTGCTTCACTTAATTTGGAGCATTATTGCATGTGCATTGTGAAAATAATCACTCTACAGCCTGAACATCAATAGCAACCACACAGAGTATTTCTCTGGGAGAAAAATGTTTATCACAGTCTGCCTTTACACCACTGTATGAATGGATGAATGGTTTCAGCTCTGACATGTGAAATTAATGCTCAAGTGCCTTGAACTTGTATTTTTTTCCTAATGTCCTGCTATGGGGCGACTTCTCTAGTCATGAAAGAAAATCATAATGGTAAAAAGATTATGAGAAAATTACTGCTCACATGATTTATTACCTCAGCGTATGGACACTTTTCCCAAGAGTTTATGGTCTATCACTAATTGCAAGTGTAAAACAATAATGAAAAAAGTATGATTTAGTTAACAGGTAGTGTCCTTGTTTAGTTTTTTTGAGAGAGACATTCTTGTGGCGTTCCCTATGTGAGCTGCCAACATTGAACGTGACTCTGCAACAACACTCAACATGGTCGAAGAGATTTTCTCTCGTCTCTTACTTTTACTTTACACCTCTTCTTTACTTTTGTAAGTGATCTGCTGAGCCTGAGCTCAGCATTATCTGAGTAGCTTCATCCAAATATGCTTTGGATTATCAGTTTGGCCATTCTCATATTGGTGTTCTAATGTGCCAAATCGGTGTTTTGGATAGTAGCCTGCAAACCAATGGATGACGACATGGTAATAATGTAGAGTCCAAGACTGTCAGCGTCAAGATTTTATCATATTAGTATCATATCAGAGTATAACATTTATTTTAAACAAGGGTAAGCTATGTTATTACACATTGGGTTTAGCATCATGTGTGTTTGTTCTCATCTAACTTTGTATCTGTGAATGTACCTCATGACTTTTTAGTACACAGTGCCAAATATGTGAATTTGTTTACAGTAATAATGGAGTGCAATATAGCTTATGTTGGTACTTCTTGTGAACTCTTGTGAACTTTAAAGATAATTAATTTTTAAACGTTCATTATTTTTAAAGAGTGCCTGAGTTCTCTGCCTGATTAAGTGCCTTAATGTCAAGTTTTTATTGTCTTTGCAGACGTCCACCAGGAAGGCTGATGAATTTGCATGGCTTATGCACATTTTAGTGGCTGGATATTTTAATTTAATGAACTCAACAAACATGTTGAATATATTTGTTGGTGCATTTTTTTTTAATTCAATGGAAAACTGACAGTGGTGCAAGACTCTGTATTTTGCATGTTCCAGTGTTTGAATACAAAGTTTTAAGTGTGATTGTCTATAAAGTATGCTCTTATGTGGTGGTGGTTTTTAATTCTTTTAATGCACTTGTCTTTGTATAATAAGATATACACACACACACAGCTGTACATAGAGACAGAAAACAAAATGATAACAGACCTTTCCCATAAAAATGTGTTTTGATGTATTTAAATTAAAAATGTATTTTTTTTTTTTTTTGCAGTACCACTGCATATCAAAAGATGGCAGCATTGGCAAGAATCAGAATACTTGATTAATCCCAGAGGATATTATGTGATCACAGCCAGTGACTGTACAGTCATTGGTCACAGCTGGTCTAAGTTTAAAAAAATATAACAAAATATCTCTAATATAAATTTAAGGTGCTGCTCTTATCACCTCAAGGATCTATGAAAGATCGGTCAGCTGTTTGGTATGTTTTTAAATTTTGAAATTGTGTATATAATGGATTTTCAGCTTTTGGCAAATGTCTTTATCACAAACCAGGTTGGCAGGATAAATACCTCACATTGGCTACATACAGTACATTATAGTGAAGCTGAGCCTGCTAAGAGTTTGTTCAGTGTGGACTCGGTTACTCTTTGTATCCACTAGAAATGTGACACTTTTGGTCTGTGAACAACTGCTGCTGTGTGACTTTAATGGGCATCAAAGTCAAAGCGATTTATTTATAAATCAACAAAGATTGCAAAAATAGATCAAACTGGCAAGCAGAAATTAAATTTAACTGAGCTCTATAACACAGCCAGCTGAATTTCAAAGCTCCAGAGTGTTATGTTTTCTCACTGCATACAGAAATAACAGCATGCAGTTAGATCAGCATAGCTAAAATATATGAGAAATGTGATGCTTGCCCCATGGATGCTCATTGGAGCTGGGAGAATTTGCATCCAAGTGCTGTAGCAATTTAAAAGCTTAATAATCTACAGGGTTTTGTTTAAATGTAAGATTATATCTGTTAAAGTAACTGGATACGCATGTTTAAATACTCTACTGTTAATGGTAACCCTGAAGCCTACATGCGATGGGAAGAATCGTCGTGATTTCCAAAGCTCAATAACAGAAGTTGGGGTTGAGCTGTGTTGCTGCTGAGGCTGCCTTTTATTATTCCCTGACCTGAGACCCCCCCACCCCCATCTCATAACGACAGCTCATGAACCCTGCTCTGATCTAGCTCCAGGCCACAGAGCTCTGGCATCCTGCCACCTCCAGGCTCAGTCTTATCCTACTGCTGATACATCTTTTTGATATCACTAGTTTATTAAGTAGTTTTTTGTTGTTTTTTGCTTGGATATTTAAGGGGAAAAAAATAGAAAAACATACCAGGAGAAAACGTTAAAGCGAGTGGACTTCAGGTTTGTGAAGACCTTCTACCTTCCTCACAAACCTAAAGTCTAGTTGCCTTCTTTTTTTCAAGCACTTAAGTTTACCATAACCTGGATTATTGAGAACCTACACAGACATACCAGGAGTAAAGCAAAGACTTTGTGCATGGGTGTGCTGTGGAGGTGGTGTCCCAGAAAAGCTGGTTTGGAATCAAGCAGCAGGGCTTTCTTAGAGGTGGGGGTTTAAATGGAGGGTTCCCCCCCCCCCCCTCCTGAACAAAGCACAATCATCCAAACATTCAGAGAGGAGGGTAAATAGAGTGAGAAGATTCATGGCCAACCCGAAGCTCTGCAGCTTTAAGAAGTTTGCACACTTGAGCAGCTGGCAGCGGGCCACTTGGCCAACATAAACAGTCCTAATCCTTTTTCCAAGGAGCTTTCAGCACTCATCTCTCTGGCACATCGGGCACGGACTCACTCTCTCTCCGACATTCCTGTCTGTTTGGAGTTATGCGGAGACGTCACCAGGAGGCACTGTGGCACTAACAGTACATACTGTTGGGTTTATGCTGTTGATCATTATTCACTGCTAAGGTATGTGCCTTCCTTTGATTTTCCCATGAAGCGAAGCAGGTCTCAGTTTTCACTCTTTCTTAGCAGTAACGGAGGCCTGGTTTCAAAATGTAATGTGACTTGAAATGCAACAGAAGTAGGGGGCATGTTCACAGCATTGGCGTTGTCAGAAGTTAAATTGGTGACTTTTACATGGTCACCTTTTCTTTTAACGCCAAACTTTTTTTAAAAAAATGAGTTTCAGCTTTATTTGTGAGACTACATGTTTCTTGCCGTGATTTCTAGGATCATCTTACGAAATATTCAAAGGTAGAAACTGAAAACCTGAAATCCACAGCGCAAATGTAAGAATAGTAGAGTAAATGAATATCTTTAAAAAGCACACACGCACATAGTGATTCTTATTTTAAACAAAATTCAGTCGAGATATTTTGTGCGCCCGTGTGGGGCTACAGTCTGTTTCTACAGGGCAGGGAGATCCCGGGTTTTGATTTCCTACGCTCCCAGGGGGATTTGGCAGACACAGGGTAATTTGTAGTGAAATTTCCAGCGCAGTTTGTTTTGCAGGTGGCTGAGAATGAAGGCAGGGCGTGGTGGGGAATGAGAGAAGCAATTTGCTGTCTGTGGCATGTGAATGTGTGTTTTGTTACACAGCAGTAGCCTAGGTTTTAGTTGTAGCCGGTATGTGCTATGGTTAGGACTGGATTGATGGAAGGGAGGCAGTACTCACAAGTCACAGAGAAACCATGAAAAGTGAGTAAACACTGTACACGAAGTAGATTATTGCATATGCATATATTTAACACTTTATTTGACATCTTTTTAAATTAATCAAGACATCTTTTGACAAGACAATCCATTCAACTGAAAGAGATTACTTTTCACCCCTTTGTGTACCCACATGAAAAGGCACTATCAGTTTGACACAGGAGTCAAAAAGCACTGCGAAAGAGGTCACATGACAAAGCAACATGAGTATGGATTTGAAAGGTCCTGCCAGAAGACGTTTCAGCCTCGCAGACTTTGGAGTGGATTCAATAAAAAAGTCGCCACTTTGAATCTCTAGCCAGAATTTCAGAGTTTAAATCTGCTCCAGATGTTCTAGCGCCACTTGAAGAACACACAAGGTGTCAGAGAATAAGCTCAGAATGAAATGTGTTTTAACCCGCATATCTTTTGTCTTACATCAAGACTATCATAACTAATTCACCAAGAAAAAAAAAGAGAGACAAAATGTGCTTTTCCAAGAATACAGCTTTTTTTAAAAAACAATGGAAATGCATAGTATATTTCGTGCATGCTGTATGTTATCCCTGGACTGACAACACAGCTGGATGGAGAATGTGATGTTCTGTCAGTTATGTTCTTGCAGGCGTGGCTGTTTTTCTTTCTCTGTTGCAGTGGAGGAACCAATTGTGCAGCACCTGTTTTAAATTCCACCCAGTGCTTGAAAGGTCTTCGCTTGACAGATTGTTGTAGTCAGACTACACAGATGGATTATATGAAGAGGGCAAAGTTACATAGTCTTTCATTAAAGTTGTCTGTTGAGTCTTTGTGACACCTAGAATAGTCTCGAAGCTCCAGTGCTGTATCTGGTGTCCGCACTTTGATTGTTCACACTAGTGAGCTTTCCCTACTCCACTTTTCACATGTTGTCAGCGCCTGAGGTATACATACTGCACAATACCATAGCAGTATCAATATACTGTACTACTGTTTACTATTGCTTAAAGCAATTCTTTGTTTGCATGTCATATAATGCACCTCAGTGTTTACAGGGGGCTCCACCTCGCATTCTTTATGTTTAAAAATCTTGAATTCAACAACACACTTGTTATATTATTTTTAGAAATGCTGTTACCTAATTTGGAATGCCCATACAGATCTATTGGGATTCAATGCAACAGCAAAAAACATGGCTTTAATGTTAAAGAAAAACACAGTATCAAGTAAGCCAATATCAAAAGAAAAGAAAAATATAGTGTGTACCTGTGGTTAGCATGCAATGCAAAAAATTAACAAGATATTGAAATCCAAAATGCTCCCAGCGCATTAATGGGTGTGTGAGGCTTTCCACTAACATATGTGTGCTGTTCTGTTACCATTGGGTTCAGAACTAAAGTACTGTATCTACACGATTCTTTAAGTTTTAAAAAGCAACCAGTGATACACAAAATTTAAATTAATTTAACTTCAATTAAAGTAAGTAAGTAAAAAATAAAGAAATAAATAAAATCTGGTAACATATTAGCTTCTGCTAGTTTCTGGATATTGTGAAAAAGAACTGATTTCTTAGTAAATTCTTAGTAATTGTATTTTGCTTCACAGGTACACTAAGTCCTTGGGCAGGTTGGTAGTATTTATAGATTCCATATACCTCTATGTACAAAAGCCTGTCATAAAGACAGCTTTAAATGTCCTGGTTTTTGCCTTTTTCTAAATTGCACATTTTCAGTCATTCTGCTTGTTTCCGCTCGTCCTTTGTATTTTGTTTTGGGTTTTTTTTTTGCTATATATTATCTATTGTTGCAATGCTCAAAATAGAACTACACTAACCTATATAAAATAGCATGAACACATAATAGGAATTAGAAAATTACAAAAAACATACATTCTCTCAATTTTTTTTTTATTGTCTAAATAAATGTATTGAGTAACGCATCCCAGGAAGCATCATACCACCTGTAGTAGTGCGATGATACAAATACCTCAAACAGTATTTTTAGACATCCTCCTGAGAATCCTGTGCTCTAAGGAGTTTTCTCCCTTGTTGAGCTGTGGGGGAGCTGCAGAGCCATGACGACTCGACCTCTAAATTATTTTTCATCCACTTCCTCATCATCGCACTCTTTTGCTACTCTTGTGGTAAGTTATTAATTTACCTGTGGAGCTTATTTTTCACATTTAATCCATTTTATCATTCAATTGGTAAAAATTTAATGTTTCTTGTTATGGAAAGATGTTTTGTTTTACTGATGATCATTATATTTCATGGTCATTGCGGTTTGAGAATTTGATTTTTACAGACCAACAGATGTTTTTGCAAATATCTTTGAACTATTTTTTAAAATCCTTTTTTATTTGGTGTCACTGGGGTCATCTACATCATCAGATCAAATGTTCACTTCTTTGTGTCCTTGTTATCTGCAAAGGACAAAGGAACATGCTGGCAGGTAGAAAGAATCCACTGAGACAGGCATGGATGAAGGGAGGATAATTGGTTGGGCACGCTGTTCTAAATCACTGTATCCAAGTCAAGCGAACACCTGCTAGGCCTAAAGAAGCACAACAAGGCAATAAACAGGAGGTTCAAAATGAGCTCTGATAGCACATTACACCTGATAAAATTTAACTCTTATCTGCAACCCCCCTCTGAACCCATGTCCTCTAATTACAGCCTCAGCTCCAGAAGCTTTTAGTAAATACAGGGGAAACAGAGTTTGGTAGAAGCTGTGAAACCAGAAATTAGGTGGGCGCCTTCATACACACCTTCAGTGACACTAGTAAACAATGCGCAGAGATATCCACTTTTTTCTTACAGCTTTATTTTAAACCATCTTTGAAACTCTGTTCTAAAAAGGTTTTGCAAACACACACAAAAAAATAATAATTTGAATAAAGACACAAAGCACAACACGCACTGACAGCAAAAATAAAAACACTGCAGGGCAAAGCAGGTTGGAATGACATGTGAAGCAAACACAAGGACACACAGGTTTGGAACATTTTGGGTTCTGCTCCTCAGACACTATATCACTGCATCCATGCAATTAGAGTTTTCCTTTTCTTCAAAATAGTCTACTGTGGCAAAATCGATGCATTTGAGGCAAAAGCAAACAGAAGGAATGAGGTTAGATCTTCATTCTTTGTGGGTCAGGCCTTAAAACACATCTCATGTGATGTTGTCTTTAACAACACAGTGTGCTAAGGATTCCCTGGAGTGCATTTAGTTTGGCACGTTTGGTAAATGCATTGTGTTGATGGGGAACTACAACAGGGAAAGTCTGTATTTTGAATGAAGATATGGAAAGATTTTCATTTTATGTGGATGGAGAATATATTTCCATCTTTTATTCCATTCTGCCTTCTGCATACCAAATGAAACACCTAAGACTCACTGGCTTTCAATCTACTGACTAAAGAGACAATTACACTGTTCTTTTTTTTATGCCTTTAAGACATTTTCAAGGCCTTAATGCAAAATCCAGCCTCTTGATCTTAGCTGCAGAGATGTGTGTAAAACAGCTGTGTCAGACCAGGTGCAGTTAGTTCATTTTTCCAGTCACAATTTGTGCACAATTTATACCACAATTCCTGGCGGATAATTCGCAGCTCCTCTCTGCCAGATGAATACTGTTAAAAGTGCATGGTTTTTAAACTGGAACAGGAATGCCCCCGCACACTGGTAGGGGATTCCTGTTGTTAGTAGTCTTTGTGGTTTTATTCCATTCAAGGACTTTGGGGATTTTTGTGAAATAAAAGGGAGGATAATGCAAGTATGTAGACTGTAGTGAGTGTTAATGATATGAAAATCCTCCTCTGTCCTTCTCATTCAAGTCACATCACACCGAGTGTATTGTTAACAACAACTGGAACAATCTCGTGGACATATTGTGAAAACACACAATAACAATAATTATGCCAGGAGACAAAAAGCACCCCAGCTGTGAGCCCAATACAGCAATTTATGTGGAAGATGACATGGGTAATGAAAACCACTTGCTTCTGGACTCCATAAATTCTCTCAGGACTCGGAGATTCCAGGGCTCAAAAGTCTGCTCATCCCTCTGAAGTGCTTGAAAAACACATTGCACGTCACGCTGACAGATGCCGAACTTCCTGCCTTTCACATGTGTTCCCATGCAGATGTTCCTGGAGGTGTCTTTCAAAGGAAAAGTTATTTGCTTGCGAAAACCGTGCTCACATGTGCTGTTTCTCACATGTCCACGCAAAGGTTGGTGTTTGCAAGTCATTTCTATCATTTCCTCATAGAATAACGCCCAAGATAAGTGCTAACAAATGTACCTATTTAATATAAATATTGATAACAGTTATGTGCTAATTATTCTATTATTTGTTACAACAGCGTTTGACATTACACTTCTAGGCTACATCTTATCCTTGACTGTCAAGCAGAGCATTTCTGAATGTTAAGGTCAAACGAAGCTAAAGAAAGGAAGACAGTGCAATTGAACAACAGTGAGGATGGGCACAGGGAACAAGCATCTATCTTTCATCACAGAACTCACAAAGCTGCCATACAAGCGGGAATACTTGTCAGACCTTTCCCTTTGGCAGGCAGTCCCCGATCCAAGGCCAGATAGAGACGGAGACGGACCCTTTATAACTCGAGACTGAATTGTAACCTTGAATATAATTTGCCATTGGGGAGACAGACAAAAGCTGGCTGTGGAAGGACCTTTTCAGTTCAAAACAAGGCTGATGACTGCAAGCAACCTTGATCGGCTATTTATATTTTGACGTTTTATAGATACAAATATGCAGGCTTGGAAAATTAAAACTGATCCATGTGTTTGTGTGCACAGTCAGCTTGATTACTCATTAGTTCTACAGACACAAGCAGATCTTTCAGCAGATTACAGGCTGCGCATAAATTCAGGGTTATGACTGCAATTTTTTTATGTTCTACTGCATGAGAGATGGAAAATTAAGACTTGTGTAATAACAGGAAAAAACTCCAGCAAGGGATGTGCAGTCCAATTGCTAATCTAATTATAGCTGATCACATCTAAACAAAGACTTTCTTGTAGGCAGATCTCCTTCAAGTAAAGTGCTATCAATAGAAACGTACTTACCTGCACTGATCAAGGTATTAGCTGCTCTCATACTTGAAATGGAGAAAAATGCAGCAGGATTGTTCATTGTGCTTTAGCTAACAGCTCAGTTAGAAATAGACATGAACACAGTAGTATGCTGGTGTAGCCAAGTACAGGATAGGGTAGGGGAAATTAAAGTAAGATGGAGAGAATGGGCCAATAGCTAGATTCGCAGGAGGGATAAAGGGAGTTGCGTGGAGAAGAATGACTGGAGCCACAGGTAAAGTTGCTATGAATTGTATTAAACTATTTAGCAACAATTTAACAGCATTTTATGAACAGGAATGAAAACATAAAATAAAATACAGTGACAGCAATAATAATAACAGTCAGAATCCTATCTGAGCTCAGATATGTCAGTCTTGCCGGCTTAATAGTCAGTGTTCAGTCAAGTCAAATCCAACAGGTCAAAAGTTTGTGATTGGTGCGATTTCGTCCTACCGCACTGTTGCAATTGTTCGTGAGAGAAGAGCAACCTGCCCTTCTGGGCCAACTCAGAATGGCTGTGGTTCGGTTCGGTTCAAAGGGAAAGGCTCGCCATCTTCCTCGTCAGGAAGAGATCCAGGTCTCACGATCCCATAAAAAAACCTAGCCTGTAAACAACAGGACTATTACTAATTCAGTTCACACTCTAATGATATACATGGCCATATGTAAATAATGTAAGTGCTATAACAAAACAAGCACAAAACATTAATTCTAATTTCTAACTATAGTCTATACAGTGCATCTTAATCATGAATGCAATCTTTAAATCACAATCAGCTTATTCTATCGTCAAGGTGCACATTTCTATCAGAAATCAGAAATAAACCATAAACTATGGTAGATTTTTTTTACAGTATTGCCCTTTAACTGAATTACAGGAGCATTGCTTTACACTGCATAGCAATGAAGCAATATATTATTTACACTCAATGTACAGAATAAAATTACCAAAAGAATATACAAAAACCCACAGGCTGTAGTTTTACAGTATGTGGTAACGTATCAGCACAGTAAGAATACACACGGACATCTATCCAGTGCCGCTCGAGCATCAAATGTAACAAAATAAAGTAGATTCATGACCTTTAAGATCAACATTAACTTATTCTATCATCTAATTTTAGTGCATTTAATATTCAACAAGTAATACTAGAACATCATCAGCACACAAGCTGAGTGCTCAAAATGGCTGAACTCAGTGAGAAACCCCGTGTGTTCTCCCACAGTGAAAACGTGGTCAGCTACAGCTATGAGCATTAGGCTAGTTAGCTTTTCAATTAGCCTGATTCGCCCAGTCCCAGTTTAACTCACCAGCACACTTCTAATGTTCAACTCTCAGAGAGGATCTTGTTCAACTCTCAGAGAGGATCTTGTTCAACTCTCAGAGAGGATCTTGTTCAACTCTCAGAGAGGATCTTGTCCACTTCATCCACTCCCGCGCAGATCTACAACATTGAAATCGGGCCATTATA
This sequence comes from Mchenga conophoros, assembly GCF_057382185.1. NCBI lineage: Eukaryota > Metazoa > Chordata > Actinopteri > Cichliformes > Cichlidae > Mchenga > Mchenga conophoros. The sequence continues at coordinate 11,829,932 of NC_140532.1, forward strand.
TTCCCTGTTAACTTCTTGTTAGCTTTTTAGCTTCAAGGTTAGCTTAACAGCTTCTGACTCACCGCGATGGTTTCAAGGTCCGAAATGTTCACAATAAATCAGGTCCGTTTCTCCAAGGTCCATGCAGATCTCCGGTATGGATATTTGCTCAATTTATCAAGTTAATAGTTATTTTCCAGCGAAAAGCTTGGCGGTGAAAATCAGTGATGGTCTCGTGCACCTCCGTCTCTCTCTGTGTCTGAGCACGTGACGGTACAGAGCAGGGGAAGGCGGGGCTTGTTCCTTCCTAACCAGTAGGGGTGTTAAATATACTCTTTGGGTTTTATTCTTATATTTATAGTATTTATCTTTTATTATTGATTTATTTTTGATCAACTCAGTGATTAACAGAGTAATGATAAATCCCAATTAACAATAACATGTTGTAGTGCATTACTGAGTCGTGTAAACTCACTGGGTTACATCCTCCCCTCTTAAATCTCATGCACGTCCCCGTGCATGGCTCTGGGGGAATAGGTAACATCATGAGCAAGGGAGTCGATGAAAGCTTTGTTCAATCCTTGAAAGAGTGATTTAACCACTGTTACTAGTGGGTTACCTAGCTGAGGATAAGTGAGTCTTTGGGATGGTTGGCGAATTCTTTCAGATCTTCTGATCTGTGTTTCTGTTTGCAAGGTTTCAGGTTCATCATCGTTTTCAACTTGTCTTTCAGGTGAAAGTTGATGAGTTGAGTTCTCTGACAACGGTGAATCTGACAAACTGGTCGACAAAACATTTTTGTCTTTTCGAGTGTCTGTTTCAGACTCACTTGGTGTGTTATTTTGTAGGCTTGTGTCACTTTCACTTGGTGATACGTTTGCTTCACTTTCACGTTCTGTCTGAGGTAGGTCTGTTTCACGGTCCATTTGAGGTAAGTTGGTGTCAGTTGAACTTCCAATTTCGCCTTCAGGTAAGTATGTTTCAGTTTCGTTCTCAGTTTCCTTTTCAGGTAAGTCTGTCATGTCCGGTAATGTGTTAGGTTGTTCGTCATCATTTACAGGATATTTGTTTTGTTTGAATCCTTGTGTTGGCGGCATGGCGCATACTTGGTAGAAATGTCTGTCTTTCACTTGTGGAGGTTCAGGGTAATAAAACTCATCTTCCTCTTCCTCAAGTGTTTGGTCGGAGTCAACTTCCAAAGCTGAACTTTGTCTTGTGCGTGGTCTGTTAGTTTTTGTGACTCGCTCGGGTTCATGCTCTGTTGGTGAGAGAAATCCACAGGGAAGTAACAGATCTCTGTGGAGCGTTCTGTTGGGTCCATCTCCGTTTTCTGGTTTTACAGTGTATACTGGTAAGTTTTCCATTTGTTTGGTAACAATATACACTGTTTGCTCCCATTTGTCCGCCAATTTGTGCTTCTCTCTCAGGCGGAGATTTCGAACCAAGACTCTGTCTCCCACATGTAGTGTGGATTCACGGATGATTTTGTCAAACCGTTTCTTGTTTTTGTCTGCTACTTTCTGGGAGTTTTTGATGGCTATTTCGTAGCTCTGTTCGAGGTAGCTTTTCAACTGCTTGACGTATTGAGAGTGAGTCAACTGTGGCTTGTTTGGCTGTGGCAGGCCAAAGGCAATATCAATGGGCAAGCGAGGCTGTCTACCAAACATTAACTCATAAGGAGAATAGCCTGTTACATCATTTTTTGTACAGTTATAAGCGTGAGTAAGTGGTTTTACGAAGTCACGCCAGTGATGTTTCTCGGTGTCTTTCAAGGTACCAAGCATACTGAGTAATGTGCGATTGTATCGCTCAACAGGGTTGCCACGAGGATGATAAGGACTTGTTCGGACTTTGCGGATACCGAGCAGAGAGCACAGTTCTTTGATTGTACGCGATTCAAAGTCTCTCCCTTGGTCGCTATGAAGTCGCTCTGGAAAGCCATAATGAACTAAGAAGTTCTCCCATAAGTTCTTTGCAACGGTGGTGGCTTTCTGGTCTTTGGTTGGAATGGACACAGCATACTTTGTAAAATGATCCGTGATCACTAGGACATCTTTAGTGTTTTTACTGTCTGGTTCTATTGAGAGGAAGTCCATGCAGACTAGCTCCATGGGCCTGGAAGTTTTAATATTTACCAGAGGAGCAGCCTTGTCTGGCAGGGCTTTTCTACGGACACATCTCTCGCAAGCTTTCACTTTCTTTTCGACATCAACTGCCATTTTTGGCCAGTAGAAACGTGACCGAATGAGTTCCAGTGTGCGTTCGACCCCTAAATGCCCCATGTTGTCATGAAGATTAAGCATAACTGTAGGGCGTAAGGAATCAGGAAGGACTAACTGCAACAAGGTCTCTGGCCCCAACTGGCGTTTCCGGTACAGTAAGTCATTTTGGAGGTCAAGACGTTTCCACTCCCTTAAAAATAAGAGAACATCGTGAGACTCAGACTTAGTATCGGCTGGTGGACGTGAGTCAGCTGCCAGCAGCTTGATGACTTTACTAATGGCTGGATCTTTTCTCTGCAGGTTGACAAGATCAGTATGGGTGTATCTGGGTAAGGCTAGGAGATTGTTATCATTGCCTTCTTCTTGAAACATGTCTGGAATGGCACCTGCAGACATGGCAAGTGACTGGACTAGAGCACAAGAGGGTTCAGTCTGATCCATAGCCATATATCTTTGACAGGCTGCCATCACGGTATCGGATTGAAGTTGGAGCTCGACATCTTTGACTGAGGACAAGAGATGGGATCTGAACTTATCAATGCGCTGACATTCCTGGGTAAAAACTGGATCGTCTTCAGGTTTGTCATGTGGTTTCCTAGATAGTCCATCTGCATCAAGATTTTGTCTCCCAGCTCTGTACTTAATGTCAAAGTTATAGGTGGACAATGCAGCCAACCAACGATAACTCGTGGCATCAAGCTTTGCTGTGGTCAGAAGGTAAGTCAATGGGTTGTTGTCGGTGATGACTGTGAATGTGTTTCCATATAAATAGTCATGAAACTTGTCAGTTATGGCCCACTTTAAAGCTAGAAATTCTAACTTGTGGGCGGGGTATCTAGCTTCACTACGGGATAGACCACGACTTGCATAGGCTATAACCTGTGTGGTTCCATTCTGCACTTGATAAAGAGCTGCCCCAAGTCCGGTTGTACTGGCATCTGTGTGTACCAGGTAAGGTAGCTTTGCATCAGCATACCCAAGGACTGGTGAGGTGGTGAGTTTTTCAATAATAGTTTGAAACGATTTCTGGCACTCTGGTCCCCAACGATCACCAAAGGGCTCTTTGGGGTTCAGATACTTTGGATCACTGGGTGGGTTTTTACTATGCTTTCGTCTCGGAGGATAGCCAGCTGTGAGGGAGGTGAGGGGCTTGACAATTTTTGAGTAATCTTTGACAAATCTCCGGTAATAACCGGTAAAACCAAGAAACGATTGGAGTTCTTTTAAGGTTTGGGGTCTCGGCCAAGTCTTGAGTGCTTCAGTTTTTTCGGGATCAGTCTTTACGCCGTCTCTAGATACAATGTGGCCTAGATAACGGACTGATGTTTGGAAGAAACGACATTTGTCGGGCGAGAGTTTCAGCCCGTACTCTCTGAGTCGCTCAAGAACATGAATGAGTCGGGTCTCATGATCTTCAAGGGAACTGGAAAAGACTATCAAATCATCCAAAAAGACTAACACTTCTCTCAGATTGATGTCTTTCATACACTTTTCCATAAGCCTTTGGAAAGTGCTTGGGGCATTTGTTATTCCCTGGGGCATACGATTAAATTCGTAGAAGCCGAAGGGGCACACGAAGGCTGTCTTTGGCTTATCTTCTTCACACATCTCGATTTGATAGTACCCTGACTTAAGGTCCATCACAGAGAACCACTGAGATCCTGCAAGAGCAGAAAATGACTCCTCTAAGTTTGGCAAGGCATAGGCATCGCGGATGGTCTGCAAGTTAAGCTTCCTAAAATCAATGCATAACCGCACATCACCATTCTTTTTGCGGACCACCACTATCGGTGATGAGAATGGAGATTCAGATTCTCTGATTATGCCTGCATCTAAGAGGGCTTGTAAGTGCTTTTTAACTGCCTCGTAATCATGGGGATGAATCGGGCGAGATCTCTGTTTGAAGGGGGTTTCATCTTTTAAGTTGATGTGATGTTTTACATGTGTGGCATGCCCAAAATCAAGATCATTGTGTGAGAAAACATCAGAGAAGGTGTTTAGCTTTTCAGCTATCTTCTCTTTCCACTCTTCAGATAGTGGTGATTCACCAAAGTCGAAACTGAGAGGGGGTCTTGAGGTTGAAGTCTGCTGCTGAGAGTTACACGTTGCAGACACCTTTTGGTCGCCTTTCTCAGGCTCAGGACATGGCATGACACAGTCAGGGGCAACTAGCTCAGCAATTACACAGTTAGTGGGCAATGTAATGTCATGGTTAGTCTCGTTTCTCAGCAACACAGGAACTTTATAAGGTCCGTGCTTTGGCAGAGATATAAGGCAACAATCTACAAACACACCACCAGGTAGGGAGCCGGTAGTGGGCTGTTCAATAAGTGCACACTGTTCAGGCTTAGCGTGGCTAGCATGCATAAAACCTTCCACTAGTAGCTTTTGATTTGCAGGAAGGACTTCTTGGGTTCTACTTTGAAGTTTTACCAAGCCGATCTTGCCACTGTCACTTTGTCTTTTTCTGGATGCTAATGTCTTTAGCACTTGTTGGTATCCATAAGGGAGTACCTTAAAGTCAGGTAAGGTGTTCTCACAAAGATGCTCATATAAGGGGTCAAGTGTATTTGTGCCAATTAGTAGAGGTGTGTCTGAGTTTGAGCGAATGTCAGGGACAACTAAGGCAAGAGTAGATAGTTCAAGCTCTGACTGATCGAGATCTTTGGGGAACATGATACTCGTCTCAATGTATCCCAAGTAAGGGACTGTCTGACCATTCGCACCTTCGACCTCTAGGAGATCACTGATGGGTTTTATAGGATGATCAGGTAAGTGTTCTTGATAGAAGGATTTGGCAATAGTGGTTACTTGAGAGCCTGAGTCGAGCAAGCAACTACATTCAACGCCATTGATAACAACTCTGGCTGTGCATTTTCTACCCACAAGTCTTTTGGGAAGTTTAGGCACTGAGAGAACATTAGCTGTTTCACATTGGGCTTTTGTTGTCTTTTTCTCAGTGGGACTTGGTTCAGATTTAGCACCCATCTGTCCCGCGACAGGGGCTCCTTCTAGTTTAAATTAAATGACTCATCAACTGGTCTGGATATTTCCCATTCTCGCTGCTTCTGTCTGAGGGCATTCCTTTTAGCTGCTACTAATGCTGGGTTGGGATCATTACTACAGCTGGAAGCGATATGACCATCTTCTCCACACTTGAAACAGTATCCAGGTTTGGGTTTGGCTGACACTGCAGCAATTTGTGGTATCTGTCCCGGCTTGTTCTGAGTTTTGGTACTTGGGTTCCTTTTTGCTTCCTTTTGAAGTTTCTGCGATCTTTTCTCTGTTTTATCAGCTCTGAGCTGTGCGATTTGAGACCTGAGGTCAGCAATTTGCTTCTGGAGGTCAGACGAATTGCTGTCCATTTCATGCTCATAATCGTTCCTACCTTGAGAGCGTGTGGTTTGCACGTTAGAATAAACACGAGTCTTTTGGATCCCCAAATGTTGTTTCATGCGGGTTGCTTTACTTGCCTGTTTGTCCTCCTCGGTGCGTAGGTGGAGGAGTAGCTCTGCAAAATGAGGTGGGTCGTCTTTATTTTGTTCAAGTTGAAGGTTTGCAATCAATGAGCTGTCCCAACACCCTCTACAAAACTGTCTCAGGAGCTGTTTATTGATGTCACTAGAAGCAATTCCGTCTCTTTTTATGACTAGGTTTAGCACTGTGTGCAATCTTTGCAGGTAATGTGAGGGTTTTTCACCTCCATTCTGATTGGTGTTTAAGAAGCGAGCAAAGAGTTCGTCACCGTCCTCTACAGTTGCATAGGCAGAATCAAGATGTTCAAGGTAAGTTTTGGGGTTTGCTTTTGGACCAAAAGCTTTCACCAGGTCCGCTGCAGGGGGTGAAAGACTTTCAACAATCTTTCGCACAACTTGAGTTTCGGTGAGCGAGGGATCAGTCAAGCAAAACTCTACGCTGCTGCGCCAAGTGTCATAGTCAGTTTCGAAAGGAGGATGTGGAACTCTCCCTGAAAAAGGTTTCAGTCTGTATTGCGAGTTTGGTGGGGGAATGACTTCACTGCTTTTAACAATGTGCTCTACAATAACCCGCTGCACTTCAGGTGTGCTTAAAAGGTTGGTGGGAATCTGAGGGGTTTGTTTCTCAGCCTCTGCCGGTGGGTGAGTATTCAAGGCACTTACATGGTTGCTATTGGGTGTTAAAGGAGAAGAAGGTAGGGCCTCATCACTGTGGGGCACTGGCTCTTGTTCAGTGGAAGGCTCAACTGTGTGGACATCCCCTCCCAATGACTCCCCAATTTTAGCTAGTTCATCCATCAAAAGGTCTTTAAACGATCGGTTGCTTCGTGCTGCCACATCTTTAAGCTGTGACAGGTAAGTTACAGTAGCTGATGCGCTGGTTTCAATGCTATACGCACTGGCTAGGTCTCGAACGTGATAGACAACTTCAGGTTTCACAGTGCAAGGTCTGTCATAAGGCAAATATTTTTTCTCTAGTTCTTTAGCAGTAGCCTCATGTTGAAATTCCACAATAATCTGACCACCAGTTGGTAGCTTAATCTGCCTACTGACAGGACCGAAAGCTTCTAAGAACTCAATTATTTCTTTATCAATGTCTGTGTTAGTTAAACCACTGACCAAGACAGCATTTTGAACTTTAACATTCTCTGTTTTCACAACTTCCATGGTTAGGACACGTAAAAGTACCAGTAGAAAAAAATACAAGTCACTGTGAAGCTCCAGGCACTCTTAATCGTTTTATTAAATTTTGGGTGGACTAACAACTCTGCAAACCCTCCTGGCTGGCTCGCCACTTTCTGTAGCCAAGTACAGGATAGGGTAGGGGAAATTAAAGTAAGATGGAGAGAATGGGCCAATAGCTAGATTCGCAGGAGGGATAAAGGGAGTTGCGTGGAGAAGAATGACTGGAGCCACAGGTAAAGTTGCTATGAATTGTATTAAACTATTTAGCAACAATTTAACAGCATTTTATGAACAGGAATGAAAACATAAAATAAAATACAGTGACAGCAATAATAATAACAGTCAGAATCCTATCTGAGCTCAGATATGTCAGTCTTGCCGGCTTAATAGTCAGTGTTCAGTCAAGTCAAATCCAACAGGTCAAAAGTTTGTGATTGGTGCGATTTCGTCCTACCGCACTGTTGCAATTGTTCGTGAGAGAAGAGCAACCTGCCCTTCTGGGCCAACTCAGAATGGCTGTGGTTCGGTTCGGTTCAAAGGGAAAGGCTCGCCATCTTCCTCGTCAGGAAGAGATCCAGGTCTCACGATCCCATAAAAAAACCTAGCCTGTAAACAACAGGACTATTACTAATTCAGTTCACACTCTAATGATATACATGGCCATATGTAAATAATGTAAGTGCTATAACAAAACAAGCACAAAACATTAATTCTAATTTCTAACTATAGTCTATACAGTGCATCTTAATCATGAATGCAATCTTTAAATCACAATCAGCTTATTCTATCGTCAAGGTGCACATTTCTATCAGAAATCAGAAATAAACCATAAACTATGGTAGATTTTTTTTACAGTATTGCCCTTTAACTGAATTACAGGAGCATTGCTTTACACTGCATAGCAATGAAGCAATATATTATTTACACTCAATGTACAGAATAAAATTACCAAAAGAATATACAAAAACCCACAGGCTGTAGTTTTACAGTATGTGGTAACGTATCAGCACAGTAAGAATACACACGGACATCTATCCAGTGCCGCTCGAGCATCAAATGTAACAAAATAAAGTAGATTCATGACCTTTAAGATCAACATTAACTTATTCTATCATCTAATTTTAGTGCATTTAATATTCAACAAGTAATACTAGAACATCATCAGCACACAAGCTGAGTGCTCAAAATGGCTGAACTCAGTGAGAAACCCCGTGTGTTCTCCCACAGTGAAAACGTGGTCAGCTACAGCTATGAGCATTAGGCTAGTTAGCTTTTCAATTAGCCTGATTCGCCCAGTCCCAGTTTAACTCACCAGCACACTTCTAATGTTCAACTCTCAGAGAGGATCTTGTTCAACTCTCAGAGAGGATCTTGTTCAACTCTCAGAGAGGATCTTGTTCAACTCTCAGAGAGGATCTTGTCCACTTCATCCACTCCCGCGCAGATCTACAACATTGAAATCGGGCCATTATATTCCCTGTTAACTTCTTGTTAGCTTTTTAGCTTCAAGGTTAGCTTAACAGCTTCTGACTCACCGCGATGGTTTCAAGGTCCGAAATGTTCACAATAAATCAGGTCCGTTTCTCCAAGGTCCATGCAGATCTCCGGTATGGATATTTGCTCAATTTATCAAGTTAATAGTTATTTTCCAGCGAAAAGCTTGGCGGTGAAAATCAGTGATGGTCTCGTGCACCTCCGTCTCTCTCTGTGTCTGAGCACGTGACGGTACAGAGCAGGGGAAGGCGGGGCTTGTTCCTTCCTAACCAGTAGGGGTGTTAAATATACTCTTTGGGTTTTATTCTTATATTTATAGTATTTATCTTTTATTATTGATTTATTTTTGATCAACTCAGTGATTAACAGAGTAATGATAAATCCCAATTAACAATAACATGTTGTAGTGCATTACTGAGTCGTGTAAACTCACTGGGTTACACTGGCAGTGTAAGTAAAAGTAAGTTCAACGTACAAAGAAGATTATTAATTTTTTAATGTACTTTTTAAGCCATAAGGTGGTAAAATCCTGCACCAGACACTACAACCCACCAAAAGGAAACGGAGAGTACTTTGCCAACAACAAAGGCAATATGTTTCGTAAACTGTTTACTTGGGGTACTATAATGTTGAGTCAGAGGCTGTTTGATGTCAGGATTTATCCTTTGAGGACCACAAACATTTCACTGACAACCATTCAATTTTTTTTTATTTAATTTTGGATTTTTTTTCTTTTTTTTTTTTTTGCTGACCAGCTGGTTGCAATTACCCTGGGGATAAGCCGACAGCATTGCTAAAAATACGTCCCATCCCCTTTAAAGAAAAATCTTTAGGCCAAATAATTGCCAGTCTCAAAGCTGGAAACTCTAATCAGTGAGCCAGGAGAATTGGAATGAATTATCTGACTAAGCTACAAAAATATTCATAAGAAGGTCACTTATGTTCAGCTTGTGAAAGGTTTCTGGATCAAGTTGTTGTAGGATTTTAAAGTCCTTTTTTTAGTAATCAATGCTGCAAAAGCACCATATCTCAGAAAGCACTTTCCTCAATTTTCCTCAGTCCCAATGAAGCCTATCACAGAGATACTTGTGCATCAGCAAATGCCCTTGAAGCAGAGCTAATCAGCTCTTTTCAACTGTAGGCATAGATGCTCTTGCTTTAGTAGTACGAAGATAGCAATCAGGATTAGTGGAATATGCCCCTTGAGAAATGTAAGCACTCTCTTCTGCCTGCATCTCTCAGCTCTGTGATAAATCCCAGGCCTGCACTTGTGTACAGAAAAAGATCACAGAGCTGCAGCGAGCCTCAGACTTGCTGTGGTCTGTCTTAATACTGGAGATGCTGCTAAATATTCAAGTAGATTCAAGCATGCACACACTTTTGGGGGCAAATTAAAGTTAATAAAAAGCAGATGCACAAAGTTGCAAAAACATTTTACATATTTCTTTACACTTTCCACATGATTTTAGAGTTCTGGAAAATCAAAAAAGCCAATAATGAACAGAAATAGCCTTTGTTTGGGGAGCAAAACTTATACTGCGCTCATAAATAGGATATGATTGCTCGAAAGAAACATTGCTGCTGAGTTTTTCATTTATTAAATTTAACATGCTGCCACATTGAGTGTCACAAGGGGAGTGCACTTTATATATGCCATCCTTCCATCCACTTATTCGATTCAGGGCCACAGGGGGATGGAGCCCATCAGCTGTCATAGAGCAAGAGGCGGGATACACCCAGGACAGGTCTTCAATCTATCACAGGGCCAACACAGAGCAGCAGACAGCCAATCACGGTCACATTCACACCTGTGGGTGATTTTGAAACACCAATTAACCTCACTTCATGCGTTTCTATGGACTGTGGGAGGAAGCTTGAGTAACTGAAGAAAACTCACACAAGCAACATACAAACTCCAGACTCCCAGCTGGCCAGTAGATTTGAACCCACCATTGCTAGGTGCAAACCACTGTGCTTTTCCTGTAGATGTATATATATATATATATAGTTAGTTAGTTATATATGTTATATGACAGTGAAGTGAAGGCAGATTTCTCTACATCTAACCCCAAGACACTAACCCCATGTTTGCCTACTGGTGGTGGTCAGAGGGCCCGGTGGCGCCAGTGTCCGGCAGCCTCGCATCTGTCAGTTCGCCCCAGGGCAGCTGTGGCTACAGTGTAGCTTGCCATCGCCAATGTGTGAATGTGTGTGTGAATGGGTGAATGACTGAATGTAGTGTAAAGCGCTTTGGGGTCCTTAGGGACTAGAAAAGCGCTATACAAATGCAGGCCATTTACATCTGATATCTCTAAAGCCTCACAACTTACATGACAGCAGTCTGGATGTTTTAATCAATACTGCTCAGAGGAAAAGCTGATATACATACAAACATGCATATGAATCCATCAATATAGGAGTCAAGATTTTATTTTATTTAGGGCTAACAGATGGGGAAAACTGACTCTTTAATATGAAACTGATCAGCTATGAACTGAGGAAGTTATTCGACACACTCTATAGTCGTCGCTCTGATGCTTTAGACCAGGGGTGGGCAATTCCAGGCCTCGAGGGCCGGTGTCCTGCAGGTTTTAAATCTCACCTTGGGTCAACACACCTGAATCAAATGATTCGTTCGTTACCAGGCCTCTGGAGAACTCCAGGACATGTTGAGGAGCTAATTTAGCCATTTAAATCAGCTGTGTTGGATCAAGGACACATCTAAAACCTGCAGGGACACCGGCCCTCGAGGCCTGGAGTTGCCCACCCCTGCTTTAGACAGACACACACACACACACACACACACACACACACACACACACACACACACACTCTGGACTTGATATGATTTTCCCTGAGCTGATATGTTTTCCTGACCTGATTTGTGCTCCCATGGATACAGCTGCAGAAGGAAGAGTGGGGGAATGGAAAACATGATTCCTTTCTATGCCTGCATGTACGCTGTACACAGGCTGTTTGTGTGTCAGAGCGTTCACACTGAAGCCTCCCAGCACACTGTAACCTCATGTAAAGTTCAGGCTTTTGGTCCAAGCTTGAAAAATAAAGTCAGATCAGTGATGAGGTGTGCTTCCAACTTTAAGCTTCATGTAGTGTGACAATCACTGTGTAAATCATGTATATGTGTGCTGTTCTGTCACTCAGTTAGTCAGACTAGTAAACTCTAAGTGCTGTAATAGCAGACCATGTGTCAGTTCCAGTAATCAGCTGAGAGTGTTTCACTGGACATTTTTTTTGTGGAGTGGGGATAATGTTGTGGTGAACCATGGCTTAACTTCTGTTTCATTTTAGTTCTATTGAGCTGCTGTTTGCTTTCTGTGGTCAATTTGTGGAAACAAAGTGGATGCTTTGTGTTGTTTGTTTGTATGTCTTCATTATTATTCTTATTATTTAAATGCGCGGGCTGCTTTGCTCTAAAGACAGCAACATTGTTCCCTGAACCACTGGATGCACGCACAAATACTCGTGGCGGCAGACGCACAAAGACCAACTGCTTACTTTCTTTGTTGACACGCTTTTGAACATGTTTGAGTGTGTTCACATTAAGGTCATTTTTTCTTTTAAGTGGGTGGCAAAGTCAGTGAGTTTTAACAGATTTAACTGTTGACAGACCTGCTCTGCTCGTAGACATGCAATGGCATTCCCCTTTAGCCATTTCCCTGGTTCACAGTTCGAGCATGGCTGCATGAAGTGCACTCAGTAGTTGGCATTTTGGCGAAGTGTACGGGGAGGGACTACCAAAACATTTTCAACCAGTAGATCAAAGGATGTGTCATTTTAACAAGCTTTTTGGCTATTGACATTTATAAGAGTTTATGCATGTAAAATTTTTTATTCACTTTGAAAACATTTTGCATATGAGATTAGACGAGTAGCCCCGGCTTTTGTAACAACAGTAGTAAAATGTTGCCATCATCATTTCCAGTAAGAAACTGGTCTTCCGTTATCAATACCCCTGTTAAAACACATAGTTTGATGCATGTAACTGTACAAATAAAAATACCAATTAAGACACAAAATAATTTAGAAGATCAGTTATTTAGTTATTTCGTCATTTATGTATCTCTCCTGTCACAACCACAAAAAGAGATTTCTGTCTCCAGCTGGAATCGAACTTTTCAGCTTTTCTATACCATCGTAATTCAGTGTGCTCATCAAATCTGAAAGACTGACACAGAAACCTGCCAAACTGTCATCAGTCAGACTCTTTGTGTCTGCATACGCACAGATAACAAATAAAGTACAAAAGCGAAAATGATCTCAGCGATGCGGATGGGTCGTTTCAGGAGCTCCAAGCATTTCAAGGCGAATTTGTCTTCAATTTTCAGAATCAAAATAAATCCCTACCTTTATCCAGGCTTGGAGAATAAACACACCTTTCTGTTCACAACTTATTTGAGCAGTGGACAGAGGAGGTGCTGAGCTGCCAAAATGCTCCCGGGCTCTCTTCATTGTCACCATCTGGTTCTGCTTGACACCTGAGAGGTTTTCCAAGGTGTTCTCTAAGCCTCATCAGGTGCAATCATTGAAGCTCCTCTCAGCACGGCAATGAGTGAGTGACAACAGCTTCCCAGAGATAAGAGCAGAGTGAGAGAAAGAACTCCGGATAGCAGTGATCCCTCACTGTGTGTGTGTGTGTGTGTGTGTGTGTGTGTGTGTGTGGGTCGGTGTGCCCTGTATCTGTCTGTGCAGGTGATGAGTGAGAATCAAGCCCAAGGGGGATCACGTCACCGTAGAGATAGCCACCATTGCCTAGCAACCTCAGCCTTCAGGCCGACTGGAGGAAGTGCAAAGAGAAAGCTGATCCAATATGCTCCTTTTCAAGCAGACAAATGCCTAAATTTGAAGGGAAAAACATATTCTGTCTTTGTTTTGTCTTTGAAGGACAAAGCTGTGAAAATCCTATATTTTTGCTAGTGTCAACAAAGTCCCATTGAGAGACCAGAAGAAGCAACATTGTCTGTGGAAAACAGGCATGAGTGAGCAATACAACCAGACCGATAAGTTCTTTCATTGTGTAGAAATGCGTTTCTATTGTATAGACAAAAATAAAAATAAAAACAATTAGGAGACTAATTCATTGTTGCTTTTTTTTTTAAAAGCAGGAATTATCACAATAGTTTTATCATTGCTGTGATTTACAGTCTAACATGCAATCCATTTAAAAATGTAGAATCTCTGTAAAACCTTCAATAAAAAAGTCATTACTGAGCTGTTCCCAAAGCTGTACATTGTGAGCGTATAAATGTGTATCCAAAGGCCTCTGCCTAATGTGAGATGTCCTCTATAAATCCATTCTATTACGAGGTGTCACTTCATCTCCCCCCGGCCTACAGCGTCCAGAGTCTGAGCTCATTTCTGTCGTGTTAGTAGACAAATTATTGTCTTCCTGCTAGACACCTCCCTGACAAGGCGCGTCAATACTGCAGGTGCAGTTGTGCCTGAAATTGCTTTGTTTAAACTTGTCAAGTTGGAATGGAGATTTTCAAAAAGGATTTGTCCCAATTTGCACGGCTAAAGCTCGCTGCAAACCTACAGAGGGTTAAACTCCACACTGCTGTTGTTTTTTAAAGAGAGACCATTTTTAGAATTTGAATTTTGATGCTTGCTTTTTAAAAAGGGGGCTGCCAGTACCGAAGACTTTGTTCCCTCTCATTATAATACGTTTTTGGTTTTCTAAATATTGATGTGTACTTCTTTTCCCCTCTCCCCCTTGTGTTACACTTATTAAACAGAGAAGCTCAGACATGGAATGTCAAAATATGTAAAAAATAATAAATCATATTAAAGTTTGAGGAGATTCAGAAGGTTTTTTTCATGTAAAATGGACAGTTTCCTCCATAACTGGGTGCATTCGCATAGTATCTCTGCTCTGTAGTTTTTATTCCTTCTTCTTTTTCTTCTTTTTCTTCAGTAATGTCATTGTAACACACTGAAAAAACTGACATTTCTATTTAGCTAATTGCATGGCAGCAACTTATTGCATTTAGGCATATGTTCATGGTCAAAGCGACCTTCTGAACTGCACATTGAGCATCAGAATAGGAAACAAAGGTGATTTAAGTGACTTTGAATGCGGCATGATTGTTGGTGCTAGATGAACTGCTGATCTAGAGAGAGTTTTCTGCCCGACCAGTGTCTAGGTTGTTTTCAAGGGATGGTCCATAAAGGATAAAATGTCCAGTGACGGGTATTTCTCTTGGCAACAACGCCTTGTTGATTCCAGAAATCAGAGGAGAATGCCGAGACTGCTCAGAAACTCAAATGATTGCTCATTAAAACGAAGGTGCGCAACATCCACATCTAACCTTACAGTATGTGGGCTATGGCAGCAGAAGACCACACTGGGTGGCTCTCCTGTCAGCTGAGAACAGGAAATTGATACTACAATTAGAACAGACAATGGATTCAGCAACATTCAGATGGTAGGGTCAGAATTTTGCATAAACAACATGAAAGCATGGATCCATCCTGCCTTGGATCAACAGATCAGGCTGCTGGTGGGGAAATGATGTGGGGAATATTTTATTGGAACACTTTGGGCTCCTTAGTACCAACTGAACATTGTTTAAACACTACAACCTAGCTGATGGTAGGGTTCATTGCACTCCACAGTCACTAGATCTGAATCCAATAGAGCACCTCTGAGATGCTGTCAAACAGGAAATTCTCATTATGGATGTTCAACTGTGTGACGCTGTGATGTCAACATGGACCAGAATCTCTGAGGAATGTTTTCAGCACCTTCTTGAAGGCAAATCTTCCAACCTGGCACTAGCAAAGTGTAACTAAGAAAGTGTATAATGAGCATATAGCACGCATCTATTGTTGTACCTTTTCTGTCGTGACACTTTGATTTTCCTTCAATAAAAGACACGCTGACATCTCACCGAAAACACCGCCGAGGCTTCTGTTAAGCTAAAAGTTCCTTTACCATTCACACATCAACGGACATTTCATCTGCATTCATCCATTTCTTTCTTTTCACTTGACGTTCCAGCAGCTTTCAGCTGCTTACTCTGACTGACACTTCAAGACCTTTTCTCACGTCTCAGGTATTCTCCTATGAGCAACAAGGAAAATGTCTAAGTCACACAACTTCCAGCCTCGCTCCAGCGCTTCCGGTTCAGTCGACACTTTAACTAACAATCACCTCTTATTTTATGTACTCAAACCGCCTCAGTCTCTTCAACATGTCTGACATCTGAGCTGCTTTGAGTGCCTCAACTTCAGCTGAATTTTCAGCACTTTTAATTTGATTGATACTTCAGCTGCACTCAGACATTATACTTAAACTGACAGTTTAACTTAAGTCACTGCGTTCACCCGCTCCACATCCATGCATTTTAGCGAAATGTGACTTTATGTTGCATGTAGTACACACTGTGTACATTCTCTAAGAAAAAGCTCTAAAATCTTATGCCTTTTGATATGAAGATGCCTCAAACTTTAGTAAGAGTAATACATTTTACTTGCAGTCAAATCTAAATTGTGCATACTGGAAAAATGCAACGTGACACTGTCATTTTCACAGGTGTCAGGATCAGTTTAAGTTCAAATAATGTAAACTGTGAGCGCTTTAGAACCCCAATGCATAGATTATACTGGCTTGAACTGTCTGTTCCCCCAATTTGTTCACAGGACAAAGGGCCGTGATGCACATTCCTGAGAGCAGCAGTGGAGAAACATTCCATCCACTGTTTGTAATTGTTCACAGCTGTATGGAGAGCCTGCT
Source organism: Mchenga conophoros (assembly GCF_057382185.1). NCBI lineage: Eukaryota > Metazoa > Chordata > Actinopteri > Cichliformes > Cichlidae > Mchenga > Mchenga conophoros. The sequence goes on from NC_140532.1 coordinate 11,846,041, forward strand.
TCCTATTTGTCACATTCACGGGTCAACCGTTACCATATTTTTCATAATCACTTGCAAAATAGAAGTAAAGCTCTAAAGGAAGAAAGTGTTTGTGTACACTTACTTCAGTAGGTGAAGTGGTGCAGCTGTAAGCCTTCCTAGCCCTCTGCTACTTGGTCACTGTATGTGCCGTGCTATTGTGAAGACGCGCCCACCATTTATCTATTGAAGCGGACGAGTGTAAATAATGCCCTGTCAAGTGTTTCTGTAGGATTTTGACATTAGAATGAGGTTGTTGTTGTAATGAAGGCGTCTCTTCTTGTTGGGTTTGAAGCATCAGAGCCTGGGATACAGTTTTTGATGATCCAGTTTCTTTATCATTGTCTCTTATTTTAAATCGAGAAGTAATTTAGATTTGCAGGATTTAGAAGTGTACCAGTGTTTATATTTGTAAAGACCAGAGAAAAGTTAGAGAATTTTTTTCCCCAGTCATAGCATTCTCTCGTTTTGAGCCACTCTAGAGGCACAATATTTAAAAAAAAAAAAAAAAAAGTGTTATGATTATGTGTGCATGCTCATGTGCGGCTTTGTGTACATGGCTGTCTGTTTGTGCAGGTGGCACAAGAATGCAGCGGTGTGCACAATATGTGCTTGAGCTGAGAGTGAATGGAGTGGCTCGGCACTTGAAAACAGCTCTGCATAACAGTCAGCGTTATTGTTTATAATCGCACTCTGTAACAAAGTGTGGATCATGTAGATCGCAGGGAGACAGCTTACATCTCATGCTGCAGTAGTTCTTTGCAGATCATTTGAAACCAGCCTCATGAAAAAAAAAAATAAAGGATAAAGGGCAAAGCAAACACTTTCTGTTTTTGTTTAACACACGGATTACCAAATGATATTTTTAATGCCCATTGTTTCAAAAAACCAACAACAAACACGACATATTCATGCTAAGGAACTGACATCAGCCAGAGCACAAAACCTCAGTCATCTTCTCCGACTAAATCACTTTGCCCAAGCCACGAAATTATAGCTTCTAAGCTTGTGGGCAAGAGAATGTGACTGAAGGTTTTTCTTGTGGACCGGGGTTATGTTTTCAGGAACCACAGACCTAAAAAGACCAGGACCTGGTGCCAGTAGAGGGCGTTGTAGCTCCTACTGTAAGGCCACTAGAAACAAAATCTAGGTCCTGGTGCATGCAAATGCTGTTTGCTGTGACCAGCTTAAATATTAGAAACTAGTCATGTCTCATCTACGGGCACTGTGGCATTGCATTTGGATTTAATATTTGCTGTAATACCTCATCTGTCATGCGTTTTCATTATCAGCGATGAGTGAGACAGTGGTTCCAACAGGCAAGAACCCAAAAGCCAAACAATGTGATGGTCTTGTTGCAAAACTCGATGGTGTTTTCTTGTTTTGACTATGTATTAAACATGTGCGTCTGTCCTTGTATTGAAGCCCATCTCCTCCGTATGGGGCCAGAGGATCAAACAGTTTGACATTCTTGACTGCCTCTTTGTTTTTTTGTGGGTTTTTTTATCTTCAAAAGTGTATTTATGCTACTTTAATGACATGTGGTGCATTAATGTGTGTCCGTGTGCATGCGTATGCATGTGTTTGCTCGTGCAGAGCTGTATGGTAATGTGGTTTTTTGGGTTGCAATGCGCCCCCCCCTCCTCTCTGCTGCTCTGAAACAAAACAGCTGCCTAGGCTGCTTCGCCTCCAGCTGCTTCCAAATTGTCCTGCCATTAAGCTATTATATGTTTACAACCACAGCACTGAGTAGGCCCGCTAGGTGCTAGAAGTCCCGATGATCTTCCTCTGTTGTAATGGATCATTATCCTGGTTCCTTTTTTACACAGCTTTCACCATGCTGCAATTAGCTGTTACACAATTAGGCACACCACCTTAACTGTGCTGTAAAGGTGTCAGGCAAGGCTCTGTACTGTACTGATGGCCCGAATATGTCACTTTGGCACAGATGCACAAGAAACCAGAATAATCCATTATATATGTAAGAGTTTTATAGTTGACGCCGTGCTAAATTTTCAACTTGTGCCAACATGCAAAGGAGTTATGCACCAGTCCATCTGAATTATTTCCCCTGATACTGTGGATCTATTATTTGATGCAAACAAGATTCTTGCTCTCTAGCATAAGGTTGAACTCTCATTTATTCTTCATGTCAGGCTTCTAGAGTTGTGGGAGAGTGCCTATTCAGAGGCGAGAAGCATGAACACATTGATCTTATTTGGACAGGCTTTTGTCTGGGACATATCCAAACCCAAACAGCCAGAGGAAGGACCACAACAGGGTGTAAGTAATTCTCTTGCAATCCAGATGCACTCTGCATAGGTTACACACAGAGTGAAGCCACTTGTATCACTCAGTGTTTTTGCTTTATCTAGCATGTAATGACTTATTAAACTGATGCACTGTCCCGTCGCTTTCTGTCCTGTTTTGTGCCGTTTTAAAGAGTAGTTATTATTACTCTTATTTGAACTCACTCGGCTTCAAACTGAGCTGTACGTTGTGTGCCAAAGAGGTGTTTCTTTGTCAAGACATGCAGCCCACAGTACATCTGGTTTATGTTATGACAACACTGCTTTAAGAAGCTGCTTGTATACAACTGTTTCTCATTACAAAATGATTCTGTATGGTCCACATATTTAAGACATATCTATAAAACAAAAACTCGAGTCTCTTTACTGAACTGACTTTATCAAAAATAATAAATAAATAACACAGGCAGAGGGCTGCATCTCTTTTCTATATTTCAGTTTGTCGTGATTTTCTTGCACCTATTAGGATCCATTACCTGTTATGTCTATCACATGTGCTTTTTTTATCCTGGCTTTACATGTATTAATGCAGACAGTGTTTTGATAAGAGAAGATATCTTAAAATGGCAAAAATAGTTCATACATATTCATTTTAATTCTAAATAGGCGTCACTATCCCAGGTGTCAAAGGGTGACAGGCAGGACCCTGGACAGGTCACCAGCCTGTCGCAGCAACAATAGCTCATTTGAAACCTGTGAATTTTCTATTAGCTAGGTTGGAAGATATTTTCATTTTGATTTAAACATCAGCTAAAAAATATACACATAGCAGAAGAACAAAAAGAAAGAAAAACTTATCGCAGAAAGGATCTGTTCCACTTGAAACCCAGTCCTCTGTGATTTCAGTATTTATGTTCACTGCCACTTTTTAATGGTATCAGGGGATCTGCTCCTACCATATTTAATTATCAGCAAGTGTTAATTGACAGATAAACTGCTTCATTGGACACTAAAAGCAGGAGAAAGGTTGATATTTCGTTGCATAGCCTTAAAAAACAAGTGCATATTTAATTTGGGGAATTTCCCTGATTCCTGTGGTAAAATATTCTAAAATTAATAAGAATTCAGAAATAAATGACATAAACATGGATAGTTTAAAATGTAAAAACAGGAAATTGTCCTACATGCGTTTGTATACTTCTGGGGATTTTACAGCCACATGCTCCTGCCTTTATCTTCCATCTGTTTAGCTTAAGCATGGAGAAAATACCAATTTGAATCACAAAGCCAAGTTCATGCTCAACTGGTTGCACAGGGATAACATCAGATTTGCAGCGTTTCAGCTTTATGGTTTATTGGCTGATTTAGTTTTGACTGGGCTCCTATCTCTGCCTGCATCAAATAAGCTCTTGCCTGGATTAAAGAGAGTCTGTTCTACCTCAAGAAAGTCAAGTAATGCTTTGAAAATTATTCAAAGTTAAAATAATGAGCACATTTATTTTATATGCTATTTGTTTTTAGAGCATCAGAGATGCTATAGCCATTCATGTGCTGTTTCATTCAAAAGGCATTTAAAATTTGGCTTGCAAAGACAGAAACTGCAGTTTTCACAACTTATATCTGCAGTCAGACTGGACAGTTTCTTGAGGGAGTTTTTGATACTACCACTCCTTCATATGTTTTCTAATCGGGTTAGGTCTGCTGGGAATATCACTTCATGACTAACACCAAACTATCTGGTTCCATGTATGTGCAGGTGGACAACAGTGTAAAGAAAACAAGTTATTCACTGGATTTAGACACTGGAATAAACAGAGGGTTTCAGCTCATATATAGCAGGAAATCACTTGACAGTGCAGATCTCCGGGATGGAAGAGGCTCTTAATGCATGAATCTGGTAATAGAGCATGCTCGCCGAATATATCCATATTCATCACACATAATGAATGCAAGGTTTAGTAGGACATTTTTATTCATTAACATGTACTCAGCTAACAGTGATGAAGTGCTGCAACAATAATAAGCACGTATTCATTCAGTGTCTTTGAGACGTTTTGTTTCTTACTGAGTTGAAATCTTGTTTTTTGGGGGGGGTTTTTATTATATTGTATAGTTATGATATTTTATATAGACACTGTTTTTTAAGGAATTCAGGTATCTAAAATTATATCAGACCTTACGTTGTTAAGGGTTTTTTTGTTTTGTTTTTTAAAACATTCCTGGTGGTAAGTGTAATAAAGGTTAGCTCGTCAGTACTGGATCAGGCACGGTTTTAAAAATCCCTTATTTTTGTTATTATTTATTCATGTTTTCCCAAGTGTCTTACCAGAAGAGGATCAACATGCTCAGGGCAAATTGCATTTAGTACTCAGCAGCGGATTTCAGTTGGTTATTGACAAGACTCGATCGCAACAAATGACATGATTCATGACTGTCAAATCAATAACACTCTATCTCCCTCTCACTCTCTGTATTTTTCATTCTTCATATGCATCTGACTACATTCAACATGCATCTGGTACAAGATCTCAGTTGTAGACTTCAATCACGATTTATTAATTTATTTATTTGGTACCTTGGATCAAGGATATTCTAGCCCATAAGATCAGTTTGGGAATGCTGAAAAAAAGTTTGATTTCAAACAATTGTTCCTATTTCCAAGATACATTCAGCTTTATACTGGTTATAATAAAAACTGGCATCATACACAGTTTAAACTTTTTTCTTTTAAATACTATATTTGTTTGAGATGGTTGACTTGGGAAGCGATTACACAAGCGATGGCAAGCTAGTTTGGTTAGCAAGATGAATCGGTAATTCAATTAAATTTTATTTATGTAGCGCCAAATCACAACAGCAGCCGCCTCAAGGTGCTTTATATTTGTACAGTAGATACAGAGAAAAACCCAACAATCATATGACCCCCTATGAGCAAGCACTTTGGTGACAGGGGGAAGGAAAAACTCCCTTTTAACAGGAAGAAACATCCGGCAGAACCAGGCTCAGGAAGGGGCGGGGCCATCTGCAGCCACCAGTTGGGGTGAGAGAACGAAGACAGGATAAAGACATGCTGTGGAAGAGAGACAGAGATTAATAACAGATATGATTCAATGCAGAGAGGTCTATTAATACATAGTGAGTGAGAAAGGTGACTGGAAAGGAAAAACTCAATGCATCATGGGAATCCCCGGCAGCCTATGTCTATTGCAGCATAACTAAGGGAGGATTCAGGGTCACCTGGTCCAGTCCTATCTATATGCTTTAGCAAAAAGAAAAGTTTTAAGCCTAATCTTAAAAGTAGAGATAGTGTCTGTCCATCCAGGTCTTTATGTCTTTAAGACGTTCCTGCAGTTTAATTAATTGGTGTGTGTTATCTGGCTTCATGGACAGAGCTGGGTGTCATCAGCACAGCAGTGAAAATGAATTAATTCAATGTGATATTAAACAGGGTGTTAATTTACTTGCAAAACATAAACTTAAAACAGTGTACATGCTGAAGAAAATGAACAGGCAGTTCTATTTTCTATTTTAAACAGCTGAATACTGAAAAAACACCACTGGGTTTTAGAACTGAACAAGCATTTTGGATGAGAGCTGAAATGTATTCACAAACCTAAAGAAACCCAGTTGCCTGGGTAACATAAAACATGGATGTAGTCTTCAGGCCACCAGATAGCGATAGCTGTAGTTTTAAAGAGTCTTCCAATAGCAGCCTGTAATCACTAATGTCGCAGTAGCTATGTCCATCCTTTATACAATGGTGTTGACTCTTTTCTTTGAGCCAGCCTCAAGTGGTCACTTGTGGAACTGAAGTTTCCAGTTCATTTAGTACTAGTTTCAACTTGGTTGAAAACATTACTTTAATTCGATGGTTCCACTGGTGGATGGTTAATGTTAGATTTTCTGTTTATTTAATTTTGCCTCTGTGACTGAAAATGAAAACTACATCAAAGTAGCTCTCAGGATGGAGACTACTATTTTTCACTTTGTCGAGGAATTTGTGCAATCACATGCTATCTTTTATAGTCCAGTACATGTCTCTTAATCTTCCCCCATGTATCTGTTTGTGTTTGTTGATAATGGGTCTCTAATGATGTGTGTGTGTTTCTGTGAGCCTGGCTGTCACTGTGTGTATGATTATGCTTGTTTGTAAATTATATGCACTCCTGAGGTCAGGATAGATTCAGCCTGCTTATTTCTGTCAGCCGACGGTTAGTTTGGGGACGACATTAATCTGGAGCTGTCAGAGCTTTTCTGTTGAGCTTAAAATGTATGTAACCTTCTTACCAAGGAGACTTTGCTCTTTTTGATATGATGGTTCACTCAGTTTATTTGAGAAAAAAAACACGAGTCTGCACAGATTATATATTTCTAGGAAAATTATGTATTTTGCTCGTGTGCTTAATAAAATGAATGTCCTGACAAATATTGCTGAAGGACAATCAGGAAGCATGAAGCTCCAATTCAGTCAGCCATTTCCAACAATCTCACCCACACCCCATCTGAATGCTCACTTGAGGTTTGATATAAAAGTGAGTCCATGCCCGTGGTTTCCCGTGTTGAAAGATGCAACTGTTGCAAAAATAAATAAATTTACAGCCTGGTGCCTTTCGTTGTCATTTGGTTGAACTCAAAGGTGCTCTTAGGGCTCAGCTGCTTGACTTCTAAGTTTAGTTTTCCCATTTTTTAGCATTTAATGTCATACTGAATTACTGATCCACCTCGGGTCATTCAGTATGACTGTGGGCCTTCAGCTCGACCACCTCTGATTTTCCTGAAAACTTTCTAGTCCAAAGTTTGCTGTGAAATTTTAGCTTCATATATCAAATACTCTTCTAGATACAGTTCTTTGAAAAATGTTCCATCGACCCACTTCCAGCAAGTTTTATTAAACTTTGAAATCTGAGGCAATGTTCAAACATGAATATCTCAAAAAGCATTAAAGATAAAAGCCTGAAATATTTTACTGGCCTTTCTTAAAATAAAAGGACCTGGAGTTTGGGAAAGATACACCAAAAAAGTTCTGGCTAGCTTTAGTTGAACCACTATACTAAACAAAAATACTAGTAGATATTAGTCTAATCCAAATGCAATAAAATATAGATGGCACTATGATCCTAATCTGTGCTTGCCTGTGGCACTCATGTGGCTAACCCACCCTAACACAAGGGTTAGGGTGGGTTAGCCTGCCAGCATGAGCATTGAATAAAAATATCATTTTCTTCATGTATGTGATTGAGCATTCTGCATGTTTTGTTTTGCAGTGTTGTGAAATACAGAAGCTATCACAAGCCGTGCTAGTGTGTGCTCAAGAAAGAGACTTCACAGGACTTTTTCAATTTATTCATTTACGTTAATTTTATTTTAACTTTTTCCATTCTAACAAGCCCACACAGAGAAATTGTTTCGGGGTATATTTGCACCAAACTGACCCGGATTCAATTTTATGGTGAAAAAGATCAGTGAAAATTTCAGGCTTTAATATTTAGTTATTCATACTCACGTTCAAACAAGTGTACAGAAAAAACAAGCTGGAGGTGGGTGGACGGGCAATTTTTTTTTTTTTTAAAGAAAAGTGTCTTTAAAAGTATTTCATATATGAAACTAAAATTTACAGCAATCATTGTGTGTATCAAAATTTGAAACCATAACATTTTCAAGAATATCACAGGTGGCCAAGCAGAAACATTTCATGATTTGAGATGGAACGACTACCTTAAAAACCAAGCTCACACACTTACCTAGTGTGTGAGCCTTAGCTCTTGTCTGTATATGTCAAACTTCGAGGTTGTGGCAAGGACTACTATGTCAGAAATGGTACTTTCCAAATAAATTTTTTAAGTCATGGTGGATGTATCCATTTTTCATAAAAAGTCAGATGTATTCATTACAACCAGAGCTAATAGTAAAGTGTCAAAGCCAGAGAGTTTATCCAACATGATGCAGCTGTTAGGCTGTTAGTTTGTGTGGAAGATACCAACTTGTCTGCATACATTTACAGTTTTTTTTAAATTGGTTTGGTACTATTTTCATAACTAACCCCCCTCACCAAAATTCATCCTCAGTCCCGTCTGCCACAACCTCAGTTTGAGATGCATGCAGCTCCCACGGGGGCTGAAAGATGCATCTGCAGAACAATATTTGTGTTTATGGCAGCAGCAGCAGAGGAGATTTTGTTGATCAAACTGTTTTATGAACTGAGATCTCAAGGGGAAAAAAGACAGAGAGAAGAGGAGGAGGAGTTGTGCGGATACAGGTCTGCGATGCTCTAAATGTTTCCTTTTAAAACTACACTGCTAATGATAAAATATTCTTTTCGTACTGTAATAATGTTTTCAACTGTCTCATCATAAAAGGCTTAAACAGTCCTTTCCGCTCTCCTTGGAGGTCACGAATATATTTTATTCATTCCTGTGTGACAAACCCTTCACCCACGGATCACAGCTAATAGTCGAGGAGAGTATTAAGTCGTTAGAGCCGTCAAAGGGCATGGGGATATATTCCATTTTTGCAAAACCCAGTGAATCAAGATAAGTAAAAAGGAAGACATCGCCCAAAAACAGAGTAGACTATTGTGTGTTGCAGCATCAGCAGCATCTCACAGGACTTGAAGAGATTAGAACAGAGGCCAGGAGACTGACAGAGAGAGCAGGGCACGTTTCCAAGGAAACAGGCTATACTAAGGAGAGGGACTTTCTGATGGTGGCAATGTCAATATTCAGACGACTTTGTTCCAGCAGATGTCCACCTGATTATTCAGTGCAGTGCAAAATCGTACAGCTCTTCACAGATTTGGGGGGGGGGGGGGGGGGGGGGGATTGTTGAAAGAAAATTAAAATGGAAAAGTGTTAAATAGCTGTTTTTTTCTGTTCTCTTATTCACAAGGAAGTCACCACATTTTAAATGAGTTTATTTGTGAAGCTAAGATTGAAAAGAGACCTTGTAAGGAAGAAATATGACACTCTTAAAATCCAGGAGAGAAATGTATTTGAGAATTCTGGTGTCCAGCCCTCTCCTCAAACAGCCAATCACCTTGTTTATAATAGCCAACTTGGATAAAACTATTAGCTAATAGTGCTGGCCAGTGGTAACAAATATGGCTGTTACTGTAGTAGAAATGTTCAGAAGTGTACCTACAGTATAGATTATCTTGCTTCTCTGTAACATGAATTAGCATGGTATTCATACAGTGCTGATTGTGTTGGCTCTCTGAAGCTGAAATTTTGTGAAATAGTTTATACACAGCACAGTCGAGCTTAGTGACAGTGGGTCTTGCTGCTTTTTTATCCACATGTGACTCTCCAGAAGGGGCAGAAGGGCAAGGAGGGCCATGGATGAAGTCCTATCACCATATATAAATATAAATGACTTCTGATGAACATAAAAGTCTTCTTCAGCTCAAGGTGGTCTTGAATAACTCATATGTGTACATTAAATTTGGGGGCAATTCTGCCAACTCTTTTTTTATTCTTTAATTAGACTGGACCGGTGATTTGATAGCTGTAATTTTTATGTCCTTATCAGTGTTGGGGTATCAAAAAAAGCAATGCATCACTTACAAATAAAAAATAAAATAAAACTGACAGCAATGATTACTTAATTAATCCCCAGAAAAAGAAATTTGTACCACATTTGCACTGGTGCACTGACATGTAATTAGGCTTCGTGTGGCTTGCCCTTTACCATCGTGCTCTTGCCCTTTTGTGCAATAAAAATGAAAGTAATGACCATATCTCACTCCTAAAAATCTGTAGATTATTTCCTCCTCCCTGCACACAAACTGCAATCGGCAGATTGCAGCACAGATGTGCAGGGAAAAAGAGACACATTTGATGCGTTTGTTTGTCTTTCTATCCATCCCTTGTGCAGATCACTGAAAAGGTGTTTATAACGCAACTAGCAACATAAATTTAGCTGTAATGTAACGTTTGCGTTGTAATAATACATCACACCAAACGCTGCTCTCTATCATTGTTCACCTTACAGTTAGAGCTCTCTCGTTGGATTACCTGCCTAGAAGTGTTGGCCAAGTACTTTCTTCTAGAAAGTATTATAATTATACCCTCACATCTTAAATATTAAATATGAAGTGGCAGATCAGTGATAGTGATCAGCTATAACTGATATGATTTGCATAAAAGGCCCAGTCAAAGCTACGAATTCACAGTTTTATGCTTGTGTATTTGTATGGAATAAACAAAAAACATGTTAAATAATGTGCTGCTTGGTGGATTTTGTTAGGCTATGACCCAGATTAGCATGACCCAGTTGGTTTACCAGCTATGCTAGTCCAACTGCTGCCTGTATCTTTATGCTGTTCAAATATAGAAGAGGGCTCAATCCAGACTTTTGGAAAGAAAATAAGTAATATCCATTCCTCAAAAGCTTTCGTTATATTGAGACAGCTGTGTGTAAATTCATTTAACCAATAAAGATAGATAATTATTTACAAGAAGTAACATGATGGCTTGAAACTGCAAAAGTTGCGCGTTATGTGTGGGTTGTAACGCTGTCAGCAGACCAAGTACTGCTGTCTGCAGCTCAGATGTGGCAGACAGTGAAGGTTTGACATCTGTGTGGTATTTATGACTCCTTTCAGACTAGACTGTCTACGCTGACTCGCACTGTGCATTATTTAAAACTCTGACAGAGGCTGTTTTCAAGTTTGTCCAATTTTTTTTCTCTTTCTTTTTTTTCCCCCCCACTCTAACTTTCCCACTTGGGTTCAGCTGGGTGCCAAAATGCGGCTGTGTGCTGGAATATGTACGTATGTTTGGGAAAGCAAAGGGGCTCTCTGTGTGTGGCAGAGGCCTTGGATTGCAATGTGAATTAATGGCTCACTGGAGTGTGGTTGACGCCCTTTAGTATCACCCACAAACTACAGCACAGCTCTAGATGGGATCCCGCGTTGCAATAGATCACCCACCAAGCTGTGCAGAGATGGCAGAAGCACTTATCACCTCCACCCTGCCTTTGGACTGTCTAATGCAATCTTCTCCCCGAGAGTGCTTAAGTTACTACTTATAAGTGCTTGATTGGACTGAAAATGATCATATATCTCACAGTTAACCCGAACTGAAAATGAAAAAGACCAAAAAAAGTACCAGACACTTATCATGACTGTGCCTCTTTTTGCACAAAAAATATTCTGGGAACTTGCTATCTTTCTTTGTCACAGGCTGTACTTCACTTGCCTTTTCTTCCACAGAAAAATCATGTCTTTTATGTGAAGCCTGTCATTGTACCAGGGGAATGAAGACAGGCAATAAAATGCTCTTTCTTTCTCTTTCCCTCCCTTTCTGCAATGCGTAATGTGTGTGTGTTTTAACCGAACTCCCCCTTTGCCTCCTGCGTGTGATTAATATTTTCTATTGCTCTCAGGCTTGCAGCGAGATTACATCCACACTTTGCCTTAAGCACAAATGTGGTTTTCCATTGTGAAGTTGGTCAAGTAGCACGTCTCATCTCTTAAAGCAGCGTGCGTTGCTGCTTGTATCCCCGAGTAGCAAGTGAGAAATCAATCATGTTTTCATTACTGTAATTCCAGGTTTAGTCCACTTAAGAAACTGCAATTGGCAGTGAAACTGACTATGCTTAGGTATTGATTTTCTGCTTTGTATTGTTGGCTGTGGTATTTTCAAACCTGCTGACAACATAACAAAACAAATTGTTCAGTACTGCACTGACAACATGACTGTGTATATTTTAGTTATGCAGTACATGTCTTTCTGCATAACACATTCACAAAACTTGGGAAACACATTTTTTGAACAAGTCAAATGTAAATTTACTGACTTTGGCATTCAACACATTTCAGGCTCTTCGTCTTAATATCGCAATAACATTGTGATTCAGCTTTAAGCCAAAGGTTCACTTAAATATAAAACTTGTGCTATGAATAAAAGCAGCCAAAGAAAGAGTCAACACAGGCTGGTAGAGTCTTCTTGCTAATCTACTTTATGCATTTGTCACAGGAGGTCCCTTCTAAACAGAATGCAGTGTTTGTAACATTTTCCGTAACCTGATTAAAACATGCTAGTTGTGAGATTTGATACACTTGTTTCGTTACTCTCCTCCACACTGTCCTTATCTTCTGTGTAGGTTGGACCCAGGAAGTGCCAAATGAGACCATCAAGCATCTGTTTAAGTTAATTTAACAAACTGACTATATAGACAGAAGTTGCCATTGCTGTTGAGAGTCACATGGAGATAAAAAGGGCACAATGGCTGCCAGAGGCCCCACTAAATTGGGGTGTGGCCCATTGTGGAACTGTTTACTCATTTGTTAGATTTAGGCCTCAGTCACACAGGACAGTCCCCTGGCAACCTCCTGTTGTTAGGGGAAAAATGTGTATTCCTGAGGTGAAATCACTCGGAAAGTAGATGCTGCACCTAAAGGCTTATGGTTATGGTCACAAGGAGATTACTGCGGTTGTAGTTTGTATGGAAGATACCAACTTGTCTGCATACATTTAAAGTTTTTTTTTTAATTGGTTTGGTACTATTTTCATAACTAAAGTGTGCATTTTCAAATCTCTCAGTACAAAACTCACATTTGATCACATTTGTAACACCACTAGTCATTCTTTCAAATCTGATGTCATGATTTCATTGTATTTGTACATATTTTCATTCCACTTAATCATTGTTGCAGAGCAGAACACATGATCATTGGGATATATTTTGAGAACATTTGCTTTAATCACCCAAACAAAACAGTAAGAGCTTTTTTCCCAACTTAGTACTTTTACCAATCATTTCATTCAGGAGCAAATAATACAAGGTAAGCGTTTCAAATTGTCCTTGGTGATGAATGAGTGTAACTGACCTGTGAAACTTTACACAGCAAATATTACACTTATGTTCAGACATAAAAAAATTACACACAAACTTCATTAGAGATGATGGTGCGTTGTCTTCTGCCTACATTTCTCTGAAGACCACCTCTCTGTCGAGGAGCACCACCACCTCTTCGATGAAGGTTTCCTCTCCCTACGAGTCTATCCTGCTCCATATTTGAACAGTGCAAAGTCTCAAACACAGTTCTACTTATATGGTAACTAATTGTGATCATCAGGGGGAAACAATTAGCAATTAGTATTTCTAGATTGAAAGCTCTTGCAGCAATGTGTAACTTACAAATGACCAGACAACAATCAGTCAAGTTGAAAATCCAAGGACATAATGAATGATTCATTGATTAAACATTAAGATCAGTTGAATTAAATGATAAAATAATGTATTAAACTGAATAATAAGAGATGCAAATCAAAAATTTTATAGAGATAACATTATGAAAGGCAGTAACTGTGAACGAAACATTTATTTAGATGAAACACTTATTTTGTGTAGTGAAAAGGATATTTTGTCATTATGTGTATTGTACTAACACAATTGGAAATATGCTGAAATGTTTGAAAAAGGTGCACTTTTGATGATCTGTTGTGATATAAGTACTAAGAGTTTTGAAAATGTACCAATTGCTTGTGAAAACTGCGCCAAACCAATAAAAAAAAAACTGTAGTCTCTCAGCTGTAGTGAAACTTGCACTGAAAAAGTGCTTTGAAAAACAGAATCAGTGAAAATTTGCCACTTATCGGGGCCTAGAGCCTGGGGCTCGCTTGGGCCCCTTCGGAGGTGGGGTGCCCCCGGCCTCTCGGCCTGGGGCTCGGTCACTCAGGCACAGCTGGGGGCCGGCGGAGCTCATGGGCGCGTCACTGCAACTCCCCCTGGCTTCTGCTCCGCGGCTGCTGAGTGAGCCCTCATCTGGGACTCTCCTCAGCTCTTACTGGAACAGTGGCGCGGCTGCCCCTCTGTTGGTCTTCCATGGTCTCTTGTGTTCTGGGGGCCTCTGGATGTCTGGAGTTTTGATCTCCTCCATACCCGCTTCACATCCCGGAGGACGGGGCTGTGGCCCCCCCACACTCCCTAGCAGATCGTTACATGGAGAAACCTTTGGAATACAAGCGCGCTGATCCACACAGGTATGCACACGGGTGTTCACTGCTCGTAGACCCAAATTACACCTTTCTTGGCTGCTACTTCGAAGCACATCTGTCCTGCGTGCTGCACAACAACATTGAATATTTAGTATTTACTGCTGTTTACACTTAGCTAGATTAATGCGATGGTGTTGTGTTTAGTATGTTGCTTTGTTTTTTTTGCTTGTTTTCTATTCTTCTCTCAACAGGTGATCCAGGAGATTTTTATTTTTTTTCTCCCCCCCTTTCTCACTGTCCCTCTCCCCTTCTGTTTTTCCTTTCCTTCCTCTTTCTTTCTCCCTTTCCTATCCCTCACTCATGTCTGTCCCATCTGTAACATCTGAAAATAAAATATAATAAATAATAAAAACAAAGATCGACCAAATGGACCAACAGGAAAAAAAAATAAAAAAATTGACTTCAAAGTAAAAGTTTTTGCCTTACTCCAGAAACCAATACGTTTCAAAAGGTGCTGCTTTTACTTTGAAGTCAAACATTCTCCATCTGTGGTTTGCATCTGGCAGACAAGATGGTGTCAGTAGCTTTAGGTACAGGATAGATAGATAGATAGATAGATAGATAGATAGATAGATAGATAGATAGATAGATAGATAGATAGATAGATAGAAAATTAAAAGCCTGCATAAGAAATGTCCATATTAAACATGAATATATGTACACGATGTGTCCCTAAAGCTCTCTGTTTAATTTAAATTGAAAATGTCTTTGCTGACATATTAAATGTTATGAGCTTTTATGATATGGACAGAGGTTGGATAGCAGATTGTATAATTGTATAATGCTCACAAATCAATCTGAGAGTTATTTTGAGCGATTTGAGTGATTTTCTTTCCCCCTCTGCAGCACCACTGAAGCAGATATTTAGGTTCCCCCACCTGCCAAATCTCGCTTTAACCTCTGGCAACATGCACAATGCTAATCTCCTCTCTTCACTGGGTTCAACATTTGGAGCTCAAAGTAGTAAGATACAGACATGTCACTTCAGTTACCCAGGTAGCACATAAGGTTAAAAACTATACCTGCACCAATGTTAACGTTTCATTTTCAGAGGATACCCTTTGATTCCACGTCATGTAAATTTCATAATCAAAGGGTGAACGCGAGCATTACTGTGAACCATGTGCTGAGACACTGCACCACAATTCACCAACTGTGCATGAATCGCTTTGGGCCGAATCCAAGCAGATTTGAAAACAAAACATTTTTAGATTTGCTTGACAATAATGAGTACAGCAGAGTGTGATTTGGTGACATATCAAGACAATTTTTTACGTGTGAAAGGATAGTTTACAGCTACTCTATACTCATTCGGAAGATGGTAAAGCTTATTTCTTTTCTCTTATTAAAGTATCAGGGATTTTTGGAGCATCTTTGAACAAAATCACACAGCAAACATTTCCCATTAAGCTGCAATAGCGACCTTGAAACAAGGTGGAGCTTTGTATCCCAATCTCTGAACAAATTGTTTCTCCAATTTCTCTGCAATTCCTACACTCCATCACTGTCATAAGCTCATTATTGATCAGAGACTGATGCTTCTCATGTTCACAGTTGGTTGTCTCTTGCCATAGTCTCATCACTCTTATGTGACCTTTGCGCCGCCTCAGAAGTGTAAAATAAAACAAGTATGAGTTCCAATAACGCAGAGTGAGCTCGGAGGGTTAGATATCTTCACGGCCATTTATGGGTGTTTGTGGCAAGGCATCAATTCAAAGAAAGAAAAAGCGAAATGCATCCTCAATGATCGCATAGTTCCAATTAAATACGGTTTACAGGAAAAAGTAAATGGTACGCAGCTACATCTGGAAACTAAGCAAACAAAGACATTTAAAATGGCTTCAAAAAGAGCAAAACACCACACGTAGCGATGTAAAGCAGCCATAAAGTGACAAGGTGACCACAAATACACGCAAAATGATCACAAAGAGGCACAGTTCAACCAAGAAGAGACGCAAAATGGCCATAAAGTGACGTATGATGTCATCATTCAACTATTTCAAAGTTAGAGCTGTGGCAGTAATAGTAACCAGCTTCCCCTCAGTAAGATTGATATACTGTAGAGCTTTTACAACAAAACTCTCTAAAAACACAGCCTAAAGCGCTTCACTATACAAACAGTTGCAGGAAATTACTCCAAATTGTGCCCAGAAATGCATGTGAGAAAAAAAAGAAAACGAAAAACGCCCCATCCAAGAGTCTCAAATAATCCTGCAAATGTCTGAGGAGTTCTGTGTAGCATGGGAGGAACATCCATCTCATTTAAATAAGTCAATGCCTTCAGAGTATTTAGATTTTCGGGCTCAGTAGACGCGGGGTGCCTCCACAAGAGGCGCCCCCTGGCATGTTAGTTTTCTGCTGATTGACTCAGCGGGCTCTCATTATCAAGAGGAGAATGAGCTGTAAATGTTTTCTCTTCTTCTCCTGTTTATTTTCAGGTTACATTGTGGTTGGGGAATGTCACTCGAATGTCAGTTTTGTTTTTCTCTCAAACTGAGACGAGAAGCGAAGACATTATTTATATATAATGACATGTTTTATTTAGTATTCCCAAAGCCTTCTGGCCAGTGCAGTCCATGAATCACTTACAGACTCTATATCCACAGTCCATACCACCCTATCTATTTCTTTACAAATGCACCACCTCACAGAGGATGGGGAGTAAAGAGAAGCCTGGTAATAGCCGTCTTTGGGCTACGATCTGAGAGAGAGAGAGACACTATAACGTTCAGTAATGTCAGAAGCTGACTGTGAATGGCAGACGACCTAAAGAGGTTTGAAGTTAAAGAAAAGCTATAAATGGTTTCACACATCAAAGAGCTCTGAGAAATATTTTCTCATCTTGTCTCCTGGAGGAATCAATACAAGCTTAGCTCTCTCCACTAACAGGCAGAGCCGAGCACAGGTGGCATTTTAAGAGCACAGACGCTCTCTCTGCTGAGGATTATCTGCTAATCCAGCTTCACATATGCATACGGCTGCATGTGTCTGCTGTGAATGAAAACACAAGAAGCTCTCTGTTTCAAAATTTTATGTCTAATTATTTCAAGAAGCTAATTGAAGAACTGTTGATTTATTTATTGAATAAAAGCAACAAAGAATTAATTCAATTCAATTTTATTTATATAGCACCAAATCACAGCAACAGTTGCCTCAAGGTGCTTTATATTGTAAGGTAGACCCTACAATAATACATACAGAGAATAAAAACAACAATCACATGACCACCTGTGAACAAGCACTTTGGCAACAGTGGGAAGGAAAAACTCCCTTTTAACAGGAAGAAACCTCCAGCAGAACCAGGCTCAGGGAGGGGCGGCCATCTACCGCGACCGGCTGGGGTGAAAGAACGGAGACAGAATAAAAGACATGCTGTGGAAGAGAGATGGAGATTAATAACAAGTGTGATTCAATGCAGAGAGGTTTAACAAAGTGAGTGAGAAAGGTGACTGGAAAGGAAAAACTCAATGCATCATGGGAATCCCCTAGCAGCCTACTCCTATTGCAGCATAACTAAGGGAGGGTTCAGGGTCACCTGATCCAGCCCTAACTCTATGCTTTAGCAAAAAGGAAAGTTTTAAGCCTAATCTTAAAAGTAGAGATAGTGAGTGTGTGTCTCATGAATACAAATTATGATTTGTTCTTGTAATTCATTTATCTGTTTGAGCTAATCTTACTCTACAGTTTTTCTTTAACATTTTCATAATCTATATGACTTTCTGTATAAAATCCATCATTGTGGAGGAATTTCAGGCTTGCAGTGTTTCTTCGGTTCATTGAGGTGTGCAGTCATTCCCATATGCACAGGCTGAGGTTTAGAGTCTGACTAGGTCATTCAGTCATTTTGAGGCTTGCCAAGCTTTAGTTGTTGGACGTTGCCTCACATCTAACTCTAGAATACTTGGAGTTAATGGTCAACTCAGTGACTACAAGGTGCCCAGGTCTTGTGGCCTCGACTACCATGTTTGACAGTTTGTATGACGTATTTCTGCTGACATAACAACACAACCTATACCTGTACAGTCTTTTTCGAATTGTATATGCTAACTGAAGCCTGTAGATTCTCCAAAGTTTTGCAGTTTCTCTGAGCATTGCATGGTCTGACTTTGGGGTGAATTTGGTGGGACGTCAACTCCTGGGAAGAATGGCAACTGTCTTAATAGGTTTCCACTTGTGAATAATCTCTCTCACTGTAGAATGATAGATTTTAAATTATTTGGAAAAAGTCTCATAAACCTTGCCAGATTTCTGGGTATCAAATTCTTCCTTGGCATTGTGTAAACACGCACCTCAGTGCTCCAGAACAGCAAACTACCAACATAGAGGCACTCACACTTGCTGATTCTTAGCTAATCAAGTGCATTTGGTTAGCAGCACCTAGCTGCTACTTAGCCTCCTAATTCCTGTGGATGCAGGAGGATGTACTCAGGTTTCAACAGTACTGCATAGAATTAAAATGTTCTTTTTTTAACATGACTGTAGTTTGAAACCTTAAAATGTGTTAAAATGACACATTGAAGTGTCCTCAAATGTGACATACTGGGATTTAAAACTTAGTTTTTGTGTTCGCTAATGGCACAGAAATTGGATTTTCAGTGAATTAAGATATGTAAAACTCCAATGACTTGGACTTTTGTTGCTGTTTTGAATTGTTTTTAAATGGCACCAGGTTCAACAACTAAGGCGAGGCGATATCACAGGCAGGTGAATGAGGCCATCATCTGCCAGTGCAGTTGCATGGAGGTGGTTACAGCTGATAACGTCCACTCAATGGGCTGATAACATGTCAAATGGGTGAATTAGTTTTACACACTAAGGAACCAATGTGGAACGTAAACATTACAATAAATCAAATATTTCTCTGCACTGATGCACAGGACATAAATTCTGCAGCTGATCTATAATATACACATTACCCATATCAGCATTCTGCTCCACCAGGTTTCAACTAATCTCGACTACATTTCTCTGACACTCTTGTCATGTAGAGTGTTACAAAGTTCAGATATTTCAGATCTGCGTTATCTTAAAGCACTGTCAGAAACAGCTAACGCATGTGTTCAAAGGATTAAATCTTTGCCAAACCAATGAAGAACCAACAGAAAGTAGAGAATTTCAACCCCTTGCAGTGCCGTTTGAGCTTCCAGCAGTTTACATTAATTAACATGCCGTGCAGCCAGGCTTGCTTCTTGAATGACAATGTTTTCCTAATTTGCTTCAGAGGCTCTTATCAAAAGTGATAGACCTGGCAAGATCAAAGTGCAGCCTAGTGGTTTTCCCTCTGGCAGTTTCTGACTAGGGAAAGGAGCTTTTAAAGGACTTGTGACAAGCACATTGCCTTTGAAGCGGATTAGTATTGTTACCGTCTCATGTTGCACAATGATGTTCACAGCATACTGTCCCCAGAACTCAGTGGTTTAAACTGTCTGGCCAACTGAACCCCACACAAATTTCCCAGTTGTGGAATATTTGTTCTCACAATTTCAAAGCGGCCCCTTGAGCCCTATACTGCAGCACTATAATCATAATGAACAGGACTACTATATGCTCTAAAAAGGTACTCCTGATAAAACGTATTAAGCTCCTTTTTCATGTCCCTATGGAAAGATTGATTGCACTGAGAGCCTTTTAATATAAATATATTATCTCCCAGAAGTGATATGAAATCTCACCCCAAAAAAATGCTGCACTAACACTTTATCGGTGGAAATATGATCTGAGGCGATCTAGGACTGCAGCACATTTTAAATTCTGCAGCTTCAGTACATCTTAATATCAATATTTAGGCTTCACGAAGAAAGGAAATAGGGTTCCTCCTTTCACCTTAAATATTGTCATCTCTTCATTTTGTTGCCGCTGAGTACCGAAATGCACTTTGTTCTCGCTGTTAAACATCTAATGATGAAAATCAGTGTTCTCAGCAGTCACTGAATGTCTTGATTAATGATTAGTGACTGCAGTGTTTGGTGTCATTTGTTCCAAAGAAATGTATTACGCAATCACACTATGCTTTATATTGTTTGTTAGTTGTTGTGCTTGTTTTGTGGAGGGGGGTGTATGTTGTATTACATAGATGGGGGGGGGGGGGGGGGGTGTATTACATATATAGAGGAAAAACTAAGATGTCTTCTTGAAAAAAGAAAGCCAACTCAACAGTAAAGCGGTGTGAGCTGTGGAGATATAAACTTAACGTTTATTTTTATAGCAAGAAAGATCAGGAATAAGGTAAAGTGCAACCTACTCTTGGGTCAGAATCAACAAGGTTATCTAAAGCTACTATAATAACAGCAACTATTAGCTAGTACCTACAGTGACAGCATGCTAACACAAAGCTAGCGATGAGCCCAGAGTGTCATAGAATCACTGTGGCCAGTGATTTTACAATCATATCATGTTTGGAATGATTTTTCACCAAGTTTGCTTGTGCCAGAGTTTGGTTATGTATGATTGTATGTATGATTTATCTTTTTAACTGGTAATCATGTGATACCAATCAGACGTGAGGAATGCATAAGTAATTTAACAAGTAGTATAATTAGTTATTTTCACCTGGGAGTAAATTAGTTATGTAATAAAAAAGGGCGACCGTGGCTCAGGGGGTTGGGAATCGCATCTCTAACCGGAAGGTTGCCGGTTCGATCCCTGGGCTCTCTGTCCTGGTCGTTGTGTCCTTGGGCAAGACACTTTACCCTACTTGCCTACTGGTGTTGGCCAGAGGGGCCGATGGCGCGATATGGCAGCCTCGCTTCTGTCAGTCTGCCCCAGGGCAGCTGTGGCTACAACTGTAGCTTGCCTCCACCAGTGTATGAATGTGAGAGTGAATGAATAGTGGTATTGTAAAGCGCTTTGGGTGCCTTGAAAAGCGCTATATAAATCCAATCCATTATTATTATTATTATTATTATAATATAGTGATGTGTAATACATATATATATATATATATATATATATATATTTTTTTTTTTTTTTTTTTTTTTTTTCTTTTCTTTTATGGGAGCAATGACCCTGATGATGGAGCCAAAGCTTTTTATAGATTTTAGTACAGATATGCAGGGTGTTTTTTTTCTGTTTCCAGTCTTCATGCCACATGCAGTCCTAGAAACTGGTCGCCAACACCCTGACCCATTGGTTAACATTTGAGGACAACTGCCAGGTGAAACTGATCACAAACAAGGTGCTGCACCAAAAACCATCTTGCCAGTCAGCCATAGTTTGCAATGAAGACACCAATTTGCCTGCAAACCCTTCCCAACTGCTTGCTGTGCAATGAAACTGAAAAGTATGACACAACCTGAAAAAGGAAGCTCATTCAAAGTTAAATTTGTGCTTTTGTGAACATGTCATTTTCAACTGTCAGTCATAACTTTTAATTTGAAGACAAACCATGTTTATTTCTTGTTTATGCGACTTTTTCAAATTTCACTGCTGCTCAACATATTAATAGAGTATTTGCAAACCACTGTAAGTTATCAGCAGCCTGCGTGATCTGTTTGTAACCAAAGGAACTGCAACTGAGGTTTTTTGTGCAGCCTCCTCCTTGTGACCACAATCACCTCTAGCAACCACTCACCAGTGGTTGCCAACTAGTCTCTAGGCTTGTGTGACTGAAGCCTACTTTCAAGTTTTATTGTCATGTACAGATAAACAGTGTAGCCAATTTTACCCATAATCAAGTTCTTTTGGCTCGTGCACCTAACTTTACATGAGCATATAGAAAGTGTGCAGTTATATTAAGAAGAAAATAACAGAATAGCTGTAATCATAACAATAAAAGAGAAAAAAGAGAGAAGAAAAGTATTAAATATTTAGAGAATTTAAGACAAGTTGGTATTTACAGTTTGTGCGAGAGTATTTAGCCTATGCTACATTAACCATTACCTGATTGTAGACTACAGAAAGATTCTGTCAGTTATTAGAATGTCAGTCTGAAAAATATATTTCCTACCTATAAAAACTAAAAGTTCACACTGAATCTGAATCCAGAGCTGGCAAAGAAACCTCATGAGATTCGTACTGTTCTGAAGAAGGCACCATGTGATGGACTGAGCAGTGAAGGAACTTAGGCAACTTTTTATTTAACCAAAAAACATAATTGGTTACATTATGCAAAAAGAATCAAAATCTTGGTTCCATAAAAGAGGTCAAAATAACAGAACTCGAAGTTGACAAATCATACTGATAACTCAAACAAACTGACCTAACTTAACGAGACAAAGGGGAAACTTAAATAGTGGCTGGTCAGCCCACAAAAACGGGTAAAACACACAAAAATCCCTAAATCATAATCCCGTAAATTAAACCTTATATTTAAAGAAAGACAAATGTGAATGCAGTGTGTGTGTCAGCCTCTACACCGATATTACCACTGTGTGGCTGTAAGTGCAGCCATCACACACCAAAATGAGATTTTTGAAGCCTTATAATGACATTTTTGCATTACATAGAGATGCCATATAATTTGATCAGTTACTCCTGTATGTACTTCCCTTTCAATTCAGCTGTTCATTCATTGTATTTACTTTGTGCTTGTCCACTATTATTGCATTGCATTTAAGTCAGCACAAGTACAGTTTCATTCGAGCTTAAATTGATGATCAAACAGTTGCTATATGTCTCACCTCTTTTTGTAGGTTGATTGAGTAAAGCAGTGTCTTAGATTAACAAGGACAGGTTGAGTTACAGCTTGAGTTTGGGGGCAATTCAATAGGAAGTGAATCAATCTGAGGATTAATTGTTGCACCACATCCTGAGGACCAGACACTCGATACAGCCAGAGGGACACTGCTATAATGGAACTGAAATACAGACAGCACACAGCTACAGGAGCTTAACCCTTCACGGCTCCAATAACATGTTTTATGTCTCAATAACAACAGTAATAATGATGTGCAGGGGATGGAAATTAATAGGTTTTTTCTCATGATTTTGGTTTTGTTTATTATTTTAAGACTAAAAGCTGAAAAATATTCATAGTGTGATAATTTCCTGACGTATCGTCACGCAAGAATTGTCTCTTAAAGTGCAGCTGCATTCTTTTCTAGTGTTGCCACCACATGGTATTTGTTGTTGAAAGACTTACACTATTATTAGATATTTAATGAGTTGGAGGTTGCTGAGCAATAGTTTGCCTCAGGTTGTTTTATGGGAAACATTGTCATTCTCTGTCACTCACACGATGCAGCTGAGTAGCTCGCCCTGAGCAATGATCCGAGCACCGATACAATATTTTTCTGTAGATATAATATTCAGTTTTCCTGGATTTTAAATTAATATAAAAATACTTGTTCAAAGACAAAATGCTGACCTACAGATTAAACGGTTTTAGACAAGGCCGTTGAGATATTGTGGTAAATTAATTTTTCCGAATCACTTAATCTGACCTACATATGTGGCTGCAAATATTATATTCTTTCTTCCTTTTTAAGACTGACTTCTTGTCAGCCCACATATGTGCACAGCATATTAACATCTTGCAATTTTTTTAATATCCTAACTGAGATTCATTACAGGAAATTGAATCCTCTCGGACGTTATTCTTCCAGAGAGACGGAGCAATGATCTGAGGCAGGTGTACACTGCCATTTGTCAGGTGTCTCTGCTAGCGCTTCTATGTTTTGACTTATCACATGTGGGTTGGCTGGAGAGAAGATAGGCTCTTAAACAAATGGCTGCTGTCACACAAAGGGAGGCAGTCTTTAATGAGACTGTCTTCACAATTGGCATGGTCCATGTCAAGCTTTAGAGAAAAACAAATCCGCCCTCTGAAAACCTGCCCTGTATCTAAGGTGTAGTGCATTACTCATTACCGTTGTGCTGAATGTGTTACAATGAGACTGTCCTCCCCAAGAAAATGACGCTATAGGTCATTTGTGAAGGTTCTTATTATGACTTATAGATACATTTCTAACTGGCCTTTAAGGATCTGTGAATAAATATGTGTAAAAGGTGTGCGGTTGTTATCTCTTTCTACATGGGCCCAAACTCGTCGCCCTGGCAACAAACAAAACAGAGTTGTGTAATTTTGTAAATGCGTGTATTTTAAACCAGAAGAAACAGCTTGAACCCAACAAAACTGCAAGTGAAACACAAAGTAAATAACAAAACAAAAGTAAAACTTGATCCCAGAAATAATTGGAACTCCAGAGTCCTGCTTCAAAGCCGGGTGTTTTATTGCTCCCACTATGCCTACAATTGTGTGGGTTTTCTTTAAAATGCTTCATTTATATGAGGTGGTGGGGACAAATGATGTATTTTTGGCTTGTCCTTTGAGCTGGACATTATTCACCCCTGAAACAAGATGCAACTGTGTGACTCACGCAAAAACCTCAGGAGGGCAGGTGCTTGGAGCAGAAGTTGACTGTTTCTTCATTGTGTTTGACATGTTCTGTGAGCACATGTTAAATTAGAATGTCAATACTCTTTTGGGAAAATGTCTAATCAGGAGTTACACCTTGGTTATACTCACCATTGTAGCCCTCCCGAATAGCAGCGTGCACGAAAGGTCTCGGGCATACGAGTAGGTTGGTCTAGACCACCATTTTAACCATATACTAAGATATACTAACCAATTCAGTTACCATAAACAAAGCTTTAATGCAGATTTAAGCTTATTTTTTAATGCCTGGCTTAGCACAGAAGCTAGTAGGTGCTGTTAATCAGTTGGAGGGAAATTTTGCTTTCAAACTGCTCCAAAACTCCAATCCAAACTCTGCAAATTAAAAAAAAAAGTTGGTGTGTATATAAGCTGTTCTGTAGTTCAGAGAAAGAACATAAATCTCTTAAGTTTTCTGCAACACTATTTAGTTTCCCAGTGCAGACTTCAAAGCGGTTTCATGTGATTCTTAGGTGAGAAGAATTTGTTTTGTTAGCAAGACTGTCAATCAGAAGGCCACAGTTCTTGTCCTTGTTCTTTTTTTGACTTTATTCTCACACACTTAAATCCCCTAAAGAACCCAGTTACATTTAGAAAAAGGTTGCGCGTTTGTAAAATATGCCTAAATAATAAACCTGCATGACCTAAAAGGGTACAAGTGCACTAAAATGGGGGGTTCTAAGCAACCACATGGTGTGTTGGGTCATCTGGGGACCACTCACGCTGTGACCGATGCATCATTAAAACCTAAACCATGAAGAATACTATGCTCCTTCATTTTTAAATTTCCCAGAATACAAGTAAATATAACATTTAAAGGTGAATTTAAAGAACAGTACCCACAACAGGTTATTTTATTTGCCCATGGATAATAACTACATTGAGCATTTCAACACTTGTAGGTTAAACTGTTTCCCTCCATGCTTTAATCTCATACCTTTATTCTTTTGTTTTTATGACATCCATTCATTATCCACCCATAACAAAGCATTTTCAGTACTGCTAAGTAATACAGTCTTATCTCGAAGCCTTTCAGATTAAGATAAATGGGTCAATTTGAAAAGCAATTAGCTAACCTAAAGCCAGTGTGTTTCTTAAAAACCTGCTTTTTATCACAGTGTGTGCCAAACCTGGAACTCGTACCTCTTCCCATTGTTCTCTGTAGAGCGAGTCTCTTTGGAGAGAGTAGATATGATTGATTTGCAATAGAGCTTCTTCTGCGATCCTGACATTGCTAAAATATCATTCAGTATAATAGCTTAACGCAACAAAGAGGGAAGGCAATACAAGATAGTCAGCCGTTAAAAATCTCGATTACTTTATCACGCATAGGTTAGAGAATCAATTAGACTCTGAGTCAGTGAGTCAACTAAAGCCCATAAGAAGATTTTAAGCCATCATGCTGGTATAATATGTTTCACAGAGAGTGCATTGTCTCTTTGAGACTGGAGACAGATTTATTGCAAAGGCGTATCAAAGCAGGCATCCCCTCGGAGATAAATACCTCCATCTAGACAGAGATAAGGACCGAAGCTGATGATCCCGCCTTGCATTTCAGATGGCATGTTTTCTACCTTTGAACAGACTCTGAATATCCCCAGTGGTTACCCAGAGCTGAGGATCCTTTTCTGCGTCTCTGCTTTTAAAAACGTGACTTGATATAGAATTTAACTGTGTGGACACAGTTCAGATTTAGTATAAACTTAATACGTGTTGTCTTTGTTTACAAGAAGTGTGAATAGTTGACACTGATGCACAGATGGAGATGGAGAACAAAAAATGAAGAAAACAGGGCAGGATGTTTTGTTCACAGAATATTAAGGTATTAAACAAATAATTTCAATTGTGACACTACAGGAATAGCATAAGTATACTAAATAAATATACTACAAGTATGACTGTGTGAGCAAATTCAAGTGGAAATATTAAAAAAATTTTCAACCATCAGCTAGAGCTTTTAAGATCAGTAAGACTGAGTTTAGTTCAGATGCTATAGCAGCAAACACATTATTAGAAAGAGTTATGGCAGTCAAACAGTGTAAATCCATGCAGGAAATCTGAAAATCCAAAGACAGAGGTTGTCCTGCCCCCTCACCAAAGAGCCAATCGTCTGCTTTATAAGAGCCTAACTGGGGAAACACTTACAGGTACAAGCCAATTGTGTTGCTGTGTCACTCTTTAAGTTCATAAGCTATGTAGTGGCAGACATATCTCATTGTTATCACATTGAAGGATTAGAAAAAATTCAGAATAAGTTCAAACTTGTGCACGCAGTTCATGTTATTTAAAGACCTTGGAGAAATATGCTTGACAATCATTTGGCTCTGGAAAAAGAACAGTTCAAAGAAATCATTAAAAGCCTTAAATTACCATGACACTCATGACCAGCCTCTGAACACAACTGTGAGTGTACTTGTATCTTTGTATCTATAATATAAATTAGAGGTTGTTCAGTGCTGTGATGGGATGATACTCTGGATTGTTCCATCAAAGAAGCCGTGGTGCTTTGAAGTGTTTACTGTGGATGAAAATGTTTTTTGGACACCTTTTAGCATTTTTAAGCCTCCAGAGATGTTGCAGAGATGGCTGTTGAATGCTGACATTTAACATGTGCTTCCTTGCCCAAGAACATGGTTGTGTGAGTGAATGCAATACAACAACATACTGACTCCGTTATCTGTCATTGCATAGTGCAAGCAGAGATAAAGTTGGCCAGAATGGCATCGCAGCACCTTCAGTGACTCAGTTAATTAAATCTGATAGGCAGTTTAATACAAAATATTATCAAGCGAGAGTAGCTTGCATGGCTCCTGGCTGCACCCTTTCATTGTGCCTTCATGCTACAGATGCTAATAAAGTTGCATTTGTGGCACTTGTACACTATTTTTAAAGCATCTCAACTAATGTTAGCAAACACACATACTGCATGTGTGTAATTTTGCACTGTGTTTGTCTGCTAGCTAAAGGTGCAGTTGCTGTATTTTCCTGGGGGGAAAATAGGTCAGCCTGTCACATATGTTCTTTCTCAGCAATGGAGATAGATTTAAAAAGCCATCAAAAGGGGAAAATGAAAGATTATTTACAAATGTAAAGACTGATCAGCAAGTGACAGTAAACTAATTAACTGGCAATTGAAGTTCTTAATGTATGTTCTATTATTAATGTGGTTTTTAATTATAGTGGATTTATTACAGATCAATGTTTTTCACAACAAATTATATAATAATAATATCATGTAAATAATTCATATATCATTTAATTGGATTAATTTAATTAATAGCTGTAGAGTTTGCAGTGACTATGTTGTATTGGGCAACTGTGCTCTTTGCTAGTTTGGTGCTACAAAAGATAGAAAGGATTTTGAATTGTAATTTATTGGATAATTTTGCAAAAGCAAAGACTGTTCCAGAAGTATTACTCTCAGGAGAAAAAGCGGGCAAGCATTTACATATCATTTAATCAGATATTCTGTAACATAAACAAGTTGATTCAGTTATTACTTTTAAAAAAATGGTACCTGACAAGGTGCATTTCATTATAACTGCTGATTTAGGTAAGTAAAATAGTAGTAGTAGTAGTAAGTAAAATTTATATAGCACCTTTCTAAATAAATATAATAAACAAGTGCTTCAAAACAAACTGCTCAAAAATATAAATATAAAAAGTTACCCAAGGGCGAATTTTAAAATCCGTTTTAAAAAAAAGACCAGTCAGTGTGATGTAGCATAACTTAAGCAGCAAGGAAGGTGATAAGTAAATAGCATTAGCAGATGATTGAAGTTCTTTTAAGCATACTTTATTGCTGGCATCTCCCTTTTACCATAAAACAATCCATCCGGCATGCAAAAATCCCACTGGCTTTATACAAGACTTTGCCCACACCTGACCTCGTTAGTCCCTACCATTGAAACAAAATAGGTCAAACCAAATAATACAATTCTAAACAAAGAACAGGAATAAAGTCATGCAAGAAACTGACAAATTCATTTACTCAACTAAATGGTTTGTAAAGTAAAACACTGCATACAATATAACTCAAAAGGCTACTTTAAAGAAAACAAACAATACTATACAAAATGAAAAACCCTCCATTTGGTTACACCCAGTGATGCAATCATTGACCTCATGACCCTATATAAACAGGAAGTAGTGGGCGGCCCTTCCCATACACCTGTCTCCCATATAGAACCTGAATACACAACATGGACACAATGGTAAGTATAACCAAAGCAACATAAAGAAACATAATTTACCAGACATGTGCCTGTAAACAGAAGAAAATTCAGATGATCTGATGGTTAGTAGTATTTGCTTTAAAACACATGCATGGATGTAAAGAATGTAACTACTGCTACCACAAACAAAACCCAGGATATTGTGTGTTAAGAGAAGTTACACCAGCAATTTCTAAATTAAAGCATTATGGCTGACTGTAAGATAACAGAACACAAAATAACAATATATGCAAGTGACAAATGGCAAATGAATTCTGTCCTAGCCACTTTGTCACAGTCAGGCTCAGACGGAGAGAGTTCCAAACTCTGGAGATCACTGTTGCAAAAGACTTTATTAGTTCTGAACCTGGTGTGCTGTACAGCTAGCTGACCCTTATCACATGACCTCTGGGACCGTCTCCAGCTGGTCCCCGAGGTCATGTGATCAGGGATGTAGAAGTTCACTGGTGTATGAAGATGCGTCTCTATGCAGGGTTCTAAAATCCAAAACCAGAGTATTAAAGTAAACTCTGAAGTTAATGGGGAGCTGGTGAAATTAGTGTTCAGAATGCCTCACATCAGCATTCTGAACAACATGCAGACGCTCCAAGGCAGCTTTATTAACAAAAATGAACACTGAATTAGAGTAATGCAAACATGATGAAATAAAAGCATGAATAACAAAATCCAGTTCAGAACGTGACACGTGTGTTCTCAACTTGGCAAAAATTTAAGTCATAAAAATAAGAATGAACCAGAGGTGAACAAGAACATCCAGAGTGAAGTTCTGGTTAGAAATATTAAGCAGAAATGGCAAGGAGACCTTGAGTTTCCATTGCCTCAGGCATAAATCTCACAGAAACAAGAACAAGGACTTCTGTTTTCTCTCCATTAAAGTTTTAATAGAGTCCAAGCACCTATGCAAGATCTATAACAAAAAAAACATCTTGGAGCTTAAAAGAGATATATAACTAAATGTCATCTACAAAGCTGTGATAAGAAATGACCTTAAAAGTGCTGAAGAAGAGCAAATATAACAAAAACAGGACTTTGGTAAGAATCATCATCTGATTTTGTTCTTTAGCGGCACAAATTCCAACTTTAGCTTTATACTAAATGTGAGCCATGATTTATCATGTAACATCTGCTTACGTTATATATTTATATTCATTTGCATTCATAGTGCTGAATATAGTTAGCTAATTCCTCCTCAAAACCTAAACCTCAGAGCCGAGTCATTTCTAAGTGAGTCATTTTCCCATGCTGCACTTCTACACCAGTTCCCCCATGTGCCAAAACAAACAAAAAAATAATAATAATAAGACACATATCTGATTTACAGTAAATATTAAACTGTAAAGCTATAAATGATAATGATTTGTTCAATCTGCTCTGTTTGTACCATGATGTCACACTCTTTTTTTTCTGGAAGAAAAAAAATGTCATCAGTGTTTTGTTCATTTAATGCTTTATTAAATAGACTAGTTTTCTGCGATAACAAACAATCTTCCATCTTATAGTTAATACTATCCAACCTCCTTTCCAGATCAGGATTCTGGATGTTGTGACTCAGCTCCGCACAAACAGGAAGAAAAGGATTTCAAACAGTCATCCCGTGAATACATCAGAGATTTCGCTCCTGCTGCCGTATAGAATAATAAGCCAGTGTTTTGTTTCGCATCATTAGACTCTCCCAGTAGGAAGAAGTGTGTTAACAAGTCATTTACATTTTAAAGTGCTTTATGAAGAGTAAACTGAGAAGTGCTAGTCTGCAAAGGACATCAGCAGAATAATAAAGCCTCTGTTTCATTAAGGTTTCCTGGGAAAGTCGGAGAGGAAAAGTCACGGTTTCGTAAGCTGTATACATTTTTCTTTAATATTAATTACACTTTGATTCACTAAATCTATTTTCCTCCCATTTTTTCCTGCCAGTCTATTACAACAGAACATAGAACTGTAGGGCTGTATGTTCCCAGGCAGAAAGGTTATGTCTGTTTCAAAGTAGCAGGAAAACAATTTGTTTTCCATTACCGTGTTTTGGATTTTGTCTTGTATATGCAGTAAATTTCAAATGGCAGGAGCCATAAATTCTCAGATATACCATATATCTGGTTGTTTTTTCCTCTTGAATGACCGCTGAGCTCTGCCTGCTTGCTGGAGCAGAGCAGCATGTAATAGTCACCTCTATGTTCTGACTGTGGCACAATCTCTTAAAAGTGAAGCACGTTTTGGAGTGTACTTCAGGCAACTTAAAAAAAAAAAATCAGCCTTGTTGTTTATGCAGGCACGGAAAATAGTGTTGATGAAAAACACTGCTGATGCTTAAGTTCATATATTCACACCCACAGAAGGATAATTTTATCGCACGCTGACATCCATTTGATGCTTCACTGGATGTAATTGGAAAGACAGGTCGTCCAATCTCTGAAGGCACCGAGCACATTTACACTTCATCATAGCGTTCATGCTTCCCCAGAAATGATAACGTAATCTCACTGAGGTGAGCGTGACAGGGTTCCTGTTCCTACATTTTAATAACATCATGTCAATCCCTTCTCAAGCCCCACTTGCAAACTTTATACCATTTTAGATATTTATTTAAACATATACATGCAAAATGAGCCTCCATGTCATACAAACATGCTGTGCATTTATTAATAGGCAAATCGAATGCAATCATGCTCAGTTTCAGCTGCAGGGTCGGATTGTTTTAACTATTATTACGTTGCAAACATATAAACGTCTCTGCTGTCGATGCCGATATTTAATCTTTTAATTGTTTTATAAAGTCAAACTTACTCGGCAGCCGATACCTGTTCATAGGTTGAGCTCATTATCCTGGAGAAGCACGGCAACACAACTCTCCAAGGCTCTGCCCTGTGGTATTAATTGGGTCACAGCTAAGCCGACAAGCTACCCTGAAAGTGAGTTAGTTCATTTTCAGGTTTAATGATGTGAGGTTAGATGATTGACGGTTCGCACTTTGCTCTCTGATTGGCTGAATGTAAAGAGCGACTAATTAGTGTGTAATTAATTCAAATCCCTTCCACTTGTTAATTAATTTCTAGAGTTCAGTTACTAATACTCATTCAGACTGATCATCCGCCACCAGGCTTCATAGACAGTCACTGATCGCCATGGTGATGGCCCTACATTTGTCCGCCTCAGTGTGAGCACAGTTAGCCTCGGTGTATTTAAAATATACCGAATGTCATATGTCTGACAGTTGCACTCTAGCGAGAAAAAAAAAATCTAGCAGGACAATCATATTATGGATGTGTGGAAGTATGCACACAAAGCCCATGAAGTATTCATGTAATCGGTTTCCTTCTGTTGAATGCTTCACCAGAGATTCAATATCAGCCTCATCGCCTTCTCTGGTCCCCATCAATAGAGTGAAATTAATACCACTTAAAGTATCTTTAGGGCAATAATTTTTTTCAGAGGCAATGAGATTACATGTATCCCTATTGACTTGGTATTATACAGCATGTAAGTGATCTACTTAAAAAGGATTAAGACATGTTGTGTGGCTACCAGGACTCTGAAGGAGCATGCATCAGTGTGTCCACTAAGTTTTAGCGTCTGAACCACTGAATCATCTGATTACCTGAGATTTGAGCCTTGCACCATAGCACCGAACAGCCAATGATATGACTCTAATTTCCTTTCAAAACTCTGCAGAATTGTTTCATTACAAATCCTTCCATCATATCTCTTCTCAAGTGGATCAGCAATCAGTCTGGGGAAGATTGGAAGCTAAATCCAGTTTGCATGTAATGCACCTCTGCTGTTGGTGAATGTCAATTTTACTGTTAGGAATAAAACAACACAAAGACGGAAATACCTGTGCTTGAGGCTGTGCGGCAGCACTGATAGAAATCACCTTTTCATGGCAAACAGTGCACCAATGCTGCCTGACGGACTTGTCTCTGTTGAATAATATTATTCTGTATCCAAGGGAATCACATCTACATTGAATAAATCTGTATGATTTACATTAATGCCTCCATCCAGCACCCTCGATCTAACAAGGTGGGCAGTGTGGGTTTTGTGCCTTGATTGGGGGATGTGCATGTGGTGAGTCAGACTCTTTCATCCCGGAGCCCAGTTTTTCAGCAGTCTCACAAATCTTATTAATGTTTACCTTTTTATGTATTGAAAACACAGTCATTCACTAGAAGTCTTTCTCTTTCGCTGGAGCGATTGTATCTCCTGGAAGGCTTGAGAACGATTCTGTCCCCATCCAGATGGACAGATGGATGGCCTTTCACTAATCTTGAACCTGTTACTGCATAAGAAATACTGGAAATGCGATGAAACTCTTTCGCCTCTAATGAGACACACATTATGCACAAACACCTTTAATCAGTACATTAAAAGGAACTCTGGGGAGCAAAGGAAACAAGCTGTATACACAACACTGACATGCTTGAAGCTGATATGATATGGTATTTACACAAATGTTATCAAAAAACACTGAAACGCAGGGAACTGTCCAGCCAGAAAAGACAGGGTACACAGACCAGCAGGAAGGTGAAGGGAAGGTCTGTAAATACACGGAGAACTAAATGAGTTGAATACAATGTTGATGAGGGCGGTGCAGAGAATGATAAAGGGGGGAAAGGACAAAGACAGGAAGTAAAACAACCAAAGATGCACAAGTAGGTGTTTAAAGAAAGAAAAAAACATGAATGATACAAAGAGACACAAAGTGGTTGAAATGGCATGCTTCTTAATATATTAACAGGGGAACTAGTGCACACAGGTGCTGGTTTTGGACACTATTTGGATGAAATGCTGGTACAACAGTGTGCGCTGGATAGTTGCTGGCATGTAA
Source organism: Mchenga conophoros (assembly GCF_057382185.1). NCBI lineage: Eukaryota > Metazoa > Chordata > Actinopteri > Cichliformes > Cichlidae > Mchenga > Mchenga conophoros. The sequence continues at coordinate 11,879,733 of NC_140532.1, forward strand.
ACCATGTTTGTTCACCCCATTCAAAGCAGACAGATAGTGCATATACACCAATAGTGCATAACATCGTGACCACTGGTAGCTGAAGTGAATAACACCTGTTAGTGAGTGGGGTATTTTAGGGAGGAAGTGAACACTTTGACCCAAGAGTTGATGTATTGGAAGCATGAAAAATGATAAATTGTAAGGATGTGTGCGAGTTTGACAAGGGCTGGGCTTGACGGCTTGCTCTATTCCAAAACTGCAGCTCTTGTAACTGTGCCGCTTGCCGGGGGGAAACCTGGCATCAGGTTGGACTATGGCAAGAATGGAATGGATGACTTAAGCAAACCAAGGCTAACCTGGTTTGCCCAAGGCATGGATGGAGGCAATGTGATGCTTTGGGCAATGTTCTGCTGGGAAATCTCAGCATCCATCCAATTCATGTGGATGTTACTTTGACATGTACCAGCAACTTTGTAGCCTTTCATGGAAATGGTATTGCCTGATGCCTCTGGCCTCTTTCAGCAGGATGGTATTCCCTGCCACAAAGCAAAAATGGTCCAGGAATGGTTTGAGAAGCACAACAATAAGTCTGAGATGTTGACTTAGCATTTAAATTCCTCACATCTCAGTCCAATCACGCATCTTTTGGATCTGAAAAAACAAGTCCAATCCATGGAGGTCCCACCTTGCATTTTACGGGATCTGTAGCTAGCATCTTGGTGACAAATACCACAGCACACCTTCAGGGGTCTAGTGTCCATGCCTCAGGGCTGTTTCGGGAACAAAAAGTGGGCTATCATAGTATTAGGCAAGTGGTACTAATGTTATGCCTGATTGGTGTATATTCCCCTGTGAAACATGAGAAGACAAGCTCCTGTACATTCATTTTTGGTGTGTCATGCAGCGAATCTGTAGTTAACTATATGTAATGGATGAGATTTGCATTTGACCTGTTAAACCACCCTGCCAAATAGCTAACTCTTTGGTGGACATTATGAGTATTGTAATAAACAAACTGGGCGTGAAACCAACAAGGAAGTAAGAACAAACACCCAGAATCATGTTAGCTGAGTTACTTTGTCTTCCAACTCTAGAAAAAAGATAAGTAGCTCTTTAGTTACTAAATTTCCCACCAGATCATCATTACAATAACAGTATCTGTGCGCTTTTTAACAGAAAACACTCACCTGTTTTTTCTATTAAGATCACTTACATACTGTCCTGTGAAAGCTGTGGCTGTGAGGTAAACAGAAGCCTTAGAGACGAGCAGTTAAACAATGAGCTGAAATGCAAAACGAAGTCTGCCAAATGCAATCAAATGCAAAGTAGGTTTTCCGTAAAGGCGACCCCTTTGGTAAAAACCTCTTTGAATCATCTTTTTATGACCGTTTTTATCATAGCTGCTTTAACTATAGCTGTTTCATTGTTGTTGCAAATAATATATTACAGATAAGACACATTTCTGAATCGCATTCTCAGTGTAGACACAGACCCTTGTGATTCTCATTTGTAAAGGCTGGCTTTGTGTCCCATTTGAGCTTCAGGATGAGGAGTGAGTGAGCATCCTGACCGCTGGTCAAGTAGCTCTGTCTGATGACTTAATTAAGGTCACCGGCTGAGAGCACGGTTTGCCTCTCCTCTGCCTCATTAACATTTCTCTTTGTTCAATATGCTGATGCAAAACAATAATTTACAGTTACTCAGCTTCAGTGTTGCTTTTCTAATTATGCCAAAGTGCCACAAAAAAGAAAAAAGGTTTTAGGTCTTTTTACTCAACTGGATATTTTGTTTTTATAAAGCCTAAGAAAAGCTTTACAGTGCAACTTCTTTACCCAAACAGTCATTAATAAAACAGACACTCTCGCAACCTGCTTGCATTCTCCGCTGCCGCTGTGTTGAGCTCATTTGCCCGGCACTGAGGGAAAGGTGATAGCTGACAGTGTGCAGTAATCTGCTCTATTGATCATGCTGTCGCGTAGTGTTGCTGAGGGAAACACAGTGAGAATTAACCCTTTATTCATAGGCACCAACAAAGACTAGTTATACCAGATGATGATACCATTTTAAAAAGTAAAACGCTTTCATAACATCACACTCCCTCCCTCCACGACACATACACACACTGTGTGAATTAGGGTTGATCCTGCAGTGCTTTATACCTGTAAGGAGAGGAGAGTGCTGCAGGGATCATTTACTGACACTGGCGTCTACGGTTTTGGAGATCAGAGGGTGAATCCCGGGGGGGTGTTGATGCAGACTCGCGCTTTGGTTTGAGGATCTGTATTACGTTGCTCCGTCCAGCCCTTCTTCCATCAAGTTCAGGAAAACAGAGCCCGTTGTTACCCATAAGCCCATGTGTCATTGAATATTTATCATGTATCTGATTTGATGGGGAGAGATTCCTGAGATGTGGCAGCTCCCCCCTGAGGCCTGCAACTCAACACCCTGTAATAGAAACCTTAAAATGTGGCTGTCGTTTTCTGCCTCTGGGACATGGTTAATTAATTACACGTTAGCCTTAACTCTTTGAGCAAACCTCTCTATGTTATTTCACAAGTTTACCCCAGCTCTCTGTGCTGCCAGTGCTGTGCTGTGAAATACTGTATGTAGTCATCTGAGAGAATAAGAAATGCAGCTCCAAACCAGACACAGAGTAACTCGAACGCATCACTTGACTGTCAGTAAAGTACAGTACATGTCTCTGGAAGCATTTTAATACAAATCAGTCAGGTGATGGAGCCTTAGCAATGGTAGCACAGAAAGCTGGGAAAAACTGTTGAAATGTCAACAATCGGGTGGAGCGGGAGGAAAGGAAAGCCCCAGCTTCACACATAAAGAAGTACAGGCAACGGAGAAGACAATAACATGTAAGTATCAACCTATTTTACCACCCATGCCTCTCAGTGGACTCTTAAATTTCACATTAAAACAATAGCACGAGTAAACAGATAAATCTTAGGGCTCAGTCACAGAGGCCCAAAGACTGGTTGCTGACATAAAGTCCCAATCATACTGTTGCTGAGGGAAATCGGTAGCAAAGAGAATGCTGCTCCAAAAACCTCACTGCGATTGCATTTTTACAAGCATGTCTCCCAATCTGCCTGGCAACACTTTCTAACTAACTAACCATGGAGCAGTACTGCGGTAACTTGGAAAAGTAAATGGCCTGTATTTGTATAGCGCTTTACACATCCAGTCATCCACCCATTCACACACACTGGTGATGGCAGCTACATTGTAGCCACAGCCACCCTGGGGCGCACTGACAGAGGCGAGGCTACCGGACACTGGCGTCACCGGGCCCTCTGACCACCACCAGTAGGCAGTGGGTGAAGTGTCTTGCCCAAGGACACAACGACCGAGACTGTCCAAGCCGGGGCTCGAACCGGCAACCTTCCTATTACAAGGTGAACTCCCAACTCTTGAACCACAGTTGCCCCAAAAAGTGCAACACAAACCAGAAAAACAGAACGTTCACATTAAAAGTAGAAGCTGTACATATTTCAAAGTTTTACTTTGAAGGTGAATGTTTTATGAGGGCACTGTAATCTTTTTCACTACCACTTAGCGCAGGGGTGGGCAACTCCAGGCCTTCCAACACAGCTGATTTAAAGGGCTAAATTACCTCCTCAACATGTCTTGTAGTTCTCCAGAGGCCTGGTAACGAACTAATCATGTGATTTAGGTGTGTGGACCCAGGGTGAGATCTAAAACCTGCAGGACACCGGCCCTCGAGGCCTGGAGTTGCCCACCCCGGACTTAGCGAGTAAGTAGCTGGTGTTTGCTGACAGCTCAGCATCTTCCTTGCAAACTATGGGTGACCAAAGCAAGGAGGCTTTGGTGCAACACCATATACCATTTGCCACTATACCTAGCGACAGCAAACAATCATCCATTGGTTGAAGAATACATCTTTTTTCCTAGCAGTGAGTGGTTACTGGGGCTTACTGACTGGTTACTAGGGCTGTGTGGCTGAGATAAGAATCATCACACATCGAGAAGCTGTGCAAAAATCAGTGGTCTCTCTGTGTTCCCCCCTTTAAGGCTGCCCCTACCCGAGCTGGTTTCTGCCATATGTCTCTTCCTGTTAAAAGGGGCTTCTTCCTTCCCACAGTCCAAGTTTGGGAAAAAGTCATAGTTTGGGGTAAAATACATACTTTCACGAGGTTAACTCTGCATGACTGAAGGATTATGGGTTTGCAACATATGAAGACATACTTTATGTGCAGTTCTCATGTAGTTCGCCGTGTAGAGAGAGAAGTGTGAATTTTCATTGTTTGTAACTCTTGGTTTCATTTTAGGTCTTTGTACCAACAAGGACCAACAACAACACAAGCAGCTCAAGTAGCCCACACATTTGTGACATCATCCCCTTGTGACATTAAGCAGCTCTAATATCTAGATGATTGCCTGTAAATCTGTGTTCAGCATGGAACCAACGCTCAACTATTTCAGTCCCTTTTAGACTATAAAGTGTCTTGAGATGACTCTTGCTGTGAACTGTTGAGACAAAAAAATAGTAGAACTAAACTAAACTGTAGGAAATGATAATGCTCCTATAGTGACAATGCTAGCAGGCACCTGTTTGGAAGCTAATGTTTATTTTGTAGATATAGATTGTATTCATGATCACATTTTCTCAGTTTGACAGTAAACACTCAATACAACAAAGATAAGAGAATGTGAAATCTGTAAGATGCAAATGGGAGAGGGTGCACCTATATTTCCCATAACCCTCAACCAATTCTCCTGTTGACAGTTGTTGTGATTTGGCAATATATAAATAAAACTGACCAAAGCCACTGTACTAATTTCAGACTCCCACAATACATCAGCTCACACAGTACATATAACAGCTACATGGTGACGTCATTCGCTATGTTTAGCACTCTATGTGTTTGATGTTCTTTCACTCTTCATCGCTCCGCGTGTTTCATTTAGAGCTGCTCCGGTGTGGAGGAGATCGATTTTCTGCAACAGGAACATTAGTGATTCTCGAGCCAAGGGTATTAAACTCAAATCATTGTGTTCTATTGTTTGGCATGTCATATTGATTATCTCCTGGGTTTCACTGGCGAGAGAGAAATATTGTAGCCTCAACAGTCTTGCACACAAGGAACTGGATTCATTTGAAAACAAATAACTTGTGCAAAGCGATCCAACATTTCTGTTTAGATTTAATCCTTTCTTGTTGTTTTTGCACGGTGTAAAGAGTGGGAAACATAATAGCAAGAAGACAAAGCAGAGTTTAATAGCAGGTTGAAAGGAGAAACGGGTACGGACTGCATTAAATGGAAACACAGTCATCCCAGGTGTTGCTGCCCTGCGGCTGGCCTGTGGTCAAATTCACAGCAGGAGGAATAAACTGACAGCAGCATCACTGCAACATGTTAATACAGCAGCGGTTTGCAGTGCAGACCTTGACAGCATAAAAGCGCGAAAAAGTTGGAAATATCGATCTGCTTGACTCAAATCCCTCATTATTTCACAGCACCTGTTAAAGGGCAGAGTCTGCACAACTCACAAAGAAAAGATGTGTGACGCACGGGAACAGCAGCGAGGCACCGCTCAGATAAAATTAATATTCTCATCCATGAGTCATTTTTGCTGTTGCGTCTCTTGAATTAGACACAGCAGGTACCGAGAGAAAATTTCATTTTTTTGAGTTGCAGTCACAGAGAACAAAGACTTTCGCATATATCGCGCCATTGCATCATGATAGAAAATCTGATGAAAGTGACCGCTCAGACGCTTCAAATTTTCAAACTGCGTGACGGACACCTTTCTATAAACGGAGTTTAATTCCTGTTGTTTACTCGTGCCGTCTAATTAGGTGACTTTAAAAGCAGCAAACAGCAGTCTCATCTGTTGCTCCTGGACTCATTACTGATTCACTGTTTCTTAATGAATATGAACCTGCCCATGCACAAGAGCTGGTCCTATTCTAGCAGAAACAAAGAGAAAACCTCATTATATTAAACAAATGTTACAGCAAGACTATAAAGGCTCCTATAGCTCCATTCATCTAGTGTGCTTTGTTTCACTATCAGTGTGGCATTTACTGTATAGGCTCCATTGAAGACTTGACAGAGATTGTTTCCCGTGACTGATGCAGTTTGAGTCTAAACGAAGCATGAATTCATTAGGCTGAGTGATTACATCACAGCACAAAGTACACATTTTTAAGAGTCGACAGTGGATCTTCATGGGTGGAAAAAATGGTTATTTGCCTTCCATTTAAAAGCATCGCTAAGCCTTGTTGTGTTTATGCCCATTGAACACTGCATTGAGGATTGAAACCCACCATTATCCTCAGTTCTCTGGCTGAGTTATTCATATGGGTCTCCTGTCGCGTCTTTTAAATAAAAAGCCCGCAGCGCCTCGCCAACCTCCCACTCTTCAAGCTCTGCAGGGTCTCTCACAGAGCTAATGGTCATACTGGGGCCTGTCAGACCTCTCTAAAGCCCATCCTTTGTGCACACTCTGCTCCAGCCTCACCCCTGCTGCCCTGCACCTTACTACAAATGTCAAAGAATATCGATTGGGCTCAGTGACAAAGTCTTCTCTCAGATAGCTCCCTTTGTACTACTACAATAAAGAGGAATACCTGACATTCATGCGTGCTTCAGCGGGGCGCTATCTATATTTTATCTTCCATCTGCAGAGTTTTGTTTCTCTTGTACGAATGTTGTCGGGAAGAGACATCCAGCAGCCAGCTGAAACTTCGCAGTGGCACAAATGCTGCCAGGTTATGAGCGAGCCTCATGAATGCTGCTGCTCTGATGAGCGTGCCATCTCTTTTAGAAACAAGCTTCTGAGGCCGAACGAATATTCCTATGAGCCTTTTAGCAACTTAGCGCCACTGATAAAAACGGGACGGAAAGCAAAATAGAGAATCTAAATTTCTGACTGATGGCAGCTTCAAAAGCACATCAGAGGAGTGACACGGACAAACAAAGAGGAACAAAAAAAAAGAAAAGAAGTGGGTTTTAGCATTTAAAAAAGCATACTTGGCTTCAATTTTCATTCCAAAATATTCCAGACATATTTCAGCATCAAACTGACAACTATAGAGGTATGATCTTGTAAATTTCTGCCAATATGTGAACACCTTTATGTGCTTTTTTGTCGTGGATACAACAAAATAAAGTGCGTAATAAAAATCCCCATTATCCAGCAACATAAAACAAAACAATGACATTTAGATGAAATGTAAGAATGAATTGTTGGGCTGAATGAGTGTGGCATGATGCCTGGTTTCTTATGTCTTGCATGGCTGATATCTAATTGTTTCTGCAGAAAACTCATTAGCAGTCAGTTGGCTGCAAACTCTCGCAGGAGAATCACTGCAGTCATCTGATAACTCCACTTTCCCTTTCAGAGGAGTTTATTCGAAATCCTCTTACAGAGACAGTGAGAACAAAAAGCCTCTGATTTCCCTGAGGTGTGATGATATTACTGCACTTTGTGTGTAGGAAGTCAAATGCAAAATGCACTCTGTGAATACTCGGTATTAATTGGTAACAATGTTGCATTGTAAGTGACGTTCCTCTAAACACACTAATGCAAAAGCAACAACAGATTCTTTGTCGTTTGCCCAGAAAAGGTTATTCTCTGTATGTCACGTACCTGCTTTAGCTATATATTAGAGTCTAATAAAATCTGACCTCAGGACTCTTTGATGTATCTGTAACTCTCTGATGAATGAATGCTTCTGGATGCCTCATCAGGTTTTCTCTGCAGTCATCAGTCTGAGCTTAGATCCAGTTTGCCCTCTGCCTGTACTTGTACATCTCACGCTCCCTCTCCTCTTGCCCTGCTCACTCAGGGGAGCACTTCTGTGTAATGCTAGATGCATCCGTTGCATCTTCATCCCTCATTATTTTACCCCCTCAAAGACCTTTGCCGGACACAGGAGATGCTGAAATCAGAACGAAAGGTTTAACTCTTTGTTGTGTCACACCGTGAGCCGTGTTGTCTGGAACTCTAGACGGGTTTCGATAAACTCGACGGAAATTCTCAGCAAACATTTTTGTGGATTTTTTTGCAGGGAATGAAAACTTGGACTTTTTGAGCATAATAATGTTTTTGATGGTTGTTTGTTTTTTGTAAAATCTTTTTTTATTCAAAAAGAAAATCCTAAATTACATTAAATGCAGTGCTTAACAATCACACCCCAGTGTTTAATTTATGCCACATCGTTTTTTATTTTATTTCTTATTTGAATTTCTATTTTTAATCATGTTTCTATAATGCTTAATTCACCAATATGTGTGAGCTCCTTAATAGAAATATTATTTTATTCCCCAAAAAATTATTATTATTATTATTATTATTATTATTATTATTATTATTATTATTATTATTATTATTATCCAGTGCCTGAAAATAATTTGCACTCTAGAACAGAAAAATTAGCTTTAGTGATTGATTGTTAGTTTTGATGGATTTCTCAGATAAATGTGCCGAATTTGGCTACAAAAATGTAAATTCATTTTGTTATTTGCCTAAAAATAGATATATAATCTTTTATTTTTAATTAAGTTCTTGTTTTTATGACAGGTGGTCTAATTAATTTGTTAAACACTGTAGGTGTGATAAAGATAACAAGATGAGAGCAAGTTGTGCACTTCACAGACGCACCTGAAAACCTGCAAAAGAACAGTCATCCTTAGAAATAAAAAATATAAAGGTGCTGTACCGTAACACCAAGGAATAACAGCAGCTGGAGATTTGGGACTCCAGTAAAGTTTGAGATGTCAAAAAACAAAGATATATAGATGATAGACAGGATGATAGAGATAGATACTTAAGCTTACCTGAATCCTCTCTTTCCTTAACACCACAGATATCGACTTGACGGCTCTTAAGCTCATCCCTTGCCCCGCTGATGACCTCTTTCAGACCTGCGTCTTGGTAAAGTTGTTGTAACTGTGGTATCATCCATAAATGCACTGACTGAGGTTCACACCCGCTGTCTTCTCCAGTGTGTTCATGGACAGAGCAGCAAGGGTAACTGAAACAGCCAATCCAGTGTTAATTAGATACGATTTAGATTAGTTTTTTGAGTGTAACATATGTCAAAATATTGGGAGACCAGACCTGTGAACACTTGTGGTATTTTAGAGACATTTAGTCAACAAACTCTTGCTTTGCTATTCCACACACTTTGCATGCAGCCTAGTAAAATTCTTCTACACCAAAGCGCAACTAAATTTTAAAATATTTTACATGTTTTGCATTAAATGATGAACTCATCCTCAGTTTTAGCTAAAGGGTACAGCCCTGAGTGGTGGTGGAGGGTTCATCTGCACAATCCATTATTAAAGGGTAATAAAAATACTATTTTCACTCTCTGCTGTTGTCAAGGAAAACTCAGCCAATGTCAGTGCTGAGAGTCATTAAAATAGCATCATGAGTAATGGACACACCTGAAATATAGATGCCTAGAAGGAACACTATCACCTTAATATTAACTCTGATTTGGTAAATCTTAGAAAGTTGACATATGTAAACACTGCAAAGAGCAATGTTGTGTAATCTGCACTTCAAAAAGACAGATTTTAACAGAACTATATCTGACTGTTTCTAACGTATTTACATTATATGGGCAGAAAAAGTGGGCAGAAGGTTGCAGCAAAGCTAAAGGGGGTTGGTTAAGAGTGTTATGGGGGTAGGAGGTCACAGCTGGGATAAATTTGATTGGTTAAGGAGAGAGGAAGGAGAAACAGAATTGGGTAAGGGATATGGAAAGAGGGAGCAAGAAAGATTGGGTTTAACCTTTTTTTAACCTATTATTATTATTATTATTATTATTATTATTATTATTATGTTTTATTACTTTTCTGTTTCCTCTGTTTTCTCCTCATCTTTCCTTTCTATTTTTCTTCTCTTCATTTTCAACACACTCTTTGCTCCTTCTGTTTCTCCACCGCTTTCTCTCTTTGTCTCCTCTTGTTTCCTTTAACCTTTTTTATATTCAATACTTTTCAGTTCAGTTCATTTTTATTTCAAACATATACATTCACCAACATTTCATAATATCATTCCGTGACGTTGTTTTTAAAGGACTAGGCAGAAGTATATACTTATTCAGCCCTACCCCCTTAGGTTTACATCTTAATCATTTGCTCATCATCTAAATTTGAACAACAGTCCTCCTCATTTAGGTTAGATGCAAACTGTCCTGGAGAGAGACAGACATATTTTAGAGTCTATTACACAGAGAAGCAGTGTGAAACAAGCTGGAAAGTTAATCAATAAGTTGAGACAGCATACCCCAGGGTTTGTTGTTGCTGGAAATAAGGAGATTGTTTTGGTCAGCTGCTTCTCTTCCCGTCTTCTTCCTCAACTTTCCTGCCTCTTCACCTTTCCATCACACTGCTCTCCTCTGTGGGGCTCGCTTCTTCGTGCTCGTTCATTATTCTTCACTCTTCTGCAGCTCCTTTTATTTTTAAGAACCAAAGTGAGATTCATGAGCCTTATTTTTTCTGACCCCTTTGAAAAGCTTGTCTTTTTGCTTTAGTTCTTCTTGGAGCTAGGTTTAACCTTCCGCTTTCTTTTCCTTCCTGTCTATTTTCCAGGAAATTAATCCATACCTTCACAGATTTGTTGTCCTCGCTCCGCGTCAGAGATCTCCAGGTTGGGACCAAGCACATATTTTTCTATTCTCTTCATGCTACAGAGCTTGATTAGAAGACATGTAGCATTTTGTTTTGTTTCTATTGCATCAACTACAGTAGAGTAGAGCAGCTGAGAAACATCAGTGTTGGCTGACTCATTTTCAGGGCTGTTACTCTAATCTGCAGTTTTGATTAGGTAGAAATAAACATGCTCATATTTATGGCTGTGGAGCTGTTTCTGAACAAATGTGGGGATGATTATGTTTATTTAAATTTCTTACATGTTGAGTTTCACAGCAATCTGGAAACACTGGCCATTTAAAGTCATCTTCATCAAATCAAAACAGGTGTTTTTTCTTGGTACCTTATTTGTATTTGGATCTGGTGCAGTTTTCTGTTTCTCTATGTTCACTTTAAGCCTAGTTTAGAGATATATGTTGAACCACATTTATACATGATCTGTGTGATGTGATGTGGAAAATTGCTGCCTAACTACGCGCACTATATATTTTAAACAGGTACCGAGATCAGTTTTAAAGAGTTGTGGGGAAAAGGCGATAGCAGTGGTAACTGTGCTTTAACTAGATCAAACAAAACCTTTTGTATTGTAGAAATCAACTTGCAAGTGCACTGTTTGAAATACTAGACCTATGTGATGATGTCACTCTTCGTAAATTATACCCCTGGTTCCCAAAAAGTTGGGTTGGGGTTGTGTAAAATGTAAACAACAGGATAAAGCGATAATTTACAAATGATTTAAGCCCTTTGTTGGATTTTTTTTTTTAACAAAACACAAGGACAACTTGTGGTTGAAACTGAGAAATGTTATTGTTTTTCGAAACAGCCTGCTCATTTTGAATTTGATGCCAGAAACATGTTTCAACGAAGTGCTGTCACATTTTCACGTCTCTTTGAGTCTAAGCATCTGAGAAATAAGGAGAACAAATGCTGTCATTTTCTTTTATTCTTTGCTTCATGAGAAAAAGGTGTTCACTCGGTGACAGACCTGAACTATAGCCCAGTGTAGCACCTGCACTGCTGATTTAATATGGGTAGAATGTGGTTTGGCATTGTCTTGCTGAAAAATTCATCATCAACAAGCAACATATGCTACTGGATGACATGCTGCTCCAAAACCTCTTTCTATATACATGAGCCAGGATAAATGGAACCTTCAATGATGTACAAGTTACTCATGCCATATATGGTAATGCACCTCATCACAGATGCTGGCTTTGGTTTCTCTCCTGCAATTTGACTGGTCAGACCACGGGAGAGTTTTCCACTATATCCCAGTCCATATTAAACGCCTTCATATTCAGAGAATGCGGCTTCTAGATATTGTTTACATAAGTTTTAAATTTTCATTTGTGGACTCAATTTCTGAGCCTGTGAGTGGAAGAACAGAGTAGTTCTGTTTGACATTCAGGAGATGCAGGGGTGTCAAAGACAAGGCCCGGGGTTGAGAATCGACCCGTGAAGATTTTCCTACTGATGAAGACCTGCCCCATAGCCATTCATACTAGACTAAAGTAACTAGGAAAAAAGATAACCAATGAAATGATAAAACAGTCTGTTTTTTTCACCATCTACAATTGAAATTGAAAAACCAAAATGCAAGCAAGCATAAACTTATTATTACAGGACAGTCTAGACGCTCTGAATCTGTTGATGAAAAATGAAAATCATCTACAAGTTAATTAAGTTACATTTTTTGTTATACTGTGCTGACATTAAATTAAATGGTTTTCTTAAAAATCAAATTTCTCAGTTTAAACCTTTTGTGTTTTCCTCATTCTATTTTCAGAGTTTAAATAATCTAACAATTATTTACATTTTACACAGCGTCCAAAATTGATTTGTAAACAGCCTTCATGTGCAGCAATAATGTCCAATCTAGGCTAACTGATGTCTGGCTTTTGTTAAGTCAGCGGTAAAGAAAACATGTAATTTCAAGTATTTTTAAGAGAGATTATTTAAAAAGATTGCTCAAAAACTATATCAGACACATCTATTGCACAAAACCATATTTTTAGTTAATATTGTTTAAAACATTAAACAAAATAATAAATAGCAGTCAGTAAGCATCAGATACAGAAAGGAAAGAGAGTGGAGAAATGCAAACGTAAAAAGATTATTTTTAGTCCCTAATTAAAATCCAAATTATGAGTTCGATATTTTTTAAACAGATTTTGAAACTGAAAGAGTTTTATGATTTCAGTCAGGTATTTATAAATGAGCCCCACATTGATTGTTTTACGTATAAACATCTGCTTAATTAGATTCATATGAAATTTGTATATTCTTTGCACTGTTTGCCTTAATATTCTCAATTAAGAGTGACCAGAGCAATCACAAGGTTTCTGTTGCAGAACCCTGTTTGCAAACTGTGAGGTAAGACAAACCTTCTCCTAGCATTGTTGCCAGCAGTTGACAACCGGTCTCTAGGTCTGTGTGACTGAGGTCCAAGAAGCTGTTTGAGGACTATATTTTGCAACTTTCCCATTTATAGCTTGTTTATGCTTATTTCAAGGAGCTGAAAAGTCAATAAACATAGATTTACTGAGCCCAAGTTATGTCCATTCTTTCTTGGACAGAGAAGTGAAGTGGTTACCCACCAAACATGGCTGAAACCCTGATGTTGTCTCTCTGGTTGAAGTACAACATAAAAAACAGAACCATATATGGGCCGATGTGAGGGTGTGTCAGAAACGTTCTTAAAAAGTGAGATATGCATGTTAAATGTCTTTGTGTGTTTTTTAAATAACAAGAAATAGCCCCCCTGGCTTCTGCTCCGCGGCTGCTGAGTGACCCCTCATCTGGGGCTCTCCTCAGCTCTTACTGGGACAGTGGCGCGGCTGCCCCTCTGTTGGTCTTCCTTGGTCTCTTGTGTTCTGGGGGCCTCTGGATGTCTGGAGTTTTGATCTCCTCCATACCTGCTTCATGCCCTGGAGGACGGAGCTGTGGCTCCCCACACCCTCTAGCAGATCATTACATGAAGGAACCTTTTAAATACAAGCGCGCTCACGCTCACAGGTGTACACACGGATGCTCACACACAAACTACACCCTTTTTGGCTACTACCTCAAAGCACACTGTGCGCTGTCGATCTTACGTGCTGCACAATAATGTTTAATATTTAGTATTTACTGTTATATTCCCATATATCATCATGATGTTGTTTATTATGTTGCTCTTTTTTTTTTCTTCTGCTTGTTTTCTCTTTTTTCTTTCTCAACAGGTGATCCAGGTGATTGATATATGTGTTTTTTGTCTGCTTATTTTGTTGGTTTTTGTTGTTTTCCCTTTATCACCTTTCCTCTTCCCCGCTGTTTTTCTTTCCCTCTTTCTTTCTCCCCTTTCTTTTCCCCAGTCAAGTCTGTCCTGTATTTAGCAAATGAAAATAAAATAAAATAAACAATAAAAGGTGAATCAAATAGACCATTACAGCAAGGCTGGGATGGTCCATTTGGCAAAGTAAATCCGTTGGGCGGCTTTCTTCGCCTTTAGACAATAATTCTGATGGCAAAGAGCCAAACGGGACAGGCCAAAATAATAAAATAAAAAAGAAATATGGTTAATACATGGTTGCGAAACAACATCCACACAACCTCTTTTCCAGGTACACAGACAACAACAACAAGAACTTTAAGCTTTTTATTGCTATGATTTAAATGGGAAGGTAAACAATTCAAAAGGATAATGGCTGGACTGAAAGTGTGAGATTGTGATTCTGAGTGTGACTCTAAGTTTTTTCTCTTTTTTTTTCTAACTCTTTTTTTATCAAAAAAACGTCCCATTTTGTTCATCTCATTTGACTCAAAATGAGGTATTAGAAAACATTTCTTGAACATAAACTCTTTCTAGAAAAGTCTAATGAGGCCATCCAAGCAACGTTTAGGAAGTACACAAGCTGATGTTGAGGTTTTATCCTCAAAATTTGGTTCAACCTTTATTTCTCAACAATTTTTCAACCCTGATGAGATGTCAAGAAAAGATCAAGATGGAAGTTAATGTCAAAATGTTTCCTGGCTACGATTTAGTTGGATTTAAACGCAAAGTTAGTTTCCACTTTTCTAAGAGTCTAGACATGTGATTGGGGTTATTTACCTGCATTCATCAAAGGATAAGATATAATTCTTCAGTACTCCCTGCAGGTTTAGGGTTTAAGAAAGGATTGATATGACGGCTTACAAAGCAAAAATGTATGTAAGACGTTTTACAGCCAGGACACCGTTTTGCTTACTGTAGCCCCTCTGTGGGTAAATATTGCAGTTTTCTATGTACACTTAACAATTATTTATGTGTTTGAGAGAAATGTTGTCTTTTATCCTAACAGAAAAAAAATAATGTAACCACAGTTAAAGACTACCTAATTTAAAATCCTCCTTAAGCCCTAAAAATCGATTGCAGATTCCAGAAGACCTGGCTGTGCTTACATCTTACAAATAAATCTGTCTGATTGCACCACTATCTACTAAAACTCAATTCCCTGCTGTTGGTTTCTTTATGTGCTTTACTCCCCAACCTGTTCCACTTCTCAGACACTGGGCCTGACTGTCCCCAGAGGCTTTTACCCTGCTATGAAATGACTGATTGCCATTTCTGTTTCATTTTAGAGTAGGGCTATAAGACAGGTGAATGAATTGTGAGTTGGTACTTCTATTCTATAAGTGGGCGTTGAATGCTGGGTATAAATCACCACAGTTTGACTGACATTTAATATGCCAACATTATTTTAACTGACAGACAAGAATTATTGTGTCACTCCCTGACACCTCAGCTCAGTTAGATTCTCTCACATGTGACAACTAAATTCACCTGATAAACATGGAAAAATAGTTTTTCAATTCTTCAGATATCTTTCAATTATGCTTCTGACACACTACAATTTAAAAAAATTATTTTACTAAAATATTAAAAACGGTCTTGTTGCTACACGGGGTGGGAAAGAGAATTCATTAAAAAAAACCAAATATTTCTATATTTTTTGCCATGGTAAATCTACATTATATCAGAGACACTGAATAGTGATTACCGCTGTTCGCTTCAGCTGTGGTGTTTCACAATAGTTCAGGTTATTATTCCAGGTTGAAAGCCAAAGAAATCCATCAGGTGATTATGCCGTGAAGTAAAATCAATGCTGTGTCAAATAAATTATGTTGTTACGTCAAAGATCCATTAAATAAACGGTGTTAAGTGTGATGCTGGAATTGGTTCAAATCTAATCTGACAAAGGTCCACTGTTGCTGCTGGCAAAACTCTAAAGTGACGTTGATCCAAGCTGAGACTTTCAATTGCCCTTGAGGGAAAAACAGAAAATTCATATATTTCTCTAAACATTCAATCAGTCATGAAGTTTCTTTGTGGAACTGATTCCAAGTTGAATATTTTGAGCATTACCTACAAACCTGCTGTCGTTAAAATTGATAGAAACATATTAAAACTCAATCACATAGAAAGAAATCTGCTGTAAAACTGGAGTTGGGTGTTTCTTTCTTTTGTGTCTAAAAAAAAAAGAAACTTGAGGAAAGTTCGTAGACAAAGGCGGCAAGGACATAAAAACTTCAGGCAATGCTGATTGTCAGAGTTCGTAGCAGGGATTTGTTGCATGGATTAGGCCTCTGTTGAAGTTGGGTTGGTGGGAGGTAATGGAGCTCACTCTGCAGCCTGATTCACACATTGTATTGATGACCGACTGCAGCACAGACTGCAGAGTCACTAATTTCTCTGCAGCTTAATGGAAAATAAATAAGGTAGCAACCTCCTTGCAACTATGAAAACCTGAAGGTTGCCTGATGATGGTGCTGAATTTATGCACATTGAGTGATCGCTAGTAATTGTGGCAACCAAGTCGCCCATTGGTCGACTTGGACTGATTGCAATCACTCTCAGACAGACTGGCAAAAGTTGGAATGTAATTTGCATCTAATTATAAGCACAGACAGATCACCAAAGCATTGCAATCAATCTGAGTCAGTCTGCACTAATGAGCACAACGCGGCTGCGATGTGTTACTGCAATGTGGGATTTGACTCAACTGTTTGTATTCTGGTTGTATTCCTACATAAAAGCAAGGTACCTGAGAACCTGTGTCAGTTTGCAGGAATTCCTACATTTACGTTAGTTTCAAATGTCAGCAGTTACTGCTGAAGCTGGCGAGGTAGAGCAGGTCATCTGCTAATTAGAAGCTTGGTGATTTGATCCTCAGCTGCTCCGGTCTCCAGTCTGCATACCCGAGTATTCTTGGACAAGATAATGAACTCCAATGTAAATGCTAGATAAAGGTGTAGAAAAGGTGCTTGTGGATAGATGAATGAGGCATGTTGCATCAAGAAAAGCTCTATATAAGAACCAGTCCATTTACCATTTAATGTGAATATCTGTGTATGTATGGTAACAAGCAATTTTCAATGATCCATCACAGTTAATTGTCCTATAACTGCCAACTTTTATCACCATGTCGATGCACCAAAGTCTCTTTGAAGACAGCAACTGACCGGAAGTGCTCGCAGACCTTTAATGCAATCATTTTAAAGGCAACAAGGCTGTAAGTTCAGTGCACATGGTCCTAATGACTTTGGTCAAGCCAAAGTCTTCAACATTTGTTTTCTCAAGTGTGACTGTAGCATGTGAAAGATTTTGATTTGTTACCATTTTTGAAGCAGTGTGCTCTCCCACTGAACATGGCCAACCTGCTGCTTCCCAGTCATCAAACTAACAATGCAACAAATAATAAATCTCATAAAAAGACAACATATGAGTCCATGTAATAAAACTTTCTTTCATTGCTTTTATATGGCACTCGGTCTGAAGCCCTACCATAATCCTCCAGTATGAAAACCTTTAAAAATAGCTCATGAATCCATCTCTTTAGTTTCTGCCAAAGGCTACTCAAACAGTGATATTTGTTGCAATCCCAGAATCTAGGATGATTTTATACAAAATACAGTGTGGTGATGCTAAAACAAAAGCATGTCAGAGCAACCACGTGGCTCACTCAAGTGTTTTTAAGGATTTTGGACAACAATGGAGCTCTGCAGCACAGAGGAATACACGTTTTCGACTAGACAGGCTATATTTATTTAAAAGATGTGTTTGGTCTTGGTTTTATTGTTGTGTAAAATTTGTTTTGACTAACAATAATACATCACCAGGCTTAGCTATTAAAAGCATTTTTCATCTGAAAATAATCTCTCTGCTTCAGAGCAGTAAATACTCCAACACTGAATGGTGCAGCATAGCGAGTTTTCCGAGTTTTACACCAAGAGTTTTCTAATCTTTTAAAGGTCATTGTTGTCAGAAGGTTTTCCTACTTGTGAACGGCACAAATTAGCATGCTGAAGTTCACCAAATTTGCGCTCTTGATGAAAGTGCTACGAGTTAGGGTTCTGGTACGACAATTTTATTCAAAGGACACGACAGAAGAAGCTGCTGGAGAAGCATATTATTTCAGTATGAAGTATCACTTAGCGTTCGTGTACAAAATAACCACACTTAGGATCTGAGTTGGATCAAGCTGAAGAACCCTTGTTGTAGCACATACATGTGCTCACATTATGCACAATGCTAATTAGCACAGGCAGCCACTTTACATGGTTAATTATAATCATCATGTGAAAAAAGAATTTGAGAAGACTGGATGAGAAGAGAATGACTATTGTTTGAAAATTCAATCAAGATGTGCCACTATAGCTCAGAAATATTTCCAGAATCTAAGTTCTGCTGTCAACTGGGATATCTCCTGGGGCCATTAGTCAAATCATGGTGTACAGGGTGGTGTACAGGCAGAAAGATGAACTTTACACACTGTAACAGTCCACCAGGCTCGAAGAACTATACTGTCCATGCAGTACATGATAAGACGGGAATATAATTTACATGTAAATATACATAAATTAAAAACTCCCACCCTCGCCCTAATCTGATTTTGTCGTATTTGATGCCCCAGCAAAGCCCACGCTGATTGGATTTCTGTCAGGGGAGTAAAAAAGGCAGTTGCTGCAGGAAACAGGTGGCTATCTCTTTTCTGACCTAATGAGAACCTCCTGTCTGCTATGGACTGAGCTAAAGTTGGTGGTTTGAATCTCTGGACTTAGTTCCACTAGCCACAGAGTCAGCGTACCAGAGTGGCGTAATTATGTTTGGCTCCCACTACCACAACAGGATTAGGTGATTTGCAGCCAACAGGCCTTCATAATTGCCCCTGATTACCACTATCCAGTTCAGTGTAGAGAAAGGTCAGCCATTCTGCTACTCAGACACCCTTTTGGTCCATAATCCCTCAACACCGTGTGTCGGTGTCATCCCCTCCCCCCCCTCCCATACACCTCTGAGCACGCAGAGTGATCTGGAGCATTACTGCACTCTGTTATTGTCTGAATCCTACTCTAATTGCTGCTCTCTTCCCTTCACTGCTCGGCGGACAGAAAACAAGTAGATGGTGCAGCTGATGTCGCAGCTCTGTGGATGAGGTCTGGATTTCCTTTTATTAGAAAACACAACCACCGATCGCTCATTATCTTCAGCTGAAAATATGTGACCTTGTTTGGAACCACAAGAAAACAGACTTAGCAGTGGTGCACTGTCTGAAAAACAATTGCTTCTTTTCTCTTTTCTTCATTTCCGACTCTCGTTAGGCTTCACAAGGGCTTCGAAAAATTCCCTTAAGCCTCCTCAGTGTTTTTTCTCTCCTTTATGTAATTTTGCTAGCACAGAAATAATTGGCTATATTACATGCAGCAATACAGGTCTCTCACTCCTGAAGTGCAAATCCTTCATTCTGCCTTACTTCGTGAAACTCCAATGCATCTTTAGAGTTTATACTGGCTTTGTTCCAGACCTTTTGTATCAGTGCCTATAGGTAGACAGGTAGTAAAGTAGGTACTTGCTGCTTCCTGTGTCCCCTACTGGTTGCATGTACATTAAAAAGCAAATCTAAGTTTTGGCAAAAGCTCCTGAAAACTGTTTAATAATGTATTAAATTCTAGAAAACATCAGCAGGCGTTATCAAGAAAGATAGATTAGAAGAAAGAATTTGAGTCCATGCACAGATATTTGGGTTTAAATTATAATAAGCTCTGAAATTAGATGACATAGGCATTTGATAATGATCTTTAATATCCATCCATTCGCTTCCCCTTATCCTTTTTCAGGGTCACGGGGGTGCTGGAGCATATCCCAGCTGCCTCTCACCCTAAGGGTGAGAGGCAGAGTACACCCTGAACAGGCCGCCAGTCTGACGCAGGACTAACAAATATACACAGACAACCAATCGTGATCACATTCACTCCCACATTCACACCTATGGGCAATTTAGGATTTCCAATTAACCTGTCCCTCACTAAGTGCACGTCTTTGGACAGTGGGAGGAAGCTGGAGGACCTGGGGAGAACCCACACACATGGGGAGAACATGCAAACTCCACACACAAAGACCCAGGCCTGATGATGGAATTGGACTCAGGAACTTCTAGCTGTGAGGCAACAGTGCTAACCACCGTGCTGCCCTTAATCGTTAATATATTATTTAGTATTTAGAGTAAAACAACAACAACAAAAAAAACAAAGAGGAGAGGGTCTGTAAGTGTAGTGGTTTACACATTTGACAACAAGTTTCTGGAATCTCAAATTTCAAATTCAAATTCAAATCTTGTGAATAAGGTGACTAAGAGAGCCACTGAATGTAGCATTTAGAGTAAAACCTGAACCCTGTTTATGAAAACAAAGACCAAAATTTGATGTTTTTCTTTCTTTTGCACTGAATAGCTTTCTTTTTCCTTTTTTTTTTTTGTTGTTGTTGCTATTTTATGACATTTAAAAACTAACTAGGTAATTTTACTAGTTAATAATAATCATCAGCTGATGTAAGTGTAAATCATGACAATAAATGTCAGTGCTAATTGTACACAACAATAACTGTCAGCTGTCTAGTTAAAACGTCTCAGTTTTTCACTTCAGGCAACTTTAACACTTTATAAACAAGTATGGAGAATAACAGTAGCTGTAAAATAATTAGCAAGTGAGCAAAAATGCAGACACTGAAGTTAACGGGATAATAAAGTGCGACAACTTACTCAAGATTGGCATATTCAGCCAATGGTTTTTGTGTGTGTGTTTAGAGACATTTGAGCCCATCTGATAGAGCTATGAAAATGCTCTGGGCAAAAAAAGTTGGGAATCTCTGGCTTCCTGTAATAGTCTGAGGTCTCAGGATTTCATTACAGTCAGTCATCAGTTCGTATAGAGCTCGGAAAGAATTTGTTCTCCTTTTCTTTGCAGCTCTCTTAATTGAGAAATGATCTTATAAAATCATCACTGGGAACTTGTTCTTGTTTTTAATACGTTTGTATAAAAATGAGACAATGTTTGCTAATTTTTGTGATTTTACTTTGCTACAGGTCCCTCGCTAAATAAGATGCTGAGTCTGAGTAGGATTATATGTATAAAGGTTCAAACATTACAACACTGCACCCTTAACTTTTTTCAGCGGTGCCAAACAAACATCAAAGGTGTCTTCTGTTCTCAGTGAAATCGCTCTCATATCTGCAGTCTGCTTGTCTTTGATAAAAGCTTTGTCCGTTTGGATGCTTTGGGTTGGAGACATTAGCTAATAAAAGATTTATGATAAATTCCACTTTAAAAAGTGTCAGCGTAGTATTCATTGTTGCTTGTAGCCAGCCCACCTCCTGAGGCTTATGTGAATGACCCAGTGTGACTATTTGTTCTCCAATTTGTTCTGCACTTTCTCTGAATTCTGAAAGGTGCCTTTGGCTTGAAGCAGAGCTGCCTCTGAAGATGACTCAATTGCTTAACGGGGTAAGAAATGAAGATTTATCTCCACATCTGTGACGCGCTCTGCTCTCCCGGTCACACGGCGTATCTCAACCTGTCCCTGCATGGCTTCTTTTAAAAAGCAGCTGCTCGTATATACAGATTTTTGTCTTTTAGTTTAACACAAACTTTTAAAAAAGGTGGGGACTCAGCTTAATCTGTCCTTGTTTGAACTGCTTTATTTATTCAGGCCAGCCTCACACTATCACCCAAATTGCCACTCCACCTTCATTTCCTGCCAGGCAGCACAGGCTCTGCCTCAGCTGACCTTTCACACAGTGAACCCCTTGAATGGACAATAGTGCCCTTCAGTTGGGCCCCACGATCACAGCAAAGCTTGCAGCTGGAGCACACAGCAAGGCTACCCCGGTCCGAGGGCACGCTAACAGCTGAGAAAGATCACTGAACTGCCAAGGGGATTTTTGGGTAATGCTCGGGGAATCACAGATGTGAGGGATGAAAAGTGGCCCCTACACTGTGAGAGAGGATCAAGAGTTGGAGCTGTTTATTGGATGCCATGAAGTAGTTGGCCTTTAACAGGTGCTCAGGGGCTGGATGGGGGATCTGGATTTGAACTTCATGAGGATGAAACCCTTTGAAAGCCCCGGGGCATTTTTCATCAAATAAAGGAAGCAGGGGATTAGGGCAGTTACTATAAAATCCTCGGGGTTTCTTGCTAGATGTCAGAAATAATTCCAGGTTATGTATTGGATGACAACATGAAAAATAAAAGTTTCACGACTTCATAAAGTGGATGAAGCTAATTAATTTACCATTTTCCTCCATGTAATTAAATTTGAGGCACTTGGTCATCTGTAGTTTATATTTCAGTACATCTCAGGGAAATACAGTGGGGCAAAAAAGTATTTAGTCAGCCACCGATTGTGCAAGTTCCCCCACTTAAAATGATGACAGAGGTCAGTAATTTGCACCAGAGGTACACTTCAACTGTGAGAGACAGAATGTGAAAAAAAAAATCCATGAATTCACATGGTAGGATTTGTAAAGAATTTATTCGTAAATCAGGGTGGAAAATAAGTATTTGGTCAATAACAAAAATACAACTCAATACTTTGTAACATAACCTTTGTTGGCAATAACAGAGGTCAAACATTTACTATAGGTCTTTACCAGGTTTGCACACACAGTAGCTGGTATTTTGGCCCATTCCTCCATGCAGATCTTCTCGAGAGCAGTGATGTTTTGGGGCTGTCGCCGAGCAACACGGACTTTCAACTCCCGCCACAGATTTTCTATGGGGTTGAGGTCTGGAGACTGGCTAGGCCACTCCAGGACTTTCAGATGCTTCTTACGGAGCCACTCCTTTGTTGCCCGGGCGGTGTGTTTTGGATCATTGTCATGTTGGAAGACCCAGCCTTGTTTCATCTTCAAAGTTCTCACTGATGGAAGGAGGTTTTGACTCAAAATCTCACGATACATGGCCCCATTCATTCTGTCCTTAACACGGATCAGTCGTCCTGTCCCCTTGGCAGAAAAACAGCCCCATAGCATGATGTTTCCACCCCCATGCTTCACAGTAGGTATGGTGTTCTTGGGATGCAACTCAGTATTCTTCATCCTCCAAACACGACGAGTTGAGTTTATACCAAAAAGTTCTACTTTGGTTTCATCTGACCACATGACATTCTCCCAATCCTCTGCTGTATCATCCATGTGCTCTCTGGCAAACTTCAGACGGGCCTGGACATGCACTGGCTTCAGCAGCGGAACACGTCTGGCACTGCGGGATTTGATTCCCTGCCGTTGTAGTGTGTTACTGATGGTGACCTTTGTTACTTTGGTCCCAGCTCTCTGCAGGTCATTCACCAGGTCCCCCCGTGTGGTTCTGGGATCTTTGCTCACCGTTCTCATGATCATTTTGACCCCACGGGATGAGATCTTGCGTGGAGCCCCAGATTGTGGGAGATTATCAGTGGTCTTGTATGTCTTCCATTTTCTGATGATTGCTCCCACAGTTGATTTTTTCACACCAAGCTGCTTGCCTATTGTAGATTCACTCTTCCCAGTCTGGTGCAGGTCTACAATACTTTTCCTGGTGTCCTTCGAAAGCTCTTTGGTCTTGGCCATGGCGGAGTTTGGAGTCTGACTGTTTGAGGCTGTGGACAGGTGTCTTTTATACAGATGATGAGTTCAAACAGGTGCCATTCATACAGGTAACGAGTGGGAGACAGAAAAGCGTCTTACAGAAGACGTTACAGGTCTGTGAGAGCCAGAGATTTTCCTTGTTTGAGGTGACCAAATACTTATTTTCCACCCTAATTTACGAATAAATTCTTTACAAATCCTACCATGTGGATTCATGGATTTTTTTTTCACATTCTGTCTCTCACAGTTGAAGTGTACCTCTGGTGCAAATTACTGACCTCTGTCATCATTTTAAGTGGGGGAACTTGCACAATCGGTGGCTGACTAAATACTTTTTTGCCCCACTGTATTTTGTAGTATTTAGCCATTAGAAACACTTATTACACTATACCTGAATAAATAACAAATACATTGATAACATGTGTGAGATTTGCATCTGCCACTTTGAACAGACACAGTCAAACATCTCTTGATTTTGTCCTTGTAATGAGCAAACAGACCTGTAATTCTTTCATTTAATTCTTAGTAAAAAGCAAATGTGAAACTATTTATTTAAAGGGAGTGCACTTTGTATTATACAGTGCTGCCGTCAAACTCAAAAAGTTCTCATTTTCACTCTTAAAATATTAAATTTTCTTAGTTTAAACATTATATGTTTTAACTGCATAAAATGTGAGTTTCGTGAGCTCTGTTTTATTTACATGCTTATACAATATCTCAGTATTATGTAATTGGAGTTTTACAATATTGTTGCACATTGAATATGCCTAAAGCTTACTTTATGGAGGAAGAAACATCACAGTGCTCTAAGCGCTCTGTTCGGGTTTTGTTTTTTATACTTTTCGCTCCATATGATGTCAGTGAGAGCAAATCTAACCCGGGCTTAAAGGGAGCACGGGGCCATCTCAAACAGCCATTTGAGATAAACGATGAACAGAGAGATTGCACCAGGTCACAGTAACTTAAATAAGAATAATTTGGGCTGTGTGGGCAGTGGGATGATTGGGTAGTAGGTCCTACTGCTTCTTCCACCAATGCCTTGGTTACATTTACTTATTATGTTTATTTGGCGTATCTGAGGTGAGTAGCTAAATTTAAGACTTCTTCTTTCTCCTGCTTCTGTTAACAAAGTTGTTGGAGTTGTTTATGAGATATAATAAAAATCAGATATTGTAATTAATTATATCTCTCTTTGGTCATTTTTAATTGTCTGTGTGTGTGTAATTATATAATGAAGTAGACAATTGACCTTCGAATCACTTGTGCAATGAAAGATCAATAATGTCTCATAATGAACATGTGTCTGTAACTTCTGTAATCTTCCTATTGAACTTCACTGTCACCAAAGCAATCAGCGTTTGGCGATTAGGAGCTTGCTTCGGCATCCCGCTCTCTCTCCCCTGAAGGGGTTTCTAATTAATGAGGAAATCAATTATGATGAAAACACACCAAACGTGTCTTATCTTCTTGCCAAGAAGATATTTGGTATTCGGAGCCACAGGGCAAGTACAGGCAAACAAATAGGAAACATGCAAATGAGCAACAGAATTTTAAAAAGTGCTGAAAGACACTTTATTAAAATTCTGTCATAATCATCATCATCATCCTGCTCCTCATCACTGCCATTATCACAAGGCTCGCTTCTCTTCCAGTCCTGCAATGACACGCTGTCCAAGAAGCCATTTACTCCAGCCAGCCCGGCTGCACAGGAAAGTCGTCCAGATACTTGGCGGCGCCCCCACTCTGCCTCTTTAAATGAGTTTTCATTAGCATAATGGTGTGTGCTGCTGCTTGGTGATTTCTTTTAATCAACCCCGGAGTCACTGGTAATTAGTAACAGACGACTAATGGATTCTGATGGATACTCTTGGCATCCTCAGAGTCACTCTCGGCTGACTTGATACCAAAAGAAATATCACTAGCAGCTGCACACTCCAAATATACCTATAACGCGGGATTGTAGGTGAACTGAAATAGGTTGACACTGATATTTTAGAGCTTCTTTGTAGGGAATTCAGTGCATTTTCAGATTCACCCAAGCTGGCTTCAGCACATTTAAACTCATTGGACCTCAGGTTTGACATCAACCTAATCTTCCCCCGCAGGAAAAAAACTGCCCTCTGAGCCGATTGGAGGAAATTGACATTCTCTTTGCTGTTTCCATTTCTGACTGTGTCTCGCAGCTTTGTTTCTCCACAGGACATGTGGTGATTGGAGTTCTGAGAGGTAATAGGAAGAATAATATCCAGCAGTGCAAAGATATAGAGCGAAAGAATCGGTGCGTCTGTAGAGGGAAGGTAGAGGGAAGAAGGGGGAAAAAAACGTTAAAATTCATACGACGAAAAAAGGAATCAACTGCAGAATACATTACACAGCATCAACTCTTCCAAGGACAGCAAAGGTCAGACTGCTCATCTGGCACACTGTCTAGCAGTCGATTGGGACTGTGGGATCACGTTGTACAAGAAAAATTGGGATTTAAAGCTGCAGAATGTCAAGCTCCAAATCCACACATGCAATCTTGTGTGCATCACTTCCTTTCATCACTGTCCACACACACACACAGCCTGCATGTCCCCTGACAGCAGGTGTGGGCTTGTGGACAAGTGAGTCCATCCACAGAAGCCCGTTTTTCCAACAGCCACACAACGCCTCCTCACTTGTATGCTCTGACCTTTGATAGAGAAGACCCAGATATGAAGTACCCCGCAGACAGAGAGCCTGTCTCAACCCTAATCTGTCCTGAGGCTGAGATTGATGCTGTCCAGGGTTTAGAGAAGCTCGATTCTTTCAACAGACATTCACCAGGATGTGTTACAGCATGATTGCAAATTACCAAAGTTGTTTAATCACGGATTGATAAGAACAATGGTTTCCCGGGAAACCAGACTACTATGCATTTAACCGCCAGACAAGCAGCCTCCCAAACATCGTTCTTTGTCATTCTGTTTGCTTTTGGCCCTACTGTCTCTTAAATATACAAAGATCACTCACACCTACACACCTAGAAACACACACAGGAACACACAGCAGCGCCCACACGGGTGAAAAATTCAAGAACCTTTGATTTCCCCTTCACGATTTCCTTTCTTTTGCCCTCTAACCCTCAGCTCAATAAATTAACTCTCTCTTCTGTCTCAGACTTCCTTGTTCAAAGTTAAAGCAAGATCAAGTTTACACAGAAACCCCACCCAGCCCGCCTCTCACTCTTTCCCAGAGACTCACTATTTCAACACATGCTGGCTGTACATGTATGTATACATATATATATGTGTGTGTGTGTGTGTGTGTGAAAGCCACACCCTGCAGCTGTGCACCTGGAACCGCTCCCATTCCCGCATGGCAGTGAACCCACACACCTGTTCACACCTGAGGCCTGCGCCTCTGGTCTGCCTTCTCATGCCTGCCTTTGTTGCATCCATCAACTTGTGACACTGACACAAACTGAGAGGGCGGGCAGTTTAAAAAAAATGTGTCAGGACTACCCATGTCTCATCAGAATAACGTCAGCTATGCAACAATCAGAGGCCCATAAAACAAGAGTATCTATTTTTGGTTTTATTGCACATTTGAGCTTAAAAAACAAAACAAAAATCTCTTTGCAATCCCACCCAGCCAGTTAAACCAGCCACAAACACAACATGTCAGTGTGATGAATAGCTGACTAATTTTTTTGATTTGAGAGGGATCCTTTTGTCCAAAAGCTCAACAAGTTTTCACGCTTTGATGACTTCACATGAGAAATACTAAAATCAGCTTGATGACTTTACAGCACAGACAATAAATCATCCCGGGCCATAGTCTTTTGGGGGGGGGGTTTCTCAAATCTTTTTAAAGAAAAACAAGAATCTCCAGCTATAAACAGCTAATCAGCACCCTTTAGGTGTGGTTTGAATAAATCTTCTCAAATCAGACGAGAAATATTAAACAATATGTCATATAGTATTAAAATAAATGCTAAAAAGGATTCATTTCTGTTCTGATCTACTTATTTTAATCATAATGTCTGAAATCCTTTTCACCATTTATCAGTGTCACATGTGTCACTTTGTAAAATCGGTGCAAACACTCGTTTGCTAATGAGTTGATGACCACTCCAAAAAAACATGGGAGGTCTGAGCGCGCTCAGCAGCTCCAGAGCGTCCCACATGTCTGCTGACAGGTACGATATCAGACCATCTGTTGTTGTCTCTCTGGCATTTTAGTGTGCCTCAACAAACCATTTAGCAACCATTGCAGCAATTGTCTGCACCCGTGAGAGCTGAAACAGCACAGACACAGCAGCAGATTAAAAAAGTTCTTCAACCTGAGACACTTGTTGTTTTGTTTGGAAATATGTTTTGCTTCTATGGTGTTAACTTGTCATTTCATCTTGAATTTTAAAGGTTTGTTTTTTTTTAATAATTTATATAAACACATTGTTTTTAGCAACAAAACATTTTCCTCTTTCTCCACTGTTATTATTTCATGTGGTTTCATAAGTGGACTCACTGCATAAAAGCATTTCTGTAATAACTGACGCCACCCTCTTGTATCAATCAATCTAGATGAAACTGGTGTTTATGAACAGCTGTTTCTTTGCCATCTTATGGTGTAAACAGTTATTTAATGAACATAAGGTAATGTACATGTCTGTGTTTTCATTCACAAGTATAAAACAAGCACTGCAGGCCTGCAAAAACTGCCTACGGGCTAGATTTTTGCTAGTTATAACAATAACAAAATAATAATAAAGACCTTTCATAATATGACCACTTTTGTAGAAAGTGCTCTTATTTTTAAAAAAATAAGCGATAAAAATTCAAACATACCGTCTTATAAAAAGAAATAATTTCCCCCAGGGATCAATAAAGTATTCTGATCCTGATAGTTGGTCACATAAACTTACTTCCATAAATACATTTGTCAAGGCGCGGCTGTGTGGCAGGCAGGAGGAGGACCCAAACGCAAAACTCACAGACACGGAGATGAACTCAAAATCACAGCTTTAATGCTGGAGTGGCAGAACATAGGAAATACAAAACTAAACTGGGAAAAGTAAACTAACATACGCAGAGACACAGGGAGATCCACACAACATGAGGGACGACGTCACGCTGAACAGAGGGAGACGCAGACAGAAATACACAGAGGGTTAACGAGGGGAGTGGGAACACACGGGGAACACAGGTGACACTGATAACCATAACGAGACAGGGCGGGGTGAACTGAACACTGACGGGAGAGGTGAAACAGGGAGCACAGAGGTTCAGACAGGAGGAGAGAGAGCACGAGTAGAACACCAACATAACAGGCAGGGGAGACACGGAATAAACACGAAAGGGGACGAGGGCTCATAAATACATAGAGGGGCACACAGGGAGACATGAAGGGCAAGGGATCAAAACTAGAAGCCATAGAATGAATCACACAAGTACAATAATACGAAAATCACAAAGAACTAAAAACGCTGGGTCAGGAGACCCAGGACCGTGACAGTACCCCCCCCCTCAAGGGCTGGCTCCAGACAGCCCAAACACAGAAAAACAAAACCAAACAGAAAACAACCCAGGGCGGGCGGCGGGGGCCCAGGACGGAGGGCTCGGAACAGAAAACAAAGAGCACAGAAAACACCGGAGCCCAAGAAAACAACCCAAAACACAGAGCAGTTCAGGGGGCCGACCGTGCGGAAGGCAACGGCGGAGACGCGGAAACAGTTCAGGAGGCCGACCGCGCGCAAGGCAACGGCGGCGGCGAAGGAGACGACGGAGCAGTTCAGGAGGCCGACCGCGCGGAAGGCAGCGGCGGCGGCGAAGGAGACGACGGAGCAGTTCAGGAGGCCGACCGCGCGGAAGGCAGCGGCGGCCCTCCAGTCCCAGGCGTGCCGGCCATGGCCCGGTGGGCGCAGGGCCAGACGAGGCAGCTGATGAGGATGCTGGACCAGACGAGGCAGCTGATGAGGATGCTGGACCAGACGAGGCAGCTGAAGAGGGGGCTGCGGCCGGACCAGACGAGGCAGCTGAAGAGGGGGCTGCGGCCGGGCCAGGCGAGGTTGCAGAGGCTGAGGCCGGGCCAGGCGAGGTTGCAGAGGCTGAGGCCGGGCCAGGCGAGGTTGCAGAGGCTGAGGCCGGGCCAGGCGAGGTTGCAGAGGCTGAGGCCGGGCCAGGCGAGGTTGCAGAGGCTGAGGCCGGGCCAGGCGAGGTTGCAGAGGCTGAGGCCGGGCCAGGCGAGGTTGCAGAGGCTGAGGCCGGGCCAGGCGAGGTTGCAGAGGCTGAGGCCGGGCCAGGCGTAGCAGAAGCACAGGCGGATGTAGCCGGGCCAGGTGATGACGAGGCGGTCGCAGATGGCGGCTGGACAGGCTCCTCGGGCCCTCCAGCTGATGCGGCGTGAGGCTGAACGGGCCCCTCGGACCCTCCAGCGGAGACAGGAGGCTGAACGGGCCCCTCGGACCCTCCAGCGGAGACAGGAGGCTGAACGGGCCCCTCGGACCCTCCAGCGGAGACAGGAGGCTGAACGGGCCCCTCGGACCCTCCAGCGGAGACAGGAGGCTGAACGGGCCCCTCGGACCCTCCAGCGGAGACAGGAGGCTGAACGGGCCTCTCGGACCCTCCAGCGGAGACAGGAGGCTGAACGGGCCCCTCGGACCCTCCAGCGGAGACGAGGAGGTGCTGGCCGGGCTCACTGGAACCCCCAGCGGACGAGGTAGATGGCGGCGTGGGAGCCGCGGAGTCCTGGATGAGCTCATCCGAGCTTCCAGCAGGAGCTGAAGTAGAGCCAGAGAGGATTGGGACCCCGGGCTCAATGTTAAGCTGGCTAGAAAACCGCACTGCTACGGGGAACTGGGCCAAAGGTTCAGGTGCGAGCTGAGCTGCTGGACACACGGGGACCTGAGCTGCTGGACACACGGGGACCTGAGCTGCTGGACACACGGGGACCTGAGCTGCTGGACACACGGGGACCTGAGCTGCTAACGGTGGAGAAGTAAATGACTGCACAGGGGACTGAACTGATGTCTGTAGTAACGGTGGTGGTGAGAGTGGAGTAGGTGGTGGAGTTAATGACTTCACAGGGGAATGAACTAGAGGTAGTGATGGTTGTGGTGCTGGTGGTTGAGTGGGTGACTGTGCTAAAGGGGACTGCACTGGGGACTGCACTGGAGACTGCACTGGGGACACTGGAGACTGCACTGGGGACACTGGAGACTGCACTGGGGACACTGGAGACTGCACTGGGGACACTGGAGACTGCACTGAGGGTGGCTGCGAGGGAGCTAACTGAGCTGTCGATAAGGCCGATGATTCCTCTACCAACCGAGCTATTGACTGGGCTAAGGATTGAAATAAGGTTTGTAGTAAGTCAGGCTGTGGATGTGACTGTGCTATGGGAAGCGAGGCTGAATGTGGTGGAGGTGGCGACTGAGCTTCGGGCCGGGCGGCTAACAGAGCTTCGGGCCGGGCGGCTAACAGAGCTTCGGGCCGGGCGGCTAACAGAGCTTCGGGCCGGGCGGCTAACAGAGCTTCGGGCCGGGCGGCTAACAGAGCTTCGGGCCGGGCGGCTAACAGAGCTTCGGGCCGGGCGGCTAACAGAGCTTGAGACGAAAATGGTGGTGGAGTTGGTGTCTGGGCTACAGGTGGCTTCTGAGCAGGAAACACAGGACACTGAGCTACAGGTGGCTGCTGAGCAGGTGACTGAGCTGAAAGCGGACGGGCAGCTGACTGAATAAACATAGCTCCAGAATAAACAGTTCCAGATGAAACAGTCTCGTGCTTAAAAGGTGCGGAGGTGAACTTAGAAACATTATGAGCCCTGGAAACACAGTCATATTCAAACTCACTATTCGCTTCTGATGTGTTACGGACCTGAAAAACAGCGGACTCAGGAGCAGAATATTGTCCGAGTTGGTCCGACTTGGAAGTGGTATGGAAGACACAGTTAGTGTCACTCACCACCGGAGTTTGCTCAGAAACGTTAGGGCGGCGGCGGCGTGAGCGCCGTTTTCGCCGAGAGGGGGGAGGAGATGAGCCGGGCCGCGAATCCTCCAGCGGACCGGGCTGAACGTCCTCCGACCCCTCACACTGGAGAGGCAGCTCCGGGCGGACGCCTACGGTGGAAACAAGGAAGTCCCGGATGTGGGGGTGCAGCGCGCCGAACAGCCACGGGAGTCCGGACACCATCCGCTGTAGACGGGCGGCTACGACCTCCCGGTGTTCGTCTCCTGGCAGCGCCTCCCACTCCTGACAGTGGTACTCCACCGTATAGATCAAATCCTCCCGGAGCTCAGCGGAGGGGTTGTGAGTTGCTGGGTCCATTACTGGTGACGTCGTACTGTCAAGGCGCGGCTGTGTGGCAGGCAGGAGGAGGACCCAAACGCAAAACTCACAGACACGGAGATGAACTCAAAATCACAGCTTTAATGCTGGAGTGGCAGAACATAGGAAATACAAAACTAAACTGGGAAAAGTAAACTAACATACGCAGAGACACAGGGAGATCCACACAACATGAGGGACGACGTCACGCTGAACAGAGGGAGACGCAGACAGAAATACACAGAGGGTTAACGAGGGGAGTGGGAACACACGGGGAACACAGGTGACACTGATAACCATAACGAGACAGGGCGGGGTGAACTGAACACTGACGGGAGAGGTGAAACAGGGAGCACAGAGGTTCAGACAGGAGGAGAGAGAGCACGAGTAGAACACCAACATAACAGGCAGGGGAGACACGGAATAAACACGAAAGGGGACGAGGGCTCATAAATACATAGAGGGGCACACAGGGAGACATGAAGGGCAAGGGATCAAAACTAGAAGCCATAGAATGAATCACACAAGTACAATAATACGAAAATCACAAAGAACTAAAAACGCTGGGTCAGGAGACCCAGGACCGTGACAACATTAGATATGAACTTTAGACAAAAATAGTGAGAGGAAGATTAAAGAATAACAAGCCTATAAAATAAAAGGCTTTCATGAGCTGTGAAGGGAAACAAGAATAAGGGTGATGTATAAGCATCGGCTAGCTGAGCCTAGCCCCTCTTTTCTGGACCACCTGAACTGAATGCATGTTACGAGAGTTGCTATAATCAGCACAGGAGAAAATTAATGTGTCTACTAAAAGTTTTAGATTTTTGAGGAACAGTATAGGTTTGATTTTTTTATATATATATTTCTTAGATGAAAGAAATAAGACTGGGTGATCTTATGAATGTGAGATTCATTGATCAAACGCTTCCCAAAAATAGGACCAAGGTTCCTGCCAGATGATCCAGTGTAAAGACTCAGAGAAGCTGTCAGAGCCGAATATAAGAACCTCTGTTTTTTCAGAAAATTTGAAGGCTTCCAATTAGAGATAGCAGTGAGTCACTCGATTGCACAGACCGAGCAATGTAAACATGCAAAAACTGTCAATTATACAAATGCATCTTCACTATCCGGTCGTTAAGTCTGACGTCACTAGCCATGTCTGGGCCTAAACTCCGCTGCAGGTCCATATATCAAATCACTATGGCATTACTGAGAGTTGAAAAACTGTCTAAAGTCTTTCATCTTTAATAAAATGATCAGCGTTCTGCTCTACCAGGTGTAACAATTGAGTTTAACATCCAGGCATCCACGAAAACGGAATTTATGACATTTAACGGAGTTAGAAGTTAGCAGGGAGTTAGCTCGCTAGCTTCTATCTAAATACAATATAGCATGTCCTGACTGCGGGGTTTTGGAAACAAATTAAAACGTACAGCTCTGTTATCACTTCCAACATAAATGAAGACAGAAAACTAAACAGCAGTGACATTTGTAGGGTTACTGAAGTTTGGCTAGCTGGTATATAATGATGTGCTACGTGACTGCTAGCGACACAGCTATGTTAGCATAATATAAACAAGCTAACTTTTTTCCACTCAATAAAAGTTAACGTGAGTGTTCTTGGTGGTCAGGAACAAATGTAATCGCATGGCAGGATGCTGTAAAAGGACCAAACTTCAGCCAGGAGAACAACTGAGATAATTCATCCACTATACGAGGTTAGTCATTCATATACTGCTGCATGGGCTGGGCTGTAGTTACATCCTAAGGTTTTAAAAACTGAGCTTAAATAAATGATTAGCGGTAATAAAAGCCGAGGGAGGTCCACAGTGATCAATGACTGTTTTAGGAGCTTTTTGAGATTAAATAGAAGAAAATACAAAACATTAAACATGTTAACAACACAAAAGCCATATTAAAAGCAGACTACTTTAGGCCCGGAAGTAGGATTCGTCACGTTGTCACTTAACGACCGGATAATTGGTTCCTGTGTTTTTCTAAAAGCTAGCATTCAGTTTCAAACAAGATATATTTCATGATGTTAGCAGCTATTTAAAAACTCTGAGTTTGATAAAAAACTGCTTCATGAATAATTTACTGAATAATGAGGCTACAGTACCACTTATTATTTTTTGGTTTGTGAGTTATTAATTCTTACACTCTTACAGCTCGCCTGTCTTCTATTAGACTCCATCATGAGTGCTTAAAAAAAATCTCTTGAGATGACTTTACTCATCTGAAAAAGTATAAAAATCATCTCCAAGCAACAAAGATCCAAGAACTGAAGGTACATTGCCAATATCTGTTTTTTATTTATTCTCTAATTTCCCAACATAGACATATTGGTTCAATTATCATCTTGATCTAGGTTTTGAGAATAAAGCAGATTGCCAGAGAAAACAATAACGCCAGCAGCACTGGGATGGCTCAACAATGAGCTTTGTTTTCAGTCTGAATGTCAACCACGTCTCTCTGCAGGGAATAGATGCAGTCTTCCAGCTTCATACTAATCCCACTGTGGTCCCTCCAGAAGGAAGCCACCTTTACTTTTCCTTAGTCTCTAAAGTAATAAACCTTCCCTCTTGTCTCTGTTTGTATTTTGAAAAGCGCTCTGTATTAGAGACGGGTGTCATCAAGAACCCAGTTAGAGGTCTGAGCCCATCCAGAGGGATTTTTCTCTGCTCTTTGCTTTGAGGAGCCAGTTGCCAAGCACTGCCATGTGCACTGAAATAATTAGCAACTCTCTGGCATGGGACTCGAAACACTGTAATTCTGTGCAGTTGTCTTTAAATTGATTAGTAGTTTGTCCATAAATA
The DNA here is from genome assembly GCF_057382185.1 of Mchenga conophoros. NCBI lineage: Eukaryota > Metazoa > Chordata > Actinopteri > Cichliformes > Cichlidae > Mchenga > Mchenga conophoros. The sequence goes on from NC_140532.1 coordinate 11,914,383, forward strand.
ACACAACTTTTTCTTTCCAAACAGACATCCAACATGCTTAAATCAAGCGCTGTTTTACTGTTAGATCACTATTTCAGCTGAGAATTTATAAATGTTAAAAACACGGCTTTTCAGCCCTTTCATTTTTATTAGTCAATTATAAATCATCTCTAAATATGCCGTTATACGACAGTGAGACAAGATTTGTTGCACTTAAATCAATGCCAGCTTGCCTTTATTTAAGCTGCATTTACTGAACCAAGAGCTTTTTTAAGCAGATGCACAGCTCACACATTTGCGGCACAAGCCTATATTCAGTCACAAATATTTCTGTAAAGTCAGATTCAGATTGGCCTCTAATAAATCAAGACAAGAACAAACGCAATAACTGCCAACAGTCATGAGAAGATATCAGCTGTTCAAGGTAAATGAAGGTAGAACAAAAGTATCTCTCAGCTCTCCTGCAGCAGTAGCTTATAGTGTAAGACCACCCAAAGAGTTCAGTTGATATAACAAACTTGCACTGTTTCAGCATGAACTAAAATACTCCACCCATGGATGTATGAATTCTTGCTACATGCTTCTACATTTTGAAATCTCAAGCAATGTTTAAGACTGATTTTGTCATTGATATGATTTATATTGTTTTTCTTTTCTAGTCAGAATGAATATCCTACTGTGAACCTGCTGATAGTAATATTATTTTAACTTCATATCAACATTGCAGCTAACAAATATAGCATTTCACTTGCTAAACTTTAATATTTAACTTGAAATAATGTAAAGCACCTTTTGTCACAACTAAACTAGGTAATAAGTGTCCTAGGGCGTGTCATGGGAAATCATTCACATACAGTAATACAATATACACACAATAGCGATAATATAGCTGAGAACTGATTAAACTAGCTTGGCTTCCTATTAAATCCAGAATCCAATTTAAAATCCTTCTCACATACATGTTGAATAATGTATATCACAGCTGGAATCTTAAGTTTTTGACTAAATAAATCAATATTATCAGTTTTACAGATAATGCTGTGTTCCTTACATTTCTTTTTTTTTATCACAATTAGGTTTACAGGTTTAGATTGTGTTTCTCTAATAAAACTGAACAGGTTTCCATGTAGCTTGCGGGTGTGTGTGTGTGTGTGTGTGTGTGTGTGTGTGTGTGTGTGTGTGTGTGTGTGTGTGTGTGTGTGTGTGTGTGTGGTAGAGAGAGAGTGGACAGGTATTAACATCTTTGTGGGGTTTACTGTTCTGTGGGAACCGACAGCCCTTGTGGGGACCAAAATCGCAGCCCCAATGAGTTTGAGGGCATTTTTGAGACTCAAAATGTGGTTTTAGTGTCAGGGTTACAATTAGGTTATGGTTAGGTTTAGGGTAAGGGTCAGGGCTAGGCATTCATTTTTGATGGTTAGGGTAAGCAGCTAGGGAATGCATTATGTCAATGAGATGTCCCCACAAGGTCGTGTGTGTGTGTGTGTGTGTGTTTATGTAAAGATAAATTAACCTACTTTTTTTTTTTTGGCCAGCCTCAAGTGGCCAAAAGAGGAACTGCACGTCATCAGCTCATATAATGACTATGCCTCTTATGCAAGCATTACTTTGAACAGTGTGAAGAACCAACAACAAAGAGGTGCTGCCACAAGCTAACCATATTCCTACCAATTTTAATATTAGTCATTACTTATTAACCCAAACCATCAAAGGAGTCATATTGAGCATTAAATGATGAATGAATACTTTGTGCTACTCGTTGATGTCTGTGTAGCTGCAAATTATTAGTGTGGATACTCGCTCAGCGTTGATGAACACGGTGCATTAAAAACACTGCTTTTCCTGTCTGTTGTTTTTTAATTATTTTTATTATACTGATTAACTTTTCTGAAATGCAAATTCATGCAAAGCATCACTGGAAAGCACATGTAGAATATGTGTGTTAATAGTATTTAACACATAAAAATGTTCTTATTGCAAGTGAAACATATGGCCCCAGCAACACCACACAGTTTGGAAGAAGAAGGGAGGGGTCGGGTCGGAAGAAAAGCCCTGACCTTTGGCTCTCTACAAAGCATTGCCCACACTATAGACCCATTGAACTGACGTTCTTCTGAGGTTCTATATAAAGAGCATCTCTAATGTGACTGACATGCACAGCTCTCCACAAATACTAATATCACCCAGGAAACTAGTTATGTGTGGAGCTGCCAGTATGCTGTCATTATAGCAATCACAGCTCTGTTGTGTAGGTGCTTTTGTTTTTTTCATGTGTCAAACATGCGGTCTATATTTTCTTTGTTACACACATGCTAAACCAAAATGTCATGTGTCCATCGGTGCAGTCTGTCAGTTCAGTTGGCATTCTTGGAGACACTCCACTGAGGATATCTGTCTCCAGCTCAACATCTGTTTCACACTCCTGTCAACTGGAACGGTCGATAATCTCTAATTCCTCCAAATGGGGCACAAGTTGTGCATAATGTTGGCTTCAAGACGGGGAATATATGAAAACAAATGCACGTCCAAGCAGCTCTTCCAGAATTTAGACTAAGTGCAAGTGGTTCTTATTTATGCATCTGAATTTTACAGTATTCCTTCAGCTCCACCAGTCAAAAAATATAAGTTTTCCGCAACCACTGAGCTGTTAGGAACACATTTAAAAACATTAGTCTACGCGTTTGGTTCCCTCAGCCTGTTTACTCCGTCTACCCTCTTGGATTTGGCTGGTGTTTTATGATGCTTATCAGGTGTGACAGCTCTCTGTTGTGACGATCTTCATGCTTCACAATGTCTTTAACATAATCTACCACAGACCAGTAGAGAGATCAAAGTGAGCATATCTGTGAAATAAGGAGGGATGCAGAAAGATGTGTCATCCATGCCTCTCGTGAAAGGCTTGATTAAGATCTAGCAACATTTCTGCACTTTCAGCCAGGTCTTGCGTTGTTATTCCTTTGCTCCGCTGGGAAGGCAGAGGAGGGCTTGATGTAAACACCTACAGAGGGCTTTCACTCTCTTTCTGTGCAGGTGAGAAGCAGCGGCAGGCTTGTTCCACAATGCACCTTGGTTTTCAGAGACCCCTGCACAGCAGCTATCTTTTCACTGGGTTCGGGGGGTCACTATTTTCCCACCGGGAAAACTCTTTTTCAGCTCATATACGAAGCTTGCATCATGGCCCCTGAAAGAGAATTGTCGCTTTCAACGTGCATTCCTTTGGGTTTCTGTCCGCACAGAGGACTAGTGAATAAGAAATCAGCATCTTAATAAACCACTCTTTTTTGCACACACACATTCCGCCTTTCTCCCCCTCGATGTCCCTCCTAGTTCCATCGACCCCCAGCTCCCCTCCCCCTGCTGCTCTTCTGTGAACTTAGGGATCCATAGGAGGCTTATTTAAGATGCAAGCACAAGTGTGAGAACATTGGGCTTGGGAAAAAATCCTTTCCTTTGGCTTGAATGGGGGCATTTCAAAAACCGGACGTTTTTTCAGGAACTCCTTCAGCAATAGCCTCCGTCCTCTGTCAGCCGAACAAAAACACTGCTGCCATTCAGGGAAAATAAAGCCTCATTACTGGCTAATTTGATTGAGTATCACTGCAGCAAAGATTCCCTCATTTAGAAGCTTTCCCCTTGTCTGTTGCTTCTGTTTTGTCATATAGGGATAACTAATAATTGTAACAGCCCTAGTTAGTAAATATGTTAGGGGCTGGACAATGTTTGAGGCCACAGATCGGATGCTTCATCCGTGGCTAAGGCTCTGCTTAGCTACTGGTGTTCACAAATGAAAAGAAAAGTCAGTCACACAGAGATACCCAGTTGGTTCATTGAACTCTGTGCCTATTCACTCTCTGTACAAAACATCAAAGTCGGTCACTGTCAGAGCTGAATCGCAGAAAAAGGAACACATACAGAGTAGAAAAACGCAGAAATGCCTTTAAACACAACATCAGATTGGCTTCCACATGGACCGGTTAAACTGTAAAGGTCATGAATAATGCATCACATTCAGGGGTATTTGGGTTAATTTGATACTTAATCATTCATTGCATTCTGATTTTTTTGTTTTGTTTCCATTGATATGATGGATAACATATTTCATCATATTAATCTTTTCTGCAGCTTTAAAGAAATTCTCATACAAATAAACATACTGCCATTTGCTTCTTGTTGAGTCTATTTTCCTCCTCATAAGAAGGACAGGGGGGGGTAATATTTGCTGACGCCCTTGTCGTATTTCCAGTGAGGAATTAGCACGACGAAATGGATCAAAGGACGGTATTTGCAGAGGCATTGCCATTGCTGCATAATGAGGCGAATCCAATAACATTGTTGTAAAAATCATCCATAATGTGGACTAATGCACAGACAGAGAGAACAGCAGGAAGCTCACTGGCTCGGTGGCTGCCAGATTCTTTGGTCTGCTTTTCTTCCTTGTAACTTTTGCTCGTTTTTGTTGTGCACCCAAAATTAAAGACTGATACTCACACTGCATGCACTTATTTGGTGATGGCAGAGAGGCTTTCAGTAAGCCTGTCACATAATCACGCATAGCCTTTTCATATTAATGTATCTCCTGTTGAAAAAGATTAAGGCAGCTGTTTTTTATTCTCGGAAATTGAATATTTTATTCTTTTGTTTAAGAAACATTTTGACAAATTTGTTGCATGACCACTTTGAAATTATCTCGAGTCACAAATGAGTTTGAAACTAAGTCGTTTTTTTTCCAGTCCCTGGATGGATCGGATCAATGTGTTGCAACGTCTGTTGTCTCCTTGGACAAATATTACGACTTTCTGGGAACAAACATCCCCGGAGATGAGGTTGAAAAAAATCCATTTGCGTGGGCATGTTGTACATTTGTGTTTCATTCAGTCTGTTGTAACTGATTTGTGTCTGTACAACTGGAGTTTCAGCTTTTTGGAGTAATGTGATGCACGGTGATGAGCCAAAACTGGAAGACCACCTCTGCCTAATAGGCTGCTGGTCCTTCATAAGCCGCCAAAACGCTCCATCACGCCAAGGCAGGGACTCCAAGACATTAGCAGGAAGTCCTTGCAAGTTGCAATTGGAAGCCTGTGTGGATCAGACTTGTTCACCCTATTGCCAGATCATGCTTTGTCCCCCTTGGACCATTTAAGTGTTGCCAGTCCTGTAGCCAGATTGAGTCTGGCCTTTTTAAAGTAGCTCAGGTCTTTAAACCTGCCAATTTTTCTCTCGCCCAATGTGTTCTCTGAGAACTGGCTGTTCACTAGTGTCTAATATATCCCAGAACTTCACAAATGTCATTGTTTCAAGATAAGCAATGGTATTAAATTCAGCTGTAAATGATAATAGCGTTGGTTGACTTGGGGAAGGATTTAAAAAGACTTGCATCATTTAAAAAAAGCATTCTCCTAATTTAATAGGTCCAATATACTTGTTGTGTTATTTATCTACAGGGGAACAAAATCTGATGATGATGTCTTTAAATATCTTGTAATTGGTCAACGAGTAAAAGTTAGTGTTTAGATTTTGTGTTTATGAAAAAAAAAAGATGTGGATTTTATTTTCTTGTTTTTTGATCATCTAAAAACTGAAAAATCCCAATTTCAACTACTAAAATGTGAAGTTCAAAGTGTATACTACTAAGGGTATCGTCACTACTGTAATTATAGAGGCAAGAGCGCTGCGTGGGGAACAGAGAGGAATGTCAGTTACTACTGTAACTATAACTGGATAGGCTGATGTAAAATTTAACTGTACTTGTGGATTTTCATTGATCCCAGCACAAACCTGTGTGAGCCTAGGTGGGAGGGGCGAAGGCAGTGCTGTTGTTGCTACAAATTTTTTTGCATGTATGGCAAAAACCACATGTATCATGCTGCCTTGGCCTCTGTTCCATGTGTGAATAACTTTAACAGAATGGTGAAGCCAGCAATGTGACATATAGTAATGTTAAGGTGGATGCTGATGCTTCAATAAATCACAAAATTGTAACATTGCTTTTCACTGTTTCGCTCTAAAACCAAGTGTTAACTTCAGTGCTGCAGTTTAAGATAAAACCAAATAATCTGTGCAATATTATCAATATTACATGTTTTCAGTAATTACAGCCCTGACACTTAACATTTCGGCTGTAATACGTTTGGCTAGAAAACAGAGCTCTTGGAACAAACAGCTTTTTGGGAGGTCTGTCACTTTAATTAACAGTGAGTTTGAGCCTGGCAGCTGTGATGGCAAGAGGCAAGCCAATCACAGGTGCTGTGTGGGGCACGGAGAGGAATGTCAGTGAGTGTTTGACAGCGGAGGCCATGTGCAGAAATAAGATGACAGGTGGCCTGATCCAACACATGGCTGCCAAAATGAGTCTGCCTTTGGGAGCACCAGAGAAACATGGCAGTGTTAATGAAAATAGCAGCATTTAAATGTGTTACGCCCTACAATAGCCCATCCCAAGGTTAGGACAGTAAAAAAAAAAAAGGAGGTCTGAATGACCTAAAATAGAAATTTATGAATTCCACAAAAATGGAACATATTTTCCCAGTTAATACATTTAGGTCTAAGTCTAAACCCTAAAATTTGGTTCTTAATATCATTTTAAATCTCACCGATCACTGATCGAAAGGGGTTAATCTGAATTCTTGGTCAGAAGAGATGTTCTAGATGTACATATTAGAGTCAAAAACAGTCTTTGTGGAGCAGCCATGGAGAACGCCAACATTTTTCTGCAACATGATGTTCTCTGTAAGTTTTTGGGTCTCAGTGGGAGCTGCTCTAAATACCTCAGGAAGTAAAAGCAGATACCCCCAGGTGCAGCAACACGGCTGACTGACACACATACGAGCACAAAGACATGCAAGGAATTTTTTTTTCAGGAAAGTTCTTGCTGCCTGCAAGAATAGAACCACTCGTCCCTCGATACACTGCGTTGTCTTTCAGAGCTACAGAAGCAACAACAGCAAAAAACAATGTATCAACAAAGGCTTGAAGTTTCCTAAATCATTTATTTACATCTACTTGTTTATGCTTAAACATGTAAGTTCAACTAAATTTTTGGGGCACTGCCGAAATCTCCCAATTGATGAAATAAAGTTCTGCTACTTTGGATCTGCAATTTTGACTTTTTGGCCAAATTTTTTTGGAAAAACTTTAAGACAAGAGACCCCAACCAGACACTGCCTTTTGTAATGGCTTAAAAAAAAAAAGGCTGGGTACAGTAGGGTACAGATTGTAGGTGTTCAATGACACTTTTCAGACCAAAATATAGACAAAGGTTTTAGTTGCCAGTTTAGTTACATTTGGATTAAGATTTCCAATTTAAAAAATCTATCTTTTGTAAAACTAACACATTTTAAATGATTAAAACAGTGGTTACCAACTATTTTTACTTGTGACCCCTTACCTAAATATTGATATTCAGATTCCACCTCACGTTTCAGATGAGTATCTTTAAAAAAGCTAGATTAGAAATAAAAATTAGTCCCAAAAAAAACATGTACACATTTTTATAGCTAGTTATTACTCGAGCTGTAGGGACCTAGTATATCTGCAGGCACATTATGGGGACGTACATTCCATACATGAACAAAAATTCAGTCCCATCATCTCAGAGTCAGCTTGTTAATCCTAGAATGGGAACTATTGCTGTAAAATACAATTTAAACGTTCATATATTTATTAAAAAGGTCTTCTATAGAACAAATGTCATATGGCTGATAATGCTGTTACTTTTTCTAAGAAAGCTGCTGATTGAAAGAGGTTTATTGGTAATGGTTTCATATTGTTTCCTATTAGCAAGGTAGGATGCATTTTAATGTCAAAACTTAATCTCAACTTACAAATTTCAGAAAAATGTAGCAGTAGATTCAATAACCTATCTTCACCATTTTCTTCAAGCTCGATATAGTTTACTTAAAAACATTCTCCCATGCAGTAATAAGCATAGTATTAATATTATTCCTTTTTTTTTTTAACCCCAAACCAAATATTCTTCCTGAACTGACGGACATGTTAAGTTTCAATTCAAGTGAGCAGACACCTGTGAAATATTGCAGGAAAAAATTACCGAGCATCTACAAAACAAACACTAACAGTGGAAAAGAGACATTTATTTTTCTTGTAGGCGTGTTCTCATCCCTGCCAACAATTTTCCTCTGTATCACTGTAGTTGTTCTTGGTGTCAGCTAAGTTTCCACAGTGTTGCGGCTGTGCGAGGAGCCCTGCATGCCGAGGCCTGTTTCTTAAGCCTGCATTTCTTACACACACAAAGGTGCTGCACATCCCAGCTTTGTGTCAAGGATTAGGAGAGCAGATACGCTGCAGCCACAGAGAGACACGCTGAAATTGCTGCTTCCGTTTTCTCACATACCCTCACAGTTAAAGCCACTGGTAAATTCCTGAGGATATGACACAGGGCTGTCCCACATGCAGTGAAAGTATCAGCAGGACCCAGTGGTGTCAGAGTTTTAAAGAGTAAAATCTATCCAAAGAGCACGGCATTAAAAAAATGCAAAAACAGCTGAACAGATAATCCAGAGAGTTGGGAAATAATTTAACTAGCCTGACAACTTAAGAGTTTTATCACTGTGCTCACACCACAGCATAAAAGGCGTCCAGTTGTTTCTAACTGGTTTCTGACCAAAGAACAGCGCGAGCCATCAAGTCCAATTAGCGTTGCACACTTATGTCACAACCCAGAGGTTCAGAGCGCTGGACTAAAAGCAGCAGGGAAGGATTAATGGCCTCCGAAGCAAGGTGGTTAGAAACATACTGTAGGGAATGGGTTAAATCGTTAGAGTAAGCCGCTTTCATCCACAATCCAGTCATCTTTTGGAAATGAATGGCGTTTTAGTCAGACTCTTTGTTTTCCCAGAGCTTTTATTTGTTCACCAAATAAACTGTCCCCAATTGTTCTCACAGTTTTATGGAAGATGCCTTATTCTCCGCTTGATCGTATATCAACCTCTGATGTGTGTTTGCAAAGGAAGCTTAAGAAGAAAAAGACGAAAGTACTAATTAATCAAGAATAAAGACCGATGCTGTCACTGCATGCATAGCTGTGTATATAATGGACGATTTTTTTATGTGTACACCAAATAAACTTGATGCATTTGCTTCGCTTTCGCTTGTGTTCATAAAAGCAGGAATCCAGCTGTGTGGATGTCAGCAGCGTTGTAGATCGCTAGGCAGCCTGGATATGCTCAGCTCCAGATGCTCCTGCTCCCTTTTCATACACCTCCCTGTATCTTCGTCTTCCCTGCCTGGTTTTATTTGAGCTGTTTTCCTGTGCCGTTCCAATCGGATGGCTTAGAATACTTTTTTTCCCCTACCTTCCATTGTGTAAAAACCATACTGGCTGACAGTTGCCTGTATGAAACTGGGCTTTCAGAGCTTTGTCAGGCTGCTGCATTGTGACAGAAGAGTCTCAGGTGCAAAAACTAGGCGTTGGTAAATGAATGGAAAAAAATTCACAGTGCACATGCAAAAGAAGGACAGATTCCAAAGAGACAGGTGCAAGACAAAGAAAAGTTTGAGGGGGGTGTTACAATGCAAGTATGCCCTTGGGTATTTTAATGTGTTTAGGTCAAAGGTGAAAATTTTTAGAAACGCTTGACAAAAGGATAAAAGGTGGTGCTCTTATTCCTCGCTCTCACTATGGCTGTTTTAAAGCTACTTGGGAAACAGTCAATAAAGTCAATCAATACTGCTGAACTGCATTGGAAGACAAGTACAGGCAGTAGTGTATCTCCAGATTTTGCAGAGTAGAATTCTTGGCTGTGGGATCTGACAGAAATTGAGTTTCTTATCTAAAATGGCAGAGTGAGCTAAAGTTTTTTTTCCCCCTCCCTATGCTGTAGGAACCACCTGACAAAGAGTTCTCAATTTATTTCCAGTTTCACAAACACGCCTAAAAGTGCGTTACGTTCACATGCATTCGCATCTTTCTGCACCACACTCTGTTGTATTTCCTCCTGTGGTGTGTTTTAGCGTTTCAGACGAGAGCTGTGTTTGACTGCTGATACTGTGGAATTTGCTGCAAAGATACAGCTGGGATCATAAGCACAGATCACCTTACTGCAAAAAAAAAAAAAGGAAGAGAGTGATAGCAGCTGGAAAGCAAATGCACATATGTCAGCCATCTGGAAAAGTTACCCAAAACACTATGCGTCCTCTGTACTGAGACAAAGAGGTCATTTTACTTCAGGAAAAACATTGTTTCCCTGTATTTTTCAGTGCAAATGAAGCAGCAAACTGTACTAGCTTTTTAGTCTGTTGTAGCAGTTTTAGCACTTCCCAAGGAGTCTTAGAAATTACTTTTTACATTCAACAGGCTTATAGCCACTCTGTGCACCACATTCAATGTACCTGAGGTTAAACTGTTTGACCCTTACACCCTTCACCCCTCTAAACCAGCTCCAATTGCTGCTGTTCAGGAGGTCATGGGACATAGGATCTAACGGACGGGTTCAAAATCAGATCAACTGAGAGACATGGGAGACAGAAATTAACTAATAAATGAAAGAGTGGGTCTCTCCACAAAAGCATGCATGGCATTGCACTTGTGTTAAGCTGCTTTCACAGATGCACAGCAGCTCTGAATTCGTTCAAAGTAACAGTAACTATTTAGAAACTTTAGAATTTCACTCACCATAAGTGAGTATTATATATTATTCATCAGGTATTTCCATTAAAATGCCCAAGAAGTCACCAACAGTTGCCAGATGTCAGTGTTAAGACAGCCGTGCCCTTTACTCAAGCATTCGAATGACTATGAACAGAGCAGTATCAATAGAGGCCAAAACGGGTTTTGTAGCAGGCTGTAAATGTGGTTTTTAATGCTCTAAAAACATTTTAACATAGACGTTTGTGGGGGTTCAACTGCTTTTGAAGACAGTCTTACTAAGTGGCCACTTGAGGAACTGCAGTTTCTCCTTGGCTTCATTTACCAGCCCTGGAGGCTGTCGCTTGGGCCTGCCTCCTGCATGCTCTATGCTCAGAAAGCTCCCACACCCAAATGTGCTCATCTGATTGAATGCGAATCATTACACGTGTGAAAACTGCTTTGCATTGCCACTTGCACTTCGCATGAGTCAGTTTCTGAAGTCTGTTTGAGAACATTAAGATGGTTAGAGGTGTACTGACCACATCTTCTTGCTCATATATCAAGAATCCACAAAGCCTCAACACTTGGCTTGTTATAAGCGAGATAATTGCCCAAGAACAGAGGGCGTTGCTTACTGTACAGATTTAAGAACCAGTCTGTGAAATTGTTCAACATATATAAAATTTATTTTCACTGCTTGAGGGACCATAGATTGAATATTTGTTTTGTGATCTGTGAATACTTGGTATTTTATCAGCGTCCATGTGTAGCTTTCCTAAAATTAATGGGGGTTCAAATTTCTCAGTAAATGATGTCAGCATGTAGACACCAAATGAGGCACTGTGGTCTGATATATTGTCTGATATTATGAGAATGAATTGTTTAAAGCTTTTGGTACCTATTAATTAAAAGAAGATGGAACATAACATTAACATAACAGTTTCATGTTCAAAACTGTAATAATTAAAACAAATGGCTGGTTTAAAAACTCTGCACACCTGAATGAATGACAGGTGAGCACAAGGGAAAATAATTTAATTATAACCTCCACACATGTAAGCATCCAGCACCCGTTCACCAGAGAGAAATTAATCATCCAATTAGGGAATACTAGCTGTTAAAGTTGAGTGATTGAATTCTGCCTGGTGTATGGGTGTGAACATATATAACTGTGTGTTGAAGGTTAGTTGGACCAAAAACATTTTGATTTAATAGGCGAAACAGTGCACGAATGTTAGAATTGATCTTTTTAAAATAATAAAAAAGTCTGACTCCAGCTATTCAGACTTGGATGCTATTCCAAGTCTGAGTAGTTGTGTTAATGCAATGTTAAGATTTAGTCCTCGGATGAACTGAGTGGGCTGCAGACGACATGTGTGGCAAACGTTTCTCTCAGTCGGGTGACAGATGAGGTTGAATGCTCGCTTTCTCTGTAACGATTGGCAACACAACTCTGAAATGGTGTTAGCGCGCTGCTGCGGGCTACAAGCAGACTCTGAAATCTAAATTAATAAACCGAGATTAAAGGTTTATGAAATGCCAAGACATTGCACACCAGCAATCGCTTAACCTCGACCGAAATGCTACACTGAGCACACTTCGTGCCATTTAGCGTCACAGTTTGGCTTCCAGACATCGCGCGATGATGCTGCATTTCTCCACAAACAAGGCTGAGTCAGAACAATCTTTTTTAGCTGTGCAGCCGTGTGCTTTTGTTGCCCCGGGGCTTCTTCGTCATGAACCCCCATCGTGCCAATGCAGTGGTCTCATTAAAATATATGAGGAAACTGGTGTTTTTCGCCCCAGTGTTGTCAGTGTGAAAGGAGCCCCGAGGCTGTGGAAACCAGTAATGCTTGGACTGGCCTCATCCAGGTGTGGTTTGATATGCAGAGGAAACTGCAAGACCCTGTATCTTCCTACCTTGCAGGAATGTTATCTAATCTGACACTTACTCAGGAACACAGATCTCCTCACCGAGCTCAGGCAGTTTGCTGGCAGTAGTTCAGTTGTTGTTTTTTTTAGATATTTTTAATGCAGTATTTTTCCAGTCTTCTTAGTGACTGATTAGGGCTAAGATATTTCATCACAGCTTTTTTTTTTTTTTTTAGCTAAAATAGCTTTCTCGCCTTTGAATGTGCAGCCCACATGTACAAAGAGGTTTTTTTTTTAGACTCTATCTGGCTCCTCACACCTTTACCAAAGCGGCAGCTTCAGCTTCTTTCAAGGTGCTGGACATAAAAGCCATGTGCTAAGTGGATGTCTGGGTGCTTGCAGCTAACTAACAAGAGGCAGCAGCAACCAGCAGCCTTGGGCTCTCCCACTGGCAAAGACCCACTGACTGCAGCCTCAGGGATATTTTATTCACTTGGTCACTTTGAAATGTGCACACTTGATCCTTTAAAGCCTATATATGGCTACGCTTTTTGTACTTGCTATTTTAGAGCATCTCACTTTGTTAGATTGTTGTACATATTCATACATCACATACAGTATAGCAGCCTACTGAACAATTGATTTAAAGTGAAGTCGTTTTAATGGAAATTCTTGCATGTTCTTAGATTGCAGCCAAAAGTGTAGGTGATTTACGTGCCCTGACAGTTACCGTACGTGTCTGTTGGGTCACATGATAGCTGCGCATAAAAGGTAACCTATTTTTCCTAATATCATTTGTCTTGTGATTGAAATATCAACAGCCCAAGGTAGGATTCTTCCCTGGGTTTGCTTTGATTGGCACAAATGAGAGGAAATGTAGACAATACAGGGGCAAGTGGAGGCATATGGACTGAAACAGACTCAGAGATTAGTCATGAGAACTTACCATTCACTTTCGCTCCTCTCCCCACACAAAACTCAAACATGCTGTAAGTGCAACGTGAAATGGAGAGGCTGTAAATCATATACAAATAGTTTCTGTTGTTTTACAGACAGGAAGAATTACATCAATATCGACTCTGTCACAGAGAAATCTTGGCTTTCTTTTTTCTTTTTACACGGTTTAAGTAAACTGGCACAAAGGGAGGTGTGTGACAGTGTTATTGTCTCTTTTTAAATCAAAGAGATATATTAGGATGAGGTTAAATATGTGGTGACTCCTACCTGAGCTTTAATTAAAGTTACTGGTAAGAGGACCAGTCTGCATGTTGAGGCATTGAAGATAAACGTCAACGTGGCCTGAGGGAACTATGACTCACGGATGTTCTTTTGGCACTGGTTTTAGGATCTTCTTTCTTTCTTTCTTTTCTAAGAAGAGGGTCTGAGTCTCCTCTTGTTTCGCAGCTTTTCGGTATAACTACGGTGTGTAAGGTGCTTCCACGAGGAGCTGTCAGTAAAACATCAAGAGCACATCATCATTCTAAGCACCTGACCCAACACCAGATATATTTCTTCCTCTTCATCTCAGGACTCGGAGGGGGTCCGCTCTTTCTCTCTGCACCCCCTTAAATTTACTCTTAATTAACCTCATTGCACCACGATCCTCAAGCGCAGGTATCTACATAACAAATCAAACTTTTATAGCTTGCTCAGCACCACCTCTTTTCCCCCCTTCCTTTTTAAGGTCTAATCCAATTCAACTGCAGCAGCCAAGATAGATAATTAGGGTATCATTTTACATATATGCAATCAATAACAGCATTATTTAGCTCCAGGCTGAGGGAGGCGGGGGGGGCAACATCTTAGAAGCCTGATATTTATCTCTTAGTCCCTTTTTTCCCCTGTAATTAGATGTCCATGGGCTCTTCAATTAACATAAACCCAAAGTGCTGACTTTTCGACATCTCATTAATGAACCACAGCCCTTTACACTTCACTTTACAAAGATAGAGTGGACAAGGCTGCACGGGGCCATGAACTTGGGTGCTAAGTGAAGAAGAGGCTTTTTAAAATGTTTCTAACGGGGACTAGCACCAGCTGAGGAGATAGCATACATCTTAATGAGGTTCAAATTAATTTGTTCTTTCAGAATTCCTCTCTTCAACAATTTTAAAGAGACTATAAATATTTCAGCATTGTAATGTTCTTTTTTTCTGGGCATAGAATTGTTAATTTTTACACTGGTTCAGGATAAAATGATGCACTAGGAATGACTAAACCAAAGGTTTATGGAATAGCTGACCCGCCGTAATGGTTTGAAACGTAGACAGGAGAGCCAGTTTATGCAGAAAAGTCAAATTTACTTTACATCTCAGAAAAATTTTCTACATATAATGTTGGCCGTATTTGATTGAAATAGTAAAAAAAAGAAAAGAGAGAAGTGGAGTATTGAAATGTTGTGCACATGGTGGGATTTGTAGGTGCAGCTAGCTTGGCTGGAGGAACTTTAAAGTCAACGTGTGTGGTCAGAGTAATGAAGTCAGAGAGCGCTAAGAAGCAGCTGGGGCTGGAGGTGATCTAGAAAAACCTTCAAGCCAACTGTGCAAAAATGCTGAAAATTTACAGCTTGACTGGTTAGATATATATTTTACCAACTTACTGGAGGTTCAGTTTTGATTGACTCTAAGGTGCTTGCTTGTGGCAGCAATAAAAAGCTGTCAAAACACAAAACAATTCCCCATGCAAGTCTCATTATCATCAAAATATGAAGGCTGCTAAGTAATTTGAGGCTGACACTTTTTTACTTCTGCATGCATTGTTTTGTTTTTTTTGCTGCAGCTATTGTGACAAGATGGGACAAAAGCGAGAGCGGCATGAAACCCCCGCAGCTGTGCATACATGACAACGCTGCAGGACATGTAGCAAAGTTCAACAACCAGGCAGAAGAAGCCAAGACATAAAAGAGCAGCGAGGAACTGCTTGTTTTCTAAAAACCGAATCCCCAGACAGTGTTTGCAGCTTTTACTTAGGATTAACGGTGTGGGTCAGGTTGTTATGATAAAGTCTGCATTCCTCTCTCAGTCTTATCGTCATTCAGCATTTACGCAGGTCAAGGATGAACAACTGGAGTTTATGGGAGAAAAATATCAAGTGTATAAACCAGGAATGTCAAACATAAGCCCCGGGGACCAGAACCTGCCCAGCAAAGACTCCAATCCGGCCCACTGGATGACTTCAGTGTCGCTGGTCGGGGCCACATAAGATTAAAGTGGGCTGTATGTGGCCCATGATGTAAAATGACTTGTGAATTACAGCTGGATGTGACTTCTGTGGAAGACTACAAAGCTCTCCAGAAATATGAAAAAGAGAAATTTATGTGACAGTGACAGCAATTTATCATTTTTATTCCAAGGGTAAAAACTTTGCACCGCCGGTCTGTGTACAATACCAAAAACAGTTAGTTAGTTAGTGTATTGTCTGTCTTGTCTTAATGTTGGTTTAAAATGGAGCACTGTAACAAAAAATAATTTCCCCCAGGGATCAATAAAGTATTCTGATTCTGATTCTGATTCTGAAAAAAGCATCAGTTTTTCTAATGGCTGTGGAGACAAATATAAGAATAATGCACACATTTTCATCATTTCCACAGAGCGCCGTTGAGCCCTATCTAATTTTATATTCATAAACCGAATATATAGCTTGTCGTTCATTTTTTGTGCAGAATTTTTAAAGCAGGAAATTAAAAAGGCAGCTGTTTTATTGAGATAAGCTTTCCTTGCATACATTTATGAGATCGTGCATGCAAATGGAGTCATAGCTGCTCACCAGTGTGTATGTATGAGTGTTTGGGGTTTTTTTTAATTGTTTGTTTGTTTGTTTTTTAAACCCTGTCAGGTGCTGAACAGTGATTCATCATCCACAGTCAAAAACAGTTATCCATTCACAAATGTTTCTCCCTGAAATTTGGCCTGATCGGCTCTGTTGAGCAGCAGAGCTAATTATTTGTCTAGCGGCCTGTACACACTCTGTCTAGTTCGGTCCATGTCTGGAATTAAACAGTGTGCATAATTCTTGTTGGATTGCAGTCCATCTCTGCTCAGTACGAGAGAGAGAATCTGCAACGAGGGTCAAGTCCCTCCGTCTGTGTGAATGAACAGGCCAATTTGCAAGCCTCCTGCATCCGCATTGTTTCAGACTGTGGCAGTAATTCCACAAATTATCTGAGCCTCCCATATCAACCCTTAATAGAGTTTTCTGAATTCATGCCCACACCTTATTACCAAAGACAGTCCTGCTGTGCACACCACCCCCTCTTTTTAAATGCCAATCGTGCACATGAAACATAGATCTTAGACAGTTTGTTTTATCAATGAATGCTAAAGGGACTCTCACAGGTTAACACCCTTCTGCTGTAATTGTGTATGAAACCTCTGGCTGCGATACAAGTTGAATTTAAACACTAAAAATACTCCACGTTCACATGAGGTCAGCCCATAGTGGCATATTCAATTTACTATAGCTTCCTTACATAGATATTATACCTACAACTGAGTCTGTGGAATAAAACTGTCTCTAATATATTGTATAGACAATAATATCCATTAGAAATGTTGTTTCAGGTAAACAAAGCAGAAATATTTCCCTGATCAGTCCAGCACAAAAATTGCACAAATATATACAGAGACGCTTCATCAAAGTCCGAAATGTATTTTTAATCTTTTTCAGGTTTCGTCGTTCTTTTTTTAATACTCAGCTGCTGCTGTTATTATTATTGCAGAGTAGTCTAGCAAAGCCCAAAGAATAGATTAACTATTTGAATTAATATTGTCAGCAAATGGCAAAAATGCAGAGCACAAAGTTTGTTGTGATGCCATTAGAATCCATTAGAATCAAAGCTGTTCAGTTTAGCATCACAAGACAAAGAATAGCAGCAAGCTAATTCTTTGCGTTTGTGGATAAGAAATTACTTTCTCGTGTCGATTTGTTGATTAAATCGACACGAGAAAGTGATGCCCAGTCTTGATTCTAAGTCTGACACCTCTGAAAAGAAAAGCCCAGCAACGCTATGATGGCCTAATTGTTATGCTGCAGGAGTGCAGAAGGCGTCCGGAAGGTCACTTCGAGCATATGATGTTTACTAATCCCTGTCTGACTCAGAAATACTGCAATAGATCGGGTTTCTTACACAGTTCATCCACGCCCAACGCGCAACCGGCCGGGTGTGGATGAATGTAGTTTGTGTCAAAAGACTGAAACATCACCTAAAGATGTACAGAAACCATTTTTTCTCTGAGGAATTTATGACCCAAAATCACAGACCGTGCAACTGTTCTGTCCCGAGAATCTCACAGTTGAACTTTTGATCCGGCGATGAGGAAACCTAGCATGTGATGATCTGAGGAAATCACCTGATAGTGAAGCAAGAATTACTCATCTGCATTTGTCCACATCGTCTGTGTGGTTTATGATTAATCGTGCTGCAGAAACCTTTTTCTTAAAACTGCGGTCTCCAGGAAAGATTGAGCAAAAATGAATCAGTCAGTCTTCTTCTAGTATACAAGTATGTAATCTCTTCATTACAAAGTGTGAAGAATAAATGTTTCTGCCAGGACCTTGTAATCTTTTTTTTTTTTACATTAGTCTCACAGGCATCTTCGTCTCTCCTTGGTTTCTACCATATAGTTTCTGCTTAACACATTTTATAACAGACTAAATCACAGACAATTAAAGGAAATCACACAGCGCCCTGAGCATATAGGCATCACCCAATGCTTTTGTTCCTATAATAGTAACGTAGCTGATTGTCACACACATGCACACAGAGGCGTGCGCACACACACACACACACACACACAAAATTGAAGCATTATAATAATCCAGTGACATGTAAAGCCGTTGTGTTAACTGGCCGTAATACCTCAGCAAGGCAGCGTGTACACCAGCTGCGTTTAAGATGAGGCCGGCATCCGGCACCTCTAAAGCCATTCTTTTCACACCGGGGTGTCACTCTTTCATGTTCTTCTGCTACATCAATGTAAAATGTGCTGCCTCTCAGTGGCCATCTGGAGTGGGCAGGTCTGGGCTGTGATAGTAAAATGAGAGGATTTACAGGGGTCAGTTTCTTGCTGGATGCACCGAGGGATGATGTAATGTGACAGTTCTGGCCAGCGGCTCAGTGCAAGCAGCATCAGTGTCAATAGAAGGTGCAATCAGAAGCTCATTAGGAAAGGCTTGTGTCAGCTCTGCATTTCTGCTGGCTTTCTCCCGGCCACTCTGCTGCTTCGCTCAGACGCTGCTAGTCCGAGGGAAACTGGAGCAGAGAGAAACAGTTATGCTGGAGGTTTGAAACGCTTGAGGAGAGAGGAGCGGGTGGGGGGTTGTGGTGGTATTTTCCTGCATGCAGCCTGATCCTAAAACACAGGTGCAGGTTCCTTGAAGCCCTTTGAGCATACCCCACCCCAACCCCTCTTCCCAGCTGCAAAGTGTTTGTCCACTTGATCCTCCATTAAATCCTGATTATTATGGATTTGTCTTTTTCAAATTGGTGATTTGCAAAGATAAGAGACTGATAAAGGTTATCTGGCAAGGGCTGTTTGCTGCCAATCAATGAGACTAATTAAACTTGATCCAAATACTGCAGAAATAAGAGTATGTAAAAACAGAGGTGAAAGCAATGCAGATATCCTCACTGCCTGGTTTTAAAAAAAAGCCATTTGGTTTAAGTGAAAGCAGAGTTGTCACTACGCATGGGTTCGGTTTTTTTATAAGATAAAAAGTGTTCAAAAGTGCGTTTCTGCCTGGTTTTCAGTGCAGACCTCTTTTCGCTGCAAAGCATCTAGTTTAAAAAAAGAGAGAGAGAGGGGAGGGGGGGGTCTGATATTTGGGGCTCCCATGCGGCGTCATGCAGAGCCGATCATTGTCTCTCTCACACTTTCTAACTAGCCATTTCACAACATCCACACAGCGGATCGAGCTGTACGCAGCAGCAGTTTTACCTTCAGGGCTTTTTTTCTTTCTTTCGTTTTTTCTCCTACACGACGTCGACCCATAACTAACAATTTGAATTCGGCACGCGGATGAGGCCAATTACCGGACTTAATCTATCATTACGTCCCCGTTCCGATCGGCTGATAGTCAAATGAGTTAAGCGATGGCTGAAGAGCTCCGAGTCCGCCACCGGGTGCCAGAAGTGGTTGTTTAAATTTAAAAGAAAACAACTAAAAGAGAGAGGGGGGAAACACTTTGATTTCCTTGCAACGCGGACTTGGAGAAGCTGTGCGGCGGACATGATGTGCAGAGTGGCGGATTTTACGCGCAGAAAGCCGCTGGGTGCGTTTGATTTCGGATTACTGTGACACACTGGCTGTGTAGTTTTCAGGGGGAGATTTTTTTTAAGGAGTCTGCTTCCCTCTCGCTCCTGTTCGCTGCTGTCCTCCAGGACTCCAGAGTCGCGGAGATCCCATGCAGTCGCCAAGGTTGGTTCGAGACTAAATTTTACTCCTTATTTCTCATATTAGGCAGGAATGTGATCAGTTGTGTGCTGCTCAGCCCTGTAATGTGTCTTGTCTTCCTATCATCCTGCCCGGAGTGTTTGGATTTCAGCAGATTTAATAACCTGATCCTTTTTCCAGTGTCACACAAGAAAAAACTAGGAGAAAACTGAATTTTGAAATGCACCAGACCCCCCACCAAAAAAAAAAAAATGCATCTACACGCCTCATTACTTCTAAATTATTGGACAACTGGGAGTAAAACTATTAATCACAATTTTATATGTTATTTTGTCTGGATTTAGCAGTTACTCCCGACTAAAAATACCCTTGAGGCCACTTTAATCCAACATGCAGCCAATGATGATCTTAACGGTGCTACAGGACAAATGCGCCTGTCGGATGCAGATTTTTCACCTTTTAAATCCCAACTGCGTGACAGCTACCTGTAATTAGACCAATAACCGAGCTGTCCACAAAGCTCAAATTTAATGACAGGTTTGGTTGTCCTCGTAACGCCATGTGCGTCTGTGTCATGATTTGAGGTTTCATATCAGAGCTCATAACAAGCGCCATCTGTTGGAAAAGAGGATCAGTCCCTGTGGCTGTGGAGATAAAGATAAATGGACAGAGATATGTTGGCCTGTGCAACCAGTTTAACGCTGCACACAAAAGAGATGGAGCAGCTTGTTATTTAGATTACACAGGGAGGATTTAAAAAAAACTGTCTGCTGTAATTCCCCCAGCAACCTGGTTTGACAGGTGATATCAGAGATTTAAGCAGCACATCATAAAGCCATTATGCTGGATTTATGGAGATGTTTTATTGTTATATTGTGTCACCGCTACCTGTTACAGCATGTGGACGACAGGGTCTCCCGGATAAATATGTCCTCATTTATATGACGGAACATGGTGGTGGTTAAAAAGCAAAAAATTTGAGCTGTAGATAAAAACATAACTAAGCTAAGCAATTCGATGATCAGTGTGTTGACTCGGAGAGGTGGTGACTAGAAAAGACATGTCCTAACCTCATTTTGATTGATTATTTTATTAGTGATTTATCGATTAATCAATAAAATGTCAGAAGTTTCTTCCTATTTCCCCACCCAGGAAATACACCAGACCCCAAAGAGGTTCAATTTCAGTGAGAGATTTAAGAGCCTCTTTGATAAATAATTTAACTAATCAAACTGGAAGCAATCAAATTAGCTGATACTAATACTGTAATTTATTATTCTGGTATTCTAGCAGAAACAATTAGTGATTCAGAATAAGGAATACATGGGGTCGTTTTGGACAAAGAAATAGAGCTGTGACTTTTTATTGATATTTACGAACCCTCTGTGACATAACTGGTTTCTCATTCACTTTTAATAGTAATAACTGAATCCCTTAATGAAGCTGGATAACAACAGATAACTATCATTCATGCTTGTTCTCCATAAACGGATCATAAAAATGACTAGTTGGCTAAAGCACTGACAACAACAATAATTTCCTCTATTTGTTTTGTTGTTCAAATAGTGCAAAAACATCTTCACATAATGAGAGTAGATGGTTGATATGGATGTTGTAGGTTAGTCTGCAACAGGTGATGTATGTGCAGCATCTGTTTTTCAGATCTGGTGCATTTTGCAGATTGATCACTGGGCTGCTTCTGCCCAGCAGCTGACCGACATCTGATTAAGACAAGCTGCATCAAACCCTTCAGAGTGCTGCTGAACAGCTTCATTCCTCTGCTGCAGCCACGCTACAATCCAAAAATATTCCACAATTCATCAAAACATTTCACCGAGCAGCTTATACCTTTCAGCTGCGCTCATTCCTTCCTTTCAGATGTGAATGCTCGGTATATTAGGTTTGGAAGTAACTCTGCACGGGGGCCACCCTTGTTGAAAACATGTGTAGGCTCGGACCTCTTTGTACATGAACATATCCATCACCCGCAAGAGGGACAGCAACCACAAAGACAATCAGCGCTCTGTGGAAAAATACTGTACAGCCAGCCACAACCTGAGCAAGATGGTACATATTTTGGTGTAAATGAAATGCTCCACTAATGTGTCATCAGCACAATTCAAAGCTAATCAAAAAGAGGAGCAGATCAACACCTGCACTTCTTGTCATTTGGAGAAATGCTTTTAAATCCACCGAACCAACATGGAGGAAATGCTCACTGCAACGAGGGGCTGCTTGTTCTCATTTCAGTGAAGTAATTAAGTAGTAAAATGCCATCAAAATTCTTACAATCAGGTGGGGCTCACTGTAAGTTTGAGTACCTCATGCCCGGGTGCTTTAAATGACTTGTGCTGGGTAAACTATGGCCGCTGTGATATCAAAGAACTGCGGTGTTTCCACACTGTTTCGCTCTCTCTCTTTTTTTAAGTCATTTAACAACCTGAGGATGAGTTTACATCATATAATTACAGGCACATTACACATAGCGGATGGTTAAATGCTTATTTTGAAGTTAATGCCTTGAAACATGGTTGTAAGAAGATAACATTTGCAATAACAAATACTGTGCAATTTGTTTTTCACCCTCCTAGTAATTGTTTTTAAAATTATGGCTTATGGCTGAATTGTATGGCTGAATACATGGAGTTAGGTAACATTTTAGTAAAGTACGCTATTAAATGATTCAACTTTTTGTCAGTATACAGATATTGATCCTCAAGCTAAGATAATCTCCAAACATTCACTCGTTCCACTATGTTAAACACGATCAGTTTAATGGTTTTCCTTGTTATGTGTACCAGGAACCCAATTATCTTTGGATCAACTCAGGGTCTGGGAATCTGTGATGGGGATTTTTCCCTAGATTAAAAACCACAATGGAGAAATTAGGAAGCAAATCAGTGAGATGAACCCACAATTACATGTATGCTTTATCATTTTGACCCAACTTTTCACTCAATCCTGGGTATTTGTGGTAATGAGAACATCTTGTTCAATAATACCTTTGCACATTGCCCACAGTGGGCTATGTTGGGTGGAAGGGTTGTAGCAAGCATTTTAAGGTGATGCAAATGATGTATAGTTTTTCGAGAAGTGATATGAAGAAAAAAAACTGATGATTGTTCGTATTGTTGGTGGTTTTCCTCTTGTTAATCTGCCCACACACGCTCTGTGGAGGCATGACACAGTTTTCATTTCAAGCCTTTAAACGGTGCGGTTGTTGTTGTGATCTTATAACAAATCAGATCTTTCTTTTATATGGCGGTGTGGACTACCACTTTGTGGGTCATGAAAAGTCGGTCGTCGTCTAACAAGTCTGCACACTGAGGTGTAATTTGAGTCTCGCAGAAAGGTGGGGGTTTAAGGGCGAAACGGGCAGCCGTGATTGGTTCAGCTTGTCCGATGGCCCGCAGAGGCTTCGCCTCCTCGGCACTCCCTAAAAGGAAGGATAGCTCGGCTGCCTGCCTGCTTGGAGCTGTTTCAGCTAGCTGCCTAACTTCTACCGACGAGAGGAACAAAACAGCCTCTTACCAGGCGGTGATGAGAAGACGGGACCCCCAGCTTCAGACCGTTTTCATGGACTTTCTAGTGTTTTCTTAGCGAAGGCTTGGCGAGTTGAGCTAACTGTCCTCCACTGTTTTTTGTCCTTAATGCGACCAGGGAGAGGAGTACAGTGCGAGCCCGAGCTGGATGGATGGTTATGGGGGAAAGAGGGAGACCCTCGGCGCTTGAAGTGTGCAGAGTCCTCGCCGTGCTTTTCTCACTCTTCCCCTCTGGTAAGAATTTTTTTTTTTTTGTCCGTTTTCGTTTTCTTCCTTTTTCCTTTTAGACCCAACAAGCGCGTTTTACGCCAACACACACGGTTTATATGACTTCACGTAACTGTTAATCACAGTGCTAGCAAACTCCAGAAGTTATTAGCATTGATTTTTCTCCACCTTGGCGTCCAAAGTTGCCTGATTTATATACTTTTTATTTGCCGAAATATTGTATTTTGTATCATTGTTATTATTGAACCACTTGTTTTTATTTTTCAAAAAAAAAGTGACGTTTTAGCGGGAATCCGAAAACTAGTATGAAAGCTTATAATAGTCCTTATCGTTTAGTTAAAAATCCACCAAACTCTATACAAAAAGTGACTAAAATCTAGAGAATTGCAGCGAAGCGTTTACTTTGTACGTTTATAATTGTTTTTAATTTGAAAATATTAATTTTTCATATTTATTTATTGTTAGAAATCTTGACATTTAAAAATAACATTTTGCCAGGTATTAGTTTTGAGACAAAAACCACTGAAAGGTCTTCCCGGAGCTGCATGCGGCTCTCCAAAAGTGTTTTGTTGGGGGATGGGACGGGTCTCGGGGTTTTGGCTCCTTCAAAGTGTTTTTTCAAGCCGAGAACTGCACCGTAGAAGCCAAATAATGTATCTTATTAACTATATATTTGTGTGACTGCAGTCAGTCACTTTTTCAGCTCACTTAGCGCAAAGCCTAATCGGTTTTCTTCTTTGATCACATGTCGTTACACAACAAAGTGATAATACGCTGATAGCTGAGATCAAGATTAGTTTATTGCCATCTTGATAAGTGGATGGGTGGTGTGGACGCTTTGAGTTGTTTAAAGTTTGACTTCAAAGTGCTGGTAGTCCACCCCCCGGAAACCTCTCACAGCCAGTTCAAATAAATAAATGCTTTATTAATCGAAGGTGATAGTATTCAAACATGGTGTTGCAATGATTCATCCTGGGAAATGTTAAAGTAGCATTGGTGCAAAAGTTCGCCGGATATTGCAACAAAGCTGGAGACCCCAGAGGAGTAGTGTTATTAATCGGTTATCGTGTAGATTAGTATCCCTAATCGAGTTTTTACCTGTGCATATGAAGAAAGAGAAATGGAAACAACTGGATGTGAAAGGGAAGTGAAGCGAAGCTACCTTCTTTCCAGGCTTCGCTTTTGTTTGTGGCTACATCATATAAAATGTATATATTGGATGAAAATTACATCTAATGTTATTGTAATTGTTATTAATTCTATAGATTGTTTTTTTTTTTTATCATTTACAGTATAGTATGCACAAAGAAAATGGTTAACTTAAGGAGGAACAACAGTAGCCTTTTGGATAGAGAGTGTGCTTTAAAGTGTCATGTTTCTAGATGACTTTATTACTTTTGCTCCAACTGGATGTTGTTCCTCTCTGACAGTGAGCCTGCAGTGCAAAATCCTCAAGTGCAACTCTGAATTTTGGGCCTCCACCTCAAACTCTGGACCGGAGGAGGAGTTTTGCACGGCTCTGCGGGCGTACAACAGCTGTGTACGTCGGACTGCACGTACCTGCAGGGGTGACTTGACATATCACTCTGCACAGCATGGCATAGAGGACCTAATGAGCCAGCACAACTGCTCCAAGGAAGGACCGACTTCCCATCCACGTACCCGGACGCCGCTTCCTCCAGCACCCCCGCCGGTTATGACTGACAGCCAAGAACGCTCCGATGGCCCGGAAGTGTGCCACTATGAGCGCAGTCTTCCACGCAACACGGCGCCACCTAACTATACCCACTGTGGCTTTTTTGGAGACCCACACCTCCGAACCTTTGGCGACGACTTCCAGACATGTAAGGTGGAAGGAGCCTGGCCGCTCATCCATAACAAATACTTGTCCGTCCAGGTGACCAACACTCCCGTAGTACCAGGCTCTTTCGCCACCGCCACAAGCAAGGTGAGACCCTCTGTTGTTCCTGTGTATGACTGCAGCACTAGCTGATTGGCTAAGGCTTTGAATATATGTCTTGATGCATGCTCATCCAGGTAAGAAAATCCCAAAAAGTTGAATTTGTTCTGGACGTAGCGTTTTCAGTGGCAGAAACATTTCGTCACTCATCCAAGTGACTTCTTCAGTCTCAGCTGACTGCAGGTTTCCCCAACCTTATAAACAGCATATTTGCATAATGACTGAAACTAGCACCACTGACAAACAATGATTGCATTATTCATCAGTGGCGCTAGTTTTTTCTTTCTGAATCCAGTCAGTCCGCTTGCATCTGAGTGATGTAAATTCCATTATCCAAGAGGGTCCATGTGCCAGTTTTTTGTGACAGTGCAGAGTACCCCACAGAGACTGCACTGGATGCACTACAGCTAACTGCAGTGGATTGTTATCGAGGCTTAATGCCGAACTGATCATCCTTAATCAAGCTAATGTTTATTTTTCCACAAAATGTGCTGTACTAAGTATTCTAGAAGGGATTCTGTTCTGTGTTACTAAAAATACACTAAAAGCTACACAGAGGAGAACAGGAGGGCAAGATGTCTGACACAGGAATGGTATACAATCATCCAGTCACTTTTCAAAATAAAAGACCCTGTGCAGACTAAATGCTGTGCTGCTGAAAGTGTGTTTTGAAGAAGTTCAAAGGATGCTATGTGTGTTGCATCGCTGGGATGAGCCAACAGTCAGTCAGCTAGGGCCACTGTTAACAATTAAAGGGCCATTTACACATTCCTAAGAAGTTGTTCAAAATTTGGTGAACAATTTTTGGTTGATGCGCAGTTAAGAAAAGGACTCTTGTCTGTGTTGTGTTACCTCCGTAATTAAAGGGGGGGGAGCGCAATCAACAATTTCTATTATCATTGACTCAATTAAGTAGCAAAAATGTGCTGGGTACAGCTTTTAAAATGGGAAGCATTGCCTGGTTCTGTATAAATATATGGTATGTAAGGATTTGGACTGTCAAGCAAAACTGGGTTTTGTAGCATTCTCTGTAGGTGACTTGAAAAGGTGTTTTAAGATAATAATTTGTTGATCCTTGCAATATTGCTTGTAGGGTTTCATAAATGTTAGTACAAATTAACCAGCTGCACATATGTGTCTGTGTGAAGAGCTGGGATGATTTCCTTTTGTTGACATATACATGGGCAGCTGCAGAGACCGCAGGTGTGTAGATGTTCTTACTGCCCTGCTTTCTTATCTGCTTGGGGAACATGTTACATACACGTGCATTAGATCAGCATTACAGGAAGACCTGCAGGTCCTTTTTGAAGAGATGGGTTATTTATTTATTTATCTTTATTTTTTTCCCCCTCTACACATTATTGCACATAAGATTGCCATATACAGGTGTAATAGCAAATGCCATGTGTTCTGAAAGGTGCTGTGGGCCTGTGTTCCTGTCACACTGTGGATCCTGCTTATTTGGATGAGTTCTAAATTAGGATATGAGGAAGCTCGATCCAGCAAATCTCAAAGGGCTCCATGAGCTTTATCAAAATCTTTTGATACTTAAAATCAAGATCTTTGATAAAGCTTATCAAGATCTTTGAGATTTGTTGGGCTGGGCTTCTTCATCTCATAGATCTTGATAAGCTTTATGAATCATATGTTAGTATTAAAACAGCTGTGCTTTGTCGCATGTGAAGCTTCATTCTCTGTTGAGCTCAGTCTGATGTTTGGGTTTCTTATTGTAGCACACAGTGAGCACAGAACTGCAGATTATTTTGTCCACATTATGAGATATTTTCTTTCAGATTTATCAGCAGTGCACAAGTCATTATTGATGTTTTGTTGAATAGTGAATTGGTTAGTTTGGATAGCCGCCCCTAAAATGGTCAAACTGGAGGCCATAACATAGGAGTTGGCCTAGACTTGGCAATGCTCCAGCACCATTTGGTTGAGGACCTGAGTCGTTTGCTGAGGATCATAGCTGAAGTACTCAGACTGAGGTATAAGAGGACTTTGTCCCTAATCACATTTTTAGAAACTATAATTTTCTGTAATCAAGGTTTCTAATCATACTCTATTAAGCATTTGTGGGGGGTTTTAGCTTTTAAAGTAATTGCATTTTTGTACTGCTATTCTTGGAAGCAAATGAGACGGCTTTTTAAAGATCATGATTCTGGACAAAGGGAAAACAAAGCAGCAGCCAATGCCACCTGTGCAAACAAGGCCCTTCTGGTTAAAGATCTGCATTAGCAGAGCTCCGTGTTGGTACATAGCTCTCGCTACAGCAAATAAAACTGTCTGGTTATTTCCATCTTCATACCAGTAGATAAGGCAGGCCTTTTTCTTTTGTTTGCTTTTATTAAACATTTAAGAAGGAAACTGGGAAAAAGCAGAAGTTATTGTGGCTCGGATAAAGGAAATTGAAAGAGGGAGAGAGAGAGAGCTGGTGCAGCAGATAAATTGTCAAGCTTAAAGAGTATACTGTGGACCCCCACCCTGTGTCCCCTGTCTCAAACGAGCAGACATCCCAGTTCCTAGGCCGTCCATGTTCACACAAAGGCTCATTGGTGTCCTGATGAAACCAAGCTTACAGAGTCCTGGCCAGTCTCACTTAATTAGCTGCAGAGTATATCGCTGTGTCCTGGCCCGACGCCACTCCATGGAGCATAGTTCTGGGGGTTCACAGGCAGGTTTTTCAGTACTATGAATGGATCGTCTTTGTGTCTGCAAACTGAGGCCTGATTTTTACATGGCCGAGACTTGTGTTTTTTGAAGGCGTTTGCCTTGGCCTCCCTCATGTTGAGCCAGCCCTGAAATGTGACTCTTAAGTGGGGCGTTGTGGTAGATTGCACAAACTTGTTCTTAATGCAAAAGTATAAGCACTTCCCATTTTCATTCCGATGTTTACATTTACTGCAGTTTACTAGGATTTAGTATGTGAGTAGGTAGGGAAATGGTCACTGATAACTGTCCTGAGAATCGTAAAAGTTGACCGTAAAATGAATGTTGAATATTGATGCAATTTCTTTCTCCATTCTGCAGCTGACGATCATCTTTAAGAACTTCCAGGAATGTGTGGACCAGAAGATGTACCACGCAGAGACAGACGAGCTGCCGGCTGCGTTTGCAGACGGCTCAAAGAACGGAGGCGACCGCAACGGAGCGAACACTCTGCGTGTGGTGGAGAAGGTTGCCGGGCAGCATGTGGAGATTCAGGCGAGATACATCGGAACAACCATCGTAGTCCGGCAGGTAGGCCGCTACCTAACCTTTGCCGTGCGGATGCCGGAAGAAGTTGTGAACTCAGTGGAGGAAGGTGACAACCAGGACTTGTACCTGTGTCTTCACGGTTGTCCTGCCAACCAGCGCATCGACTTTAGGAACTTCAGAGCTCGAGCGGCGGAGGCCCAAAGCGTCAGCAGGACCAGGAGCAACACCGGTGCCAACGGCTTTACCTACCAGTCTGCAAAGACCAAGTGCAAAGAGCGGCTTCCAGTGGAGGATCTCTATTTCCATTCTTGCGTGTTCGACCTCCTCTCGTCCGGAGACATAAACTTCACCATGGCAGCCTACTACGCTTTTGAGGATGTTAAAATGCTCCATTCAAATAGCAAAAGATACCACATCTTTGAAAAGGCTGCCGAAATGAATAGTGCAGAACAGAAGGGCAGAAATGTACTTTCAGTCTTCCTCGTCAACCTCCTCGCTGTGTTATTGTGGACAGTCTGTCTATAGCGTCTTTACAACAGTGTCCTCATGGTGTGTCTGTCAAGGAGCATTAGAGCACCATCGCTGCGTCCTACATCGGCTCCTCTCTGCTCTGGTTCTGTGACTTGACAGGTAGCTTGCAAGTAGGTCATCCCCGACCCAAGTCTCATTTTAGTGCTATTGTCGTGTCTTGACGTCAGCTTAATGACAGGACGAGCTCAGCGTTCTCCCACCTATCATCACACGTATTCAGCTGCTTCATTGGATTGGTCTTTGAAGAGGGCAGCGGTGAGAGAGCCCAGCTACTGCTGAGCTCAGGATATCCACCTGGGATTAAATCCCACATTCTCAATGGGGCTTGCATACCTATGGGAAGCTGGACAAGATGATCTTTTGCAGAAAGAGGAGTTTGCTGTTCCTCCCTCCTCTGACCCCCCCCCCCCCCCCCTTTCATTGGTGCCAAGCCAGTGAAGCTCTATGGCTCATGTGGCAAAACGAGAGGACCTGACAGGGGCTTTTGTTAACCTTAGGCCAGAAGCAGCTCTATGTTTGATTAGTTTCCAGCTTTGGAAAAGCCGGAGCCTTTTGGAAGAAACACTCAGCCAAAAGGATGTCAGAGCAGCGTCTCCAGTTGTCTGCTGTGGAGATTAATGGGTCATATGTTAGGTTGTGTGTGTGCGTTAGTACAATATGTGTGCCGAATTCAGCATCTGTGGTTAATTTTGTGTTTGTGCGTGCAGCAGTTTCCAGACAACAAACCTCCAGCGGGAGAACTCCATTCCCATGTCTTTGTGTTGCACCTAAAATTTCAGAAATAGAAAAAGATGAAGCGCTCGAGTTCATCTAGTGGACTCTTTATCAGCCAAGTAGCAAATTCCAAAAAGGGAACTCAAAAATAGTCATCTGCACGTCATTTTTCACTGTCATGCAACCTTTTCCCCTCCTTTTGAGCCGTCACACAACACGCTGACGTGTGGATCAGACAGCGTTTGTACTTTTAGGTCGGTTATGTGAATGTAGCGAAGAAGGTTTAGAAGTGCAAACTTGTTTAAGGGCACTTAAAGCGTTTACAGAAGGTCGAGCAGCCAATCAAAGCCCGACACCTCCTCGAGAGCATTTTGTGAATTTGAATCTCCGTTTAAGCGTCGGTGGTGTAGATGCCGTTAGTACTCGCTGTAAAGACATCACCTCTAGTCAGTTGAGCATTTTTATAGACTACCAGCGTGCTGAGCTGACTGTGGCTTAGTGAGTAAACGATAAGCATATGTCTGCAGACGTGATTTCATGGCTTAAATCATTGCCAAAGAACAAGCCCTTGTGCCAACATTTTTCCAAACAGCTGAATTTTCATCTTTCAGTCCTTTAAAAACAGTTTGCGACTCCTGTGTATATAACTCGTGTTTGTGGGTGAATTACAGTAACACGTACTGTAAAGGCAGCATTGGTTTCTGTTACTGCAGTCTCACTTTTTGCTTTTTCTTGTTTCACAATAAAGCTTCGAGGTTTCCAGCTGAACTTTGGCTCTCAGCTGCAGTATCTGTTAGTGTGCAAGTCCTCCCCCGTAGGTCCCGTTACCGCTGGGGCAGTTTAATGGTCATTTATCCTTTTTTACACTGAAGTATTTGGCAGGCCTTACTACTGCTATTTGGAATATGTATCAGTGCAGTTTGACGGCAACAAAAAAGGAAAAAAAAAAAACCGCATACAAAAAACTGATGATTGTAATGTTGAATCTTGTGTTGATAGATGTAATTTGTGTTTGTGTGTTTCACAGTAAATGGTTCTACATGTGTAATGTGAGACTGTACATGGTTTTTGTGTATTGTTGAGTTTAAATTTGTATATTACCTGTTGTGTTTTGAATTTATCACTCCAGTTTTTTGTACACAAGATGTTTCAGTGAATGTGAACTTTTGTTTTTCTTTAATTTGAAAAGGGATTTTTCTTTTGTCTTTTTGCAAAAACATGAACGCCATAGAACCGATTAGTCTTTACTGAGTACAGCGTACACATCGGTCTGTGTAGCAGTGATAAACGTTAGTTGTTTAGTATCAAACAAGACTGCCCACCTTACCCACAGAAGAGATTGTTGCAAAGTATTTTTTTGGGGCGTTCATGTTTTTGAGTTTAAAGCACTTTATGTTTTCTTTGACATTTAGCTCTTTTGTTTGACTTGTAAGGGTTTAAAAAATACAAAAAAAGCTGAATGGGGGGAAATGCCAGAAAGATCAAACTGTGTTGTAAATGTGATCCCACATGCCAGCTGTTTGTAATGTAAATTATTTATTAAATAAAAGGAAGATGTCTCGTTTATCAGCTCTCCTTTTGTCCTGTGTGGTGTGAGTTTGAAAGCATTTTTTGAAAACCACCCCGTGTGGGTTTTCTGCCTACACTTTGCAGTGCTTGACTGCCCCCTGCTGTAGATATGGGCAAATGTTAAAATGTTGTTTTGTTGTTTTTGTTGTTTTTGTTTGTTTGTTTTTAAAGAAGTTTTAAGTTTTGACTTTGGAGTTAAAAATTGATATTAAAAATGGGATTTATGAGCTTTATATAGTTAAAATGTAAACGCAGTTAAATGTAAAAGTGAAGTTTCAGGTGTATCGACAATTTATAGAGAAAAGCATAATAAATAATCTAGAATTGACAATTTACTGAACATCCTATGCAGACAGAGTAGGAGGAACGAGTAGGAGGAACGTCCAAACTTCATACAGAAGTCTCAAGGCCAGAATCAGTCTGCTGCAAATTAAATAAAATGTGAGGTCAAAATGTCCATAAAACATGTCTTTCTGACCCAGAGGAGGGAGGAACAGCAAACTCCTCTTTCTGCAAAAGATCATCTTGTCCTTGCGGTGGTCACCAGAAAGCTCCAGGCAGAATTTGAGTAGGTATGGACATCAATGTGATGCCGAAATTTTATTATCCTGTTTGGAAGAGCCAAATGAATCTAAAATAACACTCAGGTTTACTGTTTGCTGTTGCACTGAAGAACCCTGATCCAGCCTTCCTGTCTTATTAGTCCGTTCACATTTATCTGCAGGAAACGAAACGCAGAGCATGAAACTGCTTCACCTCACTGGAAGGAGAACCGCAATCGGTTGTAGCCGTGATGCCCTCATTTAAACATCGGATAATTCAATCGTGCAGGAGGAAGGTTTCCATGTTAGAATATTATGTGGAGTGGTGTCTTTGAAGGCCACGCAGGAAGAAATATACACAGAGCAAAGATTTATTAGTGTGTGTGTGTAATGTGAGAATGGTGGTTTATGTATGTTGAAGTTTATTCTCCTCTAATGACTTCAACAGAAAACATGAAACTGAGGAGAAACTCTGTTAGTCCGTGCTGCATTTTCCTACTACAGGCCATCATTGGCGTATTAAGATAAGATAACCTTTATTAGTCCCACACGTGGGAAATTTGTTTTGTCACAGCAGGAAGTGGACAGTGCAAAAGTTATGAGGCAAAAATTAGAATACAATAAGAATAAATACAGTACACAGCTGTACAGAATAGAATAAAATAAAATACTATATACAGTAGAATAAAATAAAATAAATATACAATAAGATAAAAATAGAATACAAATACAAATACTATATACAACTGAGTAAAAATACAACGATGACAGAAAGGATTATTGCACTTAGTATTATTGCATATGTATGGATGTGTGTGCTTGATCAGTTAAAGTCTTTATTATGGAGTCTGACAGCAGTGGGGAGGAAAGACCTGCGAAATCTCTCCGTCCCACACCGTGGGTGCCGCAGTCTCCCACTGAAGGAGCTGCTCAGTGCTGTCACAGTCTGCTGCATGGGGTGGGAGATGTTGTCCATCAGGGATGACAGCTTAGCCGCCGTTCTCCTGTCACTCACCACCTCCACTGGGTCCAGAGGGCATCCTAGAACAGAGCTGGCCCTTCGGATCACCCTGTTCAGTCTCTTCCTGTCCCCAGCAGAAATGCTGCCGCCCCAGCAGACCACGCCATAAAAGATAGCAGAAGCCACAACAGAGTCATAGAATTTCTTCAGGAGTGGGCCCTCCACTCCAAACGACCTGAGTCTCCGCAGCAGGTACAGCCTGCTCTGCCCTTTCCTGTAGAGGGCGTCTGAGTTATGAGTCCAGTCCAGTCTATTGTTCAGATGAACACCAAGGTACCTGTAGCTGTCCACAGCCTCAATATTCTGTCCCTCCTGTTATTTCTAAGGCATGTTTTTTATAAGTTTGTTATATGGCGGGTCATAATCATTCGTTCTGTAATTAACTGTTGCAACATGTCAGAAAATATGTTTATTCCTGATCTTGTCTGGGCAAAGCCTGCCATCTAGTGGGTTGACAGGGTAGCACCATGTTAGAGCGCAAGCAGTGGTTTTCTCCCAGCGCTCGACAGGGAAGGTCCATTTGGCTGTGTCTCTGTAAATTCCTGCATCTGACGCCCTTGAAAAGGCATAATCTGTAAGTGTGGCAAAACGGTTTATTGTTCCCACTTATTAGTACCTTGTTCAGCAAAGTAATGAGCTTCTTGTGTGTTTAGCGAGTTTGTTACATTACTAGCACAAGCTAGCTGTTAGCCCTTTGTTTAGCCTGCTAACATGAAGCATACCAGCATGTGGTGTTAGCTGTATCTCTTACCATCTCTGTATCTCTTGATTGTGTA
Source organism: Mchenga conophoros (assembly GCF_057382185.1). Classification (NCBI taxonomy): domain Eukaryota; kingdom Metazoa; phylum Chordata; class Actinopteri; order Cichliformes; family Cichlidae; genus Mchenga; species Mchenga conophoros. The sequence continues at coordinate 11,948,291 of NC_140532.1, forward strand.
GTGACTGTTTACATAAGTCAACAATATTTAATGTAATCTTTGTGTATTTGTATGGAGAGTGAATACACTGTATTCTGTTTCTGTTATTACAGTTTTACAAAAAAGGAAAATAAGGATCAGTAAAGCTCCGAAGAATGGCACGCGGTCTCCTGAGTGTTTACTGAAGCCATTTTATGTTTAGCTCACTGCATAAGCTGGATAGAGACATTCAGCTGAGGGCAGAAGAGTAAAAAGATTGTCCACGCATCAAGTGCACTGCCAGGATCCTGAGACACTCCAGCGACAGCAATCATGTCCAACCACGGGGACACCTCGCAGCTTTCACAGCTGGAAGTCAGGTCGGAATGCAGATCAGCAGCTTCACGCCGGTCAAACAGCTCAGCAGCTTCACGCCGGTCAAACAGCTCAGCAGCAAGCCTTGCTGCAGCACGAGCACGAGCTGAAGCCGAAGCTGCTCGAGCAAGAGCAGAATATGCCAAATGCCAAATAGACATGGAGGTCGAAAAGGCCCGGATGGAGGCAGCGCTAAATGCTCTGAAGCAGGAGGGAGAAGCAGAAGCAGCACTTGCAGCTGCAAGGGTCCTAGAGGCTGCAGTTCTGGACCAAGCAGAGTCTGTGAAGCCACCAGACATTCCTGCCACAATAGCTGCGGCTGTCAGCCGCACTCAAGAGTATGTAGATACCCACTTCCACAATAACACTAATATGGAAGGTGAGTCAAAACACAGTAGAGAGCAAAAATGTGACTTAGACAACACCCACACTACAGGGCCGGACATATCAGCAGCAGCTGCGCGTGGGTACCCCCCCAGTTCTCCACCTGTTTGGCAGCCCAAACTTCCACCTCCCCATTGGTCCAACTATGTTGGAGCAGCCAAACCACAACGACAAGCAGATGTATCAGACCTCGCTGCCCTCCTCTCGCGTCGTGACCTACTGACAGCAGGACTGACAGTGTTTGATAACAAGCCAGAGACTTATCTAGCATGGAGATCTACGTTTCACAATGCCACTGAAGATTTAAACCTAAAGTGCAGTGAAGAACTCGATCTGCTCACTAAGTGGCTTAGTGGGGAGTCTCTCCAGCATGCTCTGAGAATCAGGGCTGTCCATGTTAACAATCCAGAAACAGGTCTTCAGCGTTTATGGCAAAGGCTAGACAGGATTTATGGCTCATCAGAAGTTATTGAAGCTTCTCTGTTCAAACGCCTAGAGAGCTTTCCCAGAGTTACTCCGAGAGACAATCACCTTCTACAGGAACTTGCAGATCTCCTCCTGGAACTTGAAGCAGCAAAAAACGAAGGATATCTGCCAGGCCTCAGCTTTCTTGACACTCCAAGAGGCATAAACCCAATTGTGGAAAAACTCCCACATACCCTGCAAGAGTCATGGATCAAACAGGGGTCCAAGTATAAGAAAGAACACAGAGTGCACTATCCGCCTTTCTCCTACTTTGTCCAGTTCGTAAATAGCAATGCTGAAATGAAAACTGACCCCAGCTTTATCCTACAAAATTACAGCACTGGGCACATGAGGATAGAAAGGCCGCTGGTGAGACAATCACATTTTAGAGCCCCGCTAACAGCAAACAAAACACAGGTTGGCACACCCAGCAACAAATCTAACACTCACTCTCTTGATCCCGACAAACGGTGTCCAGTACACATGAAGCCCCATTCACTTGCAAAATGTAGAGGGTTTAGGATGAAAACACTGGATGAGCGGAAAAGTCTGCTCAAAGGGCTTTCGATCTGTTACAAGTGTCTCTCATCAACAGAACACAGGGCCAAAGACTGTAAAGCTGATATTCGTTGTCTGGAGTGCAAAAGCGATACCCACATCTCCGCCATGCATGCCGGGCCACCCCCTTGGAGAAGTGGGAGCTTTGATTCTACACCAGAGGCACACGGCGGGGAGCCAGACATCCCGAGCTCCACAGTGACTACATCTAACTGCACTGAGGTATGTGGACAGGGACAACAAGGACGGTCTTGTTCTAAAATTTGCATGGTGAAAGTATATCACAGCACAGCCCCTCAAATGAAAACGAAAATGTACGCAATTTTAGACGACCAAAGTAATGTGTCACTGGCTCGTTCTCCCTTTTTTGACATGTTTAATGTACATGGTGAAGCCTTTCCATACACAATGAAAACATGCTCTGGCACAACGAACAAAACAGGCCGTAGAGCTCACGGCTTTGTCATTGAGGGTGTGGACGGAAAAGTGTCCATACCACTACCAACACTGACAGAGTGTAATCAGATTCCTGACAACAGGAGTGAGATACCCACCCCAGAAGCTGCAGCTGCTCATCATCACCTAGCTCACATAGCTGCACAAATACCCCCTCTTGATCCAGAGGCAGATATTCTCCTCCTCTTAGGCCGTGATGTAATTCAGGCTCACAAGGTTCGACGCCAGGCAAATGGGCCCAATGAAGCACCTTATGCCCAAAAGCTTGATCTTGGATGGGTAATTGTTGGGGATGTTTGCCTCTCGGGAGCTCACAGACCCACATTGAACTCCTACAAGACTAACATACTGGATAATGGCCGCCCCAGTTTTCTCTCTCCCTGTGGCAACAGAATCTACACAAAAGTGAAGATCACAGAAGAATGCCCCCTTTTTGAGAGCACACAGGTCAAAGATGAACTGGGCAAACACATCTTTCAACAAACTACTGATGATGACAAAATGGCACTCTCTGCAGAAGATAAGACGTTTCTGAACATTATGCACAAAGAGTTTGCTAAAGATGATGCAAATAACTGGGTCGCCCCCCTGCCCTTTCGTCATCCCCGACGTCGCTTACCCAACAACAGAGAGCAGGCTCTCAACCGCCTCATGGCCCTACGGAAGACATTAAAGAGAAAGACGGAGATGAAAGATCATTATGTGGAGTTTATGAAAAGGATCTTCGACAAAGGTCATGCAGAAAGGGCACCCCCTCTCAAACCCCACCAAGAATGCTGGTATCTCCCACACTTTGGTGTTTACCACCCCCAAAAGCCAGCAAAAATCAGAATAGTCTTCGATTCAAGCGCCCAGTTCGAAAATGTGTCTCTGAATCAAGTACTGTGTAAAGGCCCAGATCTCAATAACAGCCTTGTGGGCGTGCTTCTCAGATTCCGAGGTGACCCACATGCTGTGATGGCTGACGTGGAGCAGATGTTTCACAACTTCACGGTCAGAGAGGACCATCGTGATTATCTGCGTTTCCTGTGGTTCCGCGATCACGACCTCGATGGAGAAGTGGACGAGTTTCACATGACAGTCCATGTTTTTGGGAATTGCCCGTCCCCCTCAGTTGCCATCTATGGACTCAAGAAGACTGCTGTGGAAGGAGAGAAAGAATATGGCAGTGATGTAAGGGAATTTATTGAGCGCCATTTTTATGTAGATGATGGGCTAAAGTCATTTCCCTCTGAGACCCAGGCGATTGACGTCCTTCACAGAACACAAAGGATGCTGGCTCAGTCTAACATCCGCCTTCACAAGATCTCATCCAACAGCCCTGTAGTCGTCAGTGCCTTCCCAAGTGAAGATCTAGCCACAGGCCCGCAGGAACTCCAACGTGGACAACACGCCCCACTCATGCAACGCAGCCTTGGGTTAGGCTGGGACCTGTCGACAGACCAATTGTCATTTCAAGTTGAAATCAATGACAGGCCTTTCACCAAACGTGGTGTATTGTCAGTCATCAACAGTTTGTATGACCCACTCGGCTTCGCTGTGCCAGTCAGCATCGAAGGCCGCTCCATTCTGAGAGAGATCTCTATGGACATTAGCGAATGGGATGCACCGCTGCCGAGGGAGAAACAGGACAAGTGGCAGCAATGGAAAGATTCCCTAAAGCACTTACAACAGCTCAAGATCTCCCGCATGTATACATCCATCTCACTATCTGAATCTCAGAGAAAAGAAATGCATGTTTTTTGTGATGCATCCACAAAAGCTGTTGGAGCCGTCGCTTACCTGAAACTCACAGCAGGCAATGGGCTCAGTGAAGTTGGGTTTCTTCTTGGAAAGGCCAGGCTGGCTCCAAAACCAGACATCACAATTCCAAGACTGGAACTTTGTGCTGCTGTGCTGGCTGTAGAAGTGGCGGAAATGGTCCAGCAGGAGCTTCACACTACTATCGATGAGGTGAACTTCTACACCGACTCGAAGGTGGTCCTTGGATATATTTTCAATGAAAAAAGACGCTTTTATGTGTATGTGCATAACCGTGTGGAGCGCATTAGACGTTCTACCCAGACCCACCAATGGCATTACGTACCCACACAGCTAAACCCAGCTGACCATGCCACACGAGCACTGCCCGCTGAGCATCTGTCTCACTCTACATGGCTTAGCGGACCTGCCTTACAGATTCAGGCCAACGACAAATACAGAAAGAACCTTTTGACCTTGTTTGCCCTGAAAACGACACTGATCTGCGCCCAGATATCGTATCCTGTGCCACCTTTCTGTCAAAAAAAGAGCTCGGGACCACAAGGTTCGAGAGATTCTCAAATTGGAGTCGTCTGCTAAAAACTATTGCCAGACTGCTGCACATTGCCGAGTCGTTTAAAGGTGAAACGGAGAGCACATGTCGTGGATGGCACAAGTGCAACAACTATGCTACAGAAGAACAGCTCCAGCAGGCCAAGGTTACTATCATTCGTGCAGTTCAAAAAGAGGTGTATGCGGATGACATCAAGCGCATGGAGCAGAGTGAGTCCATTCGCACACAAAGTCCACTTAGCAAGCTGAGTCCTTACATAGACGCTGATGCAGTCCTTAGGGTCGGTGGCCGGCTCGCAAGAGCTCAACTGTCAACAGATGAGACACACCCCATGCTCATTCCCAGTAAACACCACATAACCCAGCTCATAATCAGACACTTTCACGCACAAGTATGTCATCAGGGCAGACACTTCACCGAAGGTGCAATCAGAGCTGCAGGTTTTTGGATTGTGGGTGGGAAAAGAGCCGTCAGTAGTGTCATCTTCAACTGTGTCATATGCCGCAGATTAAGGGGCAAGCAACAAGAGCAGATCATGTCAGATCTACCAGAAGACAGAATGTGTACAGACCCTCCTTTCACGTGTGTGGGCCTAGATGTTTTTGGTCCGTGGCCTGTTACAGTCAGAAAGACACGAGGAGGTCAAGCAGAGGCCAAGAGATGGGCAGTGATCTTTACGTGTATGAGCACTCGTGCCATACATATCGAAGTGATAGAAGCAATGGACACTTCATCTTTCATTAATGCTCTGCGCCGTTTCGTTGCCATGCGAGGTGCTGTTAAACTACTCAGATCCGACTGCGGCACAAACTTTGTGAGTGCTTGCAGAGAACTCCAAATCGACAAGAAGGGTTGTCATAACGACAAAATCAACAAGTATCTTGGAGACAGAAGCTGTGAGTGGCAATTTAACCCTCCACATGCATCGCACATGGCTGGATCTTGGGAGCGCATGATTGGCGTCAGTCGGCGGATCCTTGACGTAATGCTGCTGCAGCACGGAAATGCAAAGCTCACACATGAGGTGTTAGTGACATTCATGTCGGAGGTCACTGCAATAGTCAACTCAAGGCCACTTACCACAGTTTCTGCTGACTCAGAGCATCCTGAGATTCTCACTCCTGCCATGCTACTCACACAAAAGGTTGGTGCGCCCCCAGTACCACCAGGTCAGTTCCACGATCAGGACCTGTTTAGAGCGCAATGGAGACGTGTACAGTACCTAGCCAACATCTTCTGGGGACGATGGAGGAGAGAGTACCTCAGCGGACTACAGGGTCGTCGCAAGTGGAGGGCATCAAAGCCCAATCTACAAATTGGAGATGTGGTCCTGCTCAAAGAGGGACAAGAAAACAGGATTGACTGGCCACTAGGGCTAGTCACAAAGACCTTCCCCAGTCAAGATGGCAGAGTAAGGAAGATTGAAGTCAAGATCATCCGCAGTGGCGAATGTAGAGTGTACCTGAGACCCATCAGTGAAGTCGTCTTGTTGGTACCTAAGAGCTAAGTCTGAAAGACTCTTAATATCCTTTGTAATAGTGGGATTCAGCTTTAGTTGGTGTGACGTCCTGCAGACGTCAGGCGGGGAGTATTCTGTCCCTCCTGTTATTTCTAAGGCATGTTTTTTATAAGTTTGTTATATGGCGGGTCATAATCATTCGTTCTGTAATTAACTGTTGCAACATGTCAGAAAATATGTTTATTCCTGATCTTGTCTGGGCAAAGCCTGCCATCTAGTGGGTTGACAGGGTAGCACCATGTTAGAGCGCAAGCAGTGGTTTTCTCCCAGCGCTCGACAGGGAAGGTCCATTTGGCTGTGTCTCTGTAAATTCCTGCATCTGACGCCCTTGAAAAGGCATAATCTGTAAGTGTGGCAAAACGGTTTATTGTTCCCACTTATTAGTACCTTGTTCAGCAAAGTAATGAGCTTCTTGTGTGTTTAGCGAGTTTGTTACATTACTAGCACAAGCTAGCTGTTAGCCCTTTGTTTAGCCTGCTAACATGAAGCATACCAGCATGTGGTGTTAGCTGTATCTCTTACCATCTCTGTATCTCTTGATTGTGTAGTGACTGTTTACATAAGTCAACAATATTTAATGTAATCTTTGTGTATTTGTATGGAGAGTGAATACACTGTATTCTGTTTCTGTTATTACAGTTTTACAAAAAAGGAAAATAAGGATCAGTAAAGCTCCGAAGAATGGCACGCGGTCTCCTGAGTGTTTACTGAAGCCATTTTATGTTTAGCTCACTGCATAAGCTGGATAGAGACATTCAGCTGAGGGCAGAAGACTCAATGTCCATACCTTGGATGTTCAGTGGTTGCAGTGGAGAATGCTTGTGCCTGCGGAAGTCTACCACCAGTTCCTTGGTTTTACTGGCGTTGATCTGGAGGTAGTTCAGCTGGCACCAGTCCACAAAGTCTTGGGTCAGACCTCTGTACTCCTTGTCGTCCCCATCAGTGATGAGGCCGACTATTGCAGAGTCATCAGAGAACTTCTGCAGGAAGCACTGGGTGGAATTGTGGGAGAAGTCTGCAGTGTAGATGGTGAAGAGGAACGGAGCCAGAACCGTTCCCTGTGGGGCCCCCGTACTGCAGACGACCCTGTCCGACACACAGCCCTGAGTCCTCACATACTGTGGTCGGTCGGTGAGGTAGTCCAGGATCCAGGTAGTGAGGTGATGGTCCACTCCAGAGTTCACCAGCTTGTCCTTTAGAACCGAGGGAAGAATGGTGTTGAAGGCACTGGAGAAATCAAAGAACATGATTCTCACAGTGCTTCCAGCGGTCTCCAGGTGAGCGAGGGAACGATGTAGGAGGTGAATGACGGCATCATCCGCTCCAATGCCAGGCTGGTAGGCAAACTGAAGTGGGTCCAGTGATGAGCTTATTAGGCGCCGAAGCTGAGCCAGGACCAACCGCTCCAGGGTCTTCATCAGGTGGGATGTCAGAGCCACCGGCCTGTAGCTGTTGAGGTCCTTGGGGCATGAAGTCTTTGGCACTGGTACAACACAGGAGGTTTTCCAGAGCTGTGGGACTCTTCCCAACCTCAGGCTCAGGTTGAAGAGGTGCTCCATCACCCCACACAGTTGGTCCGCGCAGGACCTGACGACCCTCGAGCTGATGCCATCTGGACCCGCTGCCTTCTTGCCATTAATCCTCCTCAGTTCCCTCCTAACCTGGGTGGTTGAGAGAGACAGGCTGGAGCCTTGTGTTGAGTGTGTATTGGATGCTGTTGTTGGGGGTGGGGGGGGAGTGAGCAGGGTGAATAATTTATTAATTATTTATGAATTTATGAATTAATTTGGGGTTGGCCATGAATGCAGACATGTTTGTTATTAATAAAGAAGAAGAAAGTACTACAGATGCAGTACACATGGGCACTATAGGATCTGGGGTCTGGAGCAGGTTAATGAATGTAGCTGCTTGTTATGAGCAGCCTGTTGCAAAAACATTTATTCCCATTTCTTTAGCTGAATCTATGACAAATGTCAATAATAACACAGTTTGGCAGGCATAAAAAAGCATTATTGCATCAAGAAGGTGATTCTGTAAGAGCGATTATCCATAAATTTGGCACATCTTGGCATAGTGTGCAGTGTGTCCTTAAAAGTTTGAGGAAACTGGATAAATGGAGGTCGAAAGAAGAAGTGTCAGGCCTAAAAACTATCTGCTGGAAAAGGGTGAGGTATGCCTAATTACATGGTTTGGTAGTGACCAAATGCAGTGACCGCTCCTCAATAAAACGCACACGAGGGCCCGCCTGGAGTTTGCCGAAAGGCACCTGAAAGACTCTCAGACCATGAGAAACAAAATGCAAAAGGAGTGGTGAAACAAAGATTGAACTCTTTGGCCTGAATGCCAAACATTTCATGCAGGAAACCAGGCACCAATAATCACCTGGCCAAAATCATTCCTACAGTAAGGCATGGTGGCGGCAGCATCATGCTGTTTTTCAGCAGCAGGACAGATGAATGCTGCAATGTACTTAAAGTTAACCTGCCCCAGAGCGCTCTCGATCCTTAGACTGGGGCAAAGGTTCATCTTCCAACAGGATGACAACCATAATCACACAGAGCCCAGATCTCTGGTTATCAGAAAATGGCTGTACATCGACGCTCCCCATCCAACCTGATGGAGCTCGATAGGTTCCGCAAATAAAAATGGGAGAAACTGCTCAAAAATGCCAAACTTATAGCATCATACTCAGAAAGATTTGAGGCTGCAATTGCTGCCAAAAGTACTTTGTAACAAGCGTCCGGCTGCACTGTAGATGTGGTTCCTGTGAACATTTAGTTGAACTGATGCTGAAGCCACCGTGTCATGTTGGAGACGAGGTCAGGTATTAGGACAAACTTTGTATTCCTCTCACATGGTTTGGTCAGACCTCTGTCACAGAGAAAAACTCTCTAAATCAGATAGTGAGATGGTCCAGTCGTCTGATAGGTGAGCCACAGTCTTGTTTAGCCTCCCTGTACTCTAAGCAGGTACAGAGGATGGCTTTATCAATCCTTAATAATGGTTCCCATCCTCTAAGGGGTGAATTTCAGCTTCTTCCCTCAGGACGGAGGTTTCTATTTCCGAGATGCAGGACAAAGCGTTATAAAAATAGCTTTGTCCCCGTTGCTGTCACTGAATTAAATAAGAACTGTTTTTGATTCGAAATATTAAAGTATGTGTCACAGTGAGTTTTATATATTTTACTAGGTATGTGTGTTTTTAAAGGGATGTCAAATGCTGTCATTTTTCTGTAAAGCAAATTTACCTTGCCTTTAGGTATAAATAAAGTTACCTTACCTTACCTTACCTTACACCTCTGAAAGCATGATTAGCATTTTAGCTCCTGCCTCTCCTGCAGTGCTTTTACACTTTGAGCAGAGAAACTTCAGAGCATTTTGAGCACTTCTCATGTTTGTAGAGCAAAAGATGAAGCAGTTCTAATAGATCAGTTTCATCAGGCATAGTTTTATGAAGACAGCAGAGATGAAAGTCATTGTGTAACAAAGTTTATTACATATGTCCAAACATATGTACAACACATTTCTCACTAAGAGTGGTTTTTTTGTCACAAATATAAATTATTTAGACTTTCTTAAAGAACATATGATACAGGAACTGTAGCTTGCTTGATGTGGAAGAAAACATGGGCTGGCTGCTCACTGTAACAAATCGGTTAAGTACCCCTGGACAGAAGACGCTTGATTTTCCTTTATATTCTTGTTTAAATATTTCTCAAATCATTAACTCTTTTGGAAAAAGCACACAAATTACCAGAGTGGGTCCCTTCACCAGTTTGCAAAGAATTACAATTTTGTACTTAAAAATGTGCCTGCGTGAGCCCTCCGTATTGTTCGTGAGCTGATATACAGTTTGATAATACAGACGTAAATAAGGCACAAACGGAGAAGCAAAGAAAAAGGTAGGGAAAAAAAAAAGAAAAATGGGGGTGGACAGGGTCAGATTTGGCACAGGAAAAGTGACTAAAGACAATAAACACAAAGAAATTTCAACAGCAACTTCCTAATTATAATTCAAGAACAAAAATATTGCCAAACGATTAAGTACAGAGAGGAGAAAAAAGAAGAAGAAGCTTATGTCGCTTAATTCCCCCCCACCCCAGAAATAACTGAGTATTTAACCATCGTAATACTGATAATCAGGGATCGATTGAAGTCGTAGTGTTATAAACTTTCGTACAAGTTGTTGCAATAAATACTGCTTCCAAAGCTTTCGATTCATCGGACCTACTAACAGTAAAGTGGTTAAAGTCAACAGAGCAGGAGGATTTCAATGATTTATACTACTACACAATGATTTTTTTTTTCCTTTTTAAACACGTGAGAAGTGTGACTTTGTTAAAAACCATCGCTGCGCTTGTAGAAGAAACAACTTGGCTTGTTTCGTCATTTAAGTGTCAACAGATCTCATTTTAACCTGCATGTTGAAACCCCCATGGTTCTGTTCGGCTACATGTTCGACACAAAACATTTTGAAGGTGCAGGTGAGAACACGGTACACATTCTATCGTACGGAAACCTTCTTATGACATCATTTGCACTTAAAGCTAAACGCAAAAATAAAAGTTCATGTCATGGTTCCTTTGGGAATTATCCCATACATTTACCATTCAAAAAGGCCAAAACACCTTCAGGCACTTTTAGGATGGAGATCATGGAGATTTAGTTCTTGTATCCTAAATTTTCTTTATATAATAATAGTCCATGGGACTAAGCATCCATGAGCGCGCCACTCAGTCTTTCCGTGATTAACTGATGAGTTCGTTTAAATAAAGTTGCATGTTTTAGGTTCTTTGTTTTTCCATCTTTACGACAGAAAACAAAGTTCTTCCTTCACGGCACAAATTCAGAGCCACGGTCACTGTCGGGGGCGGGGAAGAGCAAAAAATAGTTTGGTTTTGCTGGTAAAGAGGGTACATGTTGATTCCCTTTTCAACTGTGAGCTTATGTTTTGGCCAGTCCAGACTTGTCCATCAGCAGCAGCATGTGGCTTTGACCCTGGACTAAACGCTTAAATGAGTTTTTTCAGCCTACTCTGGGCAGACTTAAGTTTTCCTGTTGTTCCAGTTCGGATCTGCCATGGCATTCAGCTCTCCGGGCCTCTCCAGTGGAGAGCGGGAGTCCTGTGGCGACTTCTGAGCCTGCGGGGAACGAGGGTCTAGAAGTGGAGGAGGTTTTTCAGGGTGGAACGGCCTGTTGTAATGATCTGGCCCTGAAGGACCTGCAGGCCTGTGGTCCGGCATCCTCCTGAAATCCTGAAGAGGACCGTCTCTTCCCTGGTGGTAGTTAGGGCGGAAATCATCAGGACGTCTTCTTTTGGGGTCTGGATGCCTGAAATATAGTTGAAAGGTCGTTAAACTAAAGAAACAATGGTTCTCCTTACAGTGTAGTATTGTAGGGTCTTTACCTTAAAATATTAAGCACCTTGAGGCAACTGTGTTGTGATTTAGTATAGTATTAATCGAATTTATTTATCACTAAAAATAAATTCGTTCCAGTAATAATAATGGAGCTAACATCTCTGTAACTTAGGTGAGAAAAGAGCTTATTACGCACAGTGAACACGCCTGCATTAAACAGAGAGCTCTCTCTAAAATGTTACCCCATTATCTCCTAATGAGCCTAAATAAGTCACCTGATACTAGACATCCCTTCACAGATGTTGGTGTTACCATCGAGCCTGACGCTTTTCCCATTTCCTCCTGTTGTTTGTTAATTATTCTGGTTTTTCCTGAATAGAGGAATATTTGGTGCCACCTCATTTTTGTATTCAAAACCTGAAGTAATAATAATAATAATAATGGATTGGATTTATATAGCGCTTTTCAAGGCACCCAAAGCGCTTTACAATACCACTATTCATTCACTCTCACATTCACACACTGGTGGAGGCAAGCTACAGTTGTAGCCACAGCTGCCCTGGGGCAGACTGACAGAAGCGAGGCTGCCATATCGCGCCATCGGCCCCTCTGGCCAACACCAGTAGGCAAGTAGGGTAAAGTGTCTTGCCCAAGGACACAACAACCAGGACAGAGAGCCCAGGGATCAAACCGGCGACCTTCCGGTTACAGATGCGATTCCCAACCCCCTGAGCCACGGTCGCCCTTTCAACAAAGTGAAAACATTTTTACTTGAGTATAGTTTCTGGCTAATCTACTAGCCTCTGAAGGTCACCATATTCACGTAAACTCACCTGTCATAGTAGGGTCGGTGACCCCTGTGGTCCCTGTCGTTGCTGTACTGCTCGTATGGTCTTTTTCGAGGAGAGGAGTTGTTGCGGTAACCGCCCGAGCTGCGGTAGGGGTCTCCGTGCGGCCGTCGATCACCGTAGTGGTCCTTATAGCGATGAGGGTCATAGGGATGATGCCGATCTCCCTGCCACGATGAGTTGCTGTTACCTGGGTAGCTGTATTTACGGTCCCTTTGCCAGTCTCCTCGATCTGTAAAAAAAAAGAAAAAAAAAAAAACACAAGCAAGCTGACATTAACTGACCGATGTCTGATTTTTCTCCCTTTGAATAATCATCAAACACACGTACCGTCGTTGCTAAAGTGCCGCTTGTTAGCGTTGTACGGTTCTCTGTGGTGTCCGTGGGGTCCTGGCTGAGTGGAGTGCGATGCAGATCTGGAGGACGGCTGAGTCCCCGTGGAGTCTCGACTGGAACCAGACGGCTCTGGCCTGAATGACTTTACTCTCCCTGAAACGTCCTCCTTCTTCTTCTGCTCCTTCTGCAAATGTCACAGGATAATTTCAGCGCTGCTTAGCCACAGTATAACAGGTCAGGTTTAACCCCAAACAGCTGCTCACCTCTTCCTCATGCGATCGCTTCTTCTGTGCCATTTTGTAAAGCTTGTGTAGCTTCCTTGCACCAAACTCTGTAAACTTGGACACGAAAATCCAGAGATTTCTGTCCAACCCCCCCCCCAAAAAATAACATAAATAAATAAATAAACGATCAGCAGAATTCAAGAGACAATCGTCATGTTCAGTTACACACAGAAAATTCCCATTTTAATTTCTCACCTTCGCCATATTTTGACGTGTTCGGGATCACTGTAAGCTTTAAGGCACTCTGTGATGCGGTCTCCAATCTTCAGTAGGCATGTGCGTGTGTGCTGGAGCTGCTCCTGGTCGCTTAGACCCTCATCTGGTTTGTCCAGTTGCTTTAGGGCCTTTTTCACAGGCCTCATGCGTTCCTTACACTACAAACACACAGACAATGATTAATGCAATGCTTTGTTCTCGGGCATTCAAAAAATAAATGCAGAAATGTGATTTGTTCACAAGAGCTAAGAAGAAACTCACAATACTGAAAGTCTCCTGGTCAAGTTCATCGTCCTCCTTTTCTTCAATGGGAATTGGTTCAGATCCAGCTGTAATATGAACTGGACCTTGAGTCTTCTTCCCTTTGGCTCCTTTAGCCTGAAAGAGCAGACATCAAAACGTTCTTCAGCTGCACGTTAAAGCACAAATCCTGTCCGATTTAGCCTGTGTAAATGTGAGGAAGGCACTTAAATTCAGGTTATCAGCGTCTCTGAAATACCTTTTCTTTTCTGGGCTTGGCACCCTTCTTTTCTTTGTCCCCATCCTTTTCCTTTTTGGGAGTTCCCTGTTTTTCTTTGTTCTCTTTGTTGTCCTTTTTCTTCTGTCTCTTCTTCACAGTGGACTTTTCTGTTCCATCCTCCTGATTAAAAACATATAACAGCAGTTCAGTCATTATTTATTTACTTTTACTACCATTACATGTACTGCAGGCAGGCCTGCGTCCACACGCAGCCTCTAACATCCATAAAGAAGTAGAATTCAGTCTGACCGACCTTGACCTCGCCCTCTTCTGACGGGTTGTCTGACAGGCGAGGGGAAGAGATGTCGTTTCCCTGCTCGTCTTTAAGAATCTTGTTCTCCTTCTTCACCCGGGGCTTCCTCTTCTTCACTTTGACCTTGAAGGAAAAGACAACGAGTGAGGCTGAGGTACCGAAAGTCCCTTTGTGTACATGCAAATCCAATTTAATGAGATACTCAGTGATTAATAGTAGCACACCTCCTCCCCGGTTTTAGCCTGATCTGTGCTGTCTTGTTCTTTTTTAAGCAGCTTGAGAAGATACTCTGCCCTCGCCTGCAGCTGCTTGGCCTGAGGCTTCTTGCTTGGATCATCTGGAAGAATCTGTACAGACAGATTTTATTGTTAGACTCTTTAATTAATCTGTCAATTTTATATATTCATAAGGAGTGCAGTGAATATGAAGACAGAAAAAAAACTGGAAAGAACTTAAAACAGCTTTTTCGAAAGCTTTTACAATAGCTCCATCAAGCCATTTTTCTTTAAATGCTTATAATAAAACTATTTTACATCGTGTGCTTGTGTCATTTTTGCTGTCTTCTACACTGAAGCTCTACTTTTCAGCTTAGCAGTAAAAGTAAGCATGTAACGCTTGCCTTATCGGCGAGTTTAAGGTCAGAATCAGTCTTGATCAGATCCCAGTTGCCAAAGCCGTGCTCGTAGATGCCGAGCAAGAGCTGAATGTCATCCTGCAGATCCCAGTCTACATCAAAGTGAGCCACTTTCACCCTGCACGTCAGCTTAAACCTGGCAGAAGCAAAGTGTTGGTAGTTTTAATCCACAACAGAACATCAAATCTTCAACATGATACAAGACACTGTGTTCCTTCTTATTTCTACAGTGATATCTTACTTATTTCTCTCAGCTGGGTTGGAGGGCACAACTTTGTGCAGCGGCTCGAACTCTTCCTCGTGCTGAATGATGGACTTTGCATTGACTTGCACTCCTGAGATCTTGATATTAATTCCTCGTCGCTTCCCAGGACCTTTAGCTGGAATAATAATAATAATAATGATGCTGCTTCCTCATTTTTGCCACTCAAAAACCGGTTTCTTTATTAGCTAAATGACTAAAAGCGACATACCTTCGACTGGGTTCTCTTTAAGGTGCTCCTCGTGCTCCTGCACTGCAGTCACGCAGCTAGAATGAATCAGTTCACCGAGCCTCTTCAGGTCTGCGATGGATTTGTCCACCAGTTCAGAGTCTCGGGCAATGGCTTCCAACCTGGACACACAAAAATAAATAAATAAATAAATAAATATGCAGAATTTAAACATAAATAAATAAATTTAAAAAAAATCTGCTCACTGCTACCTTAACATCTGTGACAATAGGCTTACCTTTCAAGTGGACATCCAAACTTCTTGTATGCCTTGATGAACCTGATGATGAGATTATGAATACGTTTTTATTGTGCTGACGAAAAGATGCTTTCAAAGAAAACCGAATGTCACTTTAAGAACAATAAGAAAAAACAACACACGGGACAAGTTTTACCTGCGAATCTCCGCGTCAGTGAAACCCTCCACGTTGTTTTTGCGAGCTCTTGGCCTTCCTCGCTTCTTTGGCTTCTTGTCATCATCGCTGTCATCGGTCTCACTTTCAGAGCCTGATGAACGGTGCTTCAGTTTGGAGCCCACATCACTGTCACTGTCATTGGCCTGAGCCTGAAAGCCAAAAGAGCCACATATTGAGCAGCTGCCTTTTTCCCCCCCCAGTTTTCTGTAACTCTTATGTGTAATAGTGACATAATCCATAATATATACTCAGTCACGAGGCTATGGGTTCATACAATTAAGGGTGATGCAGGAAAAATAATGGAAATGCAAAACATAATGCAAAGAAAATGTCGACATAAAGCCAACGCAAAGTCTAAAACCAGACAATCGAAAACTGTCATCATTATTACTCTTTCAGCTGCTCCCTTTAAGGATCACCACAGGAGATCACCTGCCTCCATCTCACCCTATCCCTAACATCTTCTTCTGTCACACCAACCCCCTTCATGTTCTCCTTCACTACATCCTTGAATCTTTTCTGAGGTCTTCCTGTGTTACTCCTGCTTGGCAGCTCCAGCTTCCTCTCATGTACTCGTTCCTAATCCTGTCCTGGACAATGAACTCTTTGCCTCTCCAGCTAAGCCTCCGGTCTTTTTGTCAGTGCCACCATCTCTAAACCACACTTTATAGCCTTGCTGGTTTCCTTCTATCACTCATCTCCACCCTGCCTGGAATCTTCAACTTCAACAATTTTCTTCAACTCACTCGAGCACTGTCTGCTGCTTTGGATGGCTGACCCCAGGTATTTAAACTCATCCACCTTCAATACCCCATGC
Organism: Mchenga conophoros; assembly: GCF_057382185.1. Classification (NCBI taxonomy): domain Eukaryota; kingdom Metazoa; phylum Chordata; class Actinopteri; order Cichliformes; family Cichlidae; genus Mchenga; species Mchenga conophoros. The sequence goes on from NC_140532.1 coordinate 11,964,494, forward strand.
CCCTTGCATTTTCACACCTGTCTCTCTTATAGTCACTCAAATGAACATTACATCAATTCCAGCTTTTCTTTTCGATCAATGCTACACTGCATCAGCTGGGAGGTACTCAGTGGGAAAAGCACTATGCAAAGCCTGAAAGCTTAACCTCCACCTCACATCAACACCCAGGAGAGGGGCATCTTGCTTCAATAAACTCCAGCTGAACTTTTAATAAGACCAAACTGATTAACTTTGTATGTTCACTATTCATAGGCCCTCATGGAGGCTGGATGAGTAATGAGAGGGCTCTTCCATTTGGCCATGCAGTGTGGGAGATTCAATTGTCTTGTGGAAGTTAACAATTTCATAGTCTTGCAAGCTTTCAAGGCTTAAGCTTGTTAGGTAGATGCTGTCATTCATCTCTTTCTTGTATATGTATGCAATATGAAACAGAGACCAGTGCTGCTTTCACAAATAACCTTTCCTACCCGCTTATTAGAGCTTCTGCTTCGAGGCAGCATGAAGATGTCCTCCATCTCCCGCTGCTTCGCCTCCTCTTCAATTTTGCGACGTTGCTCCTCGGGAATTATGTCATCCCATTCTGGAATGGGCTTCTCCTCGAACTCTGGAGTGCTCTCTTCCATACTGGAGAAATTGGCCACCTGCATTGACACATCGATGCGAGAGAAAGAAAAGAGACACTTTTGATCAGTATTTTATAAAAAAATTTATTAAATTGGGTTGGTCTTTGAGGATGCCGTAACAGCTTGCAGATACCTTAAACTGCGACAGAAGTTCATCTGTAGCACTTGAGCCTTGATCACTTTCTCTGGTTTCGGCCAACCTCAAAATCTCATCAATGTCCATTTCCTATAGAAACAAAGATCGTCTGTTTTAACTCCCAAATATGTGAAAACTATTTTAAGCACACACGAGCTTATTCACCCATTTTGATACCTGTGGTTCAGACTCCTCGCCTTCAGCCTCTTTGAAAAGATCTTCTGCACCAAACTTGAGAATAGCGGTCAGTTCTTCTTTATTGAACGGGTTTGAACTGTTAAAACAAATTAAAAGTGTTAATCACACAAAGAACGTCCACATCCCCTAAAACCTTCACTGCTAAACTCTCAAAGTCTTACTTTGTGTTTCCTGAGTTGCTGTCCAGAACAGTTCGACCAGTCGTGTCCATTCTCTGAATGACAAGATGGTCCAAAACCATCTTCTTCTTCGCCCTCTCGATAATGTCCTCCTCCACTGTTCCCTTCGTGACAAGTCTGTATATATTCACCTACGAGGGAAGAGCGCAGATACATTTTTATACAACAATCTCACTAGTTACAAAGCACACCTACGATTACAGACGTGAACCTGAGCGTTAAGATTACCTGTTTCTTTTGACCAATCCTGTGAGCCCTCGCCTGCGCCTGCAGGTCGTTCTGAGGGTTCCAGTCAGAGTCAAAGATGACGACGGTGTCTGCCGAGGCCAAGTTAATACCTAAACCTCCAGCTCTGGTGGATAAAAGGAAGCAGAAGTCCTACAAAACAAAGAAAAACAACAGAAACGATTATGTGAGCAACTGGAAACTAACTAATGGCGCTATTTGGGCCTTACTGTATAATTTATAAACTATACCCTTCACCAAATTTGCCATATTCTGTGTGTGCAATAAAGAGCAGCCCAGGAAACGTGAGGACATGCAGGAAATGGTCCAGCTGGCCAGGACTCTGCTATTAAGGGCATTAGAGCCCACGTGCCTTATGCCCCAAACATTTGGTCATCGATTTGGTCAGCAGTTGAGCCAATAATAAAGAAATTGCTGTAAGTGTATTCTACGTTGTTAAAAGATTAGAATAAAAACTGAAACTCTTTTATTTACATACCTCTGAGCCTTCTGCGTTAAAGTGGTCAAGTGCTTGTTTTCGGATTTCTCCCTTTATGGAGCCGTCGAGCCGCTGAAGAGGAGACAAGCAAAGAGAAATTTACCCTTTGAAGATTTTCCCGCCAACCACTGCATTACTCGTCCTTACATGCCACGCATTGCACTGATCTATATGTTTAAACTGACCACAGCAGCCTAAGACTAAGACTGTAAGCAAAAACAACCCGAGTCGAGTGACTTGCAGGAGTCCGTCTGGCCTTCGGTAGAAAATAACTTGTTGATATAAATAAACACATGAACTCTAAGGCCGGGAGAAGTATGCGTGCAACAACACTGACATCTGATGCCGAGTCTAATCTGCCCAGTGCAGCCATCCCCAAAGGCGCTTTCGCTGTAAACACCAATAAAAGCAACAGTCAAAGCCTGAGGCCTCTATTCACTGATGTTCCCACTGATGGTGGCGTTTTTATCATGAACAGGAGGCAAGGCGACAGCACCAAATGTATGGTGAAGGTTATGAAAATACTTATTTATATTCCGTCAGGTCCTCCTGATCTCTAACAACTTATCAAACAAGAAATTGCACATCACAGGAGGTGCATCACTGCCCTCCTAACCCTGGAGAAATCACAAAACTGAACACCACAGCCTGAATAACCACACCAATCAATCCTTAGTGAAATCTAACATTAGCCTTCTATTTTTTTTTTTTTTCAAATCTTACCTGAAACGGATATCGTTTCTTAGACAGGTATTCAGCCAGAATGTCCAACATCCTGACCATCTGGGAGAAGATTAGGACCCTGTTGCCTCTTTCTCTGAGCCTGGTCAGCAGCTTGTCCAACAGTACCAGCTTCCCACTGCCCCTCACCAGAGCCTAGAAGGCACAAAAGTCAAAGCAAAATATCAGTGAGCGGGAAGAGCCGTGTTTTCTTCCTGTGTTAAACTGCAGCTAGTCTCTTTTAGCAGAGCTATCCTGGGGTGACGCTCGGAGCTAAATCGGGTTCACACTGAGATATACCTGCAGGTGTTCCTGTTGCGTTTCAGCGTCTCCATCCTCGGGCTGTTTTATGAGGAAACTATGGTTGCAGCACTTTTTAAGCTCCATTACGATGTTCAGGAAGCCGCTGGAGCTGCCTCTGGTGCCTTTGGCAAGAGCTTTGTAATTCCTTGTTAAAATCCACCTGGAAATATTCAGGAACAAATCAAGTTAATGAAGAAGAGAAATGCAGCCGCTACAAATGGCATTTATAAGAAAGACAGAAGCAATAAATGTTACAGAAGGAAGAAATAGAGTCATACTTGTAAAATTGTTTCTGCTGTGCGGACATTTCAACACGGAGGATTTGCTCCACCTTGGCCGGGAGAGATTTTTCCACATCTTTTTTGACACGCCGGAGCAGGAAAGGCTCAAGGACTTTGTGAAGACTCTGATAGCCGTTTTCCCTTCCCTTCCCATGCTCATCCTCAAAATCCTCCCAGGAGTCAAACCTACGATGCACAGCAGATATAGGAAATGCCACTCGTGTCACACAGGATGCCATTTACCCCGCTTTTGTTCAGTAGAATGCTCAAAGTGTGAATCGGGACGTACTTGTCAGGCATGAGGAAGTGTAAGAGTGACCAGAGCTCTTTGAGCGAGTTCTGTAGCGGCGTGCCGGTAATGAGGAGCCTGTGATTAGACCTGAACTCCATTAATGTTTTGTAGAGCAGGGAGTCATCATTCTTCAGCCTGTGAGCTTCATCAACGCCCAGGAACGCCCAGTTGATGTTTCCGAGCACCCCCTAGAGTCAAATTTTAAGATGCCGTCAGTTATCTCAAAGTATAAACATTCATTTAAAAAAAGAAAAAAGAAGAAGCCTACCTTGTCTTTAAGTAGAATCTCATAAGTGGTTAGTAGTGCATTGAAACGGATTCTTTTGGTTTGATGGTTCACCCACTCATAATCACGGATCTGCACAACACAGAAGCACCAGTTCAAAGTATGCAACTATTTGTCGAGCCAGCAGGAGGACAGAAGTATTCGAATTCGACCTACTATTTTCCTGCTCATGACGTCGCCAAGGTAGACCACCACATTCATGTCAGGGGCCCAGGTGTCGAACTCCCGCTGCCAGGAAGTGAGCGTGGACAGAGGCACCACCAGTAAAAAGGGCCCATAGAGCTGATGCTGGTGAAACAGGTAAGACAGGAAGGAGATTGTCTGGATGGTTTTTCCCAGCCCCATCTCATCAGCGAGGATAACGCTATTGCACCTACGGAGGGGGACAAAAAGATAGTTATGCAGGCTTTGTAAAATCCTATTTGGAGGGGAAGGGGGCGGCCTTGGTTATATTTATTTACCTGCACCAGGAGTGAGCGAGCCAGTTTAACCCATCCAGCTGATAATCTCTCAGTTCAAGGTTGGAGTCCCCAATATATGACGGCTGCTTCTTCAGAGCAACAAATCTTGGTCTTTGCTTTAATACCTGAAATGATAGAAACACACTCCTTCATTTATGAGGAGCAAAACATGCTCACGTAAAACTAAAAAGAGACAAAACAAAGAGACAGACCTGTAGTTACTGGGCTTTTACAAACAATTACTCATAGCACTCAGTAGGATCCACGTTCTACTGTGCACACTTGGTATGCAGCTATTGATTATTTTAGTAATCGAGTAATCTATTGATTATTCCATTGATTAATTGGATGGGAAATACTTTTCTCATTGGTTTCCATTTCAGAAATTGCAATGTTTTAATGCAAACATCTGTCAAAAAATAAATAAATAAAACAAATTAATCCTTTTTCAATTGTATTGAGATGCAATATTAAATTGCATTTTTTAAAGAAAACATTCTTTTCTACATTTTTTATGCAAAAATATATAAATAATCTAAAGTACAATCAAAAGGTCAAAGTCAATAAAATCAGATGTGTATAAAAAAGTAGCCCAAGTACATTTCTATTGGCTTACAAAAAAAGCTTTTATTTTTATATTTTCAAATATTAACACAGTTTAATTAATACAATATTTTATATTATTTAACTTTTAGTCTGAAAATATTATGAAAGCCTTATAATTAATCAGATGTAGTACACCCCATTCCCCCTTTAGACTCACCCCTGTTTGCTGCAGGTATCGAATCCATGTAAAATAGGACGGCTGCCGTTAACTTACAGTTAACTTATACAGCTTTCTGTATAAGTTAAACGTGTATCAGACTATGTTGACAGATCATCTGCATGTTTTAATAAAACTTCTAGAGGCCTAGTGCAGACTTTTGTTGTGTAAAACAAACAGGAGTGGATTGAACAACAACAAGGTTCGCTTTCCTTCACATCAGAGTTTGTTGATCAGGTGCTTGAGGAAGGATTCCTGCTAGCTGCTTCCCAAAAGGTTTTAATTGTGGTTACAGGAACAGCTGTTTTGGAGTCACAAATGTGGCTTGAAAATCTATTGGTCGCTTGTCACATGAGTGTGAGTATCCTATGCTTTCCTTGAACTGTTTCGCCCTAATGCATGGGGTCGGATTAAACTGTGCTTTGATAGGACTCCTTGCAGCCTTACCTTGCAGTCTTTAGAGGGAACTGTTTTGCTGGAGTTTCGGTTCATGAAGCTGTCTATGCAGTGCTGAAACTTCTTTCTAACCAAAGCTCCATCTTCCCAGCTGCACTCGGAATAGGGCAGACCCATCCACTTGCACAGGAACTCTGGTTCATTGGAGGATGGAGTCTTATGACTATGAGCTGTTCATTGAATGAGAAAAATGTTAGAAAGGTGATTGTTAAAACTGTTCTTGTTGCAGAGATGGTGGGGAAGAAGTTTAGCAACTTACAGGGGAAGTCAGAGGATCCCGGTGTCTTTCCTGTTTTTGTTGCTGTTAATAACAAAAATAATTTTAATGGTAAATGAATTAGTTCTTATTCTTATATTCATACATCCACCCATGCACAAACACTTTCATACAAGCACCACCAAGACTGGAGCAGCCAGGGATTAAACCCCTAACTACCTCCTGAGCCACAGTCGCCGCAAAAATATAGTTTGCCCACAACTTACATCGAAACGGTGTTTTCTGCAAAAGCGAGAACATAATGATTTCTTACCGATGATACGCTCCACAAACTGAAACTGCTTGTTCAAGTCAGAGGTGAGCTCTTGCTGGCAGTTGTGAAATTCAATGTCCTCAGGGGACGCCTTCCTCAACCTACAAACACGGACAAAATTGATGGTGAATTTCAGGGGTGGTGCACACTTGAAAAGAAATTCTGTGTAAATGCGAGGGTCGGGATTTTCACCATGAGTTCAGTTCATCATTTTTCTTCTTAAAGTTCTCCAGTTTCTTCATCCCCTTGACTTTCTGCTGTGTCAGAGAGTCCATGCTCTCCCACGTGTTGTGGATGTAGGACCAGCCCTTCCACTTAATCAGGTAATGAGACTCCCCTTCATCCTTCTCGGGGTCAAAGCCTTCGCACGGGTCCCCATTTTCCTCCACGGCATACACAGTAGTGCAAGCCCCAGTGGCTACAAGAGACAACGCTGACCTTTAGACTCCACAGAAAGCATTTGAGTGAATATAGGTTTAAAAATAATGAGACGAGTGAAAAAGTATCACCTCCTTTTTTGCCAGTCCTGGCATCCATTACTTTCTCGATGGTTTCGCTGTCGTCGTCCTGCTGCTCCTCACACGCGTCACCTGTCATTTCGATCAGGTCATCAGAGTCCGTTTCAAAGTCATGTTGGTCCTCTTTATAACTAGAGCACAACAGAAAGATGTGATGAAGATTAGGTGGTGCATGCGAGGTAAAAATGTTACTGGACTTCAACCCGTTTTAACACCAGCACTTATCTTTACATTTTTGCACGCTGTAGTGCCAGTTTTGGAGCATTTAAACTTGCTATACATCAATAAAAATAAAATGCATATATATAGCTGCGGTAGGACTTACAGGAAAGAGGGAAAAAAATCCCAGGAAATAATATCACTTCCTTCATAGCTCATACAGCAAGACTGACGACACATATTCCATTCTTGGAAGTGCTATGAACAGCTGACAAAGCACCTGCGTCTGGATTATAATTTTATTTTGTTGTGTGCACTTTTTGTTGATTTCTACAAACCCATTAATGAAAGGCAAAGGCATTCTGGGATATGTTGAATTCCTGATATGTAAGTGTAACTCATCTGGCTTTATATGCAAAATAAAAATACATTTCTCCATCTCATTTGGCTAAAATTTTACTGCCATTGAAATGAGTGCGGACACTCATAAAGGGTTAATAACACTGGTCATAGTGAAAACTCTAAATTACTTTTAAGAAAATATCCTTAACTTTAGGTTCAGCAATTCACCTTTTGACTTTTGTGGCACCCCTTCGTCGCGTCTGCCTCTTTGGAGTGTCTTCCTCATCGTCGTCGTCGTCGTCGTCATTGTCGTCGTCCTCTTCTGCCGACGACACCTGTTTCCGGGACTTCTTCGCCTTCTGAGAGAGCTGCTTTTTGGCTGTTGACGATTTGCCCTGAGGCCTGTAAAACAGAGTTAAACACAAAAACAAAAGAAAGAAAGACAAAATCCACTTAGACACGCTAAACCAAAATTCCTGGCTCGTTCATGTCACACTTTTTTTTGGTTTCTGATTGTTTCATAGGTGATTCTAAAAGCTTGAAGCAGCCAATAGCATTTCACACAGAGCACAGCTGTAGCAAATTTGAGCAAAAACAAATGAGATGTTCGGACATGTCACAGTTTCATCAGGCTGGAGTGTTAAAACGTTTTTACTCAAACCAAAGAAAAGTCAAACCAATCAGCTCGCTCACACAATATGAAATGATTTAGAGATGCCCAGTGGGTAGCTGTCTGATGGCCAGGCTTCACTTCACTCTTACCTTCTAGCAGGAAGTCGTCTGGATCTAACTTTTTTCTCTTCCTGCTCACTGTCTGTACTGTCGGAAGCATCCTCCTCCTCCTCTTCATCATTTGAGTCATCATCTTTCCAGATATTTCTTATAACAAAGAAATGCCACAAGTTCACCCTCCACGCCCATGACTTTGCCATTTTACCGATTTTAATTGAAAAAATAATGGCCGTAGGGTGTTCATCACAGCCCAATTTTTTAAAACCAGGGTTAAGCCACTAATTGGATTTTAATGTCGAACAGCACCTGGCTGGCTGGCTAAAGCTAACTGAGCCCATTCTGAGACAAACAGATACCCATTTTAAAATAAGCTTTAAATGATAAGGTTCACAATATGAACACAGGCTGGCAGCAGAATGACACAAACTGACATGAACTCTAAAAACATGGGTTGAGTTCAGTGCACGTGTCATGAAAATTCAAAAATATTGAAAACAATATTGTGCTGTACTGACAAATTATAAATAAATAAAATAATGGTGAGATTATAGTCCTCAATAAGGTATTGACAGTCTCTATACTTACTCCTTTTTCTTAGCCCGGGAGGTTTTCCTTTTGGGGCTTTCGCTCTCAGACTCACTGCTGCCCTGCAAGAACAGCCAGCAGAAAAACATTTCAATAACAAGAAGCACCCGACAGCGCAAACCCTCCACCAAGGCAGCTTATTCTCTCCCTCCCTTAACAATACTTTCTTTGAAGAAATAAAGCATTCTGGGGTCAACTTGAAAGAAAAGCAGATGTGAAATGTAAACGTGAAATCACAGGTCAAATGAAAATTTGAAATGTGATATTTAGAATCCTCATTTATCAGAATCACTTCATAAACGTTGCCAATACAAACAAAGGCAGCAGAATTTTAAGCGTAGTTTTAAAGATAAGACATTTTATGCAAGTTTCACCTTATTTGACCTTAAAGAAGAGGTCAAAGGTCCACAGCAACATGACATTTACAATCCCCATAAAACATATCCTATATGCCTATATGACATAATCATTTTGATTGGAATGAGAGAAAATTGGGAACGGACGGTTTCAGAAAGACGAGTTTTACAGGGATATTCAGGTGTGTCACGCTAACACAAGGCATTCACACACTGCTGTGCTAGTGCTACCCATCAGCCTACTAGCTGATAGGTGTGTGGTATGAATTTTTCTTCGTTCTTGAGTTATGAAATTCACAAGATTTTCAACTTTGTCCTCAAGTTCAAGGTCACTAAAATTCAAACTCGTCCAAGATTTTTAGCAGGTCGTCCTGTTGTATTTTGAATTTTAAAATCCAACATTGTCTTGTTCTCGAGTTGTCGCATTCACAAACTTGGGTGTCCGCCTGCCCAGCTGGGCAACAATACCCAAAAGACCCAACTCAACCATGGATCTTATCAAGCATTCTTCAGATTACCGTAAGTTTTCAATCATTCTGGGCTAGAGAGGTAATTCAAATGCTGCCTGAAAGATGAGCCAAAATGACCACATAACTTCATTAGGCCTGCATGCAACTTGGGTAATAAAGGGTTAAATTGACCTTAAAGATCTTGGTGGCTGTAAGGCAAATCTGTATGTACCGCTAACATGACGCCACTTTTGTACCTCTATAAAATTTTATCAGAATTCATTGCAATCTTTAAAGCTACAGGCAAACACGCACGCAAATGCTACCAAAAATAACCACCTTGGCAGAGAGAATAAGTGTCAAACAGACCAACACTACAAAACATCCACTAGATGGCGTGCATGGCTTGTTTATAGCAGCTGATGTCAATGCAGATAACTGCAAACCAGTACTGCTCATTCACATCTGCTTACCCCAGCTCCAATGTTTAATCGAGCTGGCTCCTGCCTGCTCCGATTGGACCGCCGGACACCGTAAACATCTGGATGTTCTTCCCACATCTTCGAAAGAAAACAATCAGATGCTATAAAAAAAAGCCACGGGGTTTTCTGTATTTCTTTTTGTAAATGTAACATGTCGTCTTTTCTACTCTGCTGTTGTAAGCTTGCACTACAGGGCTGAAAGTAACGATGAGTGTGTCGATTTTTGCCTCAGCTCATTTCGTCATTGCTGCAAACCATCCACAAGCCACTGTGACACGTCAAAATGCATAGTTCTGTCAGACGAACGACGAGTGTACACATATATTCAGTTTACGATTAGCTGAGAAAAGAAAAGCAGCAAATCTTCGCTCACGAGTTAAACATTAACTGGGATTTTTCAGAACATCAATTGTTCTGTTGACTCTTTATTGTTACTGTAACCTTTTATGGCCTTTATCAAGGATTTATATCATTAAAGAATAGCCTTTATCCAGCTCCACCTAAAATTCAAATAATCTTTATGGCTGAGTGTCTGTATCACGTCTGTGGGAGAGTAATGTGAGAACATTGCATAATCACGATGACCTAGGACACAGCAAGAGCCTGACACAGATAGAAGGACAGTCTGGATAAAGAAAAGCTTTTACTGCAAAGAGCTAAAGCCCAAGTTTGCTGCATGTCACACCTTCATGATCAGATTACCACGCTCATGAATTAAGTCATTTCCATCACCACTGCGAGAGGGCAGGAAGTACAATCTGGTTGAACACAGAACGTCTCCGATGGCCTTTACCTTCTTCACATCAGCCAGGCGCTCCTTCTTTCTAACTGGCTTGTCTTTGACCTCTGCTGCGGTTTGCTGTGACTTGGACTCTGCAGATTCGCTCTCTGACTCTGAGTGACTCTCTGACTCTGAGGAGCTGTTTGACTCGGAGTTGTGCGATCTCCTCCTTTCACTGCCATGTTCGCTCTCTGACTGACTTCCCGACTCCGACGCAGAGCGGTTGGATTCCTCTGAAGCCGAAATGCTACAGGAAAAAGAATATGTTCATTTGACTTTGCCGTCAATGATGGGCTATTGCTCAAAGAGCTATGTGCAGCATCATGGCAGTAACAGGAGTTGTCGGTGGCAGCAATAAAAAGAATAAATATTTATGTAAATAAAAAATAAAGTCTTAAATTTCAGAGCACACCCCCACATGAAGGGCACAGCGAAACTGCAAAAGCTGGATGGCATCAGTAATTCGTGACTTGGCCGAGAGGAAGCAGAAGCCTCATTACATCATGCTCCATGTTCCTTACTCAGCTAACCATCTTATAATAACCTCTTTCTCTCCAAGGCTCATAAATCCTCTTACAGGCATTTTAAACAGGCCTGCAGTGAACAGACCTGGTTTCACAACTAAAATACATTAAAACTGGGTCAAACACATTTAGCAGGATCAGTCTTTTCCACTCTGCCATCCTCTAAATGCTTGTGGCATAATGCAAAGCTATGAATTACCACAAGAAATATATAATTAGAAAATGCAATAAATAGGTGAATTTCATCCGTAGAAAAGATTAAAAACAACCAAAGAATTTACAGAAGCACCGCAGCCATCTGTAAGAATGGTCACTGTTCAGTGTTTATTGATCACTCACTCCTAATCTTTTAACTCAATCCCTTAAAACCACATGAATGGTCACAAGGAAGGTCAATATAGTTGGGAAACTAACAAAAATACTACCACTACTAGTTAATCTGGTAAGAATATGTTATCATGATATTGCTGATGAGGCTTTGATACTTTGGAAGTCTACAAGACTTAAAGTCAACTGCTTCCAGAAAGTTGTCAGTTTTTATTGTAATGCACTTACTTGTTTTTTCCTGTGGCATGGGTCCTTCATACAATAAAAGAGAAACTAAAACTGAAACAAATCAAAGCTAAACTGAAACAAGCAAAATTACTGTGGAAAGTCATTTAAATGGTTTACAAAAAAATCCTAAACTATAAGCTCTGACCACAAGTGCACATTTCTTCAGTTTAAAACGTTTTAAGGGAAGCTTGGGCTGTGAGCAGTTTAATAAAGCTACGTTCTTCTATGTTGTATGAAAGTTTTATAGAGGCCTGAAGACGTATAAGGATTCAATGAAATAAAAATAAAAAAGAAGAGACATTTCGTTAGCCAAAAGGAGATAAAACTAATGCATAAAGCAATAAGAATTTTAAACATCTCATCAGATTAATATTTTTTCTGACGCTTTCAACTTTGATGCAAATGAACTAGCCTTGTGCGTAAACATATAGGTTTTGGCCGGAAGTTTCAGTAAACAGGGGTTATCAGTGGATAGATTTCTGTGTGCAGTTATCTTTTTGGACACAAGGCGTCACCAGAGCCCAGCATGGCTGGGCATAAATCTCAAGCAATCACTGCCTTTTACAATGGATCACATTTTAAACCATGAAAACGGCATCGTGTCCCATAAATGTTTTCATTAAAAACATTTGGTGTCATTACGTCTAATGAGCATCATTACTTTTATTTTGAAAATGGAGAAAGTGCTTATAATAACCATCTCGTGCCCTTTTTTAGACGATGGGAATTATGCTAAAGGCAAAAATAAATTAAAATGGTTGAAAGTACGCTATTACAGCATACACATGTTGCGCTCCTTCAAAGACCAAACTCGGAAGTAGATGGCTTCTTCCGCTTTAAGTGAGGTCAGGAGTGGGCGGGTCATAGAGACGTCCTCGAATTATTACTGGCTGGCGTGTTGCTAGGTGGCCACCTAGCCTATCACAGCCCTCCAAGCAGTCTCCCTAGCATCTGAGGTCTTCCTGTTCCTCCTCTGTGTAGTTCTGAGCTGAGTTTTAATACTGGTAAGTGAGCAAGCTGGGTACACAAAGCAAGGGCCATTTTGTGACTCAGGAGAGTATGTAAATACTACTTTAATGTCATTTAATTACACAAACCGGATAGATTTCCCTCATGTTGTTATTTTGGTTGCTTTGTTTGAATGCTCATAGTGCTCAGCTCTCTGTCTAACAAAGTCAGGCTGTCAACCCTGCAGAGGACACGTTTCAGTCACACTAGAGGAAAATACTAAAATGGCTGCCACAGGATCACACACAGAGACTACAAGTGTGATGTAACCTAACTGCAGTGTACAGCCAGTGTAATGCTGTGAGGGTGCTTGCAAACTGATGTGTCTTTTTTTTTTTAAACAGTCTATTGAGGTCAGGTCGCAGTATTTGCTTTGACAACATGGCAGTTATTCTTATACTGTTAGAAAACAGCATTTATGCACTGAGAACAAACAGATCCTGAAGAAAAAGAGCAGCTAGTCACCCCAGCATTATCCTCAAACCATGCAAGATTATTTGATGACATCTTTATTGATCAACAGATGTTTCCACTGATTTTGATACGAAGATTTGGTGTACCTGAGGACCACAGGGCCTTGCAGACATCAACAAAACACAATAATAAAAGTGGACAATAGGGCAAGAAAATGCCACTGTGTTAAAGTATTCAGACTCCAGGCCAGAGGCCTTTACAATCAACCTAGCAGGAAATACAAATAAAAGCTAGATTTAAGTAAAAATTACCACTGTTTAGCTTCAAACATTCAAAATATACATGTTCAAAAAATACATTTACATCCATATACCCAAAATAAAATGAGCCCCATAATCATTTAAATGTAGTGGACATGAGGATAAGAGAAAAAAGTTTCGAATTGAAAATGCTCTTGCAGGAAAGTAAAAATAACACCTTAAAAACATGTTAAAATTCTGTAACATAATGTAAGGATGTGAACACTGACATAACCTCTTTTTTTACTTTTAGCAGCTGTAAACAAAACAAAACACAAAAAACAACACAAAAACTGTTTACAACCACTGAGCTTTAATGGCTTTTTAATAAACAGAAATAATCCAGTATTAAAAGGTAGATGTGGTAAAACTTTAAAATATTTGGCCAAAAATGTAAATACAGAATAAAATAAAAATAAGTAGAGACTGACATAAAGTGAGAGTTGTGGGCACTTGCAAGGTCCAGAAACTGTCTGGTAAAGTATGTTACATATAAAATAGTTGTAACACTGTATATATTAGTGTCCAATGACAAATCAGTGCACCATTTCAGAAATAAATCAAAACCCCAAAATCAACAACGTTAGTTTAAAAAAAAAAAAAAAAATGGTGCAATGCAGTACTAACTCCAAGACAAGGTCATATAACATTATAGCGAACGGACATTAAGACATCTGTGACAAGTTTTTTTGCAGAATAATACAGGAGGAAAGGCTTTCCCAGTGGTCTAACACATGCATCTTGTGGGCAAAGATCCATAACACAGGCCTGAAACCTCAGTATTGAGTGTAAGAAATGGTAAGGGGGGAAAAAAAAAAATCAGGGTGTGGCTATTAAACAATAGCAAGGTCATTCAAGACACTAGTGCACGTCTTCAAAACCACGTCGCATATCTAACACAGGTGATCAACCATGCTTGACAACGTAAACAATCAAAGCAGAAACGAAAAAAAGGTAAAAAGTATAAGGCTCATACCTTGATGCATTGCTTTGAGTCGATCCTTCATCCTCTTGTTTTTTACTTTTACTCTTCATCATTGTTGTATCCTGAAAATCTGAATGGATGTTGCTTTTGTCCTGGTATTTACTGCCAAAAAGTTAAGAGGAAGCATGAACTATCATACAAGTCCCACAAGATTGCTTTTGCTCAGGTGGCAGCTAAAGCCTCGGCGGTGCGACACGAGCAGGGGAAAAAAAGCAACAAATCGAAGAAAGTAAGGATCATTATTTACATCGCTGGGTTAAATAGACCTCACAAAAACGACAGGTGCTCTCACAATAAGTTAAATGCCTTTGAATGTCTTTCAATATAGTTCACAGATCGAGCCGCATGCCGTTAATTCTAACTGCGTCATCAGACGAAGCGGTAGAAAAATAATATTTAAACAGGAAGAAAAACAGTAAATTAAGCTTGACACAGTGTAAACATGTCAATTCAACGTGGAGAAAGGTGCTAGTCCATAAATGAACTATTAGAATCTCGTTCGCCCTATAACACTTTAAATATGCCTCCGACTCGAATAAAAATAAAGATGTAAAGATAATTACTTAATAAATTACAAAAACAGCCTTGTTTCTATAAAGCTCGTAGGCCCCTTGCATTCTTCATCTACTGAGAGAGCGACAGAGGAGAGGCAGCAGCACACTAAAAATGGAGGCGCGCCATGGCTGCCAGAGACCAGTATGGAAAACAACGACGAGCACTTCGCCGGAGCAGACGGCTCCTACGGCTCGAAAAAACAGCACTAAAACGGCACAAATCGCGTAGATTTTCGTTAAAAACACGAGCGCACGATCGTTGCCCTCAAAATTTCATCAAAAATCGAGCAGTCTCGGACGAAAAACAGGCAAAAGAAACGATCTAACGAAAGCCCATGGCACCCTTCCCAAGGCTCAGCCGCCATCTAGAGCTCCTTCCCTGCTCTGAAAGCTTTGCCTTTGATTGACGTTATTTCCATTTACCCCACACTCAGGTGATGTTTAAGTCCCTCCCCTTTTATTATGTTTTTAAAATTCGTTTATATGAACTTACATACATTTTCTGCCCCAGGACACAAGCCTCAAAGTGAAACCTTTCTTGCCCTTTGATAAAAGGTAACAATACTGAGAGGCTGTAAAAGTATATATTTTGCACCAATTACATCACTTCCTGCGCAGGCAGGAAGAAGGACGACCAGTAGCCATTTTAGAGAGCCTTTGGAAACCATTTGGGCTCTGACCAGAAAGCTTTCAAGTGAAGTGTATTTTCAGGTGTTTTAGGGTTAGTTAAGCTTCACCAGTGGGGCTAATTAAATGGAAAAAGGGGAATTTTAATCACTCCTTTCTCTTTTATCTTATAAATCAACTTGATAAATTCCAACTCGAGTCTGAAGCTCAATTTCTATGGCCATACCTTGATAATTATTGACACAAAGCCAATGAAAAGTAATGTGATATTTTGTATGTATTCACAAATACAAAAACGAACTTCCGACTTTAGGTACTTCAACGTTGTCAAATTTTTTCTGCAAATGTGCCCTTGATATTTCTCTGCTAATGAAACAAAGCCAGGAAAAAATATACGAGGTCACATACTTTATTTAAAACAACATTTGAATATCAAATGTACAAAAGGCTGACTTTCCAAAATCAAATGTTAACTTTTCAACGAGTCCACTACATAGCCAGCAAAGGTGTTCCAGAGTCCATGTTGTAGGTAAAAAATAAAAAAAAATAAAAATCCAAATGTCAAAGTCCAATCAGAAAAAGGTTTCATCTTGTCAAAATTTGGCTAACCGCCAAATAACTTGCCATCTTCACGTTAAACAACGTAGTCTCCACTTCAGCAATATCCAGTTGAATGGGGTCTTGATAGGATAAAAAAAAGAAGGAAGAATTGTAAGCCCACAGTGCAATGTCCAGCAGTTAAAACCAGGTATCCTAAACTAGATTACAATTATGCCAGTCAAGCAACATACGTAGCTAGCTTTCAGCTGCGCTAGCGATCACTGTGCAGGTGTATTTTGTTTTTTGAGAGTTAAGTGTTCCTATGAACGCGGAATTGATTAAAAAGGATACAAATAGTAAGTGAACTGTAATAAAATGGCATAGCGATGTACTGAATGCGAATTTAAATTCGATAGGGTTCGCAACTGAACTTTGTAACTCTTGATACGTTTACAATGAAACCCAAGACAATGTTGTGTTGGTCCCAAGCTTTAATGGCTGTGGTACTTTTTTGTAGTGCTTTAAAAAAAAAATTGTGTGGGTTTTAAAGTAATTAGCACAATGAAATATGGGCTGAATAGGTCTTCCAGCAATTTGCGAAAAGCATTTCCTCAACTGACCACCAGGAGTAAAATGAGTCTAGAGTTGCACCTAAAGTCACATCAATCAGTTACGTATGCAATCTATTCACGCAACAGCTTTGATGTTCACACAAATTAGGAGTAAAACAGCACAACACAGGTCTGTAAGCAAATATTACTATATGAAAAATATGATCCACTTCATCAATTACCAGACTAACCAATTACATGAGCAACAGATGAACAACACATTAGCATCCAATAACTGTTAAAGCAACAGTTCAAACTATGGTCATTTTCAGTTGTCCACTATTCAGCAACAAGTAACTGTGGTTTGGTATTGGTCTTGTTCTATCAGGTTTTCAGCACAATGAAAATCTATAGGATTTGGCAAAATTAAGTATATAGGTAAATATGGCTTTTTTATTAAATGCCTACAGGAGGCAATACAGGCAACATCCCCAAAAATTGCGTGTAGCCGCATGAAATTGTTGTTTGTATCCTACAATGAAATTTATCGTCCCAAACTTCCCCTTTGTTAATTCATTTTCACAGCTGTTTTTTGCTAGCCTCTTAGAACTAAAAGTGAACGTCAGTCATAAAACATGGACAAACTCTACTTAAAGCAAACCTAGTTGAACTGGATCTAAATGTAAATATTCTGTTGAAACTTAAATTTGCCAATCAAAAAGCACATGACAAACGCAATCAGGTCAAAAAAAAAAAAAAAAAAAAAAAAAAAAAAAGGAACTTACAGAGCTGTCTTCTTTTTCTTCACAAATTGAAATCTTCTCCGCAGTGTCTTCTGTCTCCACTATAGAAAAGATGAGGAACAATGAATGACACCCATTTAAAATATTCACAGAAAGATTTCCAGCTTTACAGGCTTTAATGAGCTTTAAGTGCTTGGACCTTTTAATCTATAAATGCTAATTCTAACTGTCAAAGATGGCTTCCAAACACTCATTTTCGTTGTTTCCAGTTGAGAATGATTTGAATGTGAGGAACGCATTTCTGAGAAAACAAAACCAACTTTTATAGCAATAATGACTTGAAAGATAATGTTATTTAACATAAAGGTTGAGGAGAAATGGTCATATTTAAACTCATACTGACTTCAACCTTTGTTGTTAATGTAAAATCAGTATTTTGTGCTTTAAAAGATCATATATATATATATACACACACACACACACACAAGCACATATTATATGGTAGATGTACTGGACTGAATGACAATTAGAGCTGGCAGGATCTTCTTAGTCGTTTTGCAGACTTATAATTTATCTAATGCAGATAAAAAAAAATACTTGGCAATTTATAAGTCACTGTCGAGACACTCAGGTGTTGGTGTATGGTACATTTATGTGCTGTGTAACTCAAGTAGCTTCGCAAGTTAAAACTATTGCAGTTCTTTCTTTTCAAATTTATTCTATCAAATGAAATACTTTGTATTGCTCACTGGAGAGTGTTTCCTTTATGTTCTGTGTGTGGGTGTATCTAACCTGTGGATTTATTTTAGGATTTTTACAGTTACTTCTTACGATTAGAAGACGAGATTAATAAATGAATGCTTTTTTTTTTTTTTTTTTTTTTTTTTTAAATCACACCTGAAAAGGACACCGAAAGACTTGAATTTCTGTGCGGAGAACAAATTGTGGTTGCCACTTTAATTGGTTTGGCAACATTTATGGGAAATAATCTGTTTTTTCCATTTTGAGAAAATTCTTAGTTACTTATACTTGTTACCCATCTGTGCAAGAAATTTTCTAAAATTCAAAATGGTCACATTCTTGGCTCCAAGTACTTCTACGAGACCCGTTCATTCCAATAATCCAGGGACTATAACCATTTTTATGTTATAGTTAGTGACTTTCAAGTTGAATTTTGCTTCCCAATTTATCAAACATTTTAAAATGTAAGATGTAATTGAATGTGGAGCATTTGCAAAATTTGTCAACTGCTTCCAGACACTAAAGTTCAGAGGAAAAGAAAAGGTTCAGTGACACTTTAGGTATAAATGATTAACAATTCTGCCCCAGAGGAGTTGAATTGCAGTTTTTAACACTTTAAGTTTTAGTACACCTGCAAATGAGATGCAACAAAAGTTCTTAAGTGGTAAAGCATTAAAAGCAGAAACGTTAATGATGATGTGCTAAAGTTTCCACAGCCTGTCGTTTACACATCTGTTACAAAAACATTGTCTCAAGTATAATTTACGATCACACACGAAACGCATTTCTTGCCCACGTACTACAATTGGTGTCATCGTTTAAAATCTGACACAAGAGTTATGAAAAGAACAATCCTTAAGATTAGTCACAGGTTAGCTAGTCAATTGTAAAATTATCATCAACGTGTTGCAAATAGAGATGTTCTCTTAAAACAACACAATAGCAGTTTAATATTAAGCAATTTAAATATTAATGTGCTGTAAGCTATAAAAATGTGCGAAGTGATCTTACGTGTCTGCAGTACACTTTATTCTAAGTGGCGGGAAAATTATTTCGAAATAACCGCGTAACGTTGCCATCCATAGTAAGTGAGCCCACTTCTATACATTTGGAATTTATGTGTTACATCATACACTAGGGGGCAGAACTGTGTTTGTTCAGAAGCGTAGACGTAGCGGTACTTCCTAATAATGATTCTGATGTACAAGCAAAAAACATAAATGTGGACTTTACAACGTTGCTTTTTTTTAAATCAAATTAGTAAGGTTATTGTTTTTTAATTGTTATTGTGATTTTTTTTTTTTAAATAATTCAGCACTTTTTTTAAGAGTTCAAAGCTCAAACTGCTTATAAGAATTCTTCTAAAGACACTCAAACTGCCTTAAAATGATACTTACAGTGTCTACTTGCAGTACGGATCACTCAAATTCTTCCGTTCACGTTGGCTAAATGTCAACCCTTTGAAATAACAAAAAACAAAAAAAACTTTTTTCAGAAAGGAACTGTGACAACAGCACGCCCTACTGGCTGCAGGTATGCAACAGTAAAGACTAACGAATGGTAAGACTACGCAAAATACCCTGGTTGGTACAAATATAAAACATACCATTTAGATAAGGCAAAGCAATCTCCGCTCTTCTTTGACGTCATTTGGGAAACATCACACCGAATCCCTGCAAAAAACAAAACATTATTTTGATTATTCTAGTAGTCGCAATTAAAAAAAATCAGAACTTACATAGGCATACAAGCCAGTCATAAGCAAGCCATCTGTTTTAATACCTTTTTAAAGCAATATTTTAGGACTATCCAAGACCTCATTAACATATTACCATATTACAAAAACCCTAAATAAGTATTTACATATTTAGTTGTTACTTAGTAAAACTGTTTTATCTTTGCGTGCTTTGTTGACTCAAAACACGACTAAATTTGTCTTAAACAGTAACATCCACTAGAGAATACCTTAAGGAGGACATTTTGTTATGTGTAGGGTGGTACTAATCCGTTGGATTTAACGATATAGTCAAAGTTAGATGTATTATGCCATAAAAGACTAAATATCATCTGCTTTTATTATGTGTTGCATTTCCCTTTATATGTTTAGAAATCAACAACCTCATCCATGAGACTGAGATATTAACATGATTTTATGTCTTTATTTAATTTTATTACAGAATTTAGAATTTCCTTAAATTCACATACTTTTGGTGAAGCTTTCTAGCATAACTTTTTCTTTACATGATTTACAGATGTAAAGTGACTTGAAGAAGAAAATTTATGAGAATATTTAAATGACTTCTCCCTTCAGTACCTCAAAGGGTTAAAAGCCAACACCCTATTTTGTATTTCTAAGTATATCTTGGCTTTTATAATGTACAGAACCTACATTTTCACAATCAAGTTATGTACTGTTTATGTATGGTGTCTAAAATAAAAGGATTTTAGTTAATAGTCATATTTTGGACATTTTAGCAACTTATCACAATTTATGTAAAGTATTTTTAATTAATAAGCAATGAGTATATAATACTTTGTTACATCTTGCTACAAACTATATCTGAGCGGTCTGTGTTAATAAAATGTAAGAAATCATCGATTTTTAAATATTTTTTTCATCTAAAACTCGATGAAAAACCTCAAAAACCGAATACTGTGAAAATAAGCAAAAATGTACTTGAGGTTGTTGCGTTAATATCAATCAGCTCCCGATACAACATTTTTAAAACGAAACTTTTGCTTATTTTTGCTGGTTTTGTCGAACAAATTCAGACAAGGGCATTTGCCCTTTCAAGGACAAAGCAAATTTTAAATGCGTAGGTTGAAATAACTCCAAACAGGTCGCGAACAAATACACTTTCAAAAATCTAAACTAAGCTAACTCAAAACTGCCCTTACAAACATACAAAATCCACAAACTAAAAAACAAATGCATGCAATTTAAACTCTGCAGACCCTTTTCTTTTTTTCTTCGCTAACAGCACACCATAGCCATTTTTACCAACACTGCGCCTATCTGTCGTTCTTTCCACCATATTGCTTTACACGCCTGGCTCGTTTTTTTCAGCTATTAATGTATGATTACTCTTAAGTTCTTACCAATTTCACGGGCCGTGTCTATCCCCCGTCATCTGCCTCGGTCAGTGCCGCATTTTTGCGCGATTTTCGCCGTTTTGGTGGGTCTTTCAGCCGCATCGCTGAGCCCTTCCTCCACTCCGTCGTCGACGCTTTGCTCCTCTGCTGCGTGTGTCCTCCTCTCTGCCTCTGCCTGAGCTGATATCCTTCAGCGGCTCTGCCCACTTTTGCTCTCAACGTAAGCCAAGCTCCACTTCCTCTACAGCCCCATCTAGCTAGCGCTAGCATCATACTGAACATAAAAGAAATGTCCTCCTTTTTTTTTCTTTCTTCGGCTGAGTTCATGCCACGTTAAAAACAGCATATTTAAAACATTGTCGTAAATGAAAGAAGTTAACAAAACATTATGTTGGCCAAGTGTAGCTGTATATTTGTCAGATAGAGCTACATTAGGACGCTAGCTAGAAGTCCAAGTGAGAAAACTTTGTACGAATATTGTTATGAATATTGGCCACGAAGCTACAGTTAGCTTATTGAGGGTATACCAACACTTGAATCTAGTGTGTGCTTTCAGGCTACCCTTTTTTCTTTTCTTTTCTCACAAATCAAATGTGAAATAGTTTGTTGTTGTTGGGGGGTTTTCTTTACCATAATGCTGACCTTCTTTGACCCCCTTCCTTTTTATGGCCTTAAAGGCTTGCCGGGGACCTTAATAACACTTTATTAAGTTATAATACATGTTTTTTTGCTACCATGTGAACTCAGCTTCATTGAGGCCTTGCACACAGTCTTTCTTAGCCTAAGATGATGCCATGCTAGATGTGCTATGAAATTAACTTTTTATTTGTTAGTTTTGAACAGAAAATTCAAATATTTAACTGCATAATCCCCCCCCCCCCCCCCCCCCAAAAAAAAAAAGATGAATTGAATGGACTGGAAAGACCAAATCTACTTCAGGGTTAAGACATACATGAGGATGTAGCCGGATATAAGCACAGGTGTGAAATAGACAACAGAGGTCCACACTGCTTGTGACAACCTGGCAAAAATCAACTGATTTCAGCCCATTATTAACCTTAACTGCAAATAAACAAAAGGAAATAGAAAGGAAAACTCAAACTAATAATGTAATGGATGCATTGAGAAATCTATTGAAAACAGCCAAACATGGCAAGCTTGGCTTGTTCAGTGAATGCAGCCTTTGTTGGACACTATTTGTTGAAGACTCTGGTATGCACGCACTCCACCCCCATCGTGGGCCAATGAGATGCTCCACACAGCAGCGCATGCTCTTTCCAGTGGAAAATTTCTATAAAAAGATCATCAGCCTAGCAACAGGAGTGCCCTGCTGAGGTATTACAAATTCAGACGCCTCAAGTGAAGTGACCATGGCCTTATTTTAAATGACTGGTTGGATGGATGGTCCTTCCTGAATGCTGAAATCTAAATATTGTGCTCTGAGAGACTGACAGGGTTCGCCTCTGTGCCCCAATTGTACAAGTGCCACTCCTATTTGGTTCTTAAATGTGTTTATTTTAATGTTGCTTTTTGTAATGTCCTTAATGTGGTGTAGTTACAGTCATGTAAGATTTTATATTTATGTATAGATTCCAGTTTTAATGAAATTAATAAATGCATTTTGGTAAGAAAATAGAGTGTAGAAGAGGGTTTTAAAACCTGTACACACAACTTCACAAGAGATTTGTGTCTCCTCCTGGGGCCATACTGAGGCTCTTTCACTTACTGGGCAAATGTATGAACAACACTAAACTATAGAGCCAGTAAACAAGTGGAAAACTCACTCCCCTTAATTTAAATATAGAAAAGTATGATACATGTAGTACATTTTATTGACAAAATGACCCGTAAATCAAAGATAATGGAGGATCTATTTATGCGTAGTTTGGTAGGAAAATGGTAGGAAATTATAAATTAATCACTAGAATCGCATTTCTATAGAAAATAGTGTGATTAGAATACTTTAAACACATGTGTTAGCATATGAAGGACTACCGTTTATATATGTGAGTAAATGTATGGATAAATGATATATAGAGTGTCCGACCTACCTTTTTTATACTGTTATTTGTGGTGTTTTTTATGTGTATGACTTGCAACTTCTTTTCTTCATCCGTTCTTAACAATTCTTTAAAAAAATTTGTAGTTTTGGGGAAACTAGGCTTATAATGGTAGCTTTGGAGATGAAAAAGGTAAAGTGTAAAGTGTTAACATTTATCTTGGAACACATGTTCTCAGAATTTAAACCTGTAAATGCAGCACTGTTGTAGAAAGGTGTGGATGTTGGTTCTAGCAAAGACTGACCCAACAATCAAACATAAGAACAGGTTCTTATGTTTGATTTTTCACTTCGAAAGATGTGAATACACACAAAATGTGACAGTCAAACAAGGAAATTAATGCTTAAACCATCTTTGAAGGTAAAGAGAAATAAGATTCAAAATAAATACCATGGATTATAATGAGCATATTTCATAGCACAGGTAATATAGATCCTATAGAGTATTGATGTGTTTCAATCTAGTTTAAGGAAATGCATGACATGATCGCCTCAGTCATAACCTGAGCTGTTTTTCTGTGCAAAGTTCAAGCCCTGTTCTCAGGATGTGACAATATCCTTGTCAGCTAAAAATTTGTATCCTCCCTTTTGAAACAAACTCTTGCCCCACATGGGGAAAACCACAAAAAGCAAATACATCTGAGCAAAAATGATTATATATAATATACATCCAGCCTTTGGACAGTTTATAATGGTTGTTTTGTGTGTCTGTCTGGTATTTGTGGTTCACTTAAGCTCCTCTGACATTATTGTAATTTGCGTACAAATCCGTGTTAGATCTTACGTCATAAAATACGTCTTTAAATATGAAAAAAGAGTCAACCACTAAATGGATTGTTTGCTTCAAAATGCCTCTGATTCTCGAGGTTTTCGCTAAACAGAGTGTGCTGCATGTTGAAACCTCATCTGAGGAGAAAATGCTTGCTCTATTATTATTTGGTGCTGCCATCTGGTGGACCTTGTTCAGATTAAAGAGTTCTAGTAAGGGAAATGTACAAAAGTACAGAAATAATTAAACACACCACACACACACACAAAATGAGACTAGCTTTTGTCTTTGTTTTCATACACAGGGAGTCCCCACAGGTTTGTCTGTGGTCTGATGTCTACATCTACTGTAGTTTTAAGTTCCTTCCTTACTCTCAGTTACAGGCAACCCTTGTAAAAATAACTTGTAAATATCGCTTCTTCGTTTTTTTGTTTTTCTTACAATAATTCTGGTTAAAGACGTAATTTTTTATTTATTTATTTTTATTTTTTGGGGAGGGGGATCATTATTTGCATCTATTTTAAGACAGACCCAAAGACACTGATTTAGTCATTTTTTAATCCTTACTGATGTGGTTGTCAGTGGTTATCACTGACCCACTGACTTCTAGGTATTTTCTGGTCAAGATTCCCAGGAATTTGCGGTCGTGAACCCGGTGTCTGCTGCCCTTGTAAAATTGCGTATGCTACGGCCCACCGTTAGAAGGGAAAAGGGCTGCCTTCAGTACAGTCGGAAATTTGGGAACTACCAATCGACCTTTAAATGTGCTTGAAGAAGTCAGGATACTCTTCCACCTATGAACCGTGTCAGAGAGTAATGATAAAGTAAAATTGTCCAGGACTTTACGTTGACTACATACCTGCAGACAAGTTGAGATTGCATTTATTCTTAGATTAATTTTTATACTACTTACATAATGTTGAATTTTGATTACAGCTATCAGGAAAATTTCACTGTGAAGAAATTATGGTATGTGTTTTTGCTTAAACGTGGACATAAATGTTTACCCCACCCTATTTAACTGTTTGTGTGCAGGTGGTCTGGTAACAATGAAAACCACATTTCATGGAGGCATAAACGTGTGCACATGAACAGAAATTCATATGTTGTTCTAAAATCACATATAAATAAATGAAAACACTGTAAAATACCAAGAAAAGTAGCTTTGGATGGGACAGAATAAACTGTTTTTTAATTTCCTTCAATAGCTCTTTAAACGCTGATGACTAAAAATGACCATTTTCTAAAAATCAAATACATTTAAAAGCTGTTATCTATTAACACTGAAACCATATCAGTAGCCAGTATCTTGAACTGTGAAGTAGATGGGCCACAGCAACATAAAACTACACCAGGCGTTGTTTCTGTCAGCTAAGGAAAGTCTCGTCCACACTTCTAATAACTTCTAATGATTCAAAATATGAGCCGTGTTGAAAGGAAATCCATGAAATTGGACCTGCACATTTCTTTGATATGTCTCTTGTATTTTATGAGCTTTTTTTAAATTTGTTTTTTATTAAGGTAAGCTACTAACAGGTCAAACTAAAGTTGCCAGCATAATTTTCCCCCAATCGCACGAAGTTGTTGAAATTACACGATTAGCTTGAACGCAGCACAAGCCCACATAATGCTCTTCTTCAGCACCGGGAACAGCGGGTCAGCCTGCAGAGCTCTTCCGGAGGCGGATAATCCCCTTCTCTGCGCGAAGTCCTCGTACAGTCAGGAAGGGATCGCTGTAGCTCCCCTCGAGAGGAACACGTTTTGGGATCAAATGCAAGTTACGACGGGGGAAGCGCAGCTTTGAGGACAGCTTGGACGTGTAGAGAAATGTCTGCGCATCTCTCCCTCTGGCTTTATTGTGTAAACAACCAAATCTGACACCGATAAGCGGATTCTCTATAATGTGACAGCTGCTGTCGCCGCTCATCTATTTCGGGAGAAACTACGGGCAGTATCCCGCTTGCGTTTTTATTATTTCAGGACAATGGTGGCTCATAACCTGGCCTTAACCTTTATTGCCGCGGCTCTTTGGGGGGTCAGCGGCGAACTATTGCTCACTCCTTCATCTGCGACGCACTTAAATTCAACATCATCATCATCCGTCATCAGTCAAGATTCACTGACTAACAATGCCACGGATGCTGCCGTGGGATCCCGGATTTCATCTCTAATGACGTATCTTCCGACCCTGAAAAACATTGTTATTTTCATCTGCGTGTTAACAGCTGCTCTCATCACGTGCCTGGTCATCAAAGTGGTCAGGTAGGCAGGTTGGCGCAGAAAAAACAAAGCAATCGTTGCAACGGTTGTGAAGCTGTAAAAGTCATGCAGACATTATGAGAGCAGGATTGTTTATACATTTGCGTGTGGTTGATTTGTCCCCGTGTGATGTGATGGAGAAGGGTCTGGGCCTGTTGATTCTCATCTTACGGGGATTTCTAGGCACTGATAAGTTTAGCGTCATACTGCCTTATGTAGTCGTTTTATGTGCCCGTAAGCCTTGAATCTAGTGAAGTGGGCTACATTGTTACTCTGTTTACATTTCTCTGATTGCACAGTTTATTTTCGGGCTCATCCAGGTCAGATCTAATTCTGCTAGTTGCTATTTTCCTTTGCAGTCAAACTGTTGATCATATTTCTAATTAATCAGTGAGGTTTTTTTTAGTCCCTAGCATTTAAGAAGTTGATGTAAATAAAAACAGTGTAAGATCCAGGTCAGATCTAATTCTGCTAGTTGCTATTTTCCTTTGCAGTCAAACTGGAACTTCTTCTTTGGGAGGTTGGCGCTTACTTAAGCAACTGATTATCACCATATTGAAATAATATTTGCCCCACTTTTTGGGCCAGTCTGAGCACTTTAACACACTTCATATGGCAGAACTAAAGGAAGATTACAACTTCAGGTTGTAGGCTTTGTGGTCCAAAAGGCAAAGTTTTAATTCTCTTGCTCACCTCATGTGTGACTGTTGTCTTTTCTCGCAGATCTGGCAGAAGAATCAGGAAGACTCGGAAGTATGATATTATCACTACACCTGCAGAGCGCGTCGAGATGGCGCCTCTCAATGAAGAAAACGATGAAGAGGATGACTCAACCCTTTTCGATGTCAAATACAGGTTGGTTTGTTTTGTTTTTATTTCTTTTGGATCACTTAAGCAATGACAAGTTCATCATGTTACATTCATCATATTCCAAGCAGAACCAGAGGAAAAACTCCTTTTCTTCAATTTCTACTGGTCACATAAGCAGAGAAGAAAGAAAACACGAGAGCCTCATGTACTGAGAATGTTCTACGTGTATCAGAGAAGAGAAAATGTAGATGTGGATGAGATGCTGACCATGAGAAGCCATGAGTACTAAAAATGATGGCCTTGAAGACAGATCATAAGTTTCTTTGTACAGGTTCTTACACAGCAAATGTAAGGTTAATGTAGATTTTAAAACACTGATACGTTTTCCTCAGGCGCCTTAATCTTTACTATTACAGTCATAAAATGCTGAAACCCTGATTTGCTTATGCAAGATTGCACTTTGGTTTTGACTGTGAAATTTTGCACAACGGCAAATTTACCAGCCGTCCCGGAAGTTTTTTTTTTTTTTTTAAGTACAAAGCTTGATTAAAAACTGTGTGTCTGACCAGCTTTGGTCATCCTAAAGAAACACACTACTTTAATTCTAATGCACTGTTGACTTTAGGTCTCACCCTTCCGTGCTTTCCATTGTTCACACAGTCACTTCCTCAAAGGGACGCCTTGTTTAATTGACATTCCTGACTTCCAAGTCAGACAGGACTCTTGACGGGCAAACACACTTCCTCCTCACTGTGTGCTCGTTAAGTAACTCTAAGTTTCTGCTTTGCAGGTGAATACCGGCGTGGACGTCAGCGTGTTTGAGCTGATGACTCCCACTTGGCCCGGGACAAGTACAAGTGATTTCCTGTATTTTTTGGGGGGTGTGTGTGTGTGTGTGTGTGTGTGTGTGTGTGCGCGCATTTCCAAGTCTTACCATATCAGCAACTTAATGCTGTCAGTGCATGGCTTGTATCTGTGGTTAAATGGTGTTTTGACATTACTGTTCGCTGCTTTCCTAAAGCTTCTATCACGTGAGCCAAATAATCTCCCAGGTTATTTCTAATGTTAGAGATAAGGAGGCTCCAAAAGTCTTTCAGCGAATGTCTGCTTTGAAGCCATGTCCGTAATCCAGGGTTAATCACACTTTAAATAACTAAATAAATACATGGTGGTCACTACAGATCATCGCCTAATGCGTAAAGTAGTCATTTACCAAGAGTACTTTCTTCAACTGTAAAATTTAATTGATATTTTTTTAACCAAAACCAAATATTACCTATATGTACTAACCACTTTGTTGTGCGTATATACTGTTAAAGGCTTTCCGGTCAGGAGTGAACATACGCTACATATATATATATATTTTACCGTGTATTCTTTCAGACATTCCTGTTTCGCTGCTATCACAGCTGACGTTGACCTTTAAGGTTATCAGATTTGACTCGAAGCGCAAAGACTTTGTGTCATATTTATGGAGTATATACCAGTTTGCTATGAATGTGAATCTGCTGTTATCGAGTGCGCTGAAACACGCTTAATCCTTAAAAAAGGAACCGCTGAGCAGGATCGGCGCTGCCTGTGGAGACTGCGGTCATGCCGCCACAGTGATTAACATGCGCCCAGTATCTTACTTTCAAGGCCAAGTTAAAGTTTGACTTTTCAGGGTCAAAGTCCAGTTGCTCGCTTTAAAAATATCCCCAAATTTGATATTCTTTATACGAGCTAACAAATTAAAGTCCCTCACTGTAATATTCACTAATGGCTAACTGACTTCTTCTCATAAAAGAAGAAATTTTCCTGGGCTATGATTGTATTAAAGGCCACTTTTGACATTTGGGGAAGTGATTGTTACTTTTTATAAATACTAAACCACTATATTAAAAACTCATATTAAAAAAAATTAAATTACGATTATCTACCTAAAGTTTTATTCACAGTGAATGAAAGGAAAAGCAGAGGAGATCACAAGACCCTCACGTCTCCGTCTGCCCAATAACGATAATTACATTGTTTGAGGAGCGAGGCAGAACAGACACAGATGAGCTTTTCTGCAGCACACGGTCGCGCGGTTGCCGTCTGTGACCTTCTCTTTTAATCCAAACTGTTATCTGATAGTGCACTGTGGCCTGCAGGTGCAGCTGTTTCCAAATGACCTCCATCCTCGGTTTAATAAGAAAATAAAAAGACTGCCGTGACCAAACTTGCACAATCAATTTATCGTTTTCTTTCTCTCCCCACGCCTGTCTGAAATAAAGTGTTTTTGGAATTTTGGGTAAAGCTGGATGTGTTTATTGTCTTGACAGAATCATTCATTGAATCATATGTGAATCAAACTTGTAAACATACTGAATTTTTTGAAATATGATGTTCTGTAATATTCCTCAAGCTGGCTGCTGTTATTTACTGTTTTCCACTTTTTCTCTTCTGTCCCGTGTCTTTAACTGTTTGTGCAGAAAGCTGCAGATCAATGTGTTTGTGCCTGCTCAGACAAAGATGCCAACCTTTGTCAAAGTTTTTTTTTTTTCTTTTTCTTGGCTGGAGTTGTGTGAAATGATGGAAAAACTTCACCGAATCATCTGCCGCACATGGTCGCTCGTAAAGAGAAATTAAAGCTGTAGCGGTGAAACTAATTTCCATGATTCCGCATTTTACCCAAAAACAAAAAAGAAAAAAAATTACAAGTGGAACTGTTTTAAAAGTTTATAGTAAACAAGCCCCTGCTTGGTTTCTGACACAGATGTGCGTGTAGCCCTGTCTGTTTCCTCAGTTTCCATTTATTTGAAAAGCCACTGAAATAAACCCGCTTCCTTTGAAGTGTCAAGGAAAAATTTTGTGTATTTTTTTGCCACAGAAAAGTACATTCACGTTGTCATAAATGCACACGTTAAGCATCAGTGAGTCACACTGAGGATCATAAAAACGAACAAAAAGACTGGAATATGCTCAAACTGTATCCATTAACACAAGACAAACGTGCAAAAGCGAGTATTAGTTTGCTGTAATTTGCACATTAAACAGATGTTAACAGGGTACGTGGGGGGGGGGGGAGCAAGATAAAAACTGTACAATCTTCAGAGCAGGGAACATGTGTGAGAAAGTTTTTCTCATCTGTGGCAAACTCCACATTCTGGGTTAATTAACTTAATAGCGTTGGTCACAAACCGTTTCTATTTTTTGCCAAAGTCAGACAAGCTCACACAAATAAACCTTTCATTGCTTCAGACTGCTGACGTCTCTAGTACAACTTTCATGTCTATTCTTAACTTAATTGGCGGCGTAATAAGGTCGACATGCAAGTCAACAGGCGCATCCTGTCAAAACAACACTTTTTGTGGACAAATCACATGGCTGAGAGCGCATGAGAGGCTATTTGTTTAGCTATGGAGCTCTTGGAATATTTCAAATGCTTCCTTTAATTTTCTATAACAGAGGCATATTGTTACAGAAAAATACCCAGAGCTTCTTGGCCAAAATCTCAACATCGAGATAACTCCAAAAAAAAAAAAAAAAAAAAAAAAAAAGCCCAAAACAAAACCCCTTTTGATGAGGTGGATCCTCGAAGTACAAAAATACAATTTAATCTTGTGTTAAGATGTTCCCGTTTGAAAAGCCAGTCTACTACTGGCCTTAAAATGTACATAAAAAGGAGTTTCTATCCTGACCAGAGGCCTACGACGAGACGTTTTTTGCATACTCTGTTTTTATTTTAAACTGATAACTAGGTTAAAGAACTCACAGCCAAATAAAACCTTTTATAGTGTCTGGGCATGGGGATGGTCCACTTAGGGACTGGTGGAATTGATTTATTATAGGCACAATACTATGTATCAAACTATTATATTGGTTTAATACTAATTCCAAACATGCTCTACAAGAAAAATGAACACATCACTCTACCTCCATATTTCTTAAAGTGTGACCTGTGAGCCCGTAGCAGCTCTTGGTAACATGTTACGAGGTCTTTCAGGGCAACAAAGAAAGAAATGCACTAGTTTATATTTAACTAATCCACACATCAAACTATTCTTTACACTCACTGGCCACTTCATTAGGTTACCTTGCTAGTAAGCTGCCTTAATGCTTTATGGGATATGTGCTGGAAACATTCCACGACCACCCGTTGTGGTCTCCTGTCGCTGTGCCCCGTCTGCTTCACGGTGCAACGTGTTGTGTGTTCAGAGAAGCTCTTCTGCATACCTGGGTTGTAACAATAATTTGAGTCAGCTTAAAGCAGTCTAGCCATGCTCCTCTGACCTCTGACATCAACAAGGCATTTCCACCCAAAGAACTGCTGCTCACGATCCAGTGAGCTCCTCTCTTTATCAGGCCATTCTCTGTGAACCCTACAGATGGTTGTGTGGGAAAATCCGAGCAGATCAGCAGATTGTGAAATACTCAGACCAGCCTGTCTGACACATTCAGAGTCACTTAAATCCCCTTTCTTCCCTATTTTGATGCTCAGTTCAAACCTAAGCAGGTCATCTTGACCACATTTGCCAACATTCCCAAATGCACTGCTGCCTCATGATTGGTTGATGAGATATTTGCATTAACAACCAGTTGAACAGCTGTGCCTAACAAAGTGGCCAGTGAGTGTAGCAGCACATATCTGTGTTACAGCCATTATAGCAGACTAAACCTTTCTACCACTGACATATATAGCTGGTGTCAAGAAATGCAACACTGAACATATTAAGTGTCACGAAAAGTCAATTAAAAACACAAATAACAGACACGTCACACACATTTCCAGTGTTTGTGATGTGTGCAGACCTCCTCTCCCTACATTGGTCATAAAAACCTTGAGAACCCTTGCTCCACATGAATAAAGGCATACAGATGTCCAGCTCGGGGTCCTCTCAGTGATATTTCACTGAAATAGTTGCTGATTGCGACTTAATGTTAATTTAAAAGCACATTATGGAGCTTGCTTGTTCCCAGGTTTGTAAGGAAGCCAACGAATACATTCATCTCAAAAAGTAAACCTCTTCTTAGTACAAACATCCAGCTACCGTCTCACCCTCCGGTGAGGAAACAGGGCTGGTGCTGTTTGAGGAAAGTTTACAAAGTGGGTTTACCGTTGGCAAAGTCTGAGTAAACATTCGTATGTGAACAGCTGGTGCACTCCTCCATTATGCTCACGCCTTCCTTTCTTGATTTGGTTCTCAAGGTAACCTAACTTTATTAGACGGTGGCTCTGGTTTATTGGAGGTTTGAGTTTTTGCTTGTTATTAACCTTCTAACATTAAAGTAAGGTTATGTCATAGAAAGCGTTTAAGAGATTCCATTTCAAAGTGTTTTAAAAAGAAACGTTGGTCCCCTTTTTTCCTCTATCATCATTCTTCCTGATTATTAAGTGCTTCCATCTTGTGGCTCAACAAGCGAACCAGTAATTTAACAGCTCACAAAACACCCCTAAATTGAGTCTTGTCATCGCAAAGTTGGAATATGAATTTCAGAGCCAGCCTTATTAAGTTTTAACACTTGTGGGATGTCAGCTACTTTTAATTTAGAATATAAAAATGAAATTATATTCATTAATTTATTTAATCAACACACATACAGACACGCAAAAAAAGATGTGCTTGTGGAGAGACCTCAGGCCTGAGGGTGGAGTTGGTCACTCTTTGAGCTTGAAATAGAAAAATTGTTCATTCCAGCTGTTGAAAATAAGTTAATTCAAGTCTCATAAAAGTGCTAGCAACGAGAAAAACTGCTCGTATTCAAGTCTGCTTGCCGCAGAACCTTCTGCTATTTGCTCTGGAGATCTTTCTGTGGTCTCTGCTGGATGCCACAAACCCCAGTGTGGAGCCGTAGCGCCCCCTGTCTGTGCAACGTGCTCAGGGTCCTGAACTCCAAAGGCATGGTGTGAGGACTCGAGCTGGAGGTGTACTCATATTTGAGGGTGTCGTAGTAGTGGTATTTAACCGGTTTGCCTTGCGGGTCGAGCGAAAAGGGCCAAAAGCCGTAAAGGTGGATCTCCTCGCAGAAGCGAGTGGCCATTGTGTACATGAGGAGGCCGGTGGTCGGACGTTTGATGTGGACGTTGTTCGTCAGCCAGTACCTGCAGATGCAGACAGAGACAGAGCTGTAAGATGAGACAAAACAGGAGACACTCGGACAGAACCAGAACAAAAGGATGAGCAATGAAGGTGTCCATAACTCTTTTCTGGGTACACAGTGAGCTCTGCATTCACTGGGAAGAACCACTTTTCTCCTTCAGTAAGAGGAGGAGTTGAATCCTGCGCGACACAAGCAAAAATAGAGAGTTTGACCGACACCTTTCTGATGTAAACAACAACACACTGGCCTCACAACTGTCTCGCATATTCCTAAAGTCTTCTGTAGGTCAGTTGGTTTAATAATTTCAGTCTTTCAAACGTGATGACTGGCTGCTTTCTTCCCTCTCTCTCTTTTACCTTTGAGTTTTCCACTGGTGATTGGTTGAAGCTGTAGGAAATGGGATTTTTAATTTTGTGAAAGAAAATGACTTCTATCTGTCGAGAGTTGGATTTTTTCACTGCAGTTGCAGAACTGCAGTAACTCCTGGCTGCTGAATTTGACATGAAATCAAAAATATTTAGGTGGACGATTTTTTTATGTTTTACTTTTTTGCAGAGTGTTGCTGAGCAGCACAGACTGTACGTTCTTTTCACTGCGTGAGCCTTTTTAACAAAAGCTGCAGACGCCACAGCTGCTCTGCACGACTATTTTCTCTACCTGAGGTGACTAGCAGCTCCTGTGACAGTGACGTGCCACACGCTCCCCTTGGGAGCAGCTTCGGGGACAGATGGTCACACGTTCGCTTGCATCAGCTTCATTTTCCTTTCCAGTCACTGGCCCATTTGCCCAGCCTTGAGGCCACAACAGCCTCTCCTCTAACACCCTCTATAGTTAATGTGGAAGCTCGTGTTGAGATGCAGCAGCAGTGCCGTGCAGGACAAACAGTGGGCAGGAGAACAGGGTTTAATTATCAGTGGCATCATCCGAGGTGAGATTTGAGATTTGGTTGCGGTGAATATGAGCACATAAGATTTATTCTCTACTGCAAACTAGCACGATTTAAAGTTCAGCTTTTCCAAGGAAAGGTCAGGGGAGCATTTATCAGGCACGACTATCGATTTAGGGCAAAGACTGTTTCTTACGGTCTGTAAACAAGAAAAATCATGGCTGGTTGTACCTCTTTGCAATACCGAGAGTGAGTTGGAGCATAGAAAATCGCATAATTTGGTCACCGACCAGCGGTGGTTGTTAGGCTTTTAACGAGGCAGGAAAGAACCAGGGCAGAGTGTGCTAATGATAACAGAGGCGAGGACACACAAACAATAGCAGAGAGGGATTTTTATAAATGTCCAAATGCACTTTAGGACATTTGACATCAGTGTAAAGAGGACTTCTTAAAAAAAAATCACTGACAAGCTGTTAAATAAAAAAAGATAACAGTAATGATAATAAATGGAATTTATAACATGATTAACCAAATGCACTAAACACAACACATTAAACCACAGCGCAGCAGCTTTTCCTATTATCTGAGCTATGCAGGAGCTCCGGAAAAAGCAGCAGAAGGAACAAATCAACAACATTTGCAAATAATTAGGCAAACTGATCTTTTCACAAGCTCGTATAAATCAGGCTAAAGAGCTGACGGGAACATGTGATCACCGAGATTTTGACTTCGCCTCATCAGTGAAGCCTCAGCGTGACGCTGAATTGTGAAATGTGTGTGTTTGCTTTCTTGCAGAGAATCAAGTCGAAAGATTGACTTTATGAACACCATGAGGTCAGTCCACACAGCTTTTTAATGCAGCATCTCTGCTGGTTGCCTGGCAATGTCACGGTGTCAGGTGCAGGACTCGCTGCTCCCTGCTTTTTTTTAACCAAGATAGAGTCAAATGGTGGGAGCGCTGTGACTCAATGGAAATGTCATATTATATTTTGGTCCAGCACCACCTCTGACCCCGTGACTTTTCTTTTGATTTCACCATGAGGATGATATTGTGGTTTCATTTTGGAGTGATGATGCAGGTTAACCTCTCCCAGCTGTAACTGGGCAGGACCATCTAATCAAACCACACAGAGCTCCTGTGGATGATTACGAAATGCTGGGTGACTCTCACACTTTTTAGCCACGGTATCTTTGCTGTGAAGTACAGCAGCTGCTTAAAGACTGGTCCATGTTGATTACCATGCGTGCTAAGCACTATGGAAAAGCCTTTCCCAAGCATGGTGGGCAGACACAGCACTCAATTTCTAGAGAATTTTTAACTTCCCTCTGTGCTCAAGCAGCTTTAGTGGAAAGTGTGCACAAGGAGATGGACTTAAACACCGTGCGTGTCCTTGTGGACTTGTACTGAATCCTCTCATGCACCCTGCCCTCAAAGCAAGCATTGAGCATTGTGCGGGTGCAGCACTGTTGGACAGAACTAAGCAGCATATGCAAACATTCAACTTGAGCCAAAGAGACCAGGCTAGTACTTTTCCTTTCCTTTCCTCAAGATATTCACACTAAGCTAAATGCTTCTTACCTGACATGACATCAGACAAGACTAGACCTGAAGCAACATCTGCCCATGTGAAAGAAGTACATTTCCCAAATTGACCCCATCACATTGTATCCAGGGTTAAATTGGTATTTTATATATAAAGTGGGCCTATTTTATATTTTCCTTATTTTTTTGTCACAGTGCTCATTTCGGGAAAAAGAAACCCATTTCTTTTCCTCCCTTTTTTCCCCGAGTTTCCACAATTTACAAGTGTCCCATAAATGTGTCACAAGCAGGCGATCCTAAAGCTGCAGACTTGAAAAGAGGACAGCTATAAAAGGAGACAGCAACCGAACAAATGAGTGCGATGGTGCCCGTTTAAAACAGCCCTGTGCAGAACAGACAGACCGTTTCAGGAAAGCAAACACATACAATGAGATAAAAGTGTAAACAAAGAAATGTCGTTCATACTTGTTCAGCTGTCTTCGTGCGATTTTTTTTTAATTACATTTTTTAAAAGTTGGCACTTTTCTGTCATGCTTTCAAATTTCAAGGCCCTTTTTGAGGGTTAAGACTAAGCTTAGGGTTAAAATTAGAATTAGGTTCAGGTTAGTGTTTGGCAGTTAGCTGTGATCCTAAACTTAGGGCTGAGAGGCAAAAGTGAAGCACAGAACGATAACGGCACAGCACAGCTGTCACTCTTTTAGTCAAAATCTTGTGAGCCGTTCATTCAAATGACGTCAAACTGGGCACTGCACTCAGCCAGGGGCCCCACTAATACCCCTGCAAAATTTGAAGTGGATTGAAAGAACAGTTGGAGAACAGATGGACGGACAGACCGAGAGTCCTCAAATTATTAGAAAGAAGTTATTGTCCAAAATAATACTCAATTTGGCTTTCCCAAAGACAAAAGCACTGACAGTTTAAGCAGTAAGTTGGCTTAAATGGAGTTAGCTAAAATGACTTGTTACAAATAGAAGATTAACTAAAGGCTGCACAGTGGGGAGGGACGTTTAACCAAAATAAGTCATTCTTGGAACTGTGAGTCATGCAAAGCTACTCAGTCAGAGACCCAGAATAAAACTATAGGGCTGAAAAATGAGCATAACAGTTTCCCTTTTAGGTAAATTTGATAGGTGGGCCCTTGAGTGGAGAAAGGCAGAGTAGCTTTATCTCACCGACTGCCCCCGGTGATCAGCTGTGCTTAAAAATAGCCACCTGGGCTGCAGATTGTCTTCGTCAGCCCCTTTGAGTGTGCTGCTCACAGGTGTTCTTATAAGTCTGTGCTTGAGCATCTTACCCTCTGACGGCATGGAGAAGGCGCAGCGATGGAAAGGCGGTGCGTATGTCTACGGTGTGCAGCAGGATGAGACGCAGTGCCCACTCCACGCGCTCCTCTCCGCCCTTGGCCATGAAGGCTGGGATCCACAACACGCTGCCGCTGAGGCTTCGAAGACGCCGTAAGAAGCGTTCCTTCCACTCATTGGTGACCAGGTCCTGGAAGGCTCGCTGCACTACTGACGGGTTCATGGTCACCAAGTTGGTCCGCCATCCCACGTCCTGAAAGTATTCCTCCACCGGTGCCAGGTTACACCTTAAAGCAAAGAGCGTTCAGTTTTAACATGGGGAAATACTCTATTAAACACCTAGGATTTACACAAATGAATCAAATATATGGTTCGCTAATGATGTGTAAGGCTTTTACAAGTATACAAAAGTAAAGAAAGTCAAAACTTTCCACCTTTATGTTACAGTTAAAGCTCTGATATCCTCTATGAAGGCAACTTTTAAGTAACTTTCACCTCCCTATGTGGTTCTGATTAATGAAACACAGGTGGATAACTGACGGGTTGCATTAAGCCAAAGGTGGAAGCTGTTCGATCATCTCATCGTGAAACCTTGACGAGAAGCTTTTGTTTATTCGTTTATTTTTTCCACGTAATTTAGCAACCATCTGTTTCCCCCACCACCACCCAAAGTCTGAAGAGTGAAACAGAGCAGAAGTAAAGGTGAAATTCAGCAGGAAAGCAGGGTGGCATTTTCTTCATTGATGTTAGTCTCCGCCTGAAAGTAAATGTCAGAAAAACACAAAGCTGGTAATTATCCTCACAGCGAAACATCTCCATTCTGTAGGCAGGGAGGAGACATCAGGAGGCCTTGTTGTTAATACGTTTTTATTCTCTTATCTACACACTGATTACAGTGTTTGTTTAGTCTGAGCACTTCAGATCTGCGGGGTTTGTTCATATTTTCAATGATAAATTACCAGGACTTCTTTACTTTCAGTCAAACTTTCATCATCTGAAACATCAGTGTAAAAAGAATCAAAATTCAGTGCAGTGATTCTTAACTAAAGATTAATGACAAGTTTTATATAAAAGCCATAGTTTAACTAGAGCTGCCTGTCCCAGCTTTTGCTTATCTTTTTAAATTTTAATTCAGTTGTTTCACTTAGTATCCACTGTGACTTTGCTTGTTTCCATTTACAGTGGGGCAAAAAAGTATTTAGTCAGCCACCGATTGTGCAAGTTCCCCCACCTAAAATGATGACAGAGGTCAGTAATTTGCACCAGAGGTACACTTCAACTGTGAGAGACAGAATGTGAAAAAAAAAAAAAAAAAAAATCCATGAATCCACATGGTAGGATTTGTAAAGAATTTATTCGTAAATCAGGGTGGAAAATAAGTATTTGGTCAATAACAAAAATACAACTCAATACTTTGTAACATAACCTTTGTTGGCAATAACAGAGGTCAAACGTTTACTATAGGTCTTTACCAGGTTTGCACACACAGTAGCTGGTATTTTGGCCCATTCCTCCATGCAGATCTTCTCGAGAGCAGTGATGTTTTGGGGCTGTCGCCGAGCAACACGGACTTTCAACTCCCGCCACAGATTTTCTATGGGGTTGAGGTCTGGAGACTGGCTAGGCCACTCCAGGACTTTCAAATGCTTCTTACGGAGCCACTCCTTTGTTGCCCGGGCGGTGTGTTTTGGATCATTGTCATGTTGGAAGACCCAGCCTCGTTTCATCTTCAAAGTTCTCACTGATGGAAGGAGGTTTTGGCTCAAAATCTCACGATACATGGCCCCATTCATTCTGTCCTTAACACGGATCAGTCGTCCTGTCCCCTTGGCAGAAAAACAGCCCCATAGCATGATGTTTCCACCCCCATGCTTCACAGTAGGTATGGTGTTCTTGGGATGCAACTCAGTATTCTTCTTCCTCCAAACACGACGAGTTGAGTTTATACCAAAAAGTTCTACTTTGGTTTCATCTGACCACATGACATTCTCCCAATCCTCTGCTGTATCATCCATGTGCTCTCTGGCAAACTTCAGACGGGCCTGGACATGCACTGGCTTCAGCAGCGGAACACGTCTGGCACTGCGGGATTTGATTCCCTGCCGTTGTAGTGTGTTACTGATGGTGACCTTTGTTACTTTGGTCCCAGCTCTCTGCAGGTCATTCACCAGGTCCCCCCGTGTGGTTCTGGGATCTTTGCTCACCGTTCTCATGATCATTTTGACCCCACGGGATGAGATCTTGCGTGGAGCCCCAGATCGAGGGAGATTATCAGTGGTCTTGTATGTCTTCCATTTTCTGATGATTGCTCCCACAGTTGATTTTTTCACACCAAGCTGCTTGCCTATTGTAGATTCACTCTTCCCAGTCTGGTGCAGGTCTACAATACTTTTCCTGGTGTCCTTCGAAAGCTCTTTGGTCTTGGCCATGGCGGAGTTTGGAGTCTGACTGTTTGAGGCTGTGGACAGGTGTCTTTTATACAGATGATGAGTTCAAACAGGTGCCATTCATACAGGTAACGAGTGGGGGACAGAAAAGCTTCTTACAGAGGACGTTACAGGTCTGTGAGAGCCAGAGACTTTCCTTGTTTGAGGTGACCAAATACTTATTTTCCACCCTGATTTACGAATAAATTCTTTACAAATCCTACCATGTGAATTCATGGATTTTTTTTTCACATTCTGTCTCTCACAGTTGAAGTGTACCTCTGGTGCAAATTACTGACCTCTGTCATCATTTTAAGTGGGGGAACTTGCACAATCGGTGGCTGACTAAATACTTTTTTGCCCCACTGTAGTTTCAGTCTTTATTAATTATTGTTGCATGGAGGGAATATGTCAGAGGCAAGATTTAGTAAAATCAGTACAGGTATTATAAAAACACAGAACCTCTTGAAATCACAGTCTTGTAGAAATTCAGAATCTCAATAAATAAATACATCAAAGCCTCATAAGGCAATTTTTAATTAAACAAAAATGATTTTGTTCTGTAAGCCTCGTGTTCAT
The DNA here is from genome assembly GCF_057382185.1 of Mchenga conophoros. Lineage (NCBI taxonomy): Eukaryota > Metazoa > Chordata > Actinopteri > Cichliformes > Cichlidae > Mchenga > Mchenga conophoros. The sequence continues at coordinate 12,004,179 of NC_140532.1, forward strand.
TTAATTGCTCCCTTTTTGTGACTGGTCAGGTGCCACCAACGCCATGCTATCTCTTTCATAATCTATGTTTTAAACCATAATTATAAAGTGAATCACATTTGCCAAATTTGCTAAAACTTCAGCAGGCTTTGGAGTTAAAACTTTAATTGCCACAGATTTGATATTTTTTTTTAAAATTAATTAATTAATTAATTTGAGCAAATGAACCCTGGATCTTTTATCTGTGTGGGTGTTCTCCGCTCTGGGGTGTTGTGTTTTACATCTTAATGGTTGCTGTCGCTGTCCACAGCAGCTAATGTACCCACTGCAAAGAACAGATGGTGCATGATGAGCTGAAGCAATCTATGTACCCCGAACGCTGTCAACCTACTTTGTGGGAACCGAGCGAAGGGCAGGGAACTATATTTAGCTGCAACATTATCTGCCGATCGGATATGTGAGCACAGAAGCGAATTCCTCCGCTTCTCAAAATGACACATTTCCTGTTCTGTGACTTCAGCTGACCATTACTGCCATCGCCTGGCATTATCATGATGCTGAGGGAGTCTAGAAATCATGACCTCTTCTCACCAGGGTAACACGGCAGCACAAGATACAAGACAGACAGGCATACAACAGAATCCACTCGTGAAAGGTGTGCAAGACTTTGAGCTATCGATCAACCAGCGCAGTGAGGTGCTGCTCTAATTCTAACAACACTGATTTCTGAGAGTGTGCAGGTTGGGCGGTTCTGTTCGATCATGCCTAACTCCAAAGATAATTTAAACCAGAACACTTTTCTTTTTTTTTTTCCATCTGCCAAATATAATACAGCCTTGACAGGCTTTTTTTTCTTTACCTCTGGTGGCAGGTATGAATGGTGATACATAACCCACTCAGGGACTCGCGAGCTTGCACCCAAACACAAACAGACCTGGCCGATGGCTTCGCAAACAGCGCGCTCTGCTAAATGAGAGCAGGGCCCAGGAGAACACTGGTGTTTCTCTGAAAAGCACAACGTCTTACCGCTGAATGCAAAGGCTGTTCAAAATGTCAATTTCATGTATAATCGTTCATCTAACAGCTCTCAACTTGACAGTTGGCTCCCAAATTTAAGCCATCAGAGAGGCTTTGACAGCTTTTTCAAATGCGCAATTAAAATATTTCCAGCCGTGTGGCCACCAGCTATCGATTATCATACTAATATGAATTATACACTCAGTGCAGGAGATAAGACAAGCCTAAAACTTAATGCACCAATCTATTTCAATTATAGTCCATTTTAACTGCTGTGTTTTATGATTTATTTCAAGCAAAAGGCTTCTAAGACTTAAATCACCCATGTTACCTGATAACAAAGTCATGAGAGTCGATCTCAGGCCCACAGCTGCTGTTCAGAAGGATCCCGGAGTTGCCCACGATGGCACAGCGCCTGTAATGCTGGTTTTTCATGGGGGATACGGTTGGCAAGAGACGGTAGAGATTTTCTGAGATGTTTGTGGTACTGTGGCGATCAAAAACATAGTGGATGATATCTCCCGGTTTCAGCGTGCCCTTCAGAATCGAGATGTCTCTCTCCGGGTCGAGGAATCTCAGAATGTTTTTCCTGTGAAAAGAGAAAATATGCGCCAATTATGACCGCCCGTCTACAGCGAAGTGTAAAACCTTGTGGAGATAATTGTGGAGGGTGATAAAAATACCTGATGAGGTGGGAGAGGGTCTTATTGAAAGTCCAGCTGTTTGACGAGTGTTTGGCAGTGTTATTGTAGATTGGACGGTGACGATATGTGTCCGCGCTTGCTGTTGTCAAAGCAGTGGGGTTTACATGTACTGCAGCTTTTCTAAATGATAAGAAAAAGTTGTGTTACCAACACACAGTCCAAAAAAATTATGCCTGTTATCTCCTCCATGTATTGCTAGAATTTGCCCCATTCATTGCTAAATCTAAAGGCTGTTATGTCAAGCTTTTCCTTCTCCGAACAGACTAAAAACAGAGATGCTGTATAGAATGTAACCAAGAAAAATATGTGAATCTGAGTGTACTAAGGTAGAGTTACGGTACAAGAAAACTAGATTCAACAAATGACTCCATGCTTTGTTTATTACCGGCTTTGCTCTTTTCCAGTCCCTTGGTTCATCTTCTATGTGTGAAATTTAGTTTCACTTCCTCTTCCTTTAACCCAACTTATTTCTGATTGGTTGCCACTTGCAAACAGAAGGTTTAAACAGCAGATTGCCGATTAGGGCTATCCCCTCTTTGTGACCTAATAGAGAGCCAGTAGGAGGAAATAACATATGAAAGTGAACCTTTTTAATACACTGAAGCCTGAATTTTTCACATATGGCATTTTTAGTTATTCCCATGCCGGCTCCATTATTTGAAAATTTCGCCATTTTTAATAGGAGCATCTACCATCAGTAAGCCCAGAAAATGAGGAAAAGTAAGATAGGTCCAACTTAAGATGAAAATTTGAACTGGAACATGACATCTGATGGGGCTGCTCTATCACTGGCCATTTTGATAGGGACACCTGTTCAACTTCTCATTAATGCAAATATCTAAACAGCCAATCACATGGTATCCATTTAGGCATCCAGACAAGACATCCTGCTGAAGTTCAAACTGAACATCAGAATGAGAAAAAAATGTAATTTAAGTTATTTTGAAAAAGCGTAGTTGTTGGTGCCAGATGGGATCTGAATATTTCAGATTCTGCTGATATACTAGGATTTTCCCATGCAACCACCTTTACGGTTTATAGAGAATGGTCCAAAGAAGAGAAAAAGCATCGTTGATGTCAAAGGTCAAAGGACAATGGTCTGTTGCCTTCTTGTCTGCTTCCAGCTGACATGGAGGCAAAAGTAAATCAAATCACCACCTTTAAAAGCAAAGTACAAACAAGAGCATCTCTAAATATTAAACATGGTGAACCTTAAAATTGATGTGCTATGGCAGCAGAAGACCACACCTGTGGGACTCCTCTCAGCCAATAACAGAAAACTGAAGCTACAGTTCACATGGACTCAACAGAAGACTGGGAAAACATTGTCTGGTGTGATGAGTCTTGATTTGCTTCGACATTTGGACGGTAGGGTCAGAATTTGGCACGAACAACACGAGAACATGGATCGATCCTGCCTTGTATCAATGGTTCAGGCAGCCAGCGGTGGCGAAATGGTGTGGGGGATTATATCTTGGCATACTCTGGACTAATATGTACCAACAATACTAATGGCTGAGTATTGTTGGTAAGCATGTGAATCCCTTTACAACCACAGTGGACCCATCTGTTGATGACTGCTTCCAGCAAGATAACGCAACACATCACAAAGCTCAAATCATCTCAAACTGTTTTTGTGAACATGTCAGTGAGTTCACTGTATACACACAGCACCCACAGTCACTCTATCCCAATCCAATACAGTACCTTTGCAGGGACAGGAGATTCGCAACACTGATGTGCACCTGACAAGTCTCCAGCTAATATGTGATGTTATCAAGTCAATATGGACCAAAATCTCTGAGGAATGTTTCCAGCATGTTGCTGAATCTGTGCTACAAAGAATTAAGTCACTCTTGAAGCAAGAGAGTGGTCCAACCCAACAGTAAAAAGGTGTACCTAATGAAGTGTCTGGTGAGCACAAATACTGCTTCAGATTCTTAAGGACTTGCGGCAGGCTATATGTAGGTACAGATAATATTACTTCTACTTAAGTATCTGATTCATTCAGCCACTGCTCCAAAAAAGGACCTCCTTGACATGAACAATAACTGTTCGGCGAAATACTGCAGTTTCCTTAAAGTTAAATCCAGCTTTGCTCACATGGCAGATGTTTGCATTGTCACATGGATACCACACAAACGCACATACACACACATACTTTGATGGGTATTTATAGCGGCTGTGTCTCGCCTTAAAAAAAACTAATGAGACGCTCACTGTGACTGACTCACTGTGGCATCATAGCTGTAAAGGATTCAGTGACCAATAGCAAGCGAAAATTACCCAGAGAGGCCATTTAGCTACCCACTGGTGTTCTACAGCTGTGTGTGTGTGTGTGTGTGTGTGTGTGTGTGTGTGTGTGTGTGTGTGTGTGTGTGTGTGTGTGTGTGTGTGTGTGTGTGTGTTTGTGTGTCTGAGTAGATAAGATTTCAGACCTGTGTGGTTTGGGGATGAGCTGGTGCAAGTTCATCTTCTTTGAATGTCCAATATTTCTGAGTGGGAAAAAAAAGGTTTAGATTGAATTATGAATCACTTACTGCGGTGTAGATTCTTACACTGAGCTGTATCCAGCAGCAGGCGTACTGTACATCACTCTTACAAGACAGAATAAAGGTGAAAAGCACACATCAAGGCATTTTTAGAGAACTTCACTGTGGACCCATTTGCTGATGTAATGAGGGGAAATGTGACCTTAATGGGGCCCCATTATACTGAAAAGAAGATTTTCTTTTCATGGAGGAAAAGAGCGATCGCTTTACAAGGGTGTTGAATGCATCAGGCAAAATGCATTTACAGTAAATATATTGTATATGCATTCAGATTGTTAAGCTTCGAGCAATTTTGCAATCGTGACCTTGGTCACATCTAATAGACGACTTTAAATATAGGAGTGAAGAAGTGAAACACCGGAGTGCTACCGGGGCTCCTTTCATTCGTTTTACAATCCCGGTGGCCTTTAAATATATTGTTATAATCATATTAGCTTGAATTTTATGCAGGAGTGGAATTGGTTCTGGTGCTTCTCCCACGGCAAATCACAAACCAATGTGACCTCATTACAATGTGAGCCACAGCCGGGTAATTGCTTTCAAAACAAAATGTTCTTGCTCAAAGGGGAGAAATGCAAGAAGACAAAAGCTGCATAGAGACATAGAATTTTTTTCTTTAAAAGTGAGTTTTTGTTTTTTGGTTGTTGTTTTTTTTGCCATTCAGGTAACAGGGCGTCTTTCCATCTATGTGATGATTATGAAGAGAAGCAGAGGAGGATGTAGCCCTGCTGAGGTCTGGTTGGATTTTTTTTCTTTTCTTTTTTGGAACCTGCATGTTTTTCATGCTAAATTAAGAATGGATCTTCTTGCAGGTCAAACGCGAGTGTGTGTGACTTGGAGGAATCCTGCGGCAACATTTCAAACTCTGAAAATGAAAAGAAGAAAAATATATAGAGGAGACCCTCTTTTTTTGTCGTTCTTTTGCCCCTTCACCTCTTTTGTCTCTCTTACACACACACACACGCTTCCCCCTTCTCTCTTTCTCTCCCCCCTCTCTCTTATAGTGTAAATGTATCCTATCCCGCATGCAGCCTGCTGCAAGACAAATAGCCTAATCCTTGGAGACCCAGGCAGGCGGGCTGCTGTAGGAACAGCTGCTCCTGCTGCACCCAAGTGTTACAAATGTAGAAAACAAACCGCGCACACTCCGGCACCCCAAACTCCGAACTTCATTTCAATTCAAATAAACTCGTTTATTCCACTCAGTCAGCCCCCTTTTCCCTCCCCTCACATCACACATCGCACCTCAAATCTTCTGAGAAAGCCTGAAGGAAATAACCTGCTGGGTAAGAAAACAATGGGCATCATCTCTCCCTCCCTCTCCCTCTCTCACACACACTGCGTGGATAAATCACGGCGGGATACTTACGCAGTTTCTTCCTCCACTTCTGCAATATCATCAATTATCAAAAGCACAACCAGCAGCGTTACAAAGCCGAACAACAGTGTGCGGAATACAAGCGGCATGGCTGAGAGGGGGGAGGCTGCAGCCGCCGGGGGGGCCGGGGGGAGTCCCTCCGTTTAGCGAACACTGACTTAAATGAACCTCCTTGTGTTTTCCATTTAGAAAGCGAAAATCCGCTCAGTCATCTGTGCCTTTGTTCTTTTCGCCAGAGTCGGACACTCCCCGGCGAACTGCGGTCCTTCCTCTCTCCTCTCTCTCTTCTCAGATGTTCAGTTGTGTGTGTTTCTGTTTCCCGACGGGGCGATGCTGCTGCTGCTGCTGCTGCCGCCGCTGCTGCGGTCTCCGCTCTTCCCTCTATTCCCCAGTCAAACTTTGAACGCGTGCACCTACAGAGCCTGCCATGGGAGCAGCGAGATGTGGACCACATGCAGTCTTAAAGGCGCAGGGGCCAAACTCTCCCATCTTCACTCCCCCCCACCCGCCCACTCCACATCCACCATCCACTCAGCCGGTTTGATCTCACTCTCCAGGTTGCTGCTCCAGGTGTTGCTGGCGCACGGAGTGAGGAGAGGTGAGAGACTGCAGCAGTGTGGAGCCAGCCTGCACAGGTGTATGAGGCGAGTGGTTAAAAAATTAAAAAAAAAAAGAGAAAAAATCAGGCATGCATGAATCATCTGAGTGCAGTATTCAAGCAGGCATGTGTGGTCTGAAAACCCACGTTGTCAAAATAAAGGTCAAACATCTTTCTGTAGCCGTGTTCACCACTGTTGGAAACTACTTGTGTGCCTTTCATAGTCAGCTTTAGTCATTAGTTTGTTTAGAGCAGCAGAGAGCCCTATATCTATCTTTTTTCTTCACATTTCCACTTAAAAATGAATCCCAAATTTTGTGAGTAACAAGAGTGAAATTCACATCTTCGAAAAGGAGATGCAGCACATCTTCTCTTTACCACCAGACCGGAGTGGCATTTGAAAAAAATCTTCTATCTAATCAAAAAAAAAACCCCGTAAATAGCCTTGCAGCAGTGAGTCAGTGGACAGCGATGTCAATGAAAATGTTCACACATCCAACAAGAAAAAGAAGCCAAAACGGATCCCACATCTATCTGCGTCACAGTAGCTTCTGAGTGCACCCTGTTTGGCAAATTTCAACAAATACTGCACTTTTTAAATGGGCCAAATATGTAAGAAATCAAAGCTATTACCCCACAAACAGCAAAGATTACACACAAGTAAAAATAAAATACACTGCATTGTAAAAACAAAGCATAATTTGCTTTTGTCTTATAGACACGTTTTCTTTTTGTCTTATACAATATCTTATATCTAAAAGTGAAATTGATTAGAAAAAGTTCACATTACAGGGCTGCTACAAAAAAGAAGCAGAAGAGCATCTCTGAAGCAGATGTGTGGCAGAAGCCCAGATGTGTGGCAGAAGCCCACACGTCTGCTGCTGCTGCTGACGTTGGCACATTTTCAGTGTCTTAGTACCAACTGAGCGTTGTTTAAACACCGCAGCCTACCTGAGTGCCATGGATGACCAAAGTGTCACAAAAAGATGTCCCAAAGCTCAAATCACATCAAACTAGAACATAGCTGTGAGTTCACTGTGCTCAAATGGACTCCACAGACACCAGATCTCAATCTAACAGAGCATTTGGGATGTAGTGGAACGGGACACCAGCATCATCCATGTACATCCAACAAATCTGCAGCTACTGTGTGATGCTGTCCTGTCAATATGGACTGAAGAGCGTTTCCAGCAACTTGTTTAAGCAAATTGTGAGCGACTGGAGTAGTGTGCTTTGTGTTATCACTTATGCAGTCTTGTTTGTGCTATCAAAACGCCCCTCAGAGACACTTTCCTCTGACACTCATCAGAGAAGTGTTGTTCAAAAAAAATTAGAACATTTTGATTTTGGGAAACTGTCAAAAACTGAAGTTGTCATCAGGCATTGTGAACTACTACTTTCCACACTGAGGAGCATGTTGAGACTACAATTTGATATTCAAACATAGGCGTGGATGCTTGACCAGCTAACTATATAACTCGTTAATGGGATTTCAAATCCACAAAAACAACTGGAAGGAGTTTTTTTTCCTTTCGCTTGTAGCTATAGATAAAACACTGCATTTTTACAGTGTGGAAGGGATGGTTTGGCTTTTGTGTGACTGTGTAGATACTTCATTAAAATCAGAAAAGATTTAGGATTTAGGATGAACCATTCTGTTAATCATTAGATGTGACCTGGGGTTTAGCTGGAGCTTTGGACGTCCAACCCCAGGAAACTCTGAGTTTGAAGCACTTCTTTTCCTTTATTGTGTGAATCTAACACACCGAGTTGCAACTTTTCGGGGGGAATGCCTGCTGACTTTTACTGGAGTAAAATGCATTTTGCTTTCAAATAATCATCCTCATCTTTCGGCATTTAAATTTCTCCCTGCTTAGTCAACGCGCCTCCAGGCACGATTTAGTCTTTTGTCATCTTTTTGTGTTTGCTTGAATTTAATGCAAGAGTCAGATTGTAACAAACCGACAGCTCTATTCGACGTCAGGCCGCTTTTGTGTCATTTGTTTGAGGAAGCAAGTGCAGACGTGCAGGTAAACGCGCCACCTGATCGTGCCGGGGAATTTATTTTAATTTAATCACCCCTGGAAGTTAACTCACGTTGAAAACATGTCACACAAACCTTTGTTTTGAAGTCATACTGTGCATCTCAGAGCAAGACTCATTTGCTAACTAAAACCCCTGTAACATAAAGTTCTGACAGCAGTTTTCACATTTTTCTTGGTTGTCAGACAATTTCAGGAAAAATCTTCTGCTGATGTTACAATCAGGAAGAAAATATCAAAAACCTCCCCCATTCTCCTTCCTACTGGCTCCTTCATGTTTTATCAACCTGTCTGCTTGTACACGGCACCAGAAGAGAGGCTGCGCAGCCGCTGGCTGAGATCACAACATTGTGTGTGTGTGTGTTTGTGAACAGCGGGGATATTTCAGTTAACCACAAAAGATTCAGTCGTTATATGAGCACACAAATCATTCACTGGAATGAAAAAAAGGACCATTAGCTAAAGAAAAAACGTCTCTATCCCCTCCACAAACTTTTGAGCTGCGTGTGTTAATGATATACATAATAATCAGCCACAGAGTTCATTTTTCTGATAAGGCTAAACTATCGACATGTTTGTGCTTTGAATTAGGTTCTGAATACAACTCTGCCCCTTAAACAAAGCACTTTTAAAGCAACTATTATCGGCACTTCATCCTGTTTTTGTAAAAGATGACCTTTTGCTTTTATTGACTGGGAGGATGGCTGAGATGAAAGCAATTCAGCCTTCTTTCTTTCTTTCTTTCTTTCTTTCTTTCTTTCTTTCTTTCTTTCTTTCTTTCTTTCTTTCTTTCTTTCTTTCTTTCTTTCTTCCTTCCTTCCTTCCTTCCTTCCTTCCTTCCTTCCTTCCTTCCTTCCCTCCCTCCCTCCCTGAACTTTTCCCTCCCGGCTTCACAGACTCATAAATGTTGGACTGTTCTGTGATTTCCAAACACATTTTTAAAATTTTCTCAATTATTTTGCTTTGCTCAGGGAATTCCAGCACTTTTCGGGCATAAAATAATTAGAGCGCTGATGTTGGAAAAGAAATGAATCTTATCACGCACCCCTTTATTACTGTTATGCTGTGTCAAGATTTTTCCTTTGAATATATTTATGTTTATCCCAAAATGCTAACTGAGCATGTTTGCTTTTTTATTTTCTTGCCGTTCCTTTAGCAGATGAGTTTCTTCATAAGTACAAACGTTTGAATAGTCGTCATCGATTCTTCATTCCTTTGTAATTAAAAGTCATTTATTAAAATGTGTTACCCCTCCATTATACAATTCCTATCATTAGCATCATTTTCGCCCTCAGTCAGTCTTTAGCTAGTTAGTTAGTTGATATATAATGAAAGTAAATGAGGGATTATGCAGTCAAAACAAATCTAAAGGGAAAGTGCTATCTGTTTTCATATTCCAGGCATACATTTTCTACACGATTGCGATTCACAGACATGAATAAAGGTCTAATTTACATAAATTGAAAAGTGCAGCTGGAGCCCTGAGATTGTGCATAATGACTCATAATGATATTTACACATATGATGTCTGGTTTTACATCCAGTGCTAATTCACAGTTCACTCTCAGTGTGTTTAGTGGAACATGTACGTCGCATTTCCACTCTGGGATGAAAATCCAAATGAGAGCAGGATGAATTCAGTCACTCTATCAGATTAACAGTCACTGAACGTGTATCAGCAATTTGAGAAGGATGCAAGTCGAGGCACCCCAGAGAGGATTTACTGCTTTATTTTCTCCACTCGAGCTGTTGTGTAACGCTTTGTCTTACTAAAGCAGCCATTAGGCTAATTGACACTTCTTGACTAAGAGAGAAAACTCTTGCCTGCAGCAGCGTCTGTTTCCTGCTGGTGGATTCTTGTTGTTGTCGTTGGCTTTTTTTGTTTTGTTTTGTTTTGTTTTTGCTCTGCCTTTCAACAAGGACACCTTCCCGGGGAATCGCAGTTGTTGTATTTTGTGCATCTTTGTTGTGAGGAGTATCAGGAGTGAGGTGAATATCAGAGGCTGTTGAGACAGATGCAGTGATACTGATACTGCTGCTGTCATGCACAAGCTTTTTCTCTTTCTTTCTGTGTGTGTGTCTTGTTCAGGAGTGTCATTGAGCTATTATTAGACTTTACAACCACCTGACAACGACACTCGCTCAAAGACAGGCAGAAATACACTGCGCCCTCATTTTTTAAAGCGCATTATAGCCACATTTGCAAGTGCTGAGGTGTCATTGTAATTATGAGATGTCGTTTTCAGAAGCAACAAATATGAGGAGGCCATTAATTTTGCATGTAAGATCAGTGAGATCTGTGTAACATATCATAAGATAACTGCTCCAGCAGACTGTATTTCCTTAAATTTGATAAGACTAAGGAGATGAGGGAATAGTACCTTGATGCCTCTATACATGCTTTACATGTGTCATAAGATCCATTCATCTATTTTCTTCTGCTTATCCTTGGCAGGGTCGTGTGGCGCACTAGAGCCTATCCCAGCTACCACAGGGCGAGAGGCTCCAGGCACGCTGACGCAGGGCTAACACAGACATCACAGTCACATACACACCTATGGGTAATTTAGAATCACCAATTAACCTAACCTCAATTAACCGAACCCACGCAAACACGTGGAGAACACGCAAACTCAGGACCTTCTTGGTGTGAGGCAACAGAGATAATTATGCCACCGTGCTGCCATAAGATCATGTTTGGCTTTTTTGAACCGAAGAAAGCAGAGGTGGGCTCGATCCAAAGATAATATCGATAAGAATGCTGGTATTGGTATAGATATTGGATACATACTAATGCAATAGCATCGATACTTCGTTGCCTGTTACTTCAGTATTGTGTTGAACCTTTTTTTAAATTACTATTATTTTACTAAAAAAGAAAAATTAGTTTTAAAATATGTGAAAATTTTTAGTGTTTTTTGTTAATACAACAAAGCACACTTTGAAATTTAGGTTAATACAACTAATTATTGTGAAAAATACAAATCTGTGAATTAGTGAAATGTATTCAGAGTTGCAAATTGATGATGGTTCATCTCAAACCATGACACGTAAGCCTTTATAGGTCAAAAGTATCGGTATTAGTACTGGTATTGGTGATACTTGGTATCTAAACTATATCAAAAGTATAAGTATCCCACAGTACTAGCAGACAGGCTTCAGCTCTGCAACACTGTTTTTAGTGTAATGCCCACCTGTTACAGGTCAGCTTCTGACTGACAGGGTTAGGGTTTTTTTTGTCGATACCTGTAAAGTATATTATTGACACTTTTTCAAAATTTCCTTCTTATCTCTCATTTGGTTACATTTTAATGACACTCAAACTGTAGGACTAAATCTTGCACCTTAAATATTTGTTAAGGCTGAAAACAGGAATTAATTCCAGTGTGTTTGTTTTTGCCCAGAAAGGATAACTGGCATAATCATTAGGATGCTGTTTTCATATATGGGTTAATATAAAGTTGCTACAACGTTTGTCATATGGGATTTCACTACCGTATTTTCTACCTTAGTTATTTACAGAAATCAGCACAGCGGTATGACAAGGACGAGAAATGTCTTAATTTGTGACATAGATTCACCGAGGCTGATTTTAGCGAGATTGACAGGTTATTGATCAGAGATGCTCTTCTGTTCTTCAGCCGGTGTGGTCTTCTGATGCTGTTGTAGCCCATCTGCTGCTTTTCTGCATAGCTTGGTTGATTTTCTGTTGCCTTCCTATTAGCTCGAAGCAGTCTTGCCACTCTCCCCTGACATCAACCAGGCATTTTCACCCAGACAACTGATCCTCACTGAATATTTTCTCTTTTTCAGACCATTTTCTGCAAACCTTGCCACAACAACCATGCCACATTCAAAGTCACTTAAATAATTTTTCTTCTCTCGGTTTGAACTTCCGAAAGTTAACTTGATCATGTCTGCTTGCTGAAATTCCATGGATTACTGTCAGATGATTGGACGATTTAATATTTGAGTTAAACAGCTGTACCGATGAAAGTGAATATATATATATAGCTCTGCTCAGTCATTTTAGCTCAAGGTTGGACATTTGAGAGTTACATGATGTCAAGAACACAAGGACTCGTGTGCTACGTCCAGAAATCCAGGAAAGCTATTATTCAAGTGTTTCTTAAAAAACCCAGGAGAGAGGACCACATCAGTCATCTTGTACCAGCTCCCTGTGTGTCAATAAAGTGACTTTTATATTCTTTTGTTGGTTTATAAGGGACTGAATCTACTTCACTTTTCATATGTCATATATCAGGAATGAAAGTCTTAGAAAACGTGAGGTCTGATTGAACTCTCACGTCTATTAATGTGATGAAGTGAAGAACTTTGAATTGTGCTGCTTTTGAAAGCCTTTATTATACAAAAGAAAAAGAAAATTCTCATTGCACACTTTGTCCTTCCCTCAGCAGCATTTGCTGTTAGAGAGCCTTATATACATCCTCATGTAACATTCATGCTTATTTGACTTCAAAAGGTAAAATTGTTCTTTGATTTATTTATTGTTTTTATACAGTAAAAATATTAAGTAGCACTTGTTAAAATTATTTTTGCAGAAACATGTATTGATTTACATAATATCTAGAAGCATATTTTACAAACTCTCAGTGGTTCTGTGGTACTCAAACTGTGAGAGCTAAAGTCTAACGGCTAAACTAAGCCTCCAATCCACTGTGCAAATCAAAATATGGAAAGTCTCTGTCCTCATGTGGTACCATTAATTTCTCGTGTCTATATAAAGCATCTCGCTGGGCGAGGACTTGGTACAATATTGGGAATATGTGCTGAGCCGTGAATACAAACTGGTAGCTGAGCTGGAGCTTTTATTTTAACAGTGCCTCAACACTTATATTAGAATCTTTAAAAAGCCTATCTGAAAAATAGAACCGTGATTACACACACACACACACACACTCCAACAATTCCATGTTCTCGGTCCTTGCATATCTTGTTCCAGTAGCCTACTTCCAGACCTCATTAAGCCAGGTGACATCTGAGCCGGTGTGGTAAATAAGTGCAGCAATTTATTGAAATATGTGCAAACATGAATAGAAATACAGTATACAGGGCAAAAACAGAGTTTGTACAATTCTAAAAAGTTTGAAAATCAATATTTTGTTTGACCAGCACAGCCTGAACTCTTGCGACTCCTGCATGTTTTTCTGTCCAGCTATGCTATTACTGCATTGGCACTTTGTTTGGGATCATTGTCATGCTGAAAAATGAAGTTGTGGCCAACAGCATTGAGTCACATTATATTTTTCAGTGGTGCAGTTACTGCACTAAATTCATTAATAAATTACCGTTGCAATTGTGTCGTTACTTGTGGGAGGAGGACCGCGGTGGAGCAGCCTGCAGTCCAGATATGGACATTACTGTTTATTTTATGAAAGGACAAGAGTACGATGGTAAAGCTGAAACTACATCCAGGATAGAATCAATTGCATTCTGCTGATAACACAACTTCAGCTCTTTCCAAGTATCTGCACAGACAGCATGCTAACACAAAGCTAGCCAAAACCCCAAAGTGACATTAAAGCTGAATGCATGCTAGCAGCCAGAGCCTGAACTTCAGCAGACAACAAAGGCAGTGATGAGCAGTCAGCCTTGTAGCTTCCGTTTGTACTTGTTCATGTTTCTAAAGTTGACTGTGGCAATCGCTTTGAAGTCTCTCTGTGCTCGTTTTCAGCTTTGCTTCAAGTTGTCAATTTTCTGTTCATAAATAAATACTAAAATATTGCATCTGTGTTCTAAATAGAATAAGTTATGTGTTGGTGTGTGGAACTGCCTCAAGTTTATATTGTTGGCCATTTGAACAAAGTTAAGTACCGAGTAGTGTAACAAATTACTTCATCCACTTAGTAATTAAGTAAAATACAGCATTACTTGAAAAAAAAAGTAATGAGTAATGTGTAATATATCAGAGGTGGGCAGATGAATCCAAATATTGATAGCATTGATACCGATGCTGGTATTGTTATCGGATAGATACTTTGCTCTATCCTGTAAATATGCATTATATTATTTAACGTAATATAATCATGTTAAATAAATTATGTTTTTCAGAAATGAAAAATTGCATTAAACAGACTATGACAAATGTTGAATCGTTTTGTATCAACTCTCATGTCAGTTTTACTTATAGCACATTTGAACAACAGAAGTTGATCCAAAGTGCCTTAGAGACAGACATGTTTAAATTAAACTAAATTGATTTTAATTTTACTTACACAACAGCCACCCATATGGGCGCTTAATATTGTAAGGTAAATACCCCTACAATAATACAGAGAAACCCCAACAATCAGACGACCCCCTATGAGCAAGCACTTTGGCGACAGTGGAAAGGAAAAACTCCCTTTTAACAGGAAGAAACCTCTGGCAGGACCTGGTGCAGGGAGGGGCAGACATCTGACGAGACCTGTTGGAGGGTGGGCATTCCAGGTCTCCAGAAAATCCAGTTTTAAAATACATGAAAAGTTAAAAGATGCATTTCGTTATGTTAGCTAATTATTGCATAAAAACAGTGATTTAGTGGCCATTAAAAAGTATCCAGGTTTAGCAAATTGATTCATCTCATGGATCACGACACACTGCTCTCTCTGACCTAAGCTGCCTTTAAAGGTTAAAAGTATCATTAAAGGCATCGGTGTTGTATTTACTCTGTATCAGATCGATACCAAAATCTGGAGTACTCCACATCGCTATAATACATTACTTCTTTTGAGTTAAGACCACAACACTTTACAGGTTGTATTGCATTGTGGATGAAAATATGACCAATATAATTCTATCAACTTTGACCGCAACACCACTGGCTGAAATGCAGCCCCAAACCATGACCCAGCCTCCACCATATTTTACAGATGGCTGTAGACACTCCTCCATACTTTGTGACATTTTGCCCCTTAAGTCGCCCCCTGCTAGCCAGCAGAAACAGTGGTTGTTTATAAAAACATTGAACAACTCAGCTCTACACACATTTTGCCTGCTCCCTTATTCACAAGGGGCCACCACAGGATGGCTCTGCATATTTGATTTGGCAGATTTTCACACCTGATGTCCCTCCTGATGCAAACCCCAAGGGACTCGTGCCTCCTCCTGGGACCAAACTGGCAAGCTTTGACTTGTTAGGCGAATGTGTAAACGACTACACTATGGAGCCACTTACACACAAACAGAACTCAAAAGAAAAGAACTCAAATTTGTATGAATTTTCTGAAAAATAATTTATTTCCAGAGTAAAATAAACAATATGCTGCCATACAAAAAGTGTAAGAAAAGGGACAAACTGTAACTGCAGAGAGCTCAGCTGAGTAACAGGTCACATGTGCAGTGAGTCACACCTGGATATGAATTCAGTGCCCTTTAACTTTATTTAACCTTGTACACACAGTCTCCTTTAGCACATCTGTAACCTCTGTATCTTATTACAGGCCTAGTTTGAAGACACAGGCAACACACCATAGATATGAATTGTCCCAGATCTTTTGTAACATCAGACACACACACATCCCAGACAATTAGATTACATATGATTTATACTCGAAAACAATCTAATAAAAACATTCTGGGCCAAATGAAAACAAACCTTCCACTTGAAGGATGAACAACATAAAAATACTACTTTTGATTTCCTTTGCTTTGACACTGGGTGCAAAAGCCAAAAGAAAACATATAGAAAGTTCTTATTCAAACTATCCCTTATTAAGACATATTAGGCTGAAAAGAAGTAAAAACAACATGGAAATGCTATCATGAAGAAACATTGCACATTTCAACCTATAAGACAAGACCTCAACGTCTAGTCTAAGAAGTATCAAAAAACAGTGTCTATGATCCAGCAAGAGAACAGGAAACTGAGCAGTTAAAAGATCCAACAGGCCACTAAAATAACCCAGTGAGGGTGTTTCTGTTCTCTCTTTTTTTAATTTTTCAATAGGAAAATTTCCTGCAGTGAAATTAAAACGCATCAACTAGTAGTTTGTAAACACTTGGCAACTTTTATAAATATGAATAACTGAAAAACAAACCAAACTTTTCTTTTTTTAACCATAAAAATGTCATTTTGAAGAGTGACGGAACAAAAACACACAGTGCTGACTGAAAGGAAACTGTCACTGGAATCGTGACGGACCTAAAGCAATATGGCAACTATAGTTTGTAGTAGCATCATGTCCACTCACTAATAACAGACTAGGACTGAGTGGGACGGTACTGCGCTCGTCTTCTACCACAGAGTCAACACGGGAACTCACTGGCAACACCTGACAACACCTCGCTCAGACGTAAACAACTACAGTGGACCCTTTTGATTTTATCGAGGACGTGTAGCGCAGTCGAGAGCCACGAGGACCTCAATGGGCCGTAAAATAGATCGCCTTTATCAAAACCTCTTGAATTTAACAAAGAAGAAAAAACTACATTCCTAAAATAGTCATTTAAATGTCCATATTGTCCTTTTTTTGCTTTACAAATTATAAAACAGACTCCATATTTTCACAAAACTCGTGGTCCTCGAGGTTGTATATAAACTTCGTCCTGTCGACGACTTTGGGGCCGTCGGTGAGGGACGGGTAAAACTCAGTTGGCGTCAAGTGGCCCTCGTGACTTTTGATGTACTTCCTGTAGTTCCGCCGCAAGCAATACCACGTGGTGGTGTAAAGGAGGAAGGCGACACCCTTGAGAACGATGGCCAGGCTCACGTAGAGATGCCTGTATTTCGCGTTGTCGTACAACAGGCAGGCACCCTTCTTGTCGCAGTCCGAACTCCAGAAAAGGCAAGTGGAGTCGATCCCAGCACCAAAAATCAGAGGAGGGGGAATGAATCCTGCAAGAGAGAAACATGCACTGAGCTAAGGTTTGCTGGCTGTAAGAGGAGAATCATAAATCTTCAAACTATCACTCCGTACGCACTGAAATGATTTAAAAATCACATTTTGTCTCTCTTATGTTCCATTTCTTCTCTTGCCTCCTGAACGTGAGGTTGTTTTTACACTCTCGTGATCTGATTTACTTGCTTTCCATCTGAAAACACGTAAAGTCGATGCAGCCGCGCATCAGCGATTGACGGGTTGCCGTCATTAACAGAGTGCGTCACTGGAGGCATTGGTAAAACGCCACACGCTTGCAGCCTCAACAGGATTTGTGCTGCGAGTGAGAGAAATGAGACTGAGCGATTGCATGTGAAAGTGATGTGTTATCTGGAAACGGTTCCTACCGAGGAGTCGCAGCAGAAGGAACAGCACACCGAGCGCGTATGATTTCAGCTCAGGGCTCACAGTCCTTCAAGAGAAACAGACAGAACAAAAAAAGTTTTATTTTTCAAATTAAAGCATTGAGAGTCTCTTCACAAAATAAAATAAAACCACAACGATACCTGATTAGGATGATGACAGAGGGAGTCTGGGCCATGGCTCCGACCAGGCTGCAGACACAAATCACGCACAGGAAAATGAGGAAAGACTGCTGGCATCCCAGCATTGGGCATTTCCCGGGAACCGCCGTGGCACTTTCGCTGTCGTTGGATATACAGGAGCAGCCGGTCAGATTCTGTCAACAGAAAGAGAGAGAGACGTTTGTACAACAACAAGCCATTCATCCTGCAGGAACACACATGCTACACCTGCTCCTCACGTCTGGATCAAAATCCTCAGTAGAAATGAGCAATGTGTGTTTGTTTTAGGAGCACTTAAAAACTGAAAAAAGAAAAGCAAAAAAAAATTCAGCAGCAGTGAAGTGGTGATATTTTGTGCTGCTGAGCTGATGTGATTTGAAGCACGTTACCACCTGACTGCCCAGCATGTGCATGCTGATGACAGAGCTGTGAAATACTGGGACTTCATATCTGTGAACACTATAAAGGTTTCTGGTGGCTTTTCTGTGCTACAGTCCTCATCAACATTGCTGGTACTCATCATAATCAGAGGGCAAAAGCAAAATGAAAACCTGAGAAATGTTGGATGCGGGGATCCCAGTTCGGCTGCAGCCGGCGAGGCAGGCGGACAGGTAGGTGATGCCGTTGGAGCCGCACACAGGGCTGATGGAGGAGGTGAAGCAGCTGCATTGACTGTTGCACTGAGCTTCTGGTTTCCTGCTCGCCTGCAGGGTCCTAAACAGAGAGAAACAGCTGTAAGTTACATCTGTAAAACTAAGGAGCCCTTTATCAGATATTATGGACACTGTTTCACTTTTAACATCTCCATGGAAACGACGCAGCTCTCCTAACCCGCTCTGGAACAAGTTGGTTTTAGGCCACCAATTTCAAAAGCGGCTCAAACATTCAGTATTTCTACAGGATGAGCACACAGACTAAATCACTGAGTTCACACTTTATTAAAGAGATAAAAGCAACACCGAGGCTGAAGACTGAGCCTGAATGCTTTTATTTTAACTGAAAAAGAAGCAACCTTGGACTCAGAGGTCTCAAAGTGCGCTGCAAATAAAAGGAGGTGTTTAATATTCATCTGAACACATGAATATCTTTTACTAGCACAATGATAAAAAGATAGAGAAAGAGCTCAATGCCAAAACCCCCGCAGAATACAGTGCTATCGGTCTCAAAGTGATCCAAACAGGTACGCTGTTCTTGAGGAACCTCGACACATCTGTGTGCAAAACACAGCTGGATTTCTGCATATGTGTGTGCATGAGTGTAAAATCTCCCCCTCCTCAAAAACAGCCCCTGTGTGACAGATCAATTATCCTCCTCTTAATCTACTTCCTGCCCCCTGTTTATATCGCACACTTACATTAACATCCGTTCAATAAACATCATCATCATTTGTAACTAATAATTAGCTTCACTAGGGCTAAATGTAATGTATTGATTACCTGACTTAAACAGGCTTAAATACTTAAATGAGACACAGCAACCAAAAGTAACAATTTTTAACTAAAATATGATGATTGACTGATTATACAAATATTTGCTGCTGTTGCAGGTTTAGCTGTGGTACAATAACAGCTGTGGCAGCCTCGCCTCTGTCAGTGCGCCCCAGGGTGGCTGTGGCTACAATGTAGCTTGCCATCACCAGTGTGTGAATGTGTGCGTGACTGGGTGGATGACTGGATATGTAAAGCGCTTTGGGGTCTTTAGGGACTAGAAAAGCACTATATAAATACAGGCCAGGCCATAACAAGATTAAAGCATTGAAAACAGAGGAGCAGTGAAAGCTGGCAGAAGATTTTTTTTTTACCTGGGCTTTGCACTATGAAGCGAGTTCAGCATACTTCTGATATCTGTTCATTTCTGAATTCATTTACCCAAACATCAAAAATCACGATAAGCAGCCACAAGAAGCTGCTAACCAACTCACCAAGGTTACCCAGGGTTTCTCAATCGCACATTCACCTGAAAGGTTTGATGTTGGCGCAACAATCAAAATTAAAAGTTTAGATAAGTATACTGGCAGCAGAGCAGGTGACTTTGCCAAGGAAGATAAAATTATGAGGAAAGTATGGGGAAAAATATAAAGAGGTTAAACACACAATACAGACTGAAAGCGTCATTTCTGCTGCTGACTAAGCAGCGGTGTGTGAGGAGAAGCGTTGCACAGCAGTTTAGTATTAAAAGGCCTGAATGAATGCAGGGGCACTTTAAGTGCTTTGGTCAATAAGACTGGAAAAGAGCTGCTATAATAATAAAATTTAGCTTATTTGAAGCCAGGAAAGAAAACCAGCAAAACGCTGACTGCACTGACAGTAAACAGAATCATCAATATCACAGCTGTATCCTGTGTATTAGGACACAGGAGAATCTGAGAGCAAGTAAGGAACACATTAAAAACAGAATTCAAATTTAGGTTTAGACTATGTGCAAATTTAATGTAATAGGGAAGAAAAAATGAAGGAATAAACTTGCATCTAAGAATTTATAATTCTTAATGGTCATCTGTGTATTGCATCAGAAATTAGACATTAAAAAGTAAAACCCTTCTACTATCTGTGCAGAAGTCAGAGGCTTTTCCCAGCTGTGGTGACACTGTGATTGGTCAGTAGGTTGATCTCTAACCTTACTATGGTGATGCACCCCAGTAAGAAGTGACAGAGTTACTAAGATGATAAATAAGGTCTTTGTTCTGTGGCAGGTAGTACAATTGAAGATGCCACTGGCAGGATTACTAAGAAGTTAAGGGTAGATCTGCATGAAAACTGTCAGGCTTGGTGCAAGATCGAAGCGATTACATATGGAGGCTATCTAGATCTGAATACAGGCATTTTTTTTTTTTTTTAAAGGACTCCTTATCATTCTGAGAGGCTATCATTGATTATTCCCTCTAAATTCAAATCCAATACAAAAAGAAAAAGGAGACTTTGGATTGTGAAAAACAAAACAAAGGAGCACTGGCAGTAAAGCTAGATTTCTACCAGAGAGAAAAAAAAAGGTGTTAGACCCAGCCCTGCTGGGGGGTTAACAGAGCAATAACCACCTACAATTCCACATACTGTGTGTGCCCACGTCAGATGATCTGTGGGGTGTATGCCTAGGTGTAGCTCTGCCTCACTCACTGATTTTTTGACAGTACTATTCAGATACAGGTCAAAATGGGGGCATTTTACTTCATGCCGTCACAAATAGTTACAAAACATGAGATGAGAAAAGGGAGCAATCTTGATATCACGAATTAATCCACGGGCTGATATCCTTGGATTCAAGATACATGCATAAGGTGAAGAGGAATGCAATGTGTCTGTTCTGATTTGAGATGTTTGTTTCTATTAGAAGGAAGAAGCCAAACACCATATTTGTTATATTATCATATAATTTGCTTTGTGGAGTAAAATTACGAGTTTATCCTCATGTACTTCTTTAGGTTTTATAAAAACAAACTGTCTTTTTACCTTTGAAGTAAAGAATTTAAGTTAAAAAGTGTGCGCATGAGACAGTGATTCATGCCAATTTATGACAAACGACATAATAAATACAAAGTCCCTTCTAACAACAGAGCTTCACTTGAAAGGTTTATCAATATGAAAGTGAATAACGTGTCCTGCTGCATAATAGCTTTGCTTTAAACCTCTTTTTATTGGTGTCTGATTCAGTGAAGTCTGTCACATTCATATTCAGTTCATGCAGCCCTCGAGGCCACTTTCCAAACAGAAAATCTTTTTATAGACTCGACAAAATGACACAAAGTTGTTTGAATAAAAAGCCTTCTGTCCCATCTTTGCCCCAATGTCCAGCAGTGATAAGAATTTTTATTTACACATTTATAGTCCCTACAGTTCATCTGCAAAAAAGTCCTCCAGCCTTAGCAGCAGCACCGCTTTTCACTGCTAGAGTTTGTTAACTGCTTGTATTCTTGTTTGATAAACTGGGTTTGAAATGCTAACAGTGCATTTCGTTCCTCCTCAACCTATGACATGAAAACACGCTGAAGTGAGGACAACAGAAATATATCATTAGATATCTGCCGTTCCTCCACTGATGAGTTCATCTCATCTTACATTAAGGACACAGTTTCTGGCGACGTGTGAATGAAGCTTCTATGCAAGTTCAACGAGGAAGACCTAGTATTAACTCGTTTCCCTGCATTCCTGCATGGTTGGGCTGCTAGTCTGTTGTTAGATCACTTCTTTCATCATTATCTCTGGTCCAGTAACTTTATTTCCTTATTCAGCGAGTCAATCAGCCTCTGTTCCCTGTGCTTTAAATCTTGGTGCTCACTGTGGCCCGCCTCCACTACATCTCCATTTCATTTTGTTCGCTCAGATACCCTCGTCCGAGTCCATCTGCTTTATCTCCATCACCACCAGCAGCGTCTAGACTCCAGGGTGGTCCTGTCCTATTTCCCACCACTGGTGGGAGTGCTCTGCTATGTAGCTTCATCTGAGTCTAATCATCAAATAGTTATTTACCCAAACTTTGCGCTTCAACACATTGAGTTCAATTCTTTCAAATAGTCTCTGCTTACTGAATTGGATATCAAAAAGGATGGCTTCCCAAACTTTATGTAACTACAGGTAGTTTTAAAAAGGGGTTATCCAGGAAGTAAACATAGGCCAGAAGCCTGAAGATCAGAATGCCACACTGAGCAACAGCGCTCTAACTCGTCCCTCTTTCACACATAAAAGATAATCTCAACTTGCACCTCTTCACATGATCTTGGCTGACAGCTACTTCAACTGCTTTATTTATTGTGTTACATTAGTCTGCAGCCCCTACTCGCCTTGGATCAAGGCACGGCTGAGGTTGGCGTGAGGAATATGCCACTTTTAGCCTTTTAGTTGTGGTTATTAAGTAATTTAAAACCAGTGTCTTCTACAAACTCCGGTGTCAGTTTCCACTTTTCGTTGATGCTTTTAAGCAGAGGATGTAACAAGTGATAATATTAAGTATTTTTTCTTACATGTTGCCATACGGGATGGTCACTCCTGCGACGGGACCCGTATCACAGCCAAGGAACAGAAAGGAGACGTAGCAGGCGGTGGACAGCAGGTTGACCAGCATGGCCATTCGGATTGCTCCCAGCGCTGATAGATTCAGCTTCTTCACCAGCAGACCACCCATGAAGATCCCCAGACACGCACATGGAATAGCTGTCATACCTTAAACACAAGATAGGCCCAAATCTGTTTATTATGCTCCTCTGCAGAAGAAAAAAAAAAAAAGTGTGCATACGTGTGACTTTTTGCACAGAATACAAACCTAACAACTGATTTGCAGAGGTGGTGGTGAGGTTGAACTGCTGCTCAAGATATTTCCCCAGAAAGGCTGCAAAGCCGGCTACGACGGCGATCTCCATACAGGCTGCCAGGACGATACAGGTGAACACAGGGTTCGACAGGAGTTGCTTGGTAACCGTGGGGATCACTGGACATAAAAGGAAAGAGGAAAGATAAGCATTGAGGGTAGGGCTGTGCGATATGACCAAAATCTCATATCCCGATATAAGACATCTATCGTCCCGATAACGATATAAATCACAAAAATTTACATTTTCTGAAAGTTCTGTGAATCTCGGGCAGCTTGCATGAAGTGTTTCCAGCTGGGCGTCGTGTACCTGCAGTTGAGTGTTTTAACCGATGCATGAAACTATACATTTTTAGACATAAGTTGTAACGGCCGCCGTTTGCTTTGTTTGTATTTATTACACGGTGTGCTGCGGGGAAAAGCCTGTTCTAACGTTTGAGTTTAAGGTTTATTTTTTAGCACCTGGCGGCTCTTTTTGACTTCTCATCCGTAAATAATCTGCTCTTTCACGTGATTCAGTTTATTTTGAAAAGTCTCAACAGGGTCTTGAGCTTTATTGTGAAAGGTTTATGTGGAAAATAAACAAGCAGACACGCAATGGTTTTACCGTCGTTGTTGCTAACGACACCGCATAACAACAGGCGGTTGTCCGTCCGTAGTGTGGTTATATTAAATATAAGAGAGAACTTTAAGAAATTAATATAGCCACTACAGTGACCATCAAAACGCTGAAAAAACTCTACTAATCCAAAACTAGTGTTCAAGTTCTTCTAGTAGTTCATTTTACTTTTAAAAGTTGCATACTCTTTCAATGTATTTCCCCTTAATGAGACAGATATTTTACAAACTTGTTGTTAATTAAAATATATATACAAGTACAACTTGCAATGGTGCGATGTGGGGACCTAGTCTAGACTCCAGTAGCTAGAGTAGATTTACAGTTCAATTCTTATGTGTTATATAGTGGGCCTTGAAGCAGCTCCTAAGTTTATCCTTTGTCTCATACAAGCCTCCTTTTCTTTGAGTCAGCTTTATTCTGATCGGCTGGCCCTTGAAAACAGCAAGTTTGAACATAAGCTGAGATGACCATACTAATGATAGATGTCTGAACCAGAGCATTTAGCACAGTCTGAAACTGAGCTTTTGGTTTACTGGGATTATATACGTATATGTTGACCTCACCATCTGACCATGTTTAACATGAGCACTTGTCACTATAACAGTAAAAAATAAGAAAAAAATATCATAGGTTATCTTTAACAACACATAATACTACAAAGGATGATATTATAACTAATCTAGTACCATTTACACTAACAGGTTTTATTTAAAAAGGACTGTAGCACTTCTGTTTTGTCAGTACTTCATAGCATTTGGCAAATACAACAAATAAAAATACAAAATGTTGTGTGTTTTTGTTCCATACATGCTTGCATTAAAAAAACAACACCAACAACCAAAAAAAAAAACTGCAGTACCACACTGGATGCTGCATGCTCACCCCTGAGTTGCTGACAGCAGGTGGGGCTATTGGCAGGCTCATGGTTAACTACGACTCCGTTGCTGGGCTTAGGAGTCTCACAGTCTGAGCTCAGAGAGGGAGGAAGCATAACCTGCTCGCTATCTGCTCCCTCCTCCCGCTCCCTTGCTGGCAGCGACTGAGGGAAGCCAAACATCAAGACAGCAGAGCAGAAGAGTAAGGCACCACACAGGAGGAAGCCTGCCCACCAGGCCCCGATCCACCGCGGGTCTTCTGGAGTGATGTTCAGTTTACCTGCGGGGAGGCATGGTGTCGGTCAATAAACTGCACATGCCAAAAAAAGAACACACGAGAGGATCACAGAGTAGGGACACATTCAACTCACTGGTGTCAATGAAGATGGCGTCCACATAGAATTTAGTGCACAGCGATCCAAGGATGAAGCCGCAGGCAGGTCCGAACACCAGTGTAGAGAAGAGGATTCCTGCAAAGAAACATTGATAAAGTTTAATGTTTGATTTCTACACATCCAGTACTCTAGGATATATTTTTATACTGGGAAAAAATATCTAAAGTAACCTAAATGCTTTATTGTTTTTCCTCAAAGTCTTGTTAATATGTTCTGGGTAGTGTTAAACATTTATGGTAAACAGACATATAGTATGAGAAAGCATCAAGCAGTTTTAATTAATTTAATTTGCTCATCTGAGTTTGTATTCATTAAAAATCTTTAGATTTAACTTATTTTTAAGTAGCTACACAGTTAGTTTTAGTCTTTGTAAGATGGAGGGTGTTCTTACAGAGGAGCAAGATTTAGGAAAATCAGAATACAGTACAAACAACACCTAACGAGGGCACTTGATTCCCTGTACTCTACTTGTTTGTTTATCAAATGAGTAGTGGCCCCACCACTCACCCTATGATAGCTGGGATGAACTCCAGCCTACTTGGAGAAGCAGTTAAGAAAACAGATGGATGGAAACTGGTTTAATATTTAGCTCATAAAAGGTCTGAATATAGTACAAAAGGCTCAAGTTCTAAGAGCCTAAAAGTGAAACCTTCAATTGTCCTACTTTTCTGGGCAGCTACTCGAAGATATTCAATTTCAAAACGTATCAAAATAGAACGACAGCAAATCTTCCACAGTATTCTCTTCGTTTTCAGCGGTCCTATCCAGTAGGTACACTGTGGAGCATGACGGCAAACACAGAAGCAATTCAGCTGTCATGAAAGATCAAGTCAGTTAAAAACCACAATGCTATTGGTGGCAGCACACAGCGACTGTGTTCGTTATGCTCACATGGCTCAGCCCTATCAAACTCACAGCATAACATACACACCTGACAATGGAAAACAGTGCTTCTGTCCCAGTCTTATAGTGGGCAGCTTGAAGCTTGATCTAAAAATCCTCATTAGAGCATTGTCAGCGGGGTGGAAGTCTGGCACTATGACTCAGACTGCAGGGAGATAATGAAGACTTCAAAGCTCAATTTAGGAGACAAATATCCCCCCGACAGTCTGTCCTGTGATCTGCGGTATTATTAGACCTGAGTGTGGAGAGCTGTACTGCGACAAACCAGATCCGAGTTTAAGTTTAACTACTGCTGCGCACAAGAAATGCAGTTTCGAATTACCATCAAAATGAAATGAAAACATCCCTGCTAATTCTGCTTCCTTCTCTTGGGGCATTAAAAATATTTCTGCTACCAGGACGATGTTGTTTGCATGCCAAAAGCAGCCACTTAACAAAAACAAAACAAAACAAAAAAAACAACAAAAAAACATGGAAACTGTGACTAAGCTGTGTATGTCTTTGCTTGTGCTGAGAGCAAATGCATCAGGCCTGCTTCCTGCCTTGACCACCCACATAGGAAGGGAGTCAACACATGAGCCTCATTCACATCACAGTTTATTCTTCGCATAAAGGAAATGGCTCACAGATTTGCTAGGTGGCGTTTACTACCTATACCCTCTTCTCCATTTTAATGCGATATAAACAGGCTCATTTAAGCTAGACTAGGAGTGAAACAAAACAGAAAGAGCCTTTCAAGTCGTGATGGGAACATTTGGCTGTTGTTCTGAAGAATACAAGTGAAACATCTTTGTGGTTGACAGTCAGACCAGCACGGAAATGAACAAAGACCCAGATGTAGTCATGAGGCACTGGATCATGACAGATTTTCACCTATTCCTTCTGCTATTTTCTGAGATTTTGGCAGGTGGCTGACAAATTTCTGTTGCTGTCTGAATGCAAGACTTCCAAATGTGAGAAGTTGTTTTTTTTTTTTTAATAAATTGTCAACTCACACACACACACACACACACACACACACACACACACACACACACACACACACACACACACACACACACACACACACACACACACAGAGGAAGTTGTTGTATTTCATTAGGAAGTGTTTACTATATACCTAACAAAGAGTTTTGCTTAAAGCACTTAAAAAAAAAAAAAAAAAGAAGCGGACTGCAGCCACCACTACGTGACTACAAAATTTGCCTGTGGTGTTGCAAATGAGGCCTATGCACTATTTCTTTCGCGTTTCCTTAGAAACTAAGTGTTGCTTTCACATAGCAACATCACAATTGCTTTCACCACAGGAAACCCCAGAGAGGAAATTCAGTTAGTGAAATCACCTTCCAGGAGATGATAGCTCAGTAGTCCACGAATCAGCAACCACTGAGAGGATAAATGTCTCTGCCTACCCCTGGTTGCTCTCAGAAACGCTGTATCTTGATGATAACATTTAAGCCACATGGCTCACATGGAAAAAAAAAAAAAAAGGTTAGTAATCTAGTGTGGCCCCTTATCAATCTGCTGCTTCTGGAGGAGAAACAAGGGCAGTGCAATTTGAAAGTCAGAGATAATCCCCACTTGAAATGATAGAGTTTTACATTTTTTATATGTTATGGGTCAATAACAACAGAGGCAGGCATGTCATGAGTTGGCCTGCATAATAGCATTACAAAAAAAGCTAAATTACAGTTACCAACAAAATTTGTAGTGCTTTGTGTGCCAGGTTATTTCTTGACATGGCGACTAACTGTTCCCACATTGGAGCTGCTATTAGATACACAGTCGTCTGTATATCTACAAAATCTAGCTGTTTCTCGCCATAATGAGCGTCACCACTAAGTCAGCAAATATCTGTTGTGTGTACCGCTTTTATGCTCTTATCTAAAGATTCTTCAGAGCTGCACCACAAACGATGACAATGCAACCATTTTAAATGTCACGGTGTGTAACATGGCTCAAAAAGAAAGTTAAACTCACAAACTGTGTCAGACTATGGAGTATCACAGTATTCACTGCATTGAGCACTGGTGAATTGCAACAAAACGATCCAAAAAAGGTTCATCTCATGAGTTTGTGCATGGCTCTGATGTTTTGATGCATCCTTGCATGCGTTCATCTCTCACAAGTTACATTTTTTCCAGTTTTGCTTCCATTACTCTGGTTTGTGTGTTTTCAGTAGTCTAGTCAGTCCAGTCAGATTTTATTGTGTGATGATAATAATAAAAATAATAATAATAATAAACATTACTGAATTATTGGATGTGTGGAAAGAATAGGAACCTAAATTCCTAATCCACTCTTTTTGTCTTTGGTCACCAGAGATCAATGGTCAGAGGACTTTTTCCGAATCAAAGAGTCTCTTCTCGCCTCCTCAACCCCCCCAAATCCAGAAAAATCCATCCGTTTTCTTCAGTTCTTCTGTGCACAAAAAGTAGCAGACTAAATGGACAAAATGATGCATTAAGAGAACAACTTGGTTACTTTTACATCTGAATTGAGACCCTGACTCTTTGGTAAAACAAAAACAAACAAGTGTAGCTACACTGACTATAAATTATTATATTTTTTCCATAATATGATTCAGCAGGAGTAAAAACTAAAACCCAAGTTAAGCACATTAAACCTGCATGAAGGACAATACACAACCGCAGCGTAATCTCTCTTTTCCCTTCTAGCTGTCCCGTTACAAGATAAGTACAAAACAAACTAATTTGTTCATGTTGTACTTCACTCAAGCCTTTTAGTACCCTGTGAATTATACTCTCTGGGGAGCATGTTTGATGTAATTTAATAACAAAGCTTGGGTCTAGTGTTTTTGTCTCCCTGTAATTGACTTAGAGACCAATGGAAAAAGCCAGAAAAGCCACGTCCATATTAATTAACCCACAGATGCATCTTAAACCGGGGCTGAATATAAAAATACTCCCGCAAAAACAAGAGGCATCATTCAAACTGTAGATCAGAATCTCCATTTCATATGCAACTCTTGTGCTAAACTAACTTTGATAGTGTTTCCGCTCAAACATCAATGCATTAGTGCGTCTGTCTTACAGATGTTTATAATGATGTATTTAAAACACCATGCACAGATTAAACCATAACACAAATGATGAAGGTAGTGACAGGCTCTTCATAACAATCACTCAGGTTAATGCCAGATGAAACCCAGAGAAATAGATATAATGCATGCGTTCACATAGCCCAAAGACCCTATAAAAGCCCTTAGCTGCAAAATTCAGTTTAATCTGGGTATTGAAATTATAAACCAGCACACTGTGAGGTTAAACACACACACAGAGTAATCGAAATGTCAGATCCATGACAAGTGCACCACCCTTGGTTCATTTCCTCCTCTCACTGTACAAAGAGTTCATTCGACTCCTCCATTAATCCTGCTCAAGTAGGCTCAGTAATCTCATGAGCTAAATAACAGCAGAGGGACAATGTAGTGTGGGAAGCCAAACAACAGCTTGTGACACTTTCACAAGAGACCAGACTGAACCTGAATGAGCTGAATGACCAGTAAAGATAAAACCAGCATCCCAACTCGTCACATCTGAAACCTAAATACGCGTTCAACCCCAAGGTTTGGTCGAGACGGGGAAAAGAAAAGGCACAAGATTCCAAGGTCACATCAAAGTGACTGCAACATTTACACGCTAGAAGATTAAAGAGCTTTCACACCAAAACCTCTCCTCCTCTTCTGCTCTATCAGGTCATCAAATCCTCTGGGTAGGAGGGTAAAGACATTTTTAAGATTAAAGAACATTGAGAAATGCTCAAATAGGCCAGACGTGTCAGAGGAGCATGGACAATTTGCTCCACAGAACTGAGATGGCATCAGTCACTCTGACAGAGATTCAGACAAATACGACATTTTAACTAAGAAAAGTCACACACTACACCCAAGAAAAGTCCTGTGCTTCAGCTAAAGCACAAAACTTGTCAAAACTGAATTTTTTAAACAGTTTTGAAAAGAAATTTCCTACTGTGCAATGGACCGAAGTACTTCTAGGAGCAAGTCTTCATGAAATGCATCTAAGGGCTTAGTTTGTGCAGCATTATCTAATTTAACTTTAGTTTTCAGCTGTCACCAGTAGAACGTTTGCTGACCAACTGTAGCTGTTTTAACCTAAAGTGAAAATGACCCCTAGTTTTAGTTTAAGTGTGAACACAACTAGCCTAAGTATGCACTGATGCATGCGTAGACTGGGACATCTATGTGACAGAGTCAACTAAAAGCATTGTAATACCCATTTTGAATTTTGTAATTTGTCCTCATTTGCCCCTGAAAAATACCATTCATATTTGAAAGATTAAAAGACTACAACTAAACTGAAACCAAACACTGTAAAAATAACAAAAAGCAAAAGGGGAAATGAGCAAAAAAGTAAAAAATAAACTAGAATTTTTTTTTTAAAAAAAGCAAAAAAATAAAATAGCCCAATAAGATAGAAATTACACCAAATATTTTTTCTACTTACTGACCTTCTAAAAGTAAAATAAAAGAGTTCAGTCAATAAAATTCTAAGTACAATGATAAATAAGTAAAAAATAATAATAAAAGAAACACAACAAAACACTATGTAAGAAATTGAATATGTAGAACAAAGAGGCTCTACGAAGACAAAAAATGCCTTAATAGATTCAATAAAGCAAGATAACACAATAAAAATGGCTGCATGAAAAACAAGCAGAGCTAATGTCAGATGGAATTAAAGTGGTTGAGTATAACAGAGAGCAGTGGACAGTGTAATAAAGTGACTTGGTGTACACAGAGTGCTAAGTGTTGTGACAGTCCAGGGCTGAAGTAAACTATTAATGAGATAACAGTTGTATAGTTGTGTGGTACAAAGTTCCCGTATATGAATTCCATTTTAAAATCATCTAACCAAGAAGCAGTGGAGGTAGATCGAATCGTCTACTAATCAGTGGGTTAGTGGTTTGATCCCAAGCAACCTCGGAAAAGATAGTGAATCTCAAATTGCTTCCGATGCATCCGTCTGAGTTCGAGTGTGTGAGATAGTTAGAAAGCACTTAAAGGCATAGAGCAAAGTGCTGTTTGAATGGCTGCATGTGGCTTTAGTAGCTATATACACTCATTGGACACTTTATTAGGTACAACTGACTTAATGCAATTATCTAATCAGCCAATTACATGACAGATCTTCAGTGCATTTAGATATGTAGACTTGACCTGCCATAGGGCTGGGCCATATTATACCGTTTACGGTAATACCGGTACAATGTTAGGCAACGATAAGAAAATGAAATATCGCGATAGAATATGGGTGAAATGCGCATGCGCAGTGCCTTTGTTTTCATACGCACATGGCCGAAAAAGCACGGCGGCAACGGAGAATGAGAAGGGGGAAAGAGGATTGTTGAGTGAAACGGATGAACCAGAATTGGTTTTTAAAAATGGTGCAACTTCACTGGTTTGGTGTTTGTCTGTCAGATACACAACAAAGCACATTTTTTTGTAGAAGTTAGCAGGAAGTTAGCTCGCTAGTTTCACTAGTTACCTAAGCATGATAAAGCATGTTCTGACTGAGAGATTTCTGAAAAAATTCAAACGTACAGCTCTGCTATCACTTCCAACATAAATGAAGACAGGAAACTAAAAAGCAATGACGTTGTTGCAAAGCTGCTCTTTTTAACTTCAGTAGATATTATACATGGCTATGCTCAGGATATGTCAGCCCATTTCTACTGGAAATGCCTTTTGGTTAAACTTTCAGCAAGGGATTTGCATTTGCACTGTTAAATGTTTATATAGCTTTAATGCACATAAAAAACAGCTGCTTGTTTAAGTGAAAATAAATTGATGGGTTTTTTTTGCGCTAGTAAAGTTGTGGAGTTGAATTTTGTCTCGCAGAAATTATATCGTCAGTTATATCGTTATCGCAAATTTTCAAATATATATCGTGATATATATTTTTGGCCATATCGCCCTGCTCTAACCTGCCATACTTAAAACCACACATTAGAATGGGGAAGAAAGATGAGTTAAGTGGCTCTGAATGCTGCATAGTTATTGGTACCAAACGGACAGGTCTCGGTACTTCAGAAACTGCTGATCTACTGGGTTTACAGTAGAATGGCTGGATTTATATTGAAATGTAAATATAAATCCTGCAGCAGTTTCTAGCAGGAAAATGCCTTTATGATGCCAGAGGTGAGATGGCAGAATGATCGGACTACCTTCAGCTGACAATAAGTCCACAGTAACATAAATAACCATTCATTACAACCAGGGTCTGCAGAAGAGCATCTCTGAATGTAACACTTGAACCTTTGCAGCAGATAGGACACAGCAGCAGAAGACCACACTGGGTGCCACGCCTAAGAGCTGAGAACAGGAAACTGTGGTTAGCACCTAGCTGAATCTATCATATGAAGAACGGAGGCATTTCTGAAAGGAAAAAGGGGGGTCCAACCTGCTACGAGCAAGATGTGAGTAATGACTTGACTGCTGAGTACCAGTCCATTTTGTGATGGAGGATTGTTTGGCCTAGGATACATGCTAGTTAATCATTGCTAGCTGGCTGAGGTTAGCTGTTATTGTTCTAACAGGCAAAATCATAAAATACAGTTCGCTTTAAAGGGCTGTGATAGATAAATTTAAGAAACTTTCAGCACACTTCACCAAGAGTCTTAATAATCCTTTGCCCTTTTGTCCCACCTCATTCACAAATTGATGGCCCTTCTTCTTGCCTGGTCAGACAGCTGACTACAAGCTAGAAGTAAGTTAGGGGCAGCTACTGCACACAGCCTGCTTTGTGTCTTTTCCTGAGTCCTCATAAAGATCTCAGAATCTTTTATCTGGTACATTGGAAGATTTCAACTGACATTTAACCAAACTTTGGAAAAGCCAAGAGTTACAACCTCAACAGGCTCAATTTAAGAATGATGATAGCAACAACGAGGACTCAATGCTGTCACCTGCCCTAAACACAGGTGTTACTAATCATATCAACGAAGGCTCTGTGCCCAAGCTGAACAGAGCCTAATTAATGTCATTAGTAACACCTGAGTTCACCTTTCATACCATGGCTGCTGTGAAATACATGTATTGTGTATCTCTAGATAAATGTGTGGGCTGTGCATCAGTGTGTTGTTCCAACTTTGACCTCAGAGCAGAATCATGTCTCTGGTTGGTGTGTGGCTTCAATTTGTCATCACTAAATACAGACTTTTTCAACCACCATCTAGACATGAGCTGTAATAAAAACAGACATTTTACGCAATTCACAAGACGTTGCAATCTTCCTGTAACACTTTGAAAGCAAGCATATCCAGAAATCAGGTCCTGAATCATTTAGGAGTAAAAAGTTACTCAAGCGCTTTCATGTAACAACATTTTTGGGTCTTGTTTTACTGCATCATATCTCTGCCAATAACACAGACAGCCATGCTGTACCTGCAGGATGTTTTTTTTTTTACCATAATGACTCATTACCGGTACCAATTTTCTGAAAATATAAATAAATAATTAAAAGATAAGGAAAACTTTAAACACAAAGGAGCTTGCAGTGTCTTATCTGTTTGACCAGAATTTTTTTCCGTCCATGTTCTTAAATTGTGTTATGACACAAGTTAAGGTTTAAACATTAAGTATGACACATGTTACAAAGATGCAAAGAGAGGGACACCACCTTATACTGATCTTTGTTATGTAAACCCAGCCTCCCTCATGCCAACAGGATTACTGCTAACAGGTAAGTCATGCCATAGTCGCCTCTGAGGTGAAACCTATTTTGATGAGGTACAAAGGCGATTAATGGTCACCAAATCTTTAGCTATCCGTAAGCAAGTACTAACAGAATTAGAAGACAGCCTTCCCCACAGGAAGCAAAGCTTCTACCCACCCAGCTTTTAGTATCAACGTCACCATCACTTGTCAAAGCATTTGCGATAAGCAGGAAGTCTCACTAACTTTCCAAAATCCAGACAGTTGCAAACTTTCAAATGCCTATTAATTATTTTCTAGTTATCCCAGAGGATGTTTAGATGGTTTATTCAAGAGGAAGGAGAATTAAAAAAAAAAAAAAAAAAAAAATCACTAAAGTCAAAGAACTTAATCAATTTTCTGATCAACTGACTTCAACTTTCCGTTGAAGCTGGAGGAGAGAAAAAGAGTCAGTTTGTTAGTCAGCTGTACCCAATAATAACCTGTTAACTCTACACAGCCATGACCTAAATAAAAAGCCTCAGCTCAAAGTAGGCTCTCAACTCGCATTCAAATGCCATTACATCAGGATCATCCTGCTTTAACTTCCGCTTACGTCAAATCATGTCAAATTTGAAACCAACCCTTCGCGCACACTCAGCCGGGATCTGATATAAAAACAGCTGCTTGTGTGTGGAAATGGTTTCACTGACTGACATATGGTTGCTACACAGAAACTGCAGCTTGAGGACACGTTTAATACTATTAGCATTCTGACCCTGAGGATGAGTGGGGAGGTTACTGCAGAACACGGCCAGACCTCCACACGGCTGACACACCAGCTTTCCAGCAGGACTTTTCCCCCTCAACACCCCATCACGTTAATCTGGACTCTGGCTCAATTTAAGCCCAGACAGGTCGTGGCCTAAATAGGGCCTCGCGAAAGGCTACACATCCTCACGTTATCACCCTACTGTCTCCTGATACGAGTCTAAAAATTTCCCTCCATGCCACAGGAACACTTCTCCTCCACACCGTGAGCTACATATATAAAACATAATTAGGCAAAATACTGATGTCCATCTCGGCCACTGTATTCAAGTTGGCAAGGCAACTTCTGGCAGCTTCCACAAACCAGCGCCCACTCTTGCATATTATTAATGGATGAATTATAAGTTTGTTAGATGTATTTACACACTAATCAATGTATATGAGTAAAATACTCTTTATATAATATAGGAGAACCACCAAAAAACAAAACAAAACAAACCCCCCCCAACTAACTGTACCATAAACCAAAACCCTCAAATATTCAGGCATCTCAAATGTGCTTATTTTCTCTTGTATAAACTAAAACTGGATATCACTGAGTTTGAGGTTGCTGGTCAGATACACTTGCTGATATATTGTAAACTAAAAAATTAATCACCACATATAGTTGTCCTGCTTATATTATATATTGTTTTACTATTTTCATACAAACCATTACATGTCTAAGACGTATAAAAACTATATACTATATGATATATCATCTGTGTCAGACAATCTTTATCCTCTTTTATAATTCAGAGGCTGGCACAGCTGAGCTGCCACTTCCCTTTGGATGACAATACAGAGAAAAATCATTTAAGTAAAACACTGTGCGGCGGGATGGTAAAAGAAAAAGCCTTTTATCGAGTGAGATACAAGACAGAGCTGGAACATTGTAGTCCTGTCATGGAAATAAATGCGTTTTTAATCTAAAAAACAAAAACAAAACAATCCCCATCTGGACCTCATACATTATATAAAACAGAGTGAGGCCATCATATTAAACCTTTTGGGAGAGAAAAAAAAAGTGTGTTCATACCCTGTGTGTCTCCTTACAGATACATGCTGGACTATGGAAAATACATTTTTAAAAAGGCCTAGCCAGAGGTGAAAGAAGCTAAAAATGATTGTTTTTAAAAGTTGTATTTCATTTCACCACTGAGGCAAGAGTACATTGGTAGTAATAATAATAATAATAATGGATTGCATTTATATAGCGCTTTACAATTCATTTACTCTCACATTCACACACTGGTGGAGGCAAACCACAGTTGTAGCCACAGCTGCCCTGGGGCAGACTGATAGAAGCGAGGCTGCCATATCGCACCATCGGCCCCTCTGGTCAACACCAGTAGGCGGTAGGGTGAAGTGTCTTGCCCAAGCACACAATGACCAGGACAGACAGAGCTGGGGACTGAACCGGCAACCTTCCGGTTACAAGATGAGCTTCCCAAACCCCTGAACCACGGTCGCCCTAAGAGTTCACAGACTAATGTCTTAACATGTAGCCCCATTTTGAAGATTTAGAATCAAAAAATTAATGCATCAGAGGGCAAATTTCCAAACCTACAGCCAACACTGATGAGAGGTCCTCCCACATACAGTTGTACTTCATAATCCAGGAGGCTTGTTCTAAGTGTGTCTATAATCTGTCTTTTCTTTCACCTCCCAGGTCAATGACAGTATGCTACTTTAGCCTGAAATGCAGTAACTTAATCTTTGAGTCCAATTAACCTTATGTCATTAAACTGTTCCAGGAAGCAGTGAAAGCCCTCATTAACCTAAATGGCACCAGTATTAGCTGGATCTGACCGAGGTGCATTTGTTTTTGTTTCATGTCCTATGGATTTAAATCCACACTCCCAATTAGTTAACCATGCCATTATCAGTATAATGATCAGTAAGGCCTTTTCTGGAAATTGCAGGATAGCAATTTCCAAATATTTGGGTAATGGATGCTTTGAATGCTATTACAACAATAATGATGGTCTTTTTGTGCTGTACGATTACATAAGCAGACTGGGCATGCTTTCAAACATACTACTGATGTGACGCTAGAAGCTCAGAGGACTCGGCCAGACTGCAAAGTCTGTGAACGCAGGGTCAGCAGAGGAGGACAGACACAAAGAGACAGAGGGAGAGAATGACGGGTAGATGGTGTGTAGGAGTTAATGTAACAGAGTGAAGCCTGGTCATACAGTGATCCGTTTGTAATCAGCTTTTAGACGCTGGAGCTGAGACGGTGCAAGACACAGTCTCCACTGTTGAGCAGTGGGCTGCTTGGATCAAGGCAAGGGGCAAAAAGACCAGCGCATATATGGTCTGTGCTGGAGAGCTGCAGCTGCTCTATTGAAGACGAGGAGCACAGAGAGGTTCTGGACTCTCTGACAGCAGCTGGTAACAGCTTCTTCAGCAGGTGGTTTGGCTTAATTATTAGAATAAAGATGCCAGCAGCCCATCTCTCCTTTTTTCCTCGGAAAGATGGGAGAAGCAGGCACATAAAAACACAGCCAAGTGTACAACATCATGTCCGCCACCAAATAAAATGGAGCACTAATTGTGCTGCATCCTGCGGAAAAGGAGAACTGATGTGGAAGATATGATGAGTGAAGTGTTTTGAGGACAAATAAAAGGCAGAAAGCATTTGGGCAATGTCTAAAATCATATTTCTATCCAGACCCTAAACTCTGTCACAGCTCTCTCATTCTTAATTTTAGAGTTAGTACAACGCACTGTGAGGAACTCATCTGTGACCTCATCTTTAGGTGGGATTTCACTACTTACTGAAGGAATTTACTGTAAGTGATAAGAGACTGACTGAACAAACTACTCTTTTAGGTCTTATACTAATGTCTCAGATCAGTGTAATTACAGTCTGAGTCAAAATGAAACCTTAGATGGGCGAGGTCATCTTAGACATGTGCAACTAAGAAACAGCATTAACAAACAAAGTCTACTCAAACTTTTAATCTTTCTGCTAGTACTGATTAATCTGTTGTGTATTATTAATAACTGTTTAGTCATTTGGTGTGTGAAATATTACATAAGTGTTACATAACACTAACGACATTTTTTCAAAGCCTCTAACTTGTGTGTCTTGTTTTTAAAACCAAGTCCAAAAACCAAAAGACATTCAACTTATAATGACAAAAAGTCTTTTTTTTTAACTTTCTTTTTAAATTAATTTTAAGTACTTAACACAGAAATCAATCATACAATACACTCTGGACTCTTACTTTGGAGAAGGATATGATCAATCCATCAGCCATTTTGCTGACTCAGCCTCTGAGGACAACGGCCAAAATTTCACCTTAGCCAGCAGATATCTGGGCCAAGAAGTGTTCATGGTCATTGTTAATGAATGGAGAAGCTAAATTGCTAATAGCAAATGGTTAAAGGAGTGCAACTTGTTCAGGTTAAAATTATACAATCCCTATTTTGCTCCAAGGGAGAGCAACAGGAAACCAAAGCCTGTTCAAACATGATCAGAAACAGACACCGAAGCTAAATCAAAATCTTGTCCCTTTCAGATTATCCTTCTATGCAGATATTAATACAGATTAATGTCAATCAAACTGCAGTGTCACAGAAAGCCTTCTGATTCAACACCTATTGAAAGGAGCATAACACAGTGGGACTGGAGAAATAAATAAAGGCTGACTGAGTCCAACAGTCACTTATGATTACTGCCTACTTATTGATCAGAGTCCATTTAATTAGGCACTGTTATCCTTCAGTCTCTGCCATCACTGATATGGGGATTAAGTGCTGAACATGCTTCTGTGTAATCCTAGGAGCCCACAGAGCAACCACTTACGCACCACTCAATCAATGAGGTTTGGGATTTGTGGTAAAGCCATGTGAATCCATGTAAGACCTTGTCCAAGGAGAGGGCTTGCTATAAAGTTCTTAAAAAGGACAGGTACAGGTATGGAAAGTCAAAGGTGTATCTGTGTGTGATTTTTGTTTTTAAGATCAGACTAGTGGCTGTATCCATCACTGCATCAGGATAGGAAAAATTCCACCCCCCCCAAAAAAAAAAAAGAAACACAGAAGCCTAACAACCGGACGTTTCTGTGGCAACAGTCTGTTGATGCCGCTGTGTTTATGATCTGTCTCATCCCACCTCTTATCCCAGTGCTCCTCCCTCAATGGATGACAAAAAAAATCCCCTTTTTAATCAGCAGTGACGGTGCCTGACCCAGATTGCCTCTAGAAGACTGCCTGGCTGCAGAGTCGGCAGGAATTCGTGATGAAGAGGAAAAGGTGTCACAAGCATGTTCAGACCAAAACAGTGGCTGTGAATACAGCAGGGTGCCAAAAATACAATAGAGATAATAATGAAAAAATTAATAATAAGATCAGATGGGTTGCAGCCAGGAGCTTCAGTGTACGACTGTGTAGGTTTCAGTGACAGAGGTTAAGGCTTTCATATCATGCCATCCTGTGATGATCCATATCATCTGACCTATTTTTTAAAGGCCAAATGTACACTTTTTTTCACTCCTTGATGGTGCAATTGCAGACTGTAAAAGGTCTTTCACCATCAGCGGAACTATAAAAAAAAAAAAACAGTCACAAATTGGTCAAACTCTGCAGATGTGTATTGCATGACTGATAGTGTCGGGAACAAGCAGCTAGAAGGACGAACCTATTGTCTCAACCGTTTGTTCAGTTTTGTATGACAATCTGACTTGAAACCTTAATCTTAAAGGTTAAGGATGGGACTCATGTTAGCATGGTAGAGTTGCTCTGAAGGTGCACAGGACTGTAAAAGAGCCTTGTCAATATAGTAACTGTCTATTGAATGCTCATTAACTGGCTAATTGTTTCTTCTCTCACTATTCTCACACTATTTTTCACACATTTTAAGGTGTTTATCCTTTGTTTTTGTTTTTTTTATTTGATTCCTTTTAAACTTTGTAAATGTAATTAAATTACAACAATTTAGTTGTTAACAAGTGAAACTGTTTATCTTTACATCTAATCGGCCCAGCCAGATATAAAGTGGAATAATCACAGCATGAGTGCAATATTAAATCCAAAAACAACAAATTGACAGGGAGGTGATTCACTTTAGATGACGAGTGCTCCTACTACACAGCAGAAATCTGGAATTTTACAAATCACCCCTTGTGCTAAATTCACACCAGTGTGAGGTTAATGAAACATTATGAGATAATTTTTCAAACTGGCCTCATTTGATTCCTCTAGATAAACAAACTCTTTAATTGGCTCTCATTGTCTGCAAACAGCAGCTTGTGCAAAATCTAACTATAAACTGATCAGTATGTCTTGTCTTATCGCTGCACGGGACTGAGAAATTACCTCATTAGAGGCAGGAATGGCGGAAGA
The DNA here is from genome assembly GCF_057382185.1 of Mchenga conophoros. Lineage (NCBI taxonomy): Eukaryota > Metazoa > Chordata > Actinopteri > Cichliformes > Cichlidae > Mchenga > Mchenga conophoros. The sequence continues at coordinate 12,043,782 of NC_140532.1, forward strand.
CTTGCATCAAACAACTCCTTTTACACAAATTTAATGAACCTTTCACTCAGGGCAAGTTGCTAATCAATTATAGTGATTTCCCCATTTACCAAAACTGGAGCACTGTTAAGGGTGCAGACTCCCACTGCTCTGCACTATGTCTCCTTGCTTCCTCTCTGACTCTTACTTGACGTGCTACTCAGAGTATTCAGGGATAATTAGTGATTAGCTCTAGGACCGCATGTTGTTGACCGGTTGGATACAAGATAATCTCGTGTTCATTGCCCTCTATAGCCTCTAGAACCAGAGTAGAAGTAACTGAGCAGGGAGTACACTGTATCAGGGCCTGCAACTCAATGCACTGTAAACTCCTCTATGCCAATCAGCCTGTAGAGCAGCAGACGGTTGCATGCTGTCACATATGGCGGACAGATAGTGTTCATTACAGTGATGCAGGGAAGCAGCGGCTCATTGATGAAAGGTTAATGCAACCCTATTTATCATCTTGAGATAAACCAAACTTCTGTTGCTAGGCAAACTTTGCATGCAGCTTATACCATGGATGGAAAAACCCATTTAGGATCTAATCCTTCAAGATGACATTACCATGCGCCGACTTTAAGTAGCTTATATAAACGCCATACCACAGCAGTGTTTGGATTCAAAGCATTTTAGGAGGAATGTTGACAAGCTTTTCGAGGATCCCTCCGAGACCGTTGTCACTGCAACCACTCAACAATTTTCTTAACAAACCTGAAGCTAAATTTATCTCTGAGGGGCTAAAGTAAACAAAAATGGTAAAATATGTAGGTTTGAATAAATTAGCACTACATTTTGCCCTAGATAATAATGAGGGCTGAAGATAAAATACAAAAAAGTGATTGGAAGAAAAGTACAAAGACAGGAAACACATTTTTAAAGACTTTCCAGGTAGAAGTCTCTTTGGTATGATGTGGCTGTGAAAGTTTACCACAGCTCTTTGTCAAAAGGAGACAGAAACACCTCTCTGTGTGAAAGGAAGTTGTACACAAACAACAAGTGGAAAGTAAGACAGGTGACAGCCACACAGACCACCACAGTTTAGCGGCATAGAATAAGATAGAATTGATCTTGTAAAGGAAAGTTTGTATGTAGGCCGTAAGAAACCCCCACCCCAAAACTTATAATCACTACAGTAATGCGTAAACACTTTCTATACAGGTGCAAGGAAGCTTTCCTGCAGGGAAAGAAGGATGTTGGTGGCAGCCATATAATCTGTGGTGCTAGCACTGCCAATTAACCACACTCAGCAAACTAATCTATTACTGTGTCTGTGATTATACATGCAATATTTAACCATATATGTTCAACTGAACTCCATTTTGACTATTTGTAACTTTTAGACTTGTAGATTTGTTCCGACTTTTTTCCCTCCCATTTACCCAATTAGGAAATTAGTCACCAGGAACTTCCCTACCCAAAGCTTAGACTGAGAACAAATTTGTGCTTATAACTGTATGAATCACAGACTGTGATGTTTGTTAGCAGATTAAATCACGGAGACCACAGATTGCTAGCTAACAAACTGCTTTTCCTAATAGTGTTTTCATTATGTTTTCAGTGATGACTGTGGCCAATAGGGCATATACAAATGTTCTCTCACTATTCAGACAGACAAAGACATTTGAACTGCAAAGATAATGAGCACTGTGAATGATATAAATAATTTTAACCTACAAATTTATTCCTGAATGTGCCATATTAGTTGTCTAGCTCCAGAAATGATTGAAGTGGAAGTTTGATTCATTATCCTAAAATAACTACATCATTTTTTTTTATCCATTTCATACTTCCACTCAACCCTTGTGTGTACTATACTGCAGGCAACGCATGCTTTACATTACGATGACGTAATCAGAGGCTGTTTAAAACGTTTGACACCTAAACAGACAGCTGTGTGAAGTCAGTAAGACACACAACATCAGCTCTAGAGGCTTCTGTGTGACTGTCCTGGACACTGTATTTATGCAGTTGGGGGTCCTGTGGGAAGAGCCAAAATTAGAAGTGAATAATGAAAGGTCATGGAGCAGTGGGAATAGAGATCCTGTTGACGCAATCTGTCCAATCATATTTATTTCCTTTGGCCAGCGACCAGTGGCTACATCTAGACTGGAAAACAAACCAAGACAACAGCATCCAATAAAATACCTGATGATGCTCGACTCTGCGGTGGCAACGTGATTCAAACTGACTTCTTCAGAACACTAAGGTACTTTCTTTTAAGTAGAACATGTAGCCTACCACTTACCAATGGAGGCTTAGCAAAAAAAAAATAAATCTATTAACAATGACAGAAAACATATTATAATCAGAAAGAGACCAAAAAGCTCTCTGAAGAGTCACAACAGACCAGCCTTTAGTGTGTTTTACAGTTGTTGTTAAAAGAGTAGAGACACATGTCTGCTGCAGTGTACACAGTAAAAGTAGGAAGGCAGAGCCTCTCGAGGAGTTGTTTTTCATAGGCCTGTGTGGTATGCGTGAGCGTCCCGGCCCAGTCAGACCCACCTCATTGCTGGCTGGTTGGCATTCCTGCCTAACTCTGTAATTATGACTCCTCTCCAGGCCTCTATGCTACACTCTCCCTGAACCACTGTACTGAACATGGCGCGAGACCTGCCCTCTTCAAAGGTATGTGCTCGTCACCTCGCCATTTAGTTCAGACCTTAACAATAACTCATCACTGGGTGGAAATATGCTTTGACAACAGTGACGGGTAACAGCTGTGCTGAGATAAAAACACCATCACTTACAGATTAGGATCATTAATTGTGCCGATATTTTTCAAACTGGGGCTGAGCTTAAAATGATATGATAGTGAATTAAACAATACGTAAAAACATATTTCTTCTGCTTTAAATCCTGACTATTTGTTAACACTTGCAAGTGTGAACGTGTCCAACTCTTAATGTATCATCATTCTGCTGAAAATGAGACAGCAGTGGTTAAAGAGGAAGCTTTACTGTGTGTGCTAACACATCTGCCTGCGACTGCTGTGAGAACTATGTGTTAAAAGTAAGGTTTTATTGTTAAAGAATTAAAAGGCGTGCTCTTTATGTTATGAACATTTCCTAAAAACCAAGCCTAAACTCCCCATCAAAACACTCTCTGCAAACCTTTCTGCAGAGGTTAAATAGCCTGAAAAAGATTAGAATTGGAAAGGTGTTAAAGTATTAAATAAAGCACTTTTTTAAAATTAAATAATCTTGCTATGTTCACTTGATGGTCTATGATCCATATGATCCAGCTTAGAAGAAGCTGGAAGCTGAACTGCTGAACCATTTTTTCATTAATTATTTCACAAAGTGATGGATCCTTGCCATCTTTACTTCTCTACTTTGTTTTTGCTTGTTGTAAATTACTTGTGTCATTAGTTTTGATCTATTAAACCAAGTGTTTTGATTATTATGTATGTATATGTGTCAATAAAAGAAACTAAAGAATCTCTTGTTTCTATTATTGCCAATTTAAGGTATAGTGTGTATTCTGCTTTTATTCATTTTCTACACAGATGATCTTTACTGGTGTGTAGGGAGCTAAAGTGAACTATGAAACTGAAGCTCAAGACATTGGCCACAGAACCTGTTTAAAATTAATTAATGTGCAGTAAATAACCAAACACAGTGGAAGAACAACAAAGACTTATGAAACACAACTTGGTGTGTTTCTCAACATTGTTATTGCTGAAGTAAACTGAATGAATAATCCAAAAATGTAACAAAATATGAAAGGAAATTCAGACAATATACACCATTCATGGAGCTGGGGGCACATGACAAGCCTGCAGCAGAAGGATTAGGACGATCAGCTGAGCACGACTCAATAACACATTGTTCCTCGCTGCTCACCGCTTGTTTTTCCTCCAGCTCTCCTAGCAGCTTATCAGAGGAAGGCAGGACCAAATCTCTCCCCCCCTGTGCCTACCAAACTTCAATCACTCACAGTCCACTTCCCACTATAAACATATTACAAGCATCGACACTGTGGTGCGAAAATGTTAAAGCCTTTTGTGATACTCTGAGCTCTGTTTGAAATCATAGAGCTCCTGACAATGTGCTTTTTAAAAAAAACAACAACAAAAAAAACACGTTGAAATAAACACAATGACTGGCAATCAAGAACATCAGCTTTGGCCATGAGATTACAAAGCACACTGCTGGCTTTGTCCACAGGTCACATCTGTATTGGAGTGACACACAGCACGCTGCTGTGCAAATGTATCAGGAAGGGTGTGTACCAGCCTGAACTCATCCTACATTCAGGCTCTCATTGTCTCTGCTGCACACTGGTAACAAACATTGCCTGCTATTCAGACACATCTCATGCACTCTATCAAAGGTTGATGTTTCAATCTGGATAACAAATTACAGGCCCAGTCAAAACATAGAGACAGACTGATTGGGATTTTTGCCTGTGGTTTACATGTAAAGGGAAAGATTAATCATGCATAACTGTAAGTCAATGAAACCTTTTTTTTTTAAATGAATACACTGAAAAACTTATTTTCAATTCTGTATGGTGTGTGTGTGTGTGTATGTATATCTATATATATATATATATATATATATATATATATATCAAGAACCTTACTAGTCAAATTTACAAATTGTAAGGCCTCAGATTTAGTTGCTCTCTAATCTCTAAACAGCTACTGTGAATTCACACTTTTGCACAGAAAGCACTCTGAATTCACTTTAAACCTAGCCACATCAGCAGCATCCTGGATTTGAGAGAGGAGCGCAAACACAGCAGACCGACACATTTCACCCATTTCTGGCCTCTTTACCACTTAAACCACTGCAATGGAGATTAAACAGCTCCAAGATGTGCTCACCTGGCACTCACATGAACAGGCCTGCGCTGGGAACAAAGGGAGATGGTGTGCAGCAGAAGTGCACATGCATAATATGTTGACTTAAGCTATGTAAACATTAGACCTGATGGCGATGAACAAACACACAAGGTTTCATTTCCTCGGGAAATCAATGTGTTGCTCAAAAAGAGCAAAACGTTTCTTCCTTTGATGACACCCTAAGAATTTTTAATATGGCTCACCTATATAGAGTGAGGAGTCTTTCTTCTTTACGTGATCATCGATATAGGAGACCCCCAGGGGCTGCACTGGCGTGGCTCCAATCCCCAGCAGGACCTGGGCTCCGATCAGCAGCAGGTACATCATGTTGGTGTTGGCCTTGTTGTCACATACATTTTTCTCCGCTTGCTGAGCCTCTGAACTGCTACTATTGGAGCAAAAATCCCGACCCTCATTAGTCCTCCACACTTCCCCTATCTCATACTGATTTGTTAGAAACTCGGGTAAAGCTGAGAGCAGAGCGCCGAGTGCCATGACGATGCCACCGCAGCCGATCAGACGGGGCCGGTGTGCTTTAGCCCCAAAATAGCTGACAAACAGGATAAGTGCCAGGTTGCCTATCTCAAAGCTGCTGGCTATCACTCCGACGTCAGCACTCTGTAGGTTGAACCGCCGCTCCAGGGTGGTCAGCACACTCACCTAAAAACAAGAGGACAAAAAAAAGGAACAAATAAGTAAAATGTGGGGCCATGCGAATAATGTGGAATGAAGAAAAAAAAAATGTCGAATACATATCTGGATTTTAAAACAAGAGCCATTGAGGAAGCATGATTATTCAAACATAAAAACACACATTAACTATTAGTGGATCTAAATAGGGCCTGTGCTTGATTCTTTCAAGCACTGCTATAAATCACGTGTTTCCATCATCATCAGTCACATTGCTTTAAAGTGTGCCTTTCTACTGGAACATCCTGAATAACGAGCTGTTCAGATGTTCCACGCCGTGGCTCCTCCCAGGCAACAGGCCTCTGTTTCTGATTAGCTGGGCACAGCAACATTTACTTTCATTGCTTCTCTTGTTCACCAGCTGTCATCCAGAGCAAGAGTTAGAGCTTACCAGTAACTTCTAAACAAAGCAAACACAACAGAAAGGTTGTATAGGATAGTTTTTTGGCAACCCTGTTTGTCAGATACGATTCAGAGGTCAGGGAATAAATACTGTGAGGCCACATTTATAGTCAGGATATACAGAGACGGACAATTAACACTTTAAATTTAGTTAGACATGTGCATGCCATGATTTCCCAGTAAAGACGGATCTGTGGGAAGAGTCTCTCTGAGCAATGTGAACCACAGTGGCACATTTTAGAGAGTATAAAATGCTATTTATATATTTGGCTCAAACTGTCCTTTAAAGGGCACAACTACTTCCCTTTTCCCAACTGCCACTATGAAGGAGTTTTGATTGAGCTACTAAAAAAAAGAAAGAAAAGATCCTACTAACACAAACATCCCCTGAAAAGAGGGCCCCACCAGTCAACTTGTGGTTTCTGCTGCTGGAGCATTTTACACATTTCTTTTCCAATTATGGTGATTTAATGTACACAGTTGATTTAGGTTTATAAGCAGTTTTAATGCAGACATAATCTTTGTGGCTCCAAGAGGCTCTGTGCTTAAGGCTTAAATGTGGAAAACTGCTCTTTTCGTCCGTCATGCAAACACACTTGAATGTTTCCTTACCTTGATGCTGTACATTTTAAGTGTTTGGTTTGCAGGAGGAATCACAGTGAAGCATCAGCTTTATATTTTTAAACAGTAGAACATAGAATATATTTTCAGCTTTTCTTGTATTTAGTACCTTCACTTCCTCCACAGCTGTCCTTTCAGTGACAGCTCAACACACTGTGTTCTCCTGAAATTGAACTGCAATCTGTATCTGTGGGTTTACTGGGTGCATTATCTTTACTTTATTTACCTGTGCACAATACTTACTACACAACAGGTGCGTAGACTGTCACTTCCAACAAAAAAAAAAACAATGCTATACAGTCTATCTGTTTTGTCATTTGGGTTTAAAATAAGCTGTCTTCTGTGACTTTTAGAAGTTAGATGTGACAGCAGGTCATTTTTGCACTTCTCTGAACACAACTGCAGTGACTCTTTCACTACTTATCAAAGTGCGGAGAAGATGATTGTTGGGAGCGGCTCATGCCGGAGTCCTTCAGTGAAGTTTGTTGGATTGAAAACTTCAGAATGAGTCATGACGTTTCTGCCCCTTGGGTGGCTCTTTCTCGGGAATGCAAACTCACTAGATGGGCTGCATTTATGCCTGGCTGGCTCTGCCCAGCTGGGATCTAAGCTCAATCCTGTTTTACCCAGCTGTTAGAAACAATAGTGAGCCCCAACAACCTGTTAACATAACAGCTGCAGCTCTACGCAGACATTAACATTGAAACAGAGGGAATAAAGCCACCACATCATCTCATCCCATTATCGAGAGCCTGCAGTCAGCACCTGTGACTGACAGTTTGAGCAGTGGAAACCCTCTGGATGAGTCATACTCTGGTCTGCAGGTTCAACACGTTTCTGACTTCAACAACCAGCTTTCCATCACGGTTTTTTCACTTACAAGCATAAAATACACAGGAAAAACTGAGAGGAATGCTTAATGGTCAGTGGTCAAAGCCACATTTTCTCCGCATCACAACTCAGACTGTGGAAATGTTTAATCTGTCTCACAGCAACAAAACAAACCTCGTCATGCTGACAACCCATCAAATATGAGAAGAGCAAACCTTATGTGAGCATGAGGAGACAATTTTTCTCAGGATGTACTGACCAGGCATTTAATTATCAACATGCAGAAGAAAGCTGCTCACTGCTGACAGTCACTTCTGCACATTGAGGTTCAGCATTGATGTAAATGTGCAGAAATGGTGCTATTTGTGATGGAAGAGCAACTGTTTATAACTAAGCTTCTGCTATTAGAATGGAATCCAATCTGTTTTATGAGGTGTGGCTTACAGCAGGTTGAAGGTTATCTAAAGGTATTTGAACAGGGCTGCATAGGTTATTTTTAAAGAGCTCTGTTAGTGGCATCCAAAAGAAGCTGCCTCCACAGTTTAGGACATGGGCAAAGAGATGAACTTTTAGTTAGTACTTTCTCTTTTTAAATAACTTGTATAGCATAGTTTGAACACTTCTTTAGAAATGTACTGCAGTTTTCAAAACAACATTTTACACTTTCACAGAATCTGATATCTGACAGGTGTGTTAATGGTTATACTCGTGTTCCAATCAACAAAAATGGCTGAAGTAAACCAAAAAATGTCTGGTAAGTTACTAAACAAATCAGATCCCACCTAAAACCTTATGTTAAAACATTATAGGTATTATATAATACATTATATAAGTACTGAGATTTCAAAAGGACAGCCATGTTTGGGCTTCCTCCGTGTTTGAACACACTTGGTGTGACAGGCCTGCAGCGCCAAGACAAACACTGTTGAGGTTCAGTTGTTGCACTTTGTAGTAGAGCAGGGTGATATGGCCAAAAATATTTATCACGATATATATTTGAAAATTTGCGATAACGATATAACCGACGATATAATTGATGCGAGACAAAATACAACTCCACAACATTACTAGCGCAAAAAGACAACCTTCCATTTATTTTCACTTAAACAAGAAGCTGGTTTTTATGTACATTAAAGCTTTATAAAAATGTAACAGTGCAAATGCAAATTCCTTGCTGAAAGTTTAACCAAAAGGCATTTCCAGTAGAAATGGGCTGGCATATCCTGAGCATAACCACGTATAATATGGTTATATGGTTAAAAAGAGGTGCTTTGCAACATTAAACTGCAGTGTGCAGTACGCATTTTTCGCACCATAAGGTGCACGGGATTATAAGGCACATTAAGCGAAACAAAGCAGTCAGATAAATCAAACTTTATTAAACTCATTCTTCTTGCTTCCTCCACTTCTGTACCATTGATTCATTAATGTTGAATTCTCTGCAGCTGCTCTATTCCCATGTTGTTGCAGTATATTAATGACTAACCTCGTATTGTGGATGGATTATCTCAGTTGTTCTCCTGACTGAAGTTTGGTCCGTTTACAGCATCCTGCCATGCGATTGCATTTGTCTCTAACCATGAAGAACCTTCACGTTAACTTTTATAAGTGGAAAAGTGTTAGTGTTCGTCCTCCAGCTTCACTGTTTATGTTATGCTAACATAGCTGTGTCGCTAGCGATCACGTAGCACATCATTATATACCAGCTAGCCCAACTTCAGTAACCCTACAAACGTCACTGCTGTTTAGTTTCCTGTCTTCATTTATGTTGGAAGTGATAGCAGAGCTGTACGTTTGATTTTTTTCAGAAATCTCTCAGTCAGAACATGCAATATCATGCTTAGGTAACTAGCGAAACTAGCGAGCTAACTTCCGCTAGCTTCCTGCTAACTTCTAACTCCGTTAAATGTAATAACTTTTGTTTTCATGGATGCCTGGAAGTTAAACTTTATAGTTACACCTGGTAAAGCAGCAATGCTGATCGTTTTATTAAAGATGAAAGAATTTAGACAGTTTTTAACTCTAAGTGATGCTGCAGTGTTGTTTGACCTGAAGCATACGGAGTTTAGGACCCAGATTACTCCCAGATTTAAGAGCATCTTAGTCCGACAAATATGACAATAACAACGGCCGCTTGCATGTTCTGCAAAAAAATGTGCTTTGTTGTGTATCTGATGGACAAACACCAAACCAGTTCCACATCACTGAAGTTGCACCATTTTTACAAACCAATTCTGGTTCATCTGTTTCACTCAACAATCGGCCATGTGCGTATGAAAACAAAGGCACTGCGCATGCGCGTTTTACTCCCATTCTATCGCGATATTTCATTTTCCTATCGTTGCCTAACATTATACCGGTATTACCGTGAACGGTATAATATGGCCCAGCCCTACTTTGTAGCTCAAAGCTTTCAAGTGTCAGATTTGGTGGCTTTGTGAGAAGTGATAACATAAGCAATAGATTTTGAACTCTTGGGCCCTGCATACAAAAACTGACCAATGCTTTCTATTTATAGATTTACATATAACACCACACCCTAAATTTAAAATTTTAATCAGGCATCACTATTTAATGGATGTTTGAATATATTCATCATGCATGTGATCTATTGATATCAAAAGGCAGCAACAAAATACCTTTTTAACCACGGCAAAATAGAGCAGCTTAAATGGCCATACTTCAGATGAGTTGCTGTTTGTTTACCTATTGAAAGCCCATATCCTGAGTGCACATACATTATGTTAAAAAGCTTTGGCATGATTGTAAGCCAGGACTTTAGTTTCCTGTAATACTGTGATTCAAACTCTATGTCCACCAAACTGAAATGATTAGTCAATTAATCCAGTGAATCAAAAAATTTAATTCATTTTTCAGCTATTTTAGCAATTAATAAATCAGTTCTGTCATTTTACCAAGCAGAAGGAATGGAAATATTCTGGTTTTAGCCTTTTATATGTCTTTATAATATCTCATCATAAACTGAATATCTTTGGGTCTGTACTATTAGTCTAGTATTGTAACATACCTAGTAATGACAGGAAAAGAAAAGAAAAAAGTTATAGCCCTAATGTGCATTAGACCATTGAACTCGACTGCCTAGAACAATCTTTCATTATTTGCTTCAGACTCAAAGCCGTTAATTCCCTCTGTTCACTTGCACAACTAAAAAGAACAGGCCTAATAAATCACGGACTGCAGACGTACATGTGTGCTCTCATGTGTTTGTGCAGGTTAACCGTTCCCCTGTAGTCAAGCTGCTAAATCAGGAGGCACAGCGTGCTGTTACTGTAAGTGTCTTGTGCTGTAAGCAGCTCACAGAAATCAGAGGGGGTTGTGATAGTTAAATTTTGCCCCTTTGCTGCCAGTAAACACTCCTAAGCACCTTCATCCAATCAGACACCGCATTAGCTCATACAGGTCGACACCAGCTCATTAGACTGTCACTAAGCCAGGTACCTCAGTCCTGGCTGAGTAAATGATATTCCATGTAAATCAGCTCGGTGGGTTTTACAAACAAAAACAGGCCCAAAAGCTTGGCACTAAGTGAATGATTCCAAACCTCACCTGCAGGTCTATCTTTCCTTTCCTGTTTAAACAGGTGTCCAGTGCCAATAAACTACAAAAAAAACTGCAAATGCCTGTTTAATCTGAAATAAACAGTGAAGAAAAAGACCCCCCCTCCTCCCCGTAAGCGACTCCCGAGTGGCACCACTGTGCTCTGTTGTTGCTGGGCCACAGGATGCTTGATGCTCAGCAGGTTCAGTAAGAGTTAAGATAAGATGTTCCACTCCAAATATGGACAAGATATTTAGGGTTTTACTCTAAAAATTGAACAAGCAAGCTGAGAAATCAGTGTGATTCTTGGAGAATAAACACTGCTAATATTGAAACTGAATGTTCAGAGTGGTTCGCCCGAGGTTGTGAAAGATCCTCTGGGACCCTTTGAGGAAAAATTTGAAGCACTTCAGGGAGCTTTGTTTAACAAAATCTATATTAGGCATTCCTGTGTTCAAATTTTACTGTAACACTCCATCATCATCATCATCATCATCACCAAGACACATTTCAAAGATTCATCAGAAGAAAGCAGGTGTTAATTATGTTATTTCTCATACTAACAGTTTATTTGTATGAGTAATAGTAAATGTGAAAGCTTAAGTAATGGAGGGGAAATTTTTGACCTTGAATGTCATTTGGGGTCAAAGCAGCCAAATTCTGACATCCTAAATATGTTTAGGCTATTATTACTAAAGCTAACCAGAGTTTTAAAGTCACCCTCTGGTAAATGGATGGTAAATGATGATTTAGTTTGAGTTGTGACACATTAGAGATAAATTAGACATGAGTGAAAAGTAGCTATAGAGGTTTTCCTCACAATAAAAACACAAGCAAAAGAGTGGTAAAGGGCATACTATCCTAAAGGGCAGACTTTACTGAGAAGAAGGCAGGTTTCTGTCCTGACACTGTTCTGCTGCATTAGTCAAAAGCATGCAGAGCAGGAAAAGCCCCAAATGCAATAGCCTAGTCCCAGTAAACACAGATCTGAGCAGCCCCCACTGCAGTGGGGTCTCAGTTCACACTGCAGGCACTCCGAGTCCTGCGTGAGCTCGGGTTGTGTTGTACTCACCAGGTATGCTCCGACGGTGCCCTGTGCCAACATCAGGGCGCATTCCGATATTAAGAATATCTTGATATTTGAGAAGCACGAGGAGTTTTTGCGGGGACCGTCTGCTTCCAGCATGTCCCCGCCGCTCCGGTCCGGGTCCCTTTGCTTCTTCACCTGCATCCTCTCCTACGTTAGCCTCACAGAACTACGAGAAATCGAAACACACAGCAGGGTGACCAAAGGCACACACTGGCAGGTACAGTGTTTCGCTTTTCGCTTCCCCTGGAGGCTACATTCGGGGTGCTCCTTGGCGCCGTTCCTCTCGATTCAACAAACTGTACTCTTTCATCTGACAAGCTACCAAACACACATCCAAACTCCGCGGGGCTCCGTCGCTCGTCTGCGTCTAAACATTGCCTCCTTGTCGACGCGCAGAAACATGTGAACTCCCTGAAGGTGTTAGCAAAGGCACAAGTGAGACGCGGACACGTAGATTCCTGTCAGATCGCATGTTTCCGCCGCGGACTTCAGTGGTTTTTCGCGGCGGCTCTGGATTTTGCTCACCAGGTTCTTATTTTTCTGCTAAACTCCGGCCGTGCCGGTCTGTCATTATCCCTAACTCACACAGAGCTTGCCCTGCCTCCGCGCTCCCACCTCCCTGTACTACTCTCCTCCTCTGCGAGCACAAGTGCGGCCCTAGAGGCGCTGCAGAGAAGCGTCGACTCCGCACAATTTACATCTACTACAGTAGTCCTGTGGGGCCTCGTGCTTGTACTGTCCACACGTGTTTAAGAAACACTTAACTATAACAAATTGCCATCTTCTCACACCATAAACTCTTATGTGGTTTTTGCTGGTTTGAGGCTAGCTGCTAAACCGATTCGTTTGTCAACTACAGTTTTAAGTAATTTACCTAAGAAAAATGCAAATGAAGTGAAGAATACAATATGGTTGACACGCCATACTTTATACTAGTACTATTAAAATATAGAAATAGAATATAAAGACAAAAAACGGACCAGGACTTTAACAGGCTTCAGAGTTAAGCATTTTAGCTACCGCCATCTCGTGCCCTTTTTCTAAACCAGCAGTTGTAGAAGCTGTAAGCTAACTTAGCTGGCTAGCTAAACTGAGTAGCAAGAATCGCTAATTTACTTCAGTAATACAGTTTTAACTTTCGATCATGTAAAACAGGCTACAAATTATATACATGTTGGACAAACCTGGCAGCCAACTTCTTAGACTGTCTTTTAGTATAAGAGAAGACAGAAATGAAACCCACCTGTCTCTAACCTACACTTGTAATAGGTCAGTTATTTTAAAACAAATATCCTTACAGTTGCCACAAACAAATAATTAGCTAAAGTGAGCAGACAGTAAGAAGGGATTACCAAAGTGCTAGCAGGGGCTCCATAGTGGGCCACAAAGGTACTGCAGGTGGTCCAAAGTAATAATAATGTACAGTTACATATTTATATAAATACATTTATTCATATAAAAAAAGATAAAACTGGCAATATAAGGGGGTTAGCTTGTGCTATTAATCAATACTCTGACCTAAATGTCCAACACATGTATTGACTTTTGTGTCTAATTTGCAGGTGGCTCACATATTGGGCTTATAACTTAACACAAAAAATTCAAGGAAATATACCAATTTCTCTTGTATTTTAATTAGAGTGAAAATGTAAGATTGAGATTTTCTGGTTTTTAAGTGTGCCACAGCACTGGTGAGTTTGGGAATAGCTGTTCCATTTTAAATTTGGGGATTAATATACTTTAAGAGCCTTCCTCTAGTGGCCATGTGAGGAACTGTAGTTTTATGACACACTTCCTACATGTTTGTAGTGCTTATGGGAAGCTAGCGTTCATCTGTTTGCTTTTTTATCTAACTCAAAGTGACAGCAGCCTCAAGAATTGCCATTTAAATAGTTATCCAATCATTAAAATAGTTGTAAGAAGTTGCATGAATAATAAAACTAAAAATCATCTTGTAATGACATCACAGCAAGTGTGACACTAAATCCATTTCTAAAATGAAAGACAAAGATACAACTTATTGAGAATTTACAAATACATTATAAATTAAGAAAATTGCTGGACATGCGTGTATAGCCTATACAGCATCAGTGCTATGGACAGGCTATAAATGTATGCATATATGGTTTAAAATAGCAAAGTCAAATTTATATCTTGTGAATCGGAATCAATTAGCATATGCTCTGCTACCAACCCTGAGCTTACATTTTCAAATTTGACTTTATTCTAAAGTTCTGTGATCCATCTTCTTCTGCGTAACCAACTCAGGATTGTGGGTTGGCTGGAACAAGCTGTCAAAGGAGTGAGAGGTGATGGTACATCCTGGACAGGTCACATATATATATATAAACTCCACACAGAAAGACCCAGATTGGATTTAAACTCATAACCTTCACCCAAGTGATAGTGCTAACCACCACACCACTGTGACTCTGTGAACTTCCATGTTACACCAAGGAAAAAAAATTCCACTGAAACACAAAGAGGTATTCAAACACTACTTCAAATCATCATTTTGGTATTTCTTACTATAGAAGATATCGCCAGGACCACATTTTGGCAGGATGACACACACACACACACACACACACACACACACACACACACACACACACACACACACACACACACACACACACACACACAGTTGGCTATGATGTAATGTAACCACATAATGTGATAATGATGGTGTGGAAATAAACAGGACGATAAACAAAATATCGCGTAAAGGCTGTCAGGATTTTCTGCACGGGTCTACGCACAGTTTTAGATACAGCAGCAAGAGATGGAAAAGCAGCACATGTAAAGGTCACGGAGATGAGTTGGTAATCGATCAACTGTGAGATGTGTTTGGGTTTTTTTCATTCAGTATGTGTCAGTGTCCTTTTTAATGGCATAAATATGGGGAAATGTCAACAATAATAAATATTTTTAAACCAGTGACAGTGTAAAAAATAAAAAAGCAACATAAAAATGAAGTTGATCTCACATTATTCACAACATTCACCTACAGTTCCACTGGTATGACAAACCCAGAAGACCTGAAACAGACTCTTTCTCACTTCCTTTGGAAAAACGAGGAGCCAAAGCACAATGAAAACAATAAATGATCACTGTGTTTCAGCCACCAGCCCCCTCATTTTCAGAAACCTTTGGCAGGTGTCCAAAGCGAGATGATCATGAATAGTAGACGTTCCCTCACTCTTGACCGGCACACTCCCACACTGCTTCCTACGTTCAGCCTGTCGGGAAAAGCAAAACACAGAGCGTGAAGATGACAGTTTTAGTGTCACGTGGTTCAATTATACAAACTGTGGCATAGCCTTTAAGTTCCAACTGAGCAACGATGTGGCAAAACCGAGACATGTATGTAAATATTGAAACGAGCAGTGTAGTGAGAAATGGAAATCTAAGGTACAGCAGAGTGGTTTGCTAGTTTCAAATTGTTCACAGACCCTACACAGCTGAAGCACAACGTGTGTCTGTGACACTTGGGGAGTATCAATGATATTCAGTGACTCCATCATCACCGATGCTTTTCCCAGAAGGCTCCCACCCTCTTTAGCCTGCTGCCGTCTGCCTGCTTTCACCAATGGGGATGCTGATCAGCTTATAAACAAGTGTGCTGGTATTTGTTCATACATAGCTGACAATTTCTGTGACTTTCTTTTTCACTTGTTGATAGGTGCTTTAAGGTACTCAGGACTGATTTGATCTCCAGTCATTTTGAAGGAGGGTGTAGCTACTGTATGCTGCAGGATGTCATCAAGACACTGAACTAAAAGCAGTTATTAAAACAGTAAAATTTTGCATTTCCCCCTCTCCCTCCTCACAATGCTTTAAACACTCTAAAGCATTTTCACACAATATCCATAAAATTTTGGTAGAATGAAATCTGTTTACCTTGGTTCAACATCTGAAACACAGAAGAAGTAGTCCGCTTCAGAACTGATTCAGTGCTGGAAATGTTTAAATTAGCCAAGGACAGAGAGTGCAGGACACATATCACCAACTGGCTCAACATAGCCGCAATTTGACCTCATACAGACTTCTACGGAGCCAACAAGTTAGCAAACACTGTGAGACATTTGCTTTTTCACTGCTCTGCAGTGGGCTGCAGTGCATTTATGAAAAATTAGAGTTCCTTTTAGGGATATGTTACAATTATAAAACATGCCATTTGTGTATTATATGAAGAGAAGATATATTAAAAAGCTCATGTTTCATACCATTCTGATGAATCAGTCTGAGCAATAGCAAAAGTGAAGGAGGAAACAGGAAGAAGGAGAGGGGGATTTTTGACCTTAAATTACATTTCGTGCCAAAATCAGCAAACCACCATGATACTACAATCAGGATTCAGTCGTCTGAACCGTCGGTGATGTTCTGCATTGGTCAAAAGCAAAGCAGGCAAAGAAAACAAATCTACTTCTTAAATTCAATGTTGTTTTTCACTGAAGATTATAGAGCTTTAGGTATTTTAGTGAGATAAGAGAGTCTTGCAGTGTTTCTTTTGAAACAAATAAGATGGAAATTAAGATAAGAACAGATGCTACATCCATGGACAAATCTGCCAGAGAGAAAACATGTTTATACAGTTTATTTTAGTATTTTAAATACATTACATCAGTCTGTACTTTGTGATTCACATTAGTTTTAACAAGAGCCATTTGTAAAGCAGATATGTGTGTGGTTCTGTTGAGTTCTTTCCTGCTCTGTGCGTGTGTGTGTGCACCACTGTTTACATACAGTAGACGTGCAGAGACATGAGTCAGGTAACCAGCAGAGGGTGGAGACAGCTTGGTCCGGTGCCAGGAATGTATGAATGGAGAAGTCTGCAGAGTATTGTTCTGCCTTCTGAAACAGCTGCTATTTATAGGATTTGGAAAAGGGTGGATTGCGGGAAAAAAGCCCAGCCCATTTGGGAGACAGTGGGGAAAACTGAAGGAGTCTGAGGAATGACTGGGAGTACAAACAGTCGTGTACTTTAACTTTTCCTGTTTAAATTTCAAAGGAAAGCATGCTGGCCAAAGAAAAGCTACATGTGTTTTTTTTAGTCATTTAAAGTCAAAATCTATCTTTTTCTGTCATCATTATCTTTATGTCATGTAGAAAGCTTACTTTAACTCCCGGATATTTAATTACGGCACACTTCTAGATCTCTATGTTACTATAGCAGAAGCTACAGTAGCCTCTACTATAGTGATTCGCAATTAAAATTACAATTAGACAAGCAGTAACACTTTAGATGTTGAAACTTTAAACATCAATTGAACAACCAGTGAAAAAACAGTGTTTTTTTTAGTTCTCAGAACCTTTTTGATCAGCTCATATCGGCCCTTGGTGCAGCTTTCTGACACAAGCTCTTTTAGCTGATGCCTCTTTAATGGCACCCTCCCTTTAATATATCTTTCCTCTGATTGGCTGTTATTCACAGACAGAACTTCGAGGCTTTTCTGTTCACAGAGACTAACATGACCATATTAGGGAGATCCCCTCTTACTGACATCATACAGAGCCATGAAGAGAAAAAAGAATTTGAATATCAAATGTTTTGAGATTTTTGGCTCTGAATGAATATTTTTGCATTGGCCCCATGGCTTTAAACTTAAAACTTTAATATGAGCATCCACATTACATATGATATATAATAACAAGGAAAAGCACAACTGGCCCAGTTAGGCTTGAACACTAATACTGTGGTTGTAGTAGAAGCTACTACAGTGGAGACTCTAATCTAATCTTTTCTGTGTAAATATTTCCTTTATGAACTATATTTCTTACACAGGGCCAATGTGGAGAAAGCTATAAAACATTACTCTCACACACCAGCAGTGTCTCTGACTTTTCACGGCTCACCTCACTTTGAGTCCCGCAGAGGGTTTCACCTCTGGTAAAGGGCTCGGGGCAGTTTTTCCTTCCCCGTCTGCTACCTGCAGCTGTCAGTTTTTGTGTCCTTGTTGCAACTGAAACATCAAACACAAATTTAGGCAGGGTCCACAATTTGAACACCTGCAGCTCTCTCTCTCTATATATATATATTCAGCTCAGTGCTGATCTTAGAGTTATGCAATAGTTTGCACAGAACACAGAACCAATCATTTTACAGTCTTCATTTCATTAGGCCTCAGCAATCGTCCACAAAATCTCTTCATCCTTCTCTTACGCCACTGTGGCTATGGAAACAGCTCCTGGAGGATATGGGCAGCAGGCTCCGCGCAGAGGGACTTTATTTTTATGTTGTGAACTTATCACCAGATTAATTGGAAATGTGATGTGACTCGCTGCAAAAACCCAGTGGTCATTTTGGGCACCCGCTAATGCCAAATTGGCTTTATAAAGACTGTATTTATTTTTTATAAATATTTTTGTCTCATAAGAATCCTTTTATAGCTTTAATATTTAGTTAAGTAAACTGTATAAAACAGTTTTCATCTAACTGACTGATGTGGAGTTGGTCTAATAAGATAAGAAAAGATAAGATAAGAAATGACCGTGTACAATAGTACAATGAAATTGAAAACTGTCCCACGTCAGCACTAAGTACAACTAAACACAACAAAACACAACACAACAACACACAGCAGATGTTAAAGTGGGTTTTTTTTAAAGTCCAAAAAAGGTATGAGCAAAAAAGACTTGACTTAATAAATAAATAAAAGAATGAGTGAATGTTTACTGCACATTATTATTGCCCCCCAAAAATGTCCAGGGAGGTAACCAATGAGATCAGCTAATGCAGGGATGTCGAACTCTTTTTAAATCACAGGCCACATATGGTCCACTTTGATCTTACCCACTAAACAGTGGACGTCAGACAGATGTGCAGATCATGTTTTTATATATATACCAATTCTGGACATCTGTGTGACATCTGAATTTGGTCGACAATTTGGATGTCCAACCATCACCCAACCTGGACGTCAGTATGATGTTCAACATTTGAACTTTGGACTGGGTAATTTTCTTGAACATCATGTGGATGTCTATGGCAGGCGCAGGAAACTTACATGATTAAGAAATGTAATTTTTTTTATTTACAAATTTCAACATTGTTATCAACATGATACGTATAAATGTGGATTATTTTTAAACAAACACAATTTATTATGTATTAGCCTATTGTTTTATTCAGTAGGCTATTACATGTTTGTGATCGGTAACAGAAGTTGCAACCGACAGTATGTGCAAGTGTGTGTGTATGAACTGGACATACTTTGCAAACTGCCTGTCAACAACCACAGTTGGACTATAAATAGCCCGTACACAGAGGTCCTATGAATGTCAACACTAGAAGTACAGTATAGTAGATGTAAAATTTTTTTTAAAAAGACATCAAAACAAAAGTTGTTGCGGACCAAAATTGCACCTCCAAAAAATGACTTAAAAAGACGTCACTACAACGTCACTTTGTGCATGGGGCAGACCAGTGAAACTCCAGTTTCTGTCAGTGTAAAAAGTTGAACTATGTATTGAGATATCTTAATATGACACAAATAAGAGCAATTTAAACATTATGTGTCAGTTTTTCTACATGGTAAAGAACTACTGCTGTAGTAAATGTAAAAAATCATTCTTCTCATCATCATTTGAGCGATGATTGTAAGAATGTTTGTAAAATTACAGAAACCTATAATCCAATTACACAGCAAAATCTCCAGTGTTAAATTAACACTGGAGAGTGTCTATATGGGTCCACACCTCTGAGTGTTAAATACAACACCGTTGAGTGTTAAATTAACACTTTTGACAGTGTTATATGTTTAAAAGTAACCTAGTCAGTTTTGAAGATTAACAATGGCTAACACTGAGCAGTGATGATTTTCTAACACTGGAATATTTCTAACATTTTGAGTTATTTTCCAGTGTTAGACAATGTTACATGTTGTAAATATTTCTTAACAAAATGCAGTAGTTTATGATATTCTGTGATCACTAGATGTTTTATATTATTAAACAATACGATATATTTAATTAAGATATATGAATGACAATGCAAGTTTAGCAGTTCAAAAAATTCTACATAGGAACAAGTTATTTAGATGTATCACCACTTTGCCAGGGTCTGGAAGAAGACCCAAATTGCCAACCTCATAGGAAATTACTTAGAATATTCAGGAACAACCAAGGAACCACTCAGGCTCAAGCCTGCCATGAACTGGAAACTGCTGGAACACCACAGTGTCACTGTCCACAGTGAAGTGAGTTTCACGTCATCGTAAATCGAGAGGGTGCTGACTAAGACCGAGGAGCCTGCTCCAAAACTGACACCTTTTTGCTTGACTGAAATTTGCAGCTGTCCACATGGACAAGCAAAATGCCTTCTTGAGAAGAATTTTGTGGTCAGATGAGAAAAAGATTGAGGTATTTGGCATGACAAGAGGTACGTTTGGAAGAGTAAAGGTGAGGCTTTCAAGTCTTAAGAATACTGTATCAACTGTTAAGCGTGGTGGTGGTGGCATCATGTTCTGGGGCTGTTTTGCTTCAAGTAGTACTGCTACAGAGTGGTCAGAAATCCAACCAGAATTATACCAGAAGGTTTGTGATGACTACCAAATGCTTCTGGTTGAGGTGCAACTTGCTGAGGGACATTTAACCAAACATTAACAGGGGTGTATCTATACTTGTATGAGTACCTGTATGTATACTTTTGACCCTGTGTGGGATAAAGAAAATCTAAAACAAATTCAAACGTGTTCATCCAATTCTTTAAAAAAACAGTCCAAAATTACCATGACATGATGTGTGCATAAACCTTTTGCCAGAAGAACTGCTGTAGGTAACATTATGACACAGGCAACTTTTTCCCCTTATATTTGCATTTTACACCCATCATACACTTATCAACTTATCATTCCTTATCTTTTTAAGCTGACTTCTCAGAATAAAGCTGTAACTATCTTTACTAGTGCTACCATTGTTGCAGCTTGAACCGGTTGGTTGTTGTAGCATGTACAGGTTTCTTATTTCAACAACATTAGATTGGTGGATATTCTCGCCGAAGTTCATTGCATGTTCTTCTTCTTTGAGTGTGGAACGTTTTCAACGTGACATCCTGAGACTCTGGGTGCCGATCAATGCTGCTGAGCTTAAATTTCACTTGGAGGAAGCTGCCTCTGCAGAGGATGTGCTCACTTAAAACGTGCATGGCTGAAGGAATGTTTTCGCTGGAGAACCCCCAACATGTTTCCCGTGGTGTCAAATCACCCTGCCCGCATTCATACTACTCAGTGACTTCAGTGTTTGTTTTTTTTAATGTTTAATCGTGTGCCAAGCACCATAACAAAGACACAAATTTAAAACTCAACTTTAGCTGCTGGAACGCAGCTATGTAAGCCAGTGACGTATGCTTAACTGTTAAATATGTGACTATAGTTCTCTCAACATTGATCCCTAAATTCTTACGACACAGATAAGATGAGAAAGAGAGTGAGACCCAAATGGTGCAGCAATATCTAATGTCATAATCTGTGAGCAAGGACAAATGAAGTTTAATCACTTACTCAATTTTACCCCCTTTTAGACTTTAGCAGAGATCTTAAGGGTGTATAAAAACTGCATGAAAGTAAGGAAAGCCAAATGGCATTCAGTAGGGAGTTGATGAAATGTCACCAGGCACTTATTGTGATTGTGTCCATTCTAAATATAGCTTCCTGCTGTCTGTTCTATATTTCAAACTGTTTCGTGCTGCTGCACTGATCTCTATTTTTACACCAATATCAAAAGAGAGGGCAGCGTGTGATTTTAAAATAGCGTAATATTATCTGTGTCACTGGGGAGAGGGTTTCAAGCATGACACACATAAAGCAACATGGTCTGGTTTCCTTTCCATGGTAAAGTCAAGCCAGTGGCTATATTTGCTTATTTACAAACGCAAAATGGCCTTTGATAAGCTTGCTGTTTTCCTGACTTTGTGCCAAATTGTTGTTTCTGAACGCAATCCACATCAGCCAAATGTTGCATTCTCATATTTGATGATATCTTTGAACAATAGCTAAGGATTCTTCAAGGGAGAATTCCAGGTAATGTGCGACTCACCTCGAATGAATTCACAAGCATACAAAATGTAACTGCTAAAACCAGTCCAGCGAGTTGGATGGTGCACATGAAAAAAGTCACCTAAGGAAACTGACTTTTGAGCCAGCTGAGCATGGGAAAAATGCACTGGAAAGTTTTGAGTTACAAGTGAGGTAAGATGGAAACAATGGCAGGACAGATCGAGGAGATCACAAATGGAAACTTCCGAGAGGACATTTGAGTCAGACTATTTTTTTTTTCTTGCGTTGCCCTTTATTTGCCTGTCAAAACAATATATGCAAACATGAGTTTGCTTCACTCAGACGGCAAGTAAATAGACTGGTTCCTATACAGCGCTTTTCTACTTGAACACTCAAATCAAAACAAAACAAAAGAAAATGCCACAGTTAACAATATTCATAGAAGCTTTTTCATAGAAGCTGTTTTATACACGTAAGTGCTTTCTATCTAATATTCACACTCCAACGAATGCATTGTGGAGCAAGTTTTGGTTTATTATCATGTCTAAGGCTACTTTGGCATTCAGACTGGAGGAGCCAGAGATCAAACCAATCTTTTAACTAGTAGATGACGTGCTCCACCTCCTGAGCTACAGCCACCGACAGCAAGAAAGAGTCAAGGCCCTCTGATCTCATCTTCATATGACCTGGGTGAACTGTATCGAGATGGATATTATCCCAAAGTACTGTTTAAGTGTTGTGGGATAATCCCACGGTTGCACTTGAAACTGAAACATCCTTAAGGTCATGGCAAACAGATTGGAACACTAAAATTCAGAGTTAGTTAAAGAGCTTACTGCAAGAATTTTTATATACTGTGTAGCTTGTGCTACGACGTTTAGAAAAAACACCTTATGCAACCAGCAGCCACAGGCCTCTGAACCATCTTACCACAATGTGCTGCAGCTGAACTCAAACTCATTTAGTCTGCCCCCATGAGATACTCACTGTATGCAAAGTGCATGTTTGGACTTGGTTTATGTGTTTGGAGACAATCATATTATCTGTTCATATAATTGCAGGTGCTGTTGAGTTTCTTCTTCACAGTTGCTTCATCATCACTTTTCCAGGCCTGATATCACCTTAAATTACACCTCACCCGACAGCAAGGCACTGTTCTGGATATTTTGAAAACCATGCATTATACATCTAATTTCAAATCTGGGTATGATATTTAAATGATGTAGAAAAGCTGTTTAAAAAAAAAAAGAAGTAAGAATGTTTTTTTGATTCCAGTTAGACATGAGAGTTTATGCTATGCCTGTTTATGCCCTGTCCTTATCTTCAACGTCATGCTGCTCTATTGTATCTTAATTGTCCCTTGGGGATTGTTATGATCCAATGTTGTCAGTGTTTTGTTTTATGCGTGACTCCTCCCACCAGAGGATGGCTGTGGGTTTTTCCCCCTTCTCTTTTAGGAGTTGGACACCTGGGCGTGCCTGCCGAGTAGTTGGGTGGAGTCTCTTCCTGTCCTTGGATTGGATAATTGGCTAATCACCTCCAGTATTTAGCTACCAGATGACAGCCACCTGGCTCCCTCTCTACTAGCCTCCACCACCCAACAAATAGCATGAGCTTTTGATTCGGTTTTTTGATAGAGTGTCTGTGCCCAGTGAGTTGCAAGTATAAACGTGTGTGTATGTGTTGGTATCTTAGTTTTGTAAATAGCTGTAAATAGATTTGTAAAGTAGCAACTGAGTATTTTGTTCACCTTGTATATATTGTTCACTGCAGCAGCCTAGTAGGCGTGAGAAGCCATTTTTGTTGATTAAGTTTTCTCCTGTTTTTCATGTAGAAAGTTAGGTAAGTGAATTGTCTTTTGTTTGGTTTTCATTTTGTGTAAGAAAGCATAGGGACCATTAGGGAGTTTTGTTTGTTATTTTTGGCACTGCTCACTGCTGAAGCAAATAAATGGCTGCTTAGCATTTTAGAAGATACTATTGTTTGGGTTCTTGTTTTGTTGGAGCGGGAGTGGGCCAATTTTTTGTTGCGTCTATTACACGTCTAGACAAAGAACGTAACAGGATAAATAAAGTCTTTCTGATTCTATATCCTCTCAGTTGTTACTTCATTAGTTAAATCTTGTTAGTACAGGATGGAGCCATCTTTTGCCAGATCCTCACCCTCCCTCCACTTTTTCAATTAATTCCCTTGCCCGGCCCAGGAGCCACCGCCAGTCCCCTCTGAGGCCTTCCCCAAACTGCAGCCTCAATTTATGTTCAAGCCATCTGCCGTTACCTACTAGAAATGCTGTCGAACCCAAAATGAGGATGTGGTTCCAGATAGTGAATGTATGTATATAAAGTATTTCATATCACAAGACAGCAAGAAAAAACCAAATTCCTTTCAGCACATAAGCTTTCTTCAGATACACATTTGGGTGTAGCCCTTGTAAAATGTCACTAGGACCTTGTTTGTAGCCGATATACACAGATACCCCGAAGATCTTGCTTTATATCTAAAACCTGTGTGTATTTTATTGTAAGATCTAGATAAAATAGGTGTAGATAAATAATAAATGCATTTGAACTAAAACCCTTAATCAGAAACACAGTGAGCACTCCTCCAGTGGAAGAAGTGTATTGGATGAGGATGGAGTGCTGTGAGTGGAAGAACTATACATTTAGTCATGCAAACTTTTAGTCATGTGAATTACCACATTGCCTGTAATCCCTTTAATTAAAGACTTATAGTCTTTGTTACGACTGGCAATTATGGAGGAATAGATCCATAAATCCAGTGTCACCACTCTGCACTCACAGGGGAAGTTAAAGCAAAGCATTGTTTAAGATCAGCTACATTATCCACAAAGTTAGATTTGACAGCTGCCCTTATTAGACAGAGTAACGGCACTCTGCAGTACAGCCTTAAGCATGAAAGAACTGAAACAGTTCTGTAGGCTTCACTCAGCACATTTCATTGCTCATTTTGCAGGGAAGATATTTTAGTCAGTGACATTTTGATTGTCAGCGTTTGGCAAGTGGTGGGCTGATAATTCACATTGGAAAGCTGACTAATTGGGCACCACGTCCAAAAGACTCGCTGTCACTGGAGGCTGGCCAGAGTTAAGATGATTTCATGCAACTGAAGAGATAATTCACTTGCAAATTTCCCTCGGCAAAGAACGAGATATGCGTGCGAGTTCTCTGGCCTCGATAGTAATCCTGGTCGCAAAGCAGATCTTTGCTGTTTTTTCCTCACATTCTTAGTTTTAGTTCAAATTTCTCATTATTTCAATACTTCCTGGTACCCTCAACACAGACATGAAGTCTGATGGCACTGCTGGGGCAGACAGTTTGAGCTCAATCAAGTAAATCTATGCAAATAAAGAGGAATCATGTCGCCCAACCTTCCTGTCTGCAAAAGGTATGCAAACATGCAAGTCATCTGACCGACCTCTGTTCTATGACAAATTTGCAATATAATGTGTATAAATATTAAATGGCAGCCGTTTTTTAATGACAAGTAAAAATATATATACTCCCTAGCCATTTTTACACATATATAGAACTTTAGTAAACAAGAACAAATGTCTGTTTTTATCCTCAGCTAAGTATAAAATTTAAAAATTTTCATTGATGAGGTTTTCATGAGTAAAGCCTTGATTTATTTATTTATTTTTAAAGTTTTCATGAGCATTCATTTGGAGTAGTTTCTGGTCACCTAAATACTGTGTGTCCTCACTGTCCTTAACTAGTATATGTGCGCCAGATTTCATTGACTAATTGTTAACTATGTGTATTTGGTGCTGGACAGTTTCGAAAATTGGATTTAATGGAGTTCTCTAAGAATCGGGCATATATATACAAGATTTACAAAATCTTGTTTCCATCCAAATAGTTTTAGATACTACTTTGTGCTTTTGCAAAATAATGGCTAGAATAGTAGACAATTTACTAAAAAAGTGTGCCTGTAATTGTATAATTTTCTTTGTGTTGAAAATATCCTGTGTCACAAGCTAAGACCAAACATGGAAATGATAGGAGAGGACTTTATGTAAAATTCTGACGAGCTCTCAGGGGCCATTACAAACCACTTACCATATTTATACTATGAAATATTCAAGCAGCACTTTTCCCAGCAAGCACATAACCATTCTTGAAAGTCAAATGCAACCAAACTAAATGCAACATGTGAACATATGGTCGCTTTGCAGTGGGACAGCAGCCTCGAAGATATGCTTTTAGGTAAAGTCGAGTCAAGCGATGTGCAGTTAAATCACATTTGTATATGTCAAATAGGGGAACTTAAACAAGTTATATTTCAAATCAGATGCAAGCTAAAAACAGGATTTAAATGAGGACTCTGTAAAGCATTGTAGTTGTTTACTAGCCACTCTCCATTTTTGCTGGACTTTGTTTTGAGCAGGCACTCTGGTTGTCTTTTCCTGCCAATACTGGAAAGGATAGAGGTGGATTAATTGTCTCAGTAATTCTAATGGTGCAAGTCTGAAAGCTTCTTTCCTGTATGGGAAATGATATGCTAATGGCCTGCTCTTCCCTCTTCTATAGTCCTGTATCACAGCTGTCTGATGAGAGCATCAGCCTATAAGTGCCTGCTAATGATGGATGCTTTCAGTTTTATCAGCTGCAAGCAACTGGCTTCAGTAGTCCTGGTGAAATTATCCCTTTGCTTTGGCCTGAAAAGATCCATCTGTCTTTGTCTTCAGACATCCAGATAATGAGTTCTGTTAGGCATCTTTTCATGATTTGCAAATTTCTGCTGTTACCGTAATACATGTATTCAAAGCCGATCAATTGACAGTTTAAGCTAAATGAATGGAGCGGTACATTGGTTGAACCTATATTTCAGCAACTGTTAATGTCGAGTTAGGAAGGGCACAGATGACATTAGCTATAGTTGGAGTGATATATTGTTATGGTTAACAACTCTATAGTTCTGAAGTTTTTATTTTCTTTTTTTATTATTCTCATCTGCTCAATCAGTATGTAATAAAGCTTGAATAAGAATGGCAATTCACTTTACTTCCATTGCCCAGTACCAAAATAATTTACAGCTAAATAGCTGGATAGTTCTCTCTTGGGATTGCTGTAAACCAAATGCTAAAAGGAGGCTGAACATTGCACTTGCGTCACAGAATGATTCCCCTGAATATGTAAATAGGTAGTCACCACAGTAATGTTTTCCTTCTTAGGGAGGTGAAGATGGTGCAACATGACTTCTTCACAGCAGCAACTGTAACTGTAAGCTACATGGAAAGATATAAACCAGTAAGACAGAGATTAAAAACAAAAATCTGTGCCGACCCTGAGCACACATCTACAAATGCATGCACTAAAAGCTGGGAAATTCCAGCTATTACAATATGATGACATTTCATATACTCGGGCTCTATACACTTTGACTGATTGTGTTACATCTGCATGCCTTCCTCACTGGCCACTCTATTGGTAGCACCTTACTAGTACTTGGTTGGTCATCACAACTGTCTTAATTCTTCACAGCACCCATTCAACAAGGTATTCCAAGCACTTCCATACTGACATGTTAACATTTTATTCAGTGATGCAAATCTCCTGTTCCAACACATCCCTAAGGGGCTCTATTGGATTTAGATCTGGTGACCAGATCTATATATATATATATATATATATATATATATATATGAATGCTTTCCAGTGTTTCCATTGGTTTTCCATTCATTGTGAGGATATACATATATATTTTTAACCACATTTCCTTATCATATCCGCAGAAGAAGGAAAGGTAGAATTATCACACACATAAAGCGAGTGTGAGTTAAGTCAGGAAGAAGATTTATTTGCTTAAGCACATACAGATATGAAGCAGGTTCCTGTGAAACAGCCTTTCATGAGAGGACGTTGTTGAGGTTATATTACATAACTATCCAATGAATGTTGCAGAGGTCCATATTATTCCATATTTTAATACGATTTATTTTATTTACAGCATCTTTTCAATGTTATTAGTACAATTTTTAGCATTATCCTAAATAACTTCTATATCTTTTATTTCATCTTGGGCATTAAAACTCTGAGCAATGTGCACACATAAGATTAAAACAATGTCTAGCGTCAGTAAGTCCTTAAAAACCTCCTTTCTTAGTTGTGGACGGCTGCATGGTTAACTGCACGAACATTTAGCAATATGCGTCACATGAGAAAGAGTGAAACATGCGCGTCAGTCTGGCACATTGATGAAATTAAAGCTGAGTCTGTGTTGCTGTCACTTGCACACCATGAAAGATGTGTGAATAAACTCTTAGCACATTAGCACAGAGACACATTTGTTT
Source organism: Mchenga conophoros (assembly GCF_057382185.1). NCBI lineage: Eukaryota > Metazoa > Chordata > Actinopteri > Cichliformes > Cichlidae > Mchenga > Mchenga conophoros. Next base: position 12,072,152 of record NC_140532.1, read on the forward strand.
ATGATTTAGTCTGTACAGTGGCTGAAATAAATTTTCTATCACAAAGGTTTGTAGTTGTTTTTTTTCTTCCCCCCTTTCTCACCATCTCTTCTCCCCTCTATTTTTCTTTCTCTCCCTCTCTTTCTTTCATTCTTTCTCCCTGTCCTATCCCCCAGTCATGTCTGTCCCATCTGTAACAACCAAAAATTAAATCAAATAAATACATAATTATAATAAAGGTCAATCAAATGGACCAATATGGCAAGGCCATGATGATCCAGTTGGTAAAGTAAATCCGCTTGGCATCTTTCTTGACCTTAAGACAACAACTCTGATGGCTAAAGATCCAAACGGGACAGGCAAAAAAAAAAAGTTTGTAGTTTAACAATTAGCTATAGATTAGCTATAAAGCTAAAGATTTTTGTGTTGTTGCGCCTATTACAGCAAACAAAAGCACAACACATTAGTTTTGACTTTGACTTACTTTTACTTACACGTATTTAATGTTTTGTTGGTTATGTACAATTTAACAGGCAATTAAGGTCAGCAATGTATGATAATATTAATCTAGAGGTCCTCTAAGCACTGTAAGGCAATGCATTTCTTTCAAAATAACCCATCCATCCATCCATCCATCCATCTTCATCCGCTTTGTCCGGGGCCGGGTCGCGGGGGCAGCAGCCTAAGCAAAGAGGCCCAGACCTCCCTCTCCCCAGCCACCTCCTCCAGCTTATCCGGGGGAATACCAAGGCGTTGCCAGGCCAGCCGAGAGATATAATCTCTCCAGCGTGTCCTGGGTCTGCCCGGGGGCCTCCTCCCGGTGGGACATGCCTGGAACACCTCACCCAGGAGGCGCCCAGGGGGCATCCTTGTCAGATGCCCGAACCACCTCAGCTGGCTCCTTTCGATGTGGAGCAGCAGCTGCTCTACTCTGAGCCCCTCCCGGATGGCCGAACTTCTCACCCTATCTCTAAGGGAGAGGCCAGCCACCCTTCGGAGGAAGCTCATTTCTGCCGCTTGTATCCGCGATCTTGTTCTTTCGGTCACTACCCACAGCTCGTGGCCATAGGTGAGGGTAGGGACGTAGATCGACCGGTAAATTGAGAGCTTCGCTTTTACACTCAGCTCCCTCTTCACCACGACGGACCGGTGCAGCGTCCGCATTACTGCAGCTGCAGCCCCAATCCGTCTGTCGATCTCCGGCTCCCTTCTCCCATCACTCGCGAACAAGACCCCGAGATACTTGAACTCCTCCACTTGTGGCAGGAACTCATCCCCGACCCGGAGTGGGCACTCCACCCTTTTCCGGCTGAGAACCATGGCCTCAGATTTGGAGGTGCTGATCCTCATTCCCGCTGCTTCACACTCGGCTGCGAACCGTTCCAGTGCGAGCTGGAGGCCTTCACCCGATGAAGCCAACAGAACCACATCATCTGCAAAAATCAGAGATGAGATTCTGAGGCCACCAAAGCGAAAGCCCTCCACCACTTGGCTGCGCCTAGAAATCCTGTCCATAAAAATTATGAACAGAACCGGAGACAAAGGGCAGCCCTGGCGAAGCCCATCACCCACCGGGAACGAGTCCGACTTATTGCCGGCAATGCGAACCAAGCTCTTGCAACGGTTGTATAGGGATCGAATGGCCCGTAGCAATGGGCCAGACACCCCATATTCCCGCAACACCTCCCACAGGACACCCCGAGGGACACGGTCGAATGCCTTCTCCAAGTCCACAAAACACATGTAGACTGGTTGGGCAAACTCCCATGCACCCTCAAGTATCCTGGAGAGGATAAAGAGCTGGTCCAGTGTTCCGCGACCAGGACGAAAACCGCATTGTTCCTCCTGTATCCGAGGTTCGACTAACGGACGAACTCTCCTTTCCAGCACCCTGGCATAGACTTTCCCAGGGAGGCTGAGGAGTGTGATCCCCCTGTAGTTGGAACACACCCTCCGGTCCCCTTTCTTAAAGGTGGGGACCACCACCCCGGTCTGCCAGTCCACAGGTACTGCCCCTGATCTCCACGCAACATTGCAGAGGCGTGTCAACCAGGACAGCCCTACAACGTCCAGAGCCTTCAGGAACTCGGGGCGGACCTCATCAACACCAGGGGCTCTGCCACCAAGGAGTTGTTTAACTGCCTCAGTGACCTCGCCCCCGGAAATTGGCGGGTCATTCCCCTCATCCCCAGACTCTGCTTCCTCCTCGGAAGACGTGTCAGTGGGATTAAGGAGGTCCTCGAAGTATTCCTTCCACCGCCTGACAATTTTCTCAGTCGACGTCAGCAGCGCTCCGCCAGCACTATACACAGTGCACTATACACTCAAAATAAACCGATTTCCTTATTTTTGGTTATCATATATTTAACTTTTTTTTGTGTACCTTCTTTATTTATTCCATATTACATGGAGCAACTCCATGAATTTCATAAATGTTGCACCTGCACCAGCCAGGAAATTTAATAATCCTCTGAAGTATGTGCTGTATTTCACACAGATATGCTGCAATGACAAAAGTCATTGCAGCTGACAGCCTGGGAAAATATGAGTTTATTATTAATCTGATTTATTAAAATCACTGCAGAAACAACTTTGCTTCAAAGTTATGTGCCTGCTATTTATAAATTGCATGAGCACATATTTTAATTATGATGAATTTGTTTTAGATGAGCACATGGTTTATGAAGGTCATAAGTTTGGCTTCATTTATTAGAATTAAGAAGCCAATGCTGCAATTGCTCAAACCTCCTATGATAAATGAAGGCATTCAAATGCAAAATTAAGCAGTCTTTCCAACATAACGAAAGCCTATTATACCTTTATTTTTTTTATAATCGCAGTTAATTCACACTCATCGCACCAGTAAACAAAGGTTAGTGAGGATTACTATAAATACCAGCTATGAAATCACATAAATGCTATAGTATTACAGGTACATGGTTAGCATACAAATATTTTAATACTTGAGTTTTTGGAGCTTCGGTCGGGTTAAAGTCATTGATAAAAGTTAAGAAAAAGACAGTCATGTACTGCAATAATGTTTGGACAACTTACCCCCCCCCAACAACAACAACAACAAGCAGTTGACACAAAACATTTTAGACTAATGAACTAAGAATGATTTGGTCCTGTGTGATTTAGAGTAACTTTTCCCTCTATGACTAAGCTACACAAGAAACCAGGTTAGAGGAGAAATCAGATTAAAGCAGGAAATTGCGGCATGCAGAGGGGAGAAACTAAAGCTGATAACATCGAATCAAACACACACAGATGTGTTTCCAACACTTGAGAGGACAATATATTGTATCTTATTTTTTGTTGACTTAACCTAACTGCTGCTCATCTCACTGTAACTTTGACCAGAAGTAACTCATTAACCAAAGTCTGAAATTCCTTTCAGACTTAGGTCATACCTTGTGGGAACTTGTAGTTTGTCCCCATAAGGAGGTAAAGTTGCAGATGCACGTTCCCAAAATAATAGTAATACAAGGACACACACAAATACACATATGTGTCTTTCTTAGCTATCACTACAAACTTAAATCTAAATCTAACCTTAGGCTCTAAGACCAACTATTAACCCCCTGATCAACACTTCAAAGTGCAGTGACCTCATATATGTACTCACTCCCAAGATTTAAAACTCAGGCTGGTCCTCACAAACGCAGCTATACAAGTACACATCCCACCTCACACACACAAGAAGGCATGCGTTACAGCGTGTCTGTGCAAACAGCCAATTATCTGAGAGTCTTTTTCTGGTCAACCAATCGGTGATCAGCAGCAGCATCCGCTCTGTTTTTTCTGGTTTCAGGAAGCAAAATTGTGTGCAGCAGAAGAAAACATGAACTCTTGTTCCACCTTGTGGCTGTTTTAAATATCCCCCCAAAAACAAAGATGTTCTTCTTCTTAAAGAGTGGACACGCAACAGATCCTGCTTATACCACGTTGTTTAGTTTCTCAGGTTCTCAGGATTTATTATACTTCATTACGATGCATTAGTTGTAGCTCAATGAACTCAAGTAAACCCTTTCTGAGGTTAAAATAATTATTGTGATCTATATTTTAGAGTATTAGAGTGTTGTCCACATCAATCTTCAATCATAAACAAAAATCCAGCATTAAAACTTTACTAATTAATAGATTACAGAATTATTTTTTCTATCCTTCATAGCTTTTAAAACTGCAGCAGTTGTGTAGATTATTTAGGAAAAGCTGTATTTGCCTGTTTAAAGCTTAGTTTCCTCTCAGATGATATAATAGAATTAAGCTCATGTGGCATACAGTGGAAATGAGGTTATCTGACGTAATGACAGAACCATTTTGGACTTTACTCCCTCTGCTTCAGCGCACTCCACAGGAGAGACGCAAGCGAGGAACCACGTGAGGGAGACATCATTAAGTTACTGCTGTTATTGTTGATGGTGGTGGTGTGGGGGGTGGAAGTGGTTGGGGTTTGTTTACCCCGCCCACCTGTCTGCCGTATAATAACTGCTGTCAGACGGCAGCAGTGGCACAGCAGCAGCCTCCTCAGAGAGGCACAATACAGCTGTTTCATTGAATATGGATGCCAACATTGTTGTTATGGGGATGGAGAGCGTTGGGAAATCAGGTAAAAAACAAACAAACACATTTTCAGTGGAGATGAGAGGTTACACTTACGTCTCTTTTCCACACAGTGAACTAAAGTTTGTGTCTTTTTAGCGCTGACTGTCCGCCTGTTAACTCGGAGATTCATTGGAGAGTATGGAGATATTGGTAAGTGCCCACTCTTTATTTTATTTATTTATTGCTAACTTTGATGCATTGATGCCTTAAACATCTCCTAAACTATCTTTTGTGTCTTGCAGAATCAATCTACAGCCACAGCTTCATAGTAGATGGGAGGGCGGTCACTCTCAATATTTGGGATTCACATTATTCTCAGGTAAGAACTTCAATATGTTGTTACTAATTCTAATTTTTCTATTTAAAAACTCCCGTTTCTTGATATATAGTGTTTAAAAATTTAAAAGAAATCCCAGTCTAAGTAAAAGCAAAGGTATTAGTGCTGGTATAAGGTAAATATATTAAAAGTAAAAGTAGGCTGTTCCTTTTATTCTAATATTATTTTTAAAATTATCTTAAAGTTCGAAGAACATTTTGAATGTGTGAGCTGGTCATGATAGCAATAAATAAAAAACTAAATATCTATAAGCTCGTGTCTGTAAGTCCTAGAAATGGAGTATCACAAAATAAAAATTTAAAATGACTGACTGTCTTGTTTTTGTACAAAAATATAAAATGCTAGGACAAATGTACTTTGTTGCTTTCTGCCTCCAACTGTTGCTTAATATGAACTTCAGTGTGTGGTTTTGCAGGATTTCTCTGCAGACTCGTCACTCTTTGAGAAGAAGGTGCGATGGGCCGATGGCTTTGTTGTGGTCTACAGCATCTGCGACAGGGCCAGTTTCAACACAGTTAGCAGGCTCATTCAGACTATCAAATCCACCAAGGACTGCCTGAGTGCAGACAAAGTACCCATAGTGATTGTGGGTAACAAAAGGGACCTGCACCACAGACGGACAGTGACGAGCGAAGAGGGCCGGCTGCTGGCTCTCAACACAGACTGCCAGTTCTATGAGGTGTCAGCCGCCGAGAACTACCACAGTGTCCTCATGGTCTTTCACGGCCTGGTGGACAGATTGAAGGATGCCAAGCTAACCACGAAGAAGCCTCTAAGGTTGAAGGGCATAGTGAAAAGCATGTCTGCAGTGTTTGCCAGGAGACGGACTGAGTCGTTTTAGTAGAAATGTGACAAAAGAAGAGGAGACTCCATCAGGTGGATATCTGTCAGTGAAACATTACCGCGTGTCGCATGTGTGTTAAAAAAAAACTCTATAAAAAGGTAAAAGCTGTTATGCTTCAGAGAACATGGGCACAAAACAATTTCACAGAGGTTACAGATGCTTTCTGCACTTTAACTGCACTTAAGTTAACATAGTGTCATTCTTCATCCAGCCTCTTGCCATTTAAAATCCAAAAGTGTGCAGCGATGTATGAATTGTGTTTGCAGTGTATGTGTGTTTTACAAGATTTTTTCAGATGTGGCTTCAGATCCAAAGAAATTCTATGCACAAACTAAATGTGCCTTTACTTATTATGTATATGCCAAAGATCATTTCTCATGATTAGAGTGAAAGTTTCTTCTCCCGAAAAAAGTGGCTGAAAAGTGCTAAATCCGTTAATTAATTCTTGGAAGTGACGCGTAATATTTCTATTTATTCAAGTCTAAACACTGTAAACGAACAACTGAATAAAGTGGTTTTTTGTCAAAGTGTTTTATATCTTTATGTTTGGTTGTTTGACTGTAAGTCAGTCCCTGAAATATACTGTTTGTATGAAGTTATAAGAATTTTAAATAAACCATGTGCAGAAAGATTTTCTATTGCGCTTGTTTGTTTTACAGTTATTGATTCCTGCTCACCCCAAAATGAGTGAGGATCCTGTGTGTACTTGAGATCAGCAAAGTCTATTCTGGTGGATACTCGGCTAAAACATTCACACCCATGTCTCAAAACTGTCTCACAACTTAACAGCACATCACACTTCGTGTTATGATTGTTTGAGACCTGGATTGTTGCAGTTATTCAAGAATAGATTTGCAGTTTTTTGTACAGCTTCCACATCCACATGAACACATCGACTTTTAATTTTTGCTTAATCCCACCAGTTCACTTTTCTCACACTGCATTAGCTATACCAAATAATTGACCAAAAGTGTGTATCAAAGCATAGGCTCAACGAGTCACAATCACAGTCAAAATTATGGTCTAATGATGGCCTAAGAAGATATAGGCTGCTTGATATATTTATTCTTGGACCATTATTAGACCACTTAAACCACTGCTACAAGTAGAACAAAGGAAAAGAAGGTTTTTCATAATTTCTGAGGTCTCTCATATATGAAATGGACTGTTATCCAAAAATATTTGTATTTATTTGCAAATGTATTAAATTGACAAATTTGTGAAAGCAATATAATGCAAACACTAATGGGAAATACTACAACTTGAACTTAATAATATCATCCTGGAAGCCTGGATTCATCCCAGACAGGGTGAGAAAGAGGGCATGGGTTTCCTATCCATGTCTTAAGAAATAGACTGTGGATATCTTGATGCTTTATGCCAATACAGGCACAAAAGTATGATAGCTGGACAATTCGTGCAATGAATGGATGCATATACTTTTCAAAACCTTTTGTTGTATATTAAAGTCTGTGATGTAGTGCAAGTAAAATCACCAGCAGTGACAGGGTTGAAGCCTAGAAATGATTCACCTCTATTATTTAACTTAAACATAGCTGACTCATTTCATGTCCCCTTGAAAGAATACTGGCAAAACATCCTTTGCAAATCTATTTAGGACACAGTACATCCAATGCCATTAACTTCGAGCTTATAAAACACATTCAAGTTTTACTTTGACCCATTCCTATAAGCCACAATCTTTACAGATGTCTTCTCAAGATAGGTCTTTGAAAATATTACATGATGTGAAAAATCCTTTGAAAATAGCCCTGATGTTACAAATCACATGCTTCTCTGACTCTTAGAACAAGGAACCTGCCAGTAACCCTTAAGAAGATCGAGCTTACAGATACGTTCAGCTGGCCCCACAGAGTCTGTCATCATTGGGAGAGAAAAGGAATATTTCTTACTTCATAAAAAGCAGGGAGAAGCCCAAATAGATGAAGAATTTATACTAATACCCTGTCTGCGTCTAGTACTTTGCACTTCTATGGAGACTCCCTACAGAAACCCAGCGTGATAGGCTCAGCATCACCTATATCAACACCATGTTCTATTAAATCAGTTTGCCTGGAAACAAGCGTGCGCACCTTCAACTAAGTTCAGCCAGTTGTTTACTCACTGAACCACTGCCCCGATCGAAGCAGACACAAAAATAATCAGGAAGTAAGTGAGAAAGCCTGGGGGCTATCACACACCCGGCAACGTGTCTGACAAAAGCTTGTCCAGAATAACATCCTCATTTGTGCAAGTATGTGGATTCTTTGTCTCTGACACAGAGAAGAAAACTCTTGGCTTCAATCAGATTAAAATGTCCATCAGGTGCATTTCTTTAGGCGCATTTCTTAACCGGGTGTTTAATAGAGTATCGTGAAAAGTGTGCAGATCTAATCTACTCAGATTATGTTGTTGTAGAAACACCCTTCTTCAATTCACACCCATTCGTTTTTTCCATGATAATCTGCAGATTCCACTCTGCAACCAGCAGACCACTTCCCCTGAAGAAATACTCTAATTTGTTTCTAGCCTGCTCCAGTGAACTTGGTCTGACCCTAGAGATTAGGTAGCAGACATATGCATTCTCCTGCGCTCGCCTTTAGCCTCATCTGTCAGGTGCTGGGAAGATGTCCATCTTTGAGGCTATTAAGGGAGCAGCAGAGGAGGGCAAATGGCAGATAGCTGGTGCTGCTCTCCCTACTTTCTGTTCTTGTGTATGAAGAATTTGACAGAAACAAGGCAGAGGTTAACAAACCAAGACTGGAGCAGTCTAGGCCCTGCAGGACCTTGTCACAGTCTCTGACCCCTCAAGGTCTTTACAGCAGGGCTTAGACAGAACAGAAGCCTGACAAAATGTTTCACCTGTGAGAGCAGCTTGCAGCTTTACTCGGGCGGGCTGAAATGATGTGTCTCTTGAGCAATGACACTTAGAGGGAAGTGAAACTTTTACAAAAAGGAGAAAAGTGTAGCTAAAAAGCATGCACTGTGTAACCACTTGTCATGCCATTGACTGAGGAAACAGCTTTGGAATGTTTAAACAGCAACAAGTTCTTTGGATATGTGGCAAACATTTTGCATCCAAGTGTTTTTTGTTCCAAAAAAGCCACCAAAGGGGTTTTGAAGAGCCTTTTAGTGCATTTCATGCACATTACAAAGAGCTGACCATACATCATGAATATGCACTTTGGGTATCGGATTCTTACTAAGTGCTACCTATAATGTCTTACATGTTTTTGGATTAAAATTCGACCAGCATGCAGCTCATGCCACTTGAAGCAGTAGAGTTTCAACAACAGTAAAATCATAAACTGTTCTTATGAATAAAGTGATTTTTTGTTGTTGTTCAGGGTCGTTGTAGTCTTTAGATGTTAGATATTTTGCAGCTGCTCATCAGATCTTTTTCTGCCTTTACATCAACCCGAAAACTTCAAGGCACAAACATGTGAAGGTGCTGAAAGTGTTTCACAGCTTCACTTGATGCTATCACATCAGCTGCAGAAAACACTAATATTATCTGAGCCCATGCAACAGGACAACATGAGGCTACCAGTGCACTGTGTGTGCATTTACAATGCAATTGTCCACGTTAATATATGTCCAAAATTTGTGTTCTTTAGCAGATATATAAATATAGAAAAAAGTACACCATACTTCTAGTAACTCATTTTGCTAACTGAATGCACATGTTCACCTGTGGGGTTTTAGCATTTTATCCAGTATATATAGTTTATTTTTGACTTATTAAAGATTATGCTATTATACTTTTGACTATTGTGACCATTGGCGGTGGCTGTAGCTCAGGTGGCAGAGCAGGTCAGCTACTAATCAGAAGGTCGGTGGTTGCCTCCTAGCTGCATGCCAAATATCCTTGGGCAAGATACTAACCCCATGTTTGCCTACTGGTGGTGGTCAGAGGGCCCGGTGGCGCCAGTGTCCGGCAGCCTCGCCTCTGTCAGTGCGCCCCAGGGCAGCTGTGGCTACGATGTAGCTTGCCATCACCAGTGTGTGAATGTGTGTGTGAATGACTGAATGTAGTGTGAAGTGACTGAGTAAAGCGCTATACAAATGCAGGCCATTTTCTGAACATAAGTAGCCTGATTATATGCTATTTCACTTATGCTGAATTGCGTTTTGTAAATATTTCTGTGCAGAGACTGTCTGAATAGATGAGTTTGAAGCTATTTTTTAAGGATGCCACAGAGTCAAGGGCACAAAGAGTGAGCGGTAAATTGTTCCAAAACTTTGGTGCCAAGGTTTGAAAAACACAATCCCCCCATAGTGTTCAGAGGGATGCATTAGATCACAAGAAGGTTTCAGCTTGGAGAATAGGGGTGGAGTAGTTTGTGACAGATGCTGCAGGTTTAGTTAAATGACTGCCCTTAATTCAATATTTAATATTTAATGTTTAATGTTCCTAAAACTGAATCCTTCATTACCCTCCTTTATTTACTGTTAAAATAGAAGGTGGTCTAAAGCAGTGTTTACGGCCTGCATTAAAAACAGGCTCTGGAACCCAAAACCAGCCACTGACCTTGAACTGATACGACCGCCTTCGCCATGTTGTATTAGAAATTGTGATTCACCTCATAAGGAGGCTCGTGTTTACTCCTCTGTCTTTCAGGTTCAGTGATCACTGCTGGAGATCAAGCTACTGTGGAGAAACTACTTTAGAGTTTGAGGAGATGTACTCTGGGATGTACTTTTTCTACACATCAGTGACGCTGAGCTGATGACTGCGTACCGGTGTCGTGTCTACTTATATAAACGTGGATTGCACAAATCACATCTGTTAATCATATTTTTATCTAGAAGACTCCAGCTGTGATTCTTTATATTATTGTAGAAAAAGGTTTGTCCAGCTGCCCATAAGTTTGGCAGCTAATGGTCTCAGAAATCTCAAAAACTGCTTGGACTCCTGCCTTCTAGCATTTGGTCAAATAGTAGCTAAAGCACTGAACCCTGACTGACTGCTTGAAGTCAAAGTCACACAGCTACCTCTGGAAGTGAGCATACCTCAAAAGTATGTAGAGCATGGTTTAAAATTCCTTTGCAAAAATTGCAGACCCCCCACAAAATAAAATTAAGTGGACAGGATTAGCTGTGTTCGCAGATAATCAGTGTGTCTCTGTCACTGTGACAACAAAGAAAAAGAAACAACAAAATAAAATAAATAAATTGAGCATCTAATCCATACATTTTTATTTTTAACTCCTAGTCACCCTCAGAAATCCAACAAGTGTTTTTATTTTTTTTTCCAGGTTAGCTGGAGGCACATTTTGAAGAGACATACCTGATCAATGCAGTAACACAATGTAATTTTCTTTTGCCTTATTAAAGGCAAGCAGGTCTTATTTCATTACTGGGAAATCGACATGGACTAGGAGGCCAGCAAGTTCAATGATCTGGTAAACAAAGAAATAAAATGTAAGGAGAAGGTGGACCCAGTTGTAAATGTTACAAACCCACACATGAATTCTGTGAGACAGTAATGCATGGAACCATTTGGATTCATTGGAAAGGAGCAAACAGTATCTGGCTGACTGCTTTCACAGAGACAGAGAAGGGTTTAGAGAGGCTTAAACTGCATTTTGATCACGTTTAGTCTACAGTGCTTGGAGGGCTTGGTATTTATATCGGTTTATTCTAGCAATATTCATATTGAAATGGAGATGGGAAAAAATAGGCAGCAATTTAAAAGCCTGATTTAAAGGTGGCTGGAGCCGCGAGAAGCAGAAGTAAACGGTTAGTTTTATAGCAGAAGTTTCCTTTATAATCTGATTGAGCCGCTACTCTATTTATGTGAACTGAAACTTATTAATTCAGCTAATGCTAGCCCAGGATTAATTCTCCTCTCATAGTACCTAAAAAAGTGTATACCAGTATAGGCAAGTGTATGAAATGAGACAATTCTTGGCCATTTTATCTATCTATCTATCTATCTATGAGGAAAATAAAGCATATAAAGCACCACAAGCTTAACGCCCCCCGTTTAGCTTAGAAAAGGTTTCACCTGGACTCTTGTGGTGTTAAAGGCTTTGTAAATGTGAGAATAACTTTTAAATTCCTAATAAAATGTTTGCTCCGGGGGGTCTGGCATGTATGGACTGTAAGACTGAAGTGCTCAATGAGCTTTTTTTTTTTTGTTGTTGTTAAATATTAATTTTTTTTTTTAAGTGTTAACTGTTCAAAAAATGCCAGCTATCCCTTTACTTGTGCCCTTTTGGATTTGCCAAGCTCTCCCACAAAGGTTTAAGGACCTCCTGCAGTGCTGCGCTGCTCGGCACCTTTCCAAATAAGGCCTGGAAGTTTACACACACCAACCATAATTTACCCCCAGCAGTGAAAGCAGAGAGAGCAGTGAAAGCACAGAGTTCAACAGCACTTTGTGCTGTTTCATGTTAGCATTTAGTGGCATTTCTCACTGCAATCTCTGAAATCTAAAACCCAATGCACACAAACATAGTCTTTTACATGTTGTATCGCAGATTTTCAGAGCTTATTTGCTTGTTTTCAAGCTCATTCAAACAGCACAGCAGAGTTTAATTGTGGCACGTGGTAAAGTTGCTGTTTGATGTGTAAAATATGCTCATGAGAATAATGAGAGACAGTTACAGGACCCAATAGCCTCATCTGTCAATTAACTGACACGAACATGGCAGATTTCACCAGCAGGTAGTTTATTAAAGTGACGTCTGCTTCACTCTCTCTATTATCTTATGACACAGAAGCATGATAATGCATGATATCAAATTCAGTACAGGACTGTCCTGCAGCTCATAAAATGGCTCTTAGTTTGATTGAAAACATTTTAATCTGCGTGATTCTACAGCTCAAGAATATATTTGCTCATTTGAGCCTTTATTAACCTCATACTACACAAAGGCTATTCATGTCTGGAGGACAGGGCTGATAACGCTTTGATCTAATATAAGATGGGTGATTAAGTTGAGAAAATGTTTCCTCTCACATGAGAGGTTCACGTGGAAAGGAAATGAGAGAGATTTTCACACGTGAGCCAGTAAATGAAATCAGGCATGGGGTGTGAGTGACTCATTGCAGCATAATGGGTGGTGGAAGGTTGACTAGACAACGCCTGTGGCACACCATGCCTGCTGTAACTACCCATAAGTGGTCTTCCACTGAGGCTCAGACAAAACATATTCTGACCTCTCCATCACGACATTCCTTAAATTGAAAATTAATGAAAAAGATCGAACACAGCAGCTCACCAGAGAGGATGTATGAAGGCTGAAATAACACTGATGCTGTTTTGGCCCTTTTTTCTCTCTCTTGTTGGAGTTTATAAAAGCACACTTGTGCTGTAAACGCCCCTCCCTGAGCCTGGCTCTGCTGGAAGTTTCTTCCTGTTAAAAGGGAGTTTTTTCTTCCCGCTGTTGCCAAAGTGCTGTATAAATAAAGTTACATTGAAGAATATGCCTACTTTTTTATTTTTGCTACAATTAGAGAACATAGTAAATGTACATCATTGGCTTAGGTTAGATTCCGGGGTGACCCTTCTCACCCTGGACACAGTCTGTTTGACCTGCTCCCCTCAGGCAGGAGGCTCCGGTCCATTCAGACCAGAACCTCTCGCCATAAGAACAGTTTCTTCTCCTCTGCTGCTGGACTCATGAACAATAACCATATGACTGTTCGCACCACAAACACATGACCCTACGCTGTGTTCACTGCATCATTCCATTTTTGCACTGATCACCACCTGCATTCATGTATATATCTACCTTCTTAGCACTTTTAATTTTAATTTTTAAGTTTATTTAAGACTGACAGTACGTTTTGCACTAAGTACCGCAGCAATTTCCCAATGTTGTAAACCTGCTCAACATTTGGCAATAAAACCCTTTCTGATTCTGATTCTGATTTAGAACACTAAAAAACATATTAAATTAATAATACAGAAGTGTCTAAAATTCATGTTTGTCTTAATGACAATGCCAGAAATTGTTATCACTCAGATCTTAGCTAATCGGTCAGTGGCTGGATTTGATTTGACTTGACCGGCATCAACATCAAGTCAAGTCACTTTTATTATTATAGCACATTTAGGAACAGAATCACCCTTTAAACTAACAAGCATGGAGAAAACAGGAGGATACAGATCCAAGAGCCCCGGAGAGCTCTCAGGCACAAGTATTAACGGTACTATACAAGTATACAAAAACGTATGTAATACGTATTGTAAAGGGAAAGCATGAAAACCACATAAACATGATAATGTATCTAAAAAATACTAGAAGCTGCCGGCGCTGCCTCTCAGCCTTCTAGTAGATACACCTATGGTGTCAGTTTCAGAATCCTACATCGCCTCACTCTCATTTTATCACATTCACAAGATTTTCAGAAAACTTTGAAGTTGACCTTGAGGTCAAGGTCACTAAGATTTAAACTTGTTAAGGATTTTTAGTTCTCATTCTCAAGTTATTGCTCTCACAGACTTGCACAAACTACCGCCCGCTGGTCACAGTATGTTAACGACAATACCCCATCAGTGTTTTATGGCGTGGGCTAAAAACAATCTTAAAATGAAATGATGCAACACAAAGCTCAATGAAAGTAAAACAAACATAACTGGATGACTTATAAGTAAATAAATCAGTATATCAAATAAAGAAGGTCCTGGGTGCGACCCTACTGGCTGGTTACCTTGCGTGCATATGCATCTGGCTTTCCTCTGTATCCTCTTGTTTTCTCCCACAGTGGAGAGACCTGCTTGTTAGTTTAAAGGGTGATTCTAAATTGAATGTCAGTGTGATGTGAATTGTTATCTGTGTCTCTAAGTAAGTCCTGTGATGAACTGGCAGCTTAACCATGGTATACCCTGCCTCTCACTCAGCGTGAACTGGATAAGCTCTTCTAAATGCAGAAGTAAAAAAAAAAAAGATGTGACATAAAATATGTGAAGCGATGGACTGAAATGACAGCTAGGGGTTGTAGGTGGGCCTTAAAATCTTATTAAATATTAGTGGTGGGACAGAAGACTATTTTAGAGTCTTAGGGTATCAGAAGTGAAAGGCTGTTTGCCTTTTAGGGTGAGAGTTCAGGACTGAAAGCAAGACTTAAGTGAGCCTGAGGTTAAATATGGAGCCGAGAACAACACAACAGACTCTCAGTGATGGAGAGGTTGCCGCTCAGTGTGCAGAGCTGGTTGCATCTCTGCATCTTTGCTGACATGACAATGAACCCCAAACTGCTCCATATGATTGAGCCATTAAATGAGTGAGTGTACATGAGAAGCAAATAATTAGAATTTGGCTAATGATTAGCAACAGGAATACATGACATTTCTGTTATTACACAGATTTACATGAACATATTAGATTGATTTTATATAACTTTATGAGAACATTCAAACATTTTTTGTCTGAGTCACTGACAGTTACATTTTATCCGTGCAGTAAAACTGCATTACATCATCCTCACTAAATTCATCTGGAGAAAAAGAATCCACTTCACTAAAAGTAGCTTTGACCTTATATGTCTGAGAACATACTTTAAACTATTACAAACATTACTTAACTTGATTTTTGCCTTTTAACACAGGCTTTACTCAAACAGTTTTACCAATGTCTGCTTAACATAGAGTACGGCATACTTCACACAGCATGTCTGCTCACAGTATGCATGCAGACTTTAACAGCGTTGACTAACTGCCAAGATGACTTTACTGCAGGGGTCTGATGTTGTGTAACGGCTCTTTTGTGTGTGATATTCATCCTCTGACCTATGCTACAAACGTGGGCTCGGCAGAGAGTGTGTGCTGAATGTGAAGAATGCTGTTGATTATGTTTTCAGAGAGCTAAATCCGGGGTCACACAGCAAGACTGCTGGGTCAAATATTATCTAGAACTTGAGCTGCTGATGGAGAACTAATAGTAGAATACGTATTTGCATAGAAAATTAGTTTTGTATTCTTTGTTTTCTGTTGTTCTTCATGCCCGGCAGCGATTGAATTAATCACTATAGGACAGTAAAGATAATTGAGCTGATATGCTGCACGCCTGCAGGCTGGAGGAAAACAAACAGTCCCAATGCACACACACACGCAAAGGTTGGAGAAGACTATGCAAACTCCAGTAAACGCCACTGCTATACACTAATTAGAGTCCTTCTTGTCTTGTGCTAATAGCATACTTCAATGTGAAAAACATTTGAAAAGCATCACTCAAAGCCGATGGTGGTTGACAAAATTAAGCGCCCTCGACACTGAATTTCTCAAGAAGATTCGATAAATTTCAGAAGACATCAAGGAGCAATTTTCTGAGCAAATTATGAGCAAACAGCAATCAGAAATGTCAAAAGCAGGAAATGGTCTAACACATCAGTGAAACAGCAGAATCCTCTGTGTCAGGAGAAATTATTGACTCATTAGTCATTTTGAAGTAGAGTTGACCTGAAAGAAGTTGGACAACTCCTGAAAAAAGTTAACAAGCTTTTTTCCATTATATCACAAAGCTGTATACTATTGATGTCATTTGGACTATTATGTTATCGGTGCTTCGGGAGTATGGGGTGTCTGGCCCATTACTACAAGCCATTTGATCCTTATCTGGGTGTTTGACTCTGCCAGGGCTGCACTGTGTCACTGATTATATTCATAATTTTTATGGACAGAACTTCTAGGTGTAGCCAAGAGGCAGAAGGTTTTCACTCCAGCAGTCTCAGAATCTCATCTCTGCTTTTGGCTGATGGTCATCAGGTGGTGACCTCCAAGTCTGAGGCCATGGTCCTCACACAGAAAAGGGTGGAGTGGCCACTCAGGGTCACGGACAAGTAGCTGCTCCAAGTGGAGGAGTTTAAATATCTCAGGCTCTTGTTCACGAGTGAGGGGAGAAATGAGCGGAAGATCAACAGACAGGACTGATGCTACAGCTGCAGTGATGCGGACGCTGTACCAGTCTGTTGTGGTGAAGGGAGAGCTGGGCGCAAAAGCAAAGCTTTCAATTTACCATTTGATCTACGTCCCCACCCTCACCTATGGTCATGAGGTTTGAGTGGTGATTGAAAGAATGAGATGGCGGATACAAGCAGCGAAAATTAGCTTTCTCCGAAGGATGGCTGGCCTTTAACTTGGACATAGGGCGAGGAGTTGAGCCGTCCGAGAGGGGCTCAGAGTATAGTCATTACACCACCACATCAAAAGGAGCCAGTTGAGGTGGTTTGGAAATCTCACAAGGATGTCTCTTGAGCGCGTCCTGGGTGAGGTGTTACAGCCAAGTCCCACTGGGAGGAGACCGCAGGGCAGGCCCAGGACACGCTGGAGGAGGTGGCTGGGAAGGAGGTGTAGACTGCTCTACTTAGGCTGTTGCCCACGTGACAGACTGGTGACCTGTCCAGGTGTAGCCTGCCTCACCCTCTATGGCAGCTGGGATAGGCTCCAGGCTCCAAATTTTTTATTATTACAGTCAAAATGCAGCTATGTCAGTTCTAAGACTAAACGTTCCAAATTGAAACCAGAAATTATTAACATATCTGGGGTATAAGCCAATTTTCAGATGGCCACTCTCTCTAAACTAGTCATCCAATTTTTATGAAATTGGGCCGAGGTGAACAGAAACTGTATCAAGTATGAACATCCCACCTAGATATGACATCATAACCTGGTCTTGCAGACTGGGTTCTAAAAATGAATAATTCAGCTGAGTTTTTAGTTTTACTTTTGTTTATGTGAACTGAGCTTGAATATCCCAATATGTGTTAAATTAAGTCTGCTCTATATAGAACTTTTTAATATTTTTACACAATGAAAAAAGGTGAAACATGAAGAAACCGGAGCTTAGAATGTATGATTAAAACTCATCCACACAATGTTCAGCAGTGATAAATGACAAATGTCTTTTCTTTCTTATCAAAAGAAAAGAAAGGTCAACTTAACTGACATATTGGGATTCAGTGCATCAAACTCCAAAAGAAATACCAGATTTTATTGCTGAAGCAGATGACTTCAGAAAAAATGCTCACATAGCATTAACATACATAAATATTCATGACAGTAAAGATTAAATACTAAAAACTGAGGGAGTTATAAACACACTGTGGGGTTAGTCCAAAGCAAAGTTTATGTTAACAGAACAAATGTATTAATATTTATTAAAAACCAGCTCAGAGCAGCAAAAAACTGCAGCATTAACTCGTGTCTTACAGCCGCGACAACAAGTTGTATTACAAGACGTTTTTAAAGGTATCATTTCATCTGCACAGACGCATTATGTTTTTATGAGTTCTAGTGAACTACGGGAGGTATGAACAGGTGTGTCAGTATCACACAAACTAATTTCTAAAAATAACCACAGGAGGGCAGCTGAGTCCAAGAAACAGTCTGATCAGCTCCATTCAGTTGTGCTTTGTGCTGTTGCCTGCATGTATGGCTGTTACTTTTTTTTCTCCTCAAAAAAACACTTAATCTAGTTTATTAATATTTACACAATCTCAAAATATCCACATTTTTTTCATAACCACCATCAGTCAGCAAACGATAGCAGCACATTTACTTTGTTTACGGTTGCATTGTTTGTCTAAAAAAGGATTAGTGACAACACAGGTTGCGTTTAAATTTGCACCCATCTGAATTTGGGGGTTCATGCTGAACAGATTAATCTGTGTGTGGCTCACTTCCCAAATTGTCGTCGCAGCAGTCCAGAGCCAGCGTGCCACGTACGGTGAAGAATGCTGGCCCGCTGACAGCGATGAGCGGTGGAGAGTCATTGTGAAGAGAATTTGCACTGGATTGTTACGCTTCCACGTTTTCATGCACATAATCTGAGTTAGCAGTTTAGGCTTAATGGCAAAGATCACTTCCAACGTAAGTAGAATGGCATTCATGCAGTGGGTCATAGAGTAAAGGTGTTCAGTTCTGCTTAGTCACGCTTCCCATTGACATTTTTAGCCAGAAGCAAATTGGCATTTAGTTTTATCCCTGAACTGCAAGTCGAATAAGTGCGCTCAAAGGTCGGGTGGCCTGCTGAGGAAGCCAGACTGACTTAACAGCAGATACTGACTTTGGCACTAATCACTTAGTGAGTATTAACGAGCATTTTGCTTGTCAGACATTATCTTTACCTGGTCAATAGTTTATGACACATAGGCCTCACTTCCATTGTGCCATGATAACAATTCTACACCAAATAATAGATACTAGCAAATCTTTTTCTCAGTCCCAGTCATCTCACAACCCTGAAATTACTATTTCTGTAATTATTAAAGTGACAAGTAAAGAAGAAAAGAAGAAGAGTGTAAAGACAGAGTAAAAGTAAGTAAAAGGAGACTCTTAGTGATATAAACCTAAAAGCACTGGAGAGCAATGGGTCTAAATTCAGAAAATCGATGGAGCTATTTGGCGGTAGCAGAGAAAGAGGGGCTGATCTGAAGATATCCATCAGCAAAGGGTGAACAGATAAAGTTAAATAACTATCTTTAGCTGTGTGTTAGAGCCATTTGCAGTTAAAAAGAAAAAGCTACATCTGCTGAGGAAATTAAGGCCCTTTGGAGTGGGCAGCTGCATTAAAACCTTTTGCTTTTGCAGTGGCTCACATAAAGTGATCAAGTGGTAGCTGGATTCAGGTGTTTTTAGTTTCATTTATGATCATTTTAGCACTGGATGATGCAGAAGATGCTACAGGTATTAGAAAACTTCTGCTTTTCATCCAAAAGCAGAAATTCAGCTTTAAATCTATGAACTTCACAGGGTAACAGCATTAAAATTAGTCGTTTGTCAGAGTATTCTCAAATGAGTACAGTCAGAGAGGAAACCATGGGAACCTGCAACTATACAGTTTGTAGGAAAAATAGCTTTATTTACTCTAAAATTCATTAAATTATTTGGACCACCAATGATCAATCACCAATGTGTTTTAAGGTGGTAAAAAAATGTCAGAGTAATTCTGCTTTAAAAAACTTTAAAAAAGAACAAAAAGAAGAACATTTCTGGTTAGGTTTAGACACAAAAACAACTCTTCATGATTTAGTAAAAGATTGAAATGAGCACCCTGAAAGAATGCTTGTTCTTGCGTTTCTATACAGAGAGCCTGATTATCACCTATGAATGCCATCCTGTGTGAAACTGGGTGCAATTTACCTAGCGTGTGCACAAACAAATACAAGTAGAAGGAAGCTAAATGGGTAGAATTATGGCTTACACCTGTTTCTAGACAAAACAGCGCAGATTCTATGTTAGTTTCTGCAATTTGAGCATTGATTATACGGCTGAATCTACATGAAACAATACTAACATCCTCTATTTTTTTCTTAATGCTAGCTTTATGCCTGTGCATGTCAATTGGTTTATTATGGAGCTGGGAAAGGGAATTCTCCATCATCCGCACCTGTTTTCAAACAATAAAGATGTTAAACATTCAAGAGGAACTTAACGGTGACTGCAAACATCATTATGCATGAAATTGAGATGGCTTGTGTGGCTGCTGCATTCATATTTACCTGAAGGTATTTTACTACAAATGAAATCCTATGAAAATTTTAAACGTTGGGCTGTTTTTATTGTCTCTGTTATATTAAAAATATAATAAAAAGAAACAAGATTGGTCACATTTTTTGAAAACATATTTTTGAAACATTTGGCTGACTCATGAGCAAACCCCAGGAAAAAGGTAATAGTGTCATGGTCCTGCGACCATGACTCAGTGACTTTGTGTTTGTGTTCTTTATTGTTATTATTCTCTTTATTATTCATGGGCTGTTTTGGGATGGTTTGTGTTTTGGGATTTTAGGTACTGGGTTCTGAGCTTGTGCTCCCTCTATTGGTCCCTGGTGTCAGTGTTCCCCTGTCTCGTCAGGTTAACCAGGTCCAGCTGTGTCTCCCACCTGTGTGTGATTTCCCAGTGTCTCTCTGTGTACTTATAGTGTGTGTTTTTCTCTGCTCCTTGTCGCGTCGTCTGTGTTCATACCCTGTGAAATCCTCTGCGTGCTCTCCCTGCTGTTCTCCCTTCATGTTCAGGTTTGCCACTCCTTTGTGTAGTTTCTCCCAGTTTAGTTTGTCCTTAGTTCAGTTTTGCCATCTCCACTTTATGTTTGGTATTGTCAATAAATCACCCTTCACGTCTGAAATAGTGCTGCGTTTGAGTCCTCCTTCCACTCTTCACACGGCCGCTGACCCGGACCGTGACAAATAGTTCTCTTATTTAGAAATTCTTCTGCTTTTCCCAACATGTTTTTGAATTTAAATGACAGACACTGTAATTTCACACATTAGATTTAGCACTCTACTTCATTTACTAAAGGCAAGCCCTTAAACACTCTCTTGAGCTGAGCAGCCAAACCAGACTGTTGTTTTTATATATGAAAATAATCAAATGCAGTGGGACACCATCACTGTCATGCATGGTTTTGCTATATATGAGATTTTTGTTGTGCCTAGAACTCTGATAGGACGCAAACCAGTGCAATAAGTACAGCCATGAAATTTCCTCAGAACAAAATATTCCACATTCAAATGCTAGTGGTGTAACAAAAGTGGAAGCGACTGGCAATTCATCCAGGAAGTGGTAGACCACATAAAAAATGCAGAGCGGGGTCAGCAGATGCTGAGGCTCATAATGCGCAGAGGTCGCCAACTTCCTAGTCGATTGCCACAGCCCTCCAAACGTCAGGTGGCTTTAAGAATACCTCAAGAGCACTGTGTAGAGAGCTTTATGGAATGGGTTTCGATGGCTGAGCAGCTGCATCCAAGCCTTACATCACCAAGTACAATGCAAATCATCACATGCAGTGGTGTAAAGCACGCCCCCACTGGACTCAAGAGCAGTGGAGATGTGTTCCCTGGAGTGACGAATCACACGTTTCTGTCTGGCAATCTAATGAATGAGTCTGGGTTTGTTGGTTGCCAGGGGAACAGTATTTGTCTGATTGCACTGTGCTGAGTGTAAAGTTTGGTGGAGTGGAGATTATAGTGTGGGGTTGTTTTTTATTAGGAGTTGGGTTCAGCCCCTTAATTCCAGTTAAAGGAATTCTCACTGTTTCAGCATACCAAGATATTTTGGAACTTTGTGTGGAACAGTTTGGGGATGACCCCTTGCTCTTCCAACATGACTGTTCACCAATGCACAAAACAAGGTCCATAAAGATATGGACGAGCTAGTTTGGTGCGGAATAACTTGACTGGCCTGCACAGATTCCTGAACTGAACACGACAGAACACCTTTGGGATGAATTAGAGTGGAGACTGTGAGCCAGGCCATCTTGTCCAACATCAGTGTCTGACCTCACAAATGTGATTCTGGAAGAATGGCAAAATTCCCATAAACACACTTCGAAATCTTGTGGAAAGATTTCCTAGAAGAATTGAAGCTGTTATAGTTATATTTATATTAAAGCCTATGGATTAAGAATGAGGTGTCACTTAAATTCATACATGTGTGAAGACAGATGAGCAAACAGTTTAATGTATGTGTTCCACAGGTCCTTTCTGTGACAATCCAAGACCTCTAATAAATTCGGATACTAAAGTTAAACTTGCTTCTGCTGAATGATATACCTGTAGTTAAACTGGAACTGACCCACTGAGATAGTCAGACAGCAAAATGCACTTGTAAGGCTTCGATGTCCTAATTAAGTGGGCAATGGTGTATCACGTGCTTTTCTCAGCCTGTAGAGCTGGATAAGGATTTATTAAATCTGACACAAGCTCAAAAAGATAAACTACAGTGGAGCTTTGCCAGTTCACTTGAACTACAGCAAACAGGGAAGCCCAAACATTGACATACACTTCTGGGCTGAAAGAGCAAGTGGAAAAAGGATCATTATCAACACTGACTGTATGACAGCCTGAACAGGGACTTGAAGCCCAGACCCTCAGATTAAAAGGCTGATGCCCTACCAGCTGAGCTACTCAGGCCCAGAAAGCTTGCTGGCACTAAATAAAATCCTCAGTAAAATCCGATGTCTGTGAGACTGCACAGAAAGATTAGTTTAGCTTTTCTGTTACAAAAGGGATCTTAGTTCTCTTGGTTTTCTGGCAAATGAGTGCTGATGATGTTATGAACCTTCCATCTCAACACCACAACTAGCGTATGAGTAAAAAGTAATTATTTCATAGCTAGTTAGCAAGACAAGTAGCCTTTATTTAATTTATTAAGGGTTTTTTTTTTCTAGAAAATCAGAGGCACACAATGAGTTTCCACAGTCAACAGTGCAAGAGGTCGAGCTGTGATTATCTTCCGCCGATGATAGTGTTGTTTTCTGCAAATTAAAGTGTGTGCACTGGAAAAGGGTTGGAAAAAATAGTGAGGTTAGTAAACCTGCCAGGGGAAACTCGAGGATCAGAACAATGCTGTTTTTGGAAAAATAAAAATGGATACTGGGGATAGTCAGCACATATATTCTGGTGAGGACTCGGCAGGTGAGACCAAAGAGAGATATTAATGCCTGATCAAGAATGTTTTTAACCACAGGGATGATCTAATCTCTCTGCTCAAGACAAAAACATATAGGTTTGCTCTGTCTTGGTGGGAATCTTTTTTGTATATCAATAAATTACGTACAAGCACAGGTACCAACCTACTTTCAGCATAAGCTAGTATCAGTGACCTTTAGATCTTCATCTAACCTTCTCCCAAATGAGCTCAGCATGAGCCTCAATGTTGTATTAATCGGTCACGTACATCTCTGGTCAAACTGCACTACAGCTGACCCACTGAGATAGTGAAGTGTACTTTTAGGCTTTTAATTTTACATTGAAGACAGCCAAGTGATGAACTTTCATGGTAAAACAGACAATCAATTAAGGTGTTGTGGGAGTGTTCCCAGTCAGGGAACCAGACCTCTGACTTGGTTTGATTGAAAATTTAATTTAAAGTTCCTCATTTCCACTCTTCTACCCAGTGTTTAATCTTGCATTAGGTGTTCATACTCATATAGTTTAAATACAACTTTTTGGTTACCCAAAACAAACAAATGAATAAATAAATACATAAAAATAAAGTCCGGACAGAAGAGCTACTGAATTTGTGTCACAGGCCGAGTCTCTGACCCAGCTGTTTTGAGTTATTTGGCATCTTTGATTCTTTTTTGTTTGTAATTTAGGTCTGTCAGGCTTCTGTTGTCATTTGTATGCCTCATGTTTCCTGTTTTATTTTGAAGGAGTCTGCTGTGCCTTTGTCATTGTATTTAGTTTCACTTCCCAGTAGCACCATTAGGTTCAGGTGCATCAGCTGTTTCCTCATGTGTTTCCACTTCCCCGAACCACCCTTGTGTGCATTTAGTCTGTGTGTTTCTGTTCGCTCATTGTCAGGTTGTCTGTTATCTTCACCACAGTCTTCATTGGTTTTTCCTCATAGTTCTCACTGTGTTTCATAGAGCCTTAGTTTACACAGTGTCCATGGTTTTCTTCATGGTTGTTCTTAGTGTTTCATAGTTTTCATGTTCTTTGCTGCCTTCAGCCAAATAAAGGCTTACTTTTTGTTCAACCTGCAACTCCTCTCTCCGCATCTGCTTTTGGCTCCTCTTCACAACACATCGGCCATCCCCGCCGTGACAATTTGATTGACTAGAACTTTCACTTAGGGTCCTCTGTTGTGCTAAATTGTTGCAATCATTTTTTTGAATTCTCCCTCTGATGAATTCTGCTTATTAAAAACCAAAGGTCTAAAAACTTTCCAGGGTTCCTTATTCAGTGGAAACACAACATTTTGGTTTCAAGAAAAGAATTGGACAAAAGAGCAGTTACAGTGTTGAAGAATTGGATTTTCACCGACGTCTTTTCTGAGAAATCATTGCAATCATTTCTTTGAATTCTCCCCCTTATGAGCAACCAAATGTCTAAGAACTCCCTCTGTGAACACCCTAAAACTCAGTGAATAACTGCAAATAACATACATGCTAGTTTCCCTTTTGCTTTCCACTTACTTCATCACCAGACTGTATGTACTTTTTGCATGTTCTGGATTTTCACATTTTTTGAGCATTTACTCTTTTGTCTTCCAGGTGGATATCACAGCGACATCATAGAAACTGTTAAAGCTTACTTTCCTGAAAATAAAGTGTTCTCACTAAATATAATCCACACAGCAAATGGATCTCGCTAACACGACTGGTAAATTAGGAGAAAAGGAATCTATTCTAGG
Source organism: Mchenga conophoros (assembly GCF_057382185.1). Lineage (NCBI taxonomy): Eukaryota > Metazoa > Chordata > Actinopteri > Cichliformes > Cichlidae > Mchenga > Mchenga conophoros. Next base: position 12,097,011 of record NC_140532.1, read on the forward strand.
AAGAAGAAATGATCCTTAATTAAACTGATGCAGTGCATGAATACTGTGGCTGAACAAACAGGAATTAGTCCAGATTAAGTTGTACTAGAGCACTGAATGCATTCTGAGAAATGAAAACAAGCTTTCTCTATCCATGAATATGTATAGCTGAAAAAGAAAAAAACCCTCACTCGATATAGCATCCTATCACTGATGACCACTTTTGCTGCTTTAAGATGTGAAGTGTGGATAAACAGCACTCTCAAGAGATCGATGCTATATCACTCAGACGCCAAACAAAATTAGATGATTAGAGCTGTTCAAGGCACAAATTCAGTGGAAGAGGCAACATTTAGGATTGACCTGTTTGCATTTAAATGGTTTGAAAGCAATTGCTGACAAACTAGTCTTAGAAATAATTGTTGCTAAGTAGTGCTTTTACAAAAGATGCTTCTAAATTCATAAGAAACACACAGTCATTTTAACTTCATTTTTATCTTAACACCAGAGTATGTGATTTAAGTGTTCTGACACTAGATTATGAGAAAAACACAAACTGATAAATGGTCAATAATCCAGGTAAGGAAACCCCAGAATGGAAATGACCTTTTAAACCGGGGAGGGGACCTATTGCCTGAATTATTCTTCTGTTACAATATAACCAGGCCAATCAGAGTCATTGCGGGAAAGGCCAACCTTGCCCTCATGGCTGTTGATTTATGTATATGAAAGTGATCAATGTTTTGCAATATTCCTACTTTTGATTGCTGTTTGAAATGGTTTATAAGACTGGTGAAACCTGCAGTCTGCTGAGAAAGAAGAAGTCACTTGGGTGAGTGATGAAATATTTCTCCCACTGAAAATGTTGCTTCCGGTTGTACTTTCAGGGAAATATGGAACGTCCTGGTTGTTTTTGTTATTGAAAAGTGTGAAATGTATTGTCTTTCATGTAGACCAATAATAACTTTACTCTATAAACTGAAACATGGCCAGCCAAACAGCTGCATGGCTCTTCTTTTAGTCTTTGATGTTACATGAACATGCATACGAATCATTAAACCCTCAAGAAATTATAGTAGGGATGAATAAACCTGAGTAATATGCAAATGAATAAAAGGGTTTGTTAATCTGCATATTGCAAAAACTGTGGTGGTTCATATGCATGTTTATGAATTTCAGCGCATTAATTTTGTTTTGCTCGACTGAACAGTTAAAAAAAAGCAGCTAATTCATTAATTGCATAACAATGCAATAGCATAGCAATTCAGACTCCAAAGAGTCTAAAGATCTTGTTATCGTTGAGATTTCTGTCCTATCTTATGTTTTTGGGCGAACGTGGTTCAGGGGGTTGGGAAGCTCATCTTGTAACCGCAAGGTTGCCGGTTCGATCCCCTGCTCTGTCTGTCTTGGTCCTTGGGCAAGACACTTCACCTACTGCCCACTGGTGTTGGCCAGAGGGGCCAATAGCGCAATAGCGCTTCTGTCAGGGAGGCTGTGGCTACAACTGTAGCTTGCCTCCACCAGTGTGTGAATGTGAGAATGAATAGTGGAATATGTAATAAAATAGTATTAATGTAATGTAAAATAGTGGAATTCACGTTGGCAGTAATGACACCTGGTTACGCCAATCGGAGGTCACTAAAATCAATATTGAATCGGTGTGTAAGTTTGCCAAAACAATGTCGGACTCTGTAGTTTTCTCTGGTCCCCTCCTTAATCAGACCAGAAGTGATATGTTTAGCCGCATGTTCTCCTTAAATTGCTGGCTGTCTGAGTGGTGTCCAAAAAACGATGTGGGCTTCATAGATAATTGGCAAACCTTCTGGAGGAAACCAGGTCTTGTTAGGAGAGACGGCATCCATCCCACTTTGGATGGAGCAGCTCTCATTTCTAGAAATATGGACAAATTTATTAAACCCCCCAAAATATGACTATCCAGAGTTGGGACCAGGAAGCAGAGTTGCAGTCTTACACGCCTCTCTGCAGCTTCTCTCCTCCTGCTACGACCCCCCCCCCCCCCCCCCCCAAAAAAAACCCATCTCCATATCAGTGTTCTGTGTCCGCTCCCAAACAAACTAAAAACCAGCAACAAACAACTTAAACATAAAAAATCACAAAGAAAGAACAATACAGTATCCACATCTGAACCAAAGAGTAAAACAGTGAAATGTTTTTTTCATACCAGCCTTAATCAACGAAAGACCAAGACAGACTTTTAATTCATTTGAAAGTCTGATGCTTAGCCTCGTCCACCCCAGCTGTAAAACTCAGAAACCAGTCTTACTTGTTATCATCTATTGTCCACCTGGGCCTTACACAGAGTTTCTGTCTGATTTCTCAGACTTTATATCTAATTTAGTTCTGAGCTCAGATAAAATAATTATTGTGGGTGATTTTAACATCCATGTAGATGCTAAAAATGACAGCCTCAACATGGCATTTAATCTGTTATTAGACTCAATTGGTTTCTCTCAAAATGTAAAAGAACCCACCCACCACTTTAATCACACTTTAGATCTTGTTTTAACATATGGCATAGAAACTGAACATTTAACAGTGTTTCCTAAAAACCCTCTCCTGTCTGATCATTTCCTGATAACATTTACATTTACAATAATTGATTACACAGCGGTGGAGAGTAGACTTTATCACAGTAGATGTCTTTCTGAAAGCGCTGTAACTAAGTTTAAGAATATAATCCACCCACTGTTATCATCCTCAATGCCCTGTACCAACATAGAGCAGAGCAGCTATCTGAATACTACTCCAACAGAGGTCGATAATCTTGTTAATAATTTCACCTCCTCACTATGTACGACTCTGGATACTGTAGCTCCTGTGAAAACTAAGGCCTCAAATCAGAAGTACCTGACTCCGTGGTATAATTCTCAAACACGTACCCTAAAGCAGATGACTCATAAGCTGGAGAGGAAATGGTGTGTCATTTCCTCTCCAGCTGCTTTATAAGAAAGCCCTCCGCAAAGCCAGAACATCTTGCTATTCGTCACTGATTGAAGAAAATAAGAACAACCCCAGGTTTCTCTTCAGCACTGTAGCCAGGCTGACAAACAGTCAGAGCTCTTTTGAGCCAACCATCCCTTTAACGTTAACTAGTAATGACTTCATGAACTTCTTCACAAATAAAATTTTTATCATTAGAGAAAAAATTACCAATAATCATCCCACAGATGTAATATTATCTACAGCTACTCTTAGTACCATTGATGTTAACCCTTTAAGACCTACCATAGAACCAAGTTCGCCAGAGCTTATATTATATTTTTACATGCTGTGGAGCCATTTTTGGGAGCATATCAAGTTGCTATACATCAATACAACCATTATAGCCCAAACTTTAATAATATGTCTGCATTAGGTGCATAGTAATTACATAAATTGCAAAAAAGTGCAATAAACTACAAAAAAATTGAAAATCGTTTTTGTTTTTTTAACATATATTTCTAGTTAGAGAAATTTAAGAGGCTTATCCCTCAAAACTGTAAATACAAAAAAGTTACACAAACTAGTTTCCCACCACAGGAAATTTATTTTGAGTGTCTTCATAGTTTTATTTTTGAAATACACCAATTTTTATATACTGCAGGAAAAACGAAAATAAATATTATAGTGCAAATTTGCAAAATAACAGCATATGCATCAAAATAAACTATTTCCAGCAGTGCAATATGAGTCTTAAGCATCCCAGAAACGACACAGAAAGTCATAAAGTCAAACATAACTTTTTAAAACACATAACAAGTAAAACACAAGCTCATAAGGCCCCGATCGTAAAAAACTACATTTCCGCAAAATGACGTCACTTCCGGTTTCGGGCAGGTCATGCGGTCATGTGATAGTTCGCGCTGATGGACGTAGGAAGTGTTACAAACAGCTGATGGATCGGCGAAGCGTGTTTCTGGAATATCATGTTTTTGTTGCTGCAAGTGATTTTTATGCAGTTTTTGCAAAGCTATATGTGGAAGGAAACTGTGACCTAGGACAAGCTGATGGCATAAGATGTAAGTACAACTCCTCCAGTTTCATATGCAAAAAAAATTATTGCGCTAGCTTACTTGGTTGCAGAGCTACCGGGATTTAAAAATAGTTACGCAAAACAGAGCGTGCCCGCTCCGATCGGCTGTAAAGGGTTAAGTTAGACTCTTTTTCTCCAATTGATCTTTCTGAGTTAACTTCAATAATTACTTCCTCCAAACCATCAATGTGTCTTTTAGACCCCATTCCTACAAAACTGCTCAAAGAAGTCCTGCCATTAATTAACGCTTCGATCTTAAATATGATCAACCCATCTCTAATAATCGGCTATGTACCACAGGCCTTCAAGCTGGCTGTAGTTAAACCTTTACTCAAAAAGCCATCTCTAGACCCAGCAGTCTTAGCTAATTATAGGCCAATCTCCAACCTTCCTTTTATTTTTCATATCAAAAATCCTTGAAAGAGTAGTTGTCAAACAGCTAACAGATCATCTGCAGAGGAATGGTTTATTTGAAGAGTTTCAGTCAGGTTTCAGAGCTCATCACAGCACAGAAACAGCTTTAGTGAAGGTTACAAATGATCTTCTTATGGCCTCTGACTCATCTCTGTGCTTGTCCTGCTAGACCTCAGTGCAGCATTAGATACTGCTGACCATAATATCCTATTAGAGCAATTAGAACATGCTGTAGGTATTACAGGTACTATGCTGCAGTGGTTTGTATCATATCTATCTAATAGACTTCAATTTGTGCATGTAAATGGAGAGTCCTCTTCACACACTAAGGTCAATTATGGAGTTCCACAGGGTTCAGTGCTAGGACCAATTCTGTTTACATTATACATGCTTCCCTTAGGCAGCATCATTAGAAGACATAGCATACATTTTCACTGCTATGCTGATGACACCCAGCTCTATCTATCCACGAAGCCAGATAACACACACCAATTAGTTAAACTGCAGGAATGTCTTAAAGACATAAAGACCTGGATGGCCGCTAACTTCATGCTTCCTAATTCAGATAAAACTGAGGTTATTGTACTCGGCCCTGAAAATCTTAGAAATATGGTATCTAACCAGATTCTTACTCTGGATGGCATTACCTTGGCCTCCAGTAACACTGTGAGGAACCTTGGAGTCATTTTTGACCAGGATATGTCCTTCAACGCACATATTAAACAAATATGTAAGACTGCTTTCTTTCATTTGTGCATCATCTCTAAAATTAGAAATATCCTGTCTCAGAGTGATGCTGAAAAACTAGTTCATGCATTTATTACTTCCAGGCTGGACTACTGCAATTCATTATTATCAGGATGTCCAAGAAACTCACTGAAAAGCCTTCAGTTAATCCAAAATGCTGCAGCAAGAGTACTGACAGGGACTAGAACGAGAGAGCATATTTCTCCTGTTTTAGCTTCCCTTCATTGGCTTCCTGTTAAATCCAGAATTGAATTCAAAATCCTGCTCCTCACATACAAAGTCTTAATTAATCAGGCCCCATCTTATCTTAATGACCTTGTAGTACCATATCACCCTAAGAGCACTTCGCTCTCGCACTGCAGGCCTACTTGTTGTTCCTAGAGTATTTGTAGGGTGGCTGTAGCTCAGGTGGCAGAGCAGGTCAGCCACTAATCAGAAGCTCGGTGGTTTGATCCCAGGCTGCCTCCTGGCTGCATGCCAAATATCCTTGGGCAAGATACTACCATCTACTGGTGGTGGTCAGAGGGCCCGGTGGCGCCAGTGTCCGGCAGCCTCACCTCTGTCAGTACGCCCCAGGGCAGCTGTGGCTAGAACATAGCTTGCCATTGCCAGTGTGTGAATGAATGTAGTGTATAGCGCTTTGGGGTCCTTAGGGACTGAGTAAAGCGCTATACAAATGCCATTTATTTAAAAGTAGAATGGGAGGCAGAGCCTTCAGTTTTCAGGCCCCTCTTCTGTGGAACCAGCTTCCAGTTTGGATTCGGGAGACAGACACTATCTCTACTTTTAAGATTAGGCTTAAAACTTTCCTTTTTGCTAAAGCATACAGTTAGGGCTGGACCAGGTGACCCTGAATCCTCCCTTAGTTATGCTGCAATAGACATAGGCTGCCGGGGGATTCCCATGATGCATTGAGTTTTTCCTTTCCAGTCACCTTTCTCACTCACTATGTATTAACAGACCTCTCTGCATTGAATCATATCTGTTATTAATCTCTGTCTCTCTTCCACAGCATGTCTTTATCCTGTCTTCCTTCTCTCACCCCAACCGGTTGCAGCAGATGGCCCCGCCCCTCCCTGAGCCTGGTTCTGCTGGAGGTTTTTTCCTGTTAAAAGGGAGTTTTTCCTTCCCACTGTTGCCAAAGTGCTTGCTCATAGGGGGTCATATGATTGTTGGGTTTTTCTCTGTATCTATTATTGTAGGGTATACTGTACAACATAAAGCACCTGCATTGTATCAAAACTCAAAACACCGGGGCACCGACACAGGACTGTGATAGTTACAGGAACTGAAGATACTTTGTTTAAACAATCATTCACCACACATTTATTTAACCCAGCATTACTCCACTACCAATTTAACTAAATTTTATATTCTAACTGACCAAACTTAACTTTTATCTTTATTAAAAATCAAAATATATCTTTAAATCAATAGAGCATAGAATAGAAATACAACAATTCTTATTGAACATATCTTTGTTTCAGTAACGAAAGTAACAAAAATGGTTTCTTTACAATATTGAACTGTGTCCGCTGAAATTTGGTGAATAAAATGACATTATAAAACTCTCCCCGCTGAACACTGGTATCTTAACATTTACAAATAACAATTTGTAAATTTTCTCTTTTGGCTCTCAGCGAAGGCGGTCGCACTTTTCTCCTCTCCTGCCCTTATCTTCCCTGCTTAGCTTCTTATGTCCTTGTCTTGTCTTGTGTTTTTACTTACTTTTCCCTGAACACTCTCTCATAGTCTGTTCTCTAAAACCTAAAAGAGGAATTATGGATTTGATCAACTGGTCTCTGAATGCAATTGACACCCCTTCTCAACGAGAAGTCTGGGCTTGGGTGAGCCTGAGTGCTGAAGATATCTACCTATTCGGAACCATGATAACAGGGTTCTGGCTGATCGAGCTGGCTTAGCCCTGGCTTATCGAAGAATTAAGGAAGTGGAACCGGCTGTTCAAACCCCCACAAGGCTGCCCGCTGGGATTGAGATGATGGGACGAGGCGTGAGTTTCTCAAAATGGGCTCATTGAGTGCAGCATGGAGAAGATCTTGGAGAACGCACGGCTGCCGTGAATACTCAGAACAAGACTTCTGAGTGAAAAACTGGATTACATCTGGAGGGGCTAGCTCGAATAACACCTTTGAGCGCAAATTCGATTACATCTTGGGGAAGTGCACTGCGGTCGTGAGTTCTCAGAACCTGCTCTTTGAGCAAAAAGAATGACAACATCACGGAACGTAAGTGTGGCGGGGCGTGGCCTGCGGTGCCGTGCAGAGGAGGCGGACGCACCTGCACGGCATCCGCAATCACGCCCCGCCGAATTGAATATTGTACTGGGTCCTGTGGTTGGGTTGTTGTAATAATGTTGAGCGGGCAGCGGGAGAGCTGCAGCTCTGTGAGTATTGTGGACAGCAACCGTCAAAGCATTAATAAAAAGCATCAAAATGCCACTGGCTCTGCCGTGTATGTTTACAGTAAGTTTGGATAACATCATAGAAAGCTCACGGCTCTCCAACGGGAGATTGAGAGACCAGTGTTGGACTGTTAGAACAGCTTTGAAATTCATATGAGTTGTTCGCACTAAAGTAAAAACCATCATCACTTCATGCGGAGACCCCTTTGGCGCCAGCTGCGGCCTCATGGCTGGAGCTGAAAAAAACACCCTGATAACGACTGTTTAGACTGTTCCCCCCATTCCATGCAAGGCCACCTGGGTTGGCTGGAAGACTGTTTACTTAGCCTGGCGGGGTGAAGGACACTGTCTCAGCTGAACTGTGGACACACACACATGCACACACATACACTGATATGCACACACTGATCCCCCCTCACTTTCCAAACGCCTTCGATGCTTGTGTCCTACCGGGGAAGATGGCAGTCGACTGGACCAGCGCAGACATGCTGCAGGACCGGATGCGCTGTCTACACCGGCTCTCTCTTACCCTTTACCTGCCCCTGTTGCTTGTCTTGTGTTTCTATGGTGTATTGATAGTCATGTGCTTTTTGTGCTGAGATGTTTTTTCTGTTATCAAACTGTTCTCCCACTAGGAGCTCAGTCTGAGTGGAGTTTTTTTTTCTCCTCCTCTTATCTCATGTTATGTATTTTCGTTGTTTTTTCCTATCAGCCTACCTTTCTGACATGTCTCCCCAATGTGATGTTTGTGTAAAGTTGGTCAGAAGGTTCCTTTGTAAGTGCACATGCGCCATTAGCGTGCTGCCTGCTGTAACCCTAATTTCCTTCGGGATTAATAAAGTATTCTGATTCTGATTTGTCCATGGAACAACAAAAAAATTAAATTACGGAGAGAACCGGAGGGTGAACAGAGCCCATACTTGCCCTCCACATCTCCACTGATTTTTAAGTGTTTGTAGTTTGGGTTTTAGATCTGTCTTACCTAGGTTCAGAAGTACTTGTTGAAAAAATTACAAGTGTCCTTCATGTACTTTGGGCTGTTCAGATACAGTGCATAGATAAGTCCGAAGACAATGTACATGGCCTGGAGCAGGTTCTCAGCATCCATCATAATCTTGCCCTCCAAGATGATTATCAGTAACTAATTACTGATTACTTCCCCAAAAAAGTAATCCCGTTACTTTACTGATTACTTATTTTCAAAAGTAATTAATTACTTAGTTACTTTTTAAAAACACGATTCACAGCCTGAATAGGTGATAAAACAATAGATCTTTCAGCCCAATTCTACTTTCTCTGCATAATCCATCATACAAAATGTAATCAAATGAAAACGTCTCTTTTTAAAACTTGTTTTATTAGTTTGAATCTTTTAAAAAATGTAATTATATGCAACATTCTCTGACTGGAAGAAATTTGTTTAATATTTAAACCTATTTTCTGCACATTCCAGCACATAAAATAAAAATATTTTTGTGTTTACACTCACTCTTTCAAATAGATGCAAGTAAAACACAGCAGAAAATAAATAAAATCAAAGACTAGCGGTCCTGTTGCTCTGTTTTCACCTGTAAAGCAGGAGTGAGGTAGGCGGAGGTTTGCCCTGGTGCAGGTGTGCCGCAGCGGTCAGTTGAAGAACCTGCGAGTTTCTCTGTGAATTTCCCATTACGTGGTAGCGTAAGTGTGTGGTCGCACTCGGAGCTTGCTTGGAAGTTTAGGGGGGTTTTTCGCTGTAAAAAGAAGTTTTCTTCCCATGCACAACGGACGCTAATGTACGGAGCCCCGCAGGGGACACATTAAGACGGACTTTTGCGAGATCTCGCAAAACTAACTCGGGATCTCGCAAAACTTTTGCGACCGGGAGGTCGAGGCACGATGTGCCGGGAAAGCGGTGTTCCTCCCGGCTGTAGTAGGTCTCGACCTCCCGTTAGCTTCGAGATGGTGGGTGTCAGATCTCCGAAAACGTCGGAGCACTTTTGCAAATATGTGATGTCTTGTAAACCGAGCAGATATCTGACGTTTACACAACTACATTCACGCCTCAAAATATCTTAAAAGTGTATTTTGTGACCCAGAAAGAGTAATATTACAACTAAGTAGCTGCCGCCATTGCTGGAATTCAATTTTTGCGAGATCCCGAGTTTGTTTTGCGAGATCTCGCAAAAGTTTTGCAAAAGTCCGTCTTAATTTTTTTTTCTCCCATGTCCCCTGCGGGGCTCCGTACTAATGTTTTTGTCACTTTTTATGGAATCAAACTCAAAGTAAGGTCAGTACTTCCACGCTTTCAACGCTGCACGCTCATACTCTCTCCCGCACTCATTATATTATCCATTGTTGATCTGCACACAGCGGTTGTCACGAACGTCGCACTCGCTTACGTCACTGTCATGAGACATTCTTGCAAAAAAATCACGGTTTTAGTAACGCAGTAACGCAGCTTGCTTACGGGAAAGTAACTGTAATCTAATTACCGTTTTTGCAATAATAATCCCTTACTTTACTAGTTAAAGTAATCGGATTGTTCACAAATTTATGGCTTGAATCCGGCTCAAAGCCTCGAGATTGGGTTTTAATTAGCTAACAGGTGATGTCATGGTTACTATGACATGATGAAATCATAATCGCACTGTTATGATGACATAAACTCGAGTTTCACCCTCTAGATCATCTAAATATGTGTTTAGATGAAATCTGTGCTTCAAATATTTAGTAAGTCAGGAAATATTTAAAAATGGGGATCCAGACACTGTCCTTCACAATCTATACAGTTGAACAAAAACTAAATGTTATTAAAAGTCAGAAAAAAACATTTTTTCCCCAGGTGGTATTTTACGCCTACTTGTATTTACTGATGCTTATCCTGATGCTTTTATTGGGTGAGGGGTTTTTAAAAAATTTTGTTTAAATAAAAGATATTTTGTTGTTAAACTGGTGCTGCTCTGAAGACAATCTACCCAGACAGGGGACAATGGAAAATCCAATATATCAATTAAACAATCAAATATTCTGGGAAATAGAAATATACAGAAATAGAAATGTTATAAAGGGTGATAGCTTTACAGCAGACAGGATTTCCTGGCTTGGTCCTTGTGACAACTTGGCTTGACTGTCAGAGGAAGTCCCTCACGGCTTGTCATGTAGGTGATGGAAAGAGTGCTCAGGATAATCCCTAGTGGATAGCAATTGGATTAGTGTCCTGTCCACTGTGACTTCAAAGCCTTGAACCTCTTGATCAGTTTTGGTGCTGGCTGCTGTGACATCGCTCCCCCAGAGACGACAGTTAAGCACACTGCATGGGCCACAACCTCTGGTGCTGAAAGATTCAGCCACCACTTTACAGCCTGGTAAAAACAATGGTTTTCTGATATTAAAAAAGGACAGAGTCACTTCTACAAAGGAGTGGAAACATGGTCTCATGGCACATTCACCTCCTGCTGTCTGGTCTGTGCAGTCTGAACCTGTTTTACAGAATGATGAATCTGAAGAATCTGGACCTCAACATTTTTGAAGCCATGTGGGATCTTCTTGACAGAAAACAAAACAAAAGGCAGCTAATATCTGAAGAAGAGCTTTGAATGTCCTTCAAGTAATCTGAAGAATGATCCCTGTAGATAAAGATTGAATTTCAAGCTTGTTCCAATTATTCAATTGTTTTTGACTCATTTACTGTATTTACAGGAACAAATGTTTCAATAAAGTGCTGCTCGTATTTCCCTGTAAAAGATGATGAAATGAGGGGTGGATTCCTGAATCAAGGCTAGTGCTACCCTGAAATGAATCGCTGCATTTGCTTGCACCACTATAAGGGTGATGTTGAAATATAGCTGATTATGTGTGCCAAAGCCTTTGGGTAAGAAGATCCGTGAGAGGAAGAAGTGGCTCAATGAGAACGAAAAATGAAAAATGCATGAAATTATGGGTAATGTCCTTCACACTTCCACTCCTCAGTCTATCTCTCTCCCCTCAGTGTTTGTAGGCAGGAGGCTAAATGGATCTGCGGCTTTGAGGGAAGCGTTAATTCACCAACAAATCAGACTCTAAAGTCACAGAGAGAAGTGAACATTCATTCCATCCAGACTGTGATTACCCACATGAGTTGTCACATCACAGTGGGTAATTTGCTAAATAAGAAGGTAACAGTGTGGCGACTTAAATCAAAGCCCATTAGCCTTTCTACCATTGAGTTGGCCTTTGTTTCTATAGTTGACACTTCCATGTCTTTATCTTGAGATGTGAATTATTCAATTCAATTCAGTTTTATTTATATAGCGCCAAATCACAACAACAGTCGCCTCAAGGCGCTTTATATTGTACAATTATTCAGGCAATAATTTAATTAACATAAAAGAGTATCACAGTTTAGGGACGATTAATCATTGTGGTTTTTATTTCAGTAAAACAAACGCTGTAGGATTTTGATACAAAATGACACTATCACCGATTACTTTGTATTTACTGATTATATTAGAGTAAATACACCGTCTCTGGCTGCTGTGGTAGCTTTTGATGATTGACCTACTTACTAGACGCATCGTAAAAGGAGCCCACCTTGACCTTTATGAAGGGACTCTGGATTTGTGCTCAAATGTAAACCCTAAAGTAACACCCTGCAGTATATTAGTATATTAGTAACACAGACAGCTGTTTTCTTAATTCCACATTTGACCTTACTTTACACAGTAGACAATGCCCTTTTTAAAATCATAATTATCATCTGATTTATTTATTTAGTTTTTTGGTAGGGCAAAACATTATCTATTAAGCTTCACTGCCAACACTTTGTCAAAAAGATCTCCTTATCCTCCATAAATATCATCCAAGGGCACCTTTTACTAGACTGAGCACAAGAGATACACTTCATTTCTACATTGTGATTAATTTACGGTTACAGTTTTTCTCAGTCGCTTTGGTGCGTTTCTCAGAACACCATTAACATTTGCACAGCAGTTAGTGCATTTCCCAAAACAATTAGTGCAAACTGCAAAACCTAGTGGATAGCCTGCTAAAGCACGTCCCATGCACAGAATTGATTATCCATACCTCAAAAGCAAGTATCCATGTCAATGAAACTGTCAGTGCCATCAAAATGAAAAGTCTTGACACCATCTTTATGAACAAGATAGTCAAATGGCATTGTCATGTTTCCACTATGACAGTTTATAATTTCAGTGTTTCCCATTGCAAAAACAATTGGTGACACCTGAAAATGCTGACGACAGCACTATGGCCTACCTGTACAGCCATCTGAAATGTGCAGTAAAGTCACTGTAGATGTTATGGGAGTCTTGGGAGTAACTGAGACACTGAATACGTACGTCTCACATTTCCATTGTGTAGAAGTGTTTGTAATCCTACAGAATTGTGCAAAAGAAAAATATGCTACAGTCACTTGTTCACTGTAGAATACATGTAAACATAAAATCACCAATTTGGTAGAGCCTCCTCATGAGTGACAGCTGTAATTCACCTGAGATCAATTGTTCAATTTCGGAGACATTTCCAGGAAAAATGATACAGAAAGGTATAGGATTTGCTTGACAGATGGCCAATATTTGGCATGTGATAACTAGTTCAACAATTTTGTGTGTGATGACTTAAGCAATGGATGTATGACTATTCGTTTTATTGGGAATGACTGTTCAGCATCCATAGGTATGATTACTTTTGACTGACATGACATAAGCAAATGGAAATGTCAGAAAGCAGCAGGGAAATGTATGGAAGCAACTGATTCATGTCCAAAATCATTTGCAGTTTGTTCAGAGAGAGGAGAAATTGCTACTATGATGTGCACAAATGACTGAGTGTTGTGGAGGTTGAACTAATAGTTATGAGAATTTCAATTCTGATCTGAGAAACGCACCAAAGCGACTGAGAAAAACTGTAAAAGGTCTGTGTATAAACAGAGAGCCAAGACCACACTTCAGTTTTCGTCCTCCCTGAAGCCACGGTGAGAACTGTAAGGGAGCAAAACTCCTCTCAATAACAGATGAGCTGCCCTAACATTGTGATATGTGCATAATTAACACAGAAAGTGCATTATTAACAAGAATTTAAGACAGGATAGATAGATAGAGAGATAGAGAGATAGATAGCAAAAGCATGGTGCAGGGACTACAAAGACAGTAAATGTAAATGTTCCCAGGAGACTGATCTAGTGCTGTCAGTTGCAATGATAAACTCCAGGCAGAGGAAGCCTGCAAGACAACACAAACAGACAGAAGAAGAAAAACACACACAGGAGGCCCGGCCCAAGCAGCAGGGTCACGGTTACAGCTGCAAATATATAAGTTCGTACATTTGATACTGACACTTCAATTCAATTCAATTCAATTTTATTTATATAGCGCCAAATCACAACAAACGTCGCCTCAAGGCGCTTCATAGATACAGAGAAAAACCCAACAATCATATGACCCCCTATGAGCAAGCACTTTGGCGACAGTGGGAAGGAAAAACTCCCTTTTAACAGGAAAAAACCTCCCGCAGAACCAGGCTCAGGGAGGGGCGGGGCCATCTGCTGCAACCGGTTGGGGTGAGAGAAGGAAGACAGGATAAAAGAGAGACAGAGGTTAATAACAGATATGATTCAATGCAGAGAGGTCTGTTAATACATAGTGAGTGAGAAAGGTGACTGGAAAGGAAAAACTCAAGGCATCATGGGAATCCCCCGGCAGCCTACGTCTATTGCAGCATAACTAAGGGAGGATTCAGGGTCGCCTGGTCCAGCCCTAACTATATGTTTTAGCAAAAAGGAAAGTTTTAAGCCTAATCTTGAAAGTAGAGATAGTGTCTGTCTCCCGAATCCAAACTGGAAGCTGGTTCCACAGAAGAGGGGCCTGAAAACTGAAGGCTCTGCCTCCCATTCTACTTTTAAATACTCTAGGAACAACAAGTAGGCCTGCAGAGCGAGAGCGAAGTGCTCTAATAGGGTGATATGGTACTACAAGGTCATTAAGATATGATGGGGCCTGATTATTTAAGACTTTGTATGTGAGGAGCAGGGTTTTGAATTCAATTCTGGATTTGACAGGAAGCCAATGAAGGGAAGCTAAAACAGGAGAAATATGCTCTCTCTTTCTAGTCCCTGTCAGCACTCTTGCTGCAGCATTTTGGATTAGCTGAAGGCTTTTCAGTGAGTTTCTTGGACATCCTGATAATAATGAATTGCAGTCGTCCAGCCTGGAAGCAATAAATGCATGAACTAGTTTTTCAGCGTCACTCTGAGACAGGATATTTCTAATTTTAGAGATGTTGCGCAAATGGAAGGATTATCACTTGAAAATGGTATTGTGATGAGGTGAAATGTAATTTACAATAATCAGAAAGTAACAAGTTCTATCTTCCATCAGTACTTAGCCCTCCTGTTGTATGTTGGTTTCCAGGAACACTTATGTTCCCCGGTCAATTTGACTCGGGCATGTTTACTCATCCAAAAGTGTCAGAAACACTGGCATTGATTATTTTACAATTTTCTTTTATAATTTTGATCTTTTTCGTTTTCTGTAGTGATGCAGATGACATGTGACATCTCTTCTGTTCTGGGTCAATCTGACCCGCAAAGTAACAGGAGGATTAAAGGAGGATGTTTGCCTGTTTTAATTTAACAAAACTGCCTTCCCCTCCAATTTAGCAGCAACAAAGAAAACGTCAAACTTCAAAAATGAAAGAGCTTTAAAATTTCACCGAATTCAAACACCAGTAAAGGTATTTGTTATGGTCCCAGTTTGATGGGAAGTAAAATGCTTCTCTGCAGCTCCAAGCAAACATCAGGGATAGCTCAGTAGGGAAAGTGGTCGCCCCATGATCGGAAGGTCGGCGGTTCGAATCCACTTAACGGCTACCCTGAGGTACCCCTGAGCAAGGTACCGTCCCTACACACTGCTCCCCGGGCGCCTGCTTAGTGGGCTGCCCACTGCTTCACTGAGTGAATGGGTCAAATGCAGAGAAAAACAAGTAATTTCCCCATGGGGATCAATAAAGTATCTATTATTATTATTAAATCCATGTTATGATGAAGTTTCTCCAGTGAAAATAAAGCTGGGTAAAGGAGGCTTACTCTCCTCAGCAGCATCCCCCCGCCCCCCTCACAGCTTGCCGAATA
This sequence comes from Mchenga conophoros, assembly GCF_057382185.1. Lineage (NCBI taxonomy): Eukaryota > Metazoa > Chordata > Actinopteri > Cichliformes > Cichlidae > Mchenga > Mchenga conophoros. The sequence continues at coordinate 12,112,710 of NC_140532.1, forward strand.
ATTCGTCTGTCTTCCTCCAGATCTAACATTAGGAGCGGCACCGGTTCGTGAATGGTTAACCCGAGTGACGGCGTTGGTTGTTATTTTGCACAGCGGACGAATGAAGCGGTCTGAAGCAACAGCTGCAGTGACTGCAGTAACACGCTCTCTTTTAGCGATCACTGGTAACGGCGGGTAAGTCGTTTATTTCTGGGTCATAAATTGGTTTAATTCCGATTTATTCCCCCCTGACTTTCTTTATCTTTGGAATAACGTCAGGAAGATGGGAAGGTATGAAACAGCGAGAAATTAAAGGATGAGACTAGAAGTTTAGGAAATGTTTACATCTCGGTTATTTTATTTGTTATTTCTTTTGCATTTTCTTTACCTCTTTTTGAATTATTTTGTATGTTCTTCTATATCCTCTGCATTCTTTGTGTGTATTCTTTCCATTTTTTTATTGATAGTTTGCGCACAGCAGGCAATTCGGCAATATAATTAAAGCTGGACATACATTCTTCGGTAGAAAATGCCACATATGCATAAGGCACAACACCTTTTGCATTTATTATCAGGTTGAATGAAGATTTTTTATTTTATTTTCCCCTTTCAGACTTGCAGTTCCGCGCTGGAGATGTTGGAGGAGAAGAGATACACATTCTAACTTTTCTTTTCTTCTCTTTTAATCTTGTTTTTGGGTCCAGTCAGTCCGATCTCCGTCAGGCTATGTACCACCAGCTGACGGATCAAACAGTGAATGGCAGCTGTCAGGGACCCACCTCAGCGTGCAATAAGAGTGCAGATGGAGACGCGCTCGAGCTTCCCACTTTCTCCACAGCAGCCAAAGTCAGAGTCATCATCACCTTCGCTCTGTGCGCGGTGTCGGCTGTGTGCAACTTGGCCGTGCTGTGGGCTGCCAGCAGCGGCGGCAGGCGCAAGTCACACGTCCGGATCCTCATCATGAACCTCACGGTGGCCGACCTGCTGGTGACTTTCATCGTGATGCCGGTGGACGCGGTGTGGAACATCACGGTGCAGTGGCAGGCGGGGGACGTCGCCTGCAGGCTGCTGATGTTCATGAAGCTGGTGGCGATGTATTCCTGCGCTTTTGTGACAGTGGTCATTAGTTTGGATAGACAGTCCGCCATCCTCAATCCGCTGGGAATCAGTGAGGCCAAAAGGAAGAGCAAAGTCATGTTGGCTGTGGCCTGGACCATGAGTGTCATCCTTTCACTCCCTCAGGTAAAAGAGGACATGGTGTTGCTACCCTGTGAGTTTGCAATTTAATGAGGAAAAAAAAGTGAATTAATTTTTATTTAAATTTTATTTAAACCCAAAATTCAAGTTTTGATCGTAAAATTTGAAAATACCACGTGGGTAAACTAAATACAAGCGCATGAAAACACTTTTGAGTTTCAATATAAATTGCATTAATTTCTAGACTAAATAAACTAAATAAATGATTAAAAAAATATATTCCACATTTGATCTCTCATATATTTTAGTATGAGAAAAAGAAGTTTAATAATAAATCTCAGTTTTTCTATGTGGAAAAAGCTCTAGTTGCTCATTGGCCAGACTGACCTTTAAGTTTAAAACAGAATTTTTTTGTTAATTGACAGAAATTGTCCCTTTTTTCAGAAACAAATTGTTTATCTCTTAGTTATTTACTTTGGTGTAGTGTGAAGGGCTATGGTGCAGGTCTTTATCATTCGGAAAAGCTATAAAATTCAATGTGTTTTATGATTTTTTTTAATATGTAAAAACAGCTCACATTTTCCAATGCTGTCCAGCAGGCCAGACTGGTAACTTTGTGAGACTGATGAAGCCCCCCCCCCCCCACCTCCCCCCATGCCCTTACCCTTCAGTTAGCGCATAACAAAGGAGGCTGGGGACCTTCATCAGGTTGCCTGCAGGAACTTAAGAATTCACAACATAACTTGTTATACACAGTGTTCATGTGACTAAATTGGATGCAATTTGCACACTTTTCAGTGTGCTTATCACAAACCAGTGTGGCAGAGGTGCTCACACATGGGACCTACTTGAAGTTCAGTTTCAGGTCAAAAGTGGATGCTGTTCTTTCTCGTGGCCCCCTTTACTCTTTGACCTCAGTAAACACTTTTCAGATGATTTTATGGTGTCAGCTGCAGGCCACAGGTCATACTGAATAAAGAATAAAGTCATTTTTGTACATTTGTAAATTATCGAGATTCTAAGTGTCAGGAAAGAGGATTCTCTCTGTTCACATCTGATATCAAAACACTAGGGGTGCAACAATACTCGTATCAATATTGAACCGTTCGATACAGTGCTTTGGTTCGGTATGCATATGTATGAACAATACAACATTTTTAATTTATTTGATCAACTTTCCTTCTGATGATGCTGTCTGTGTTGAGAGCTCAGTGGATCTGCGTTCGACTACTCCGCCTAGGCTGCACTGTCGAGCGCAGTTCCACTGAGCGTAGCACAAGCTAGCAAGACAGAAGCTAAGCTTGTTGCAACATGGCAAATTGAACCTCCCCTACCCTCATTCAGATCTGGCCTTTGGGACTATTTTGGTCTTCATGTGAAGTATGACCCTGAAGGTAAGCCCCTCATGGACAAAAGTAAAACAGTATGTCGGATGTGCCACGCAATGCTCAATTACATGGGTGGGAACTACTGCATTAGCGCAGTTTGCAAGTTAACGTGTTGACACTAGTGATGGGATTTCCAGCTCTTTTTAGAGAACCGGATCTTTCGGCTCGAATCACTAAAAAGAGCCGGCTCTTTCGGCTCCGAACCAGCTCTTCAGGTTGTTTTGTTGCTTTAATTAATTAATTATTAACAATAATATAAAATTATGCACAAAAGGAATTACTAATGTAAAAAAAAAAGTGGTTTTATTTATATATGTTTATATATAAATATATGCGGTGGCCCCTAGAGACAAAACACATACAAACTCCAAAAGATGGCGCCGGTGAGGTCGGCTGCCGTCACGACTGCTCCGACCACTTTTTCTTTGTCTTTGTTTTTTAAGTTAGTTTTCAGCGTTTCTAAATCGGCAAAATCATCACCATTGGGTACATTAGGTATGACAGTGACACTCTTGTTTCTATTGGTATACAATGTACTCACAATTCGAAGTTTTTAACTCCGGATCCGAGCTGGCCGAGTGAGATCTCGAGGGAGAACAAAGGGAAGCGGCGGCGGCCTAGAGGGAAGCGAGCCGGCGTCAGGAACAGGCTGAGAGCTCGTGCACACCGCACACCTCTGCCTAGCATCCTGCTCGCCAACGTCCAGTCACTGGAGAACAAGCTTGACGACCTCAGGGCCAGGATAAAGTTCCAGAGAGACATTCGGGACTGCAATCTCCTCTGCTTCACCGAGACATGGCTGAACCCAGCGGTGCCGGACCACGCCATCCAGCCGGCCGAGTTCTTCTCGGTTCACCGCATGGACAGGACACGGGACTCGGGGAAGTCAAGGGGAGGCGGTGTGTGTTTAATGGTGAACAACAACTGGTGCAACAGTGCGAACGTTGTTCCTCTCACACGCTCCTGCACACCAAATCTGGAACTACTGTCCATCATGTGTCGTCCTTTTTATCTACCTCGGGAATTTACATCGGTCATTGTAAGTGCCGTTTATATTCCACCACAAGCGGACACGGTCACCGCCTTATGCGAGCTGCATGAGGCACTCACACAGCACCAGACACAACACCGGGACGCTGCGCTTATTGTGACGGGGGACTTTAATAGCGCCAACCTCAAACGCGCAGCGCCGAACTTTTGTCAACACATCACCTGCCCCACCAGGGGTGAAAGGACACTGGACCACTGCTACACTACGGTCAAGGACGGCTACAAGGCACAATCCCGCCCCCCGTTTGGCAAATCTGATCACGCCGCCATCTTCCTCATGCCAAAATACAAACAAAGGCTGAAACAGGAAGTTCCGGTTCAGAGGAAGGTCGCGCGCTGGACGGATCAATCGGTGGCCGCGTTACAGGACGCACTCGATGACGCAGACTGGGGCATGTTCAGAAACAGCTCCGACGATGACGTCAACGTGTTTACGGAAGCGGTTGTGGGATTCATCGGGAAACTAGCGGATGATACCGTGGAGACAAAGACTATCACAACGTTTCCCAACCAGAAGCCGTGGGTGGATAAAACCATCCGCGACGCTCTGAGATCCCGCACCGCTGCCTACAACACGGGACTCATGACGGGGGACATGGACCCGTACAAAGCCTCGTCATATAACGTGCGGAGGGCGGTGAAAGAGGCGAAGCAGCGCTACGGGAGGAAACTAGAGTCACAACTCCAACAGAGTGACTCTAGGAGCCTGTGGCGGGGACTAAGGACAATAACGGACTATAAAGCACCAACAACCGGTATGACGAACGCGGCCGTGACTCTGGCAGACGAGCTGAACACTTTCTATGCTCGCTTCGAGGCTGCAGCTAAGGTCTCCAACAATGCTAGTGTTAGCGGCGCTAACGGCTGCAGACAGGAAGATACTGCCAGCACCGGAAACGTGCTCGTCATCTCCGAGCATGAAGTAAGGAGAGCCTTCAAGAGAGTGAACACCAGGAAAGCAGCAGGACCAGACGGCATCCCAGGTCGTATCCTAAGAGACTGCGCATACCAGCTAGCTCCTGTGTTCACTGAGATATTCAACATCTCTTTATCTCAGTCGGTGATCCCCACATGCTTCAAAGAGTCCATCATTGTTCCTGTCCCGAAGAAACCCCACCCTGCTTCTCTCAATGACTATCGCCCTGTAGCCCTCACCTCAGTAGTGATGAAGTGCTTTGAACGCCTGGTCAGAGACTTCATCATTTCTTCACTACCAGACACACTGGACCCACTACAGTTCGCTTACCGTCCAAATCGTTCCACAGACGATGCCATCTCTCATCTCCTCCACACATCACTCACTCACTTGGACACTAGAAGGGGGAATTATGTTAAAATGCTCTTCATAGACTACAGCTCTGCATTTAATACCATAATTCCCTCCACACTCACCACCAAGCTGGAGCATCTGGGACTCAGCTCATCTATGTGTCAGTGGATCTCCAACTTCCTAACTGGCAGACCACAGGCAGTAAGGATGGGCGGACATGTCTCAGCCTCCACCACTCTCAGCACTGGAGCCCCCCAGGGGTGTGTTCTGAGCCCCCTGCTGTACTCTTTGTACACATATGACTGTGTGGCCACTACCAGCTCCACCACCATCATCAAGTTTGCTGACGACACCGTCGTGGTGGGCCTGATCTCTGATAACAACGAGACGGCCTACCTGAAGGAGATTAGGAATCTGGAGAACTGGTGCCAGAGGAACAACCTCCTTCTAAACGTCAGTAAGACAAAGGAGCTGATAGTGGACTTCAGCACTAAGCAGGAGAGGAACTACCAGACCCCCGTCATCAACGAGTGCCCAGTGGAGAGAGTGGACAGCTTCAAATACCTCGGAGTTCACATCACGCAGGACCTGTCATGGTCCTGTCACATCAACACCGTGGTGAAAAAGGCCCGACAGCGTCTCTACCACCTCAGACGCTTGAGAGACTTCCAACTGCCCTCCAAGGTGCTCAGGAACTTTTACTCGTGCACCATAGAGAGCATCCTGGCGGGAAACATCTTAACCTGGTTCGGGAACAGCACCATGCAGGACAGACGAGCTCTACAGAGGGTTGTGCGGTCAGCTGAGCGCACCATCCGCTCCGAGCTCCCTGACCTGCACTCAATCTACAGCAGGCGGTGCTGGACCAAGGCCAGGAAGATCGTGAAGGACCTCAGCCATCCCAACAATGGACTGTTCTCTCTGTTGAGGTCAGGAAAGCGATTCCGCTCCCTGAAGACCAACACAGAGAGACTGAGGAGGAGCTTCTTCCCGCAGGCGATACGGTCTCTCAATCACACCACCACACAGTACTGACCCACACATATGGTTCTTACACACACACTGGACTTTCTGGACATTGTTTTTGCACAACACTGGTCACTATATTCTTCATTTCCAGTTAATACTTGTACAGCTGCTGTTATTGTGTATATATTTATTTATATTTAGATTTCTTCATACATTCTTATATAGTTCTATATTGTGTATTGTGTATTTTGTTGTACAGTTATTTTATTTTCAACTTTATATATTTTATCTTATTCTTCCCAGTTAAATTTACCCTTCATTCTAATTTGTGTTGTACAGTTATTTCATTTTTAACCTTAATTTATATTTTATTCCTTCCTAGTTAAATTTACCCTTTTTAATTTTGCATATTTATTTCCTATCTTATTCATAGCCTTTCCTTTTTTGTTTTCTTTAGGTCACGAGCAGTTGTCCAAGCATTTCACTACATATCGTACTGTGTATGACTGTGTACGTGACAAATAAAATTTGAATTTGAATTTTTGAATTTGAAGCACATACAAACTCCAAAACACATTTCTAGCATGAACTGAACTTCCAAAACAGAGCTACCTAGATCACTTAAATTACACAATTTATATTGTGTATTTATACACAAGCAGTCATATATAGTCAAATAATAAATTTAAAAAAAAGTTCATTTACCTGTTATTACCACACACCAAATCCGGTCGTTGGTACTTGCTGGCTTGTGTAGCCACTAGGTAACAAAAGCTCAACACTGCCCCTAGCATCCTGGAGCACTTGTGTTGTCTTTTGTACGTGTTTTGAGTTTTTATGTGCTTCTGAGTTTTTACGTGTTTTGGAGCTTGTACGTGTTTTGGAGTTTGTACGTGCTTCAGGGTTTGTACGTGCTTCAGGGTTTGTACATGATTTGAAGTTTGTATGTGCTTTGTCTGTAGGGGCCACCGTAAATATACTTTTATTTATTCACTCCACATAAAATGTAATAAATAAATCATATAATAGAAAAATCAACTATTCACATTTCAACTTTTAACTATTTAGATTTTCAGCTTTTTCCTTTTACAAATTTAAAGCGAAACAACACAAAACACTGCAAACCACAACACAATTAAATATAAATTAAAATATGAAAACATAAAGAAGATGCATATTCTCTGTCATACGGACCTGCATGAATAAACTTTCTGAACCCTTTATCATCTGCAACTGAAAATAGTTGTGGATGATTACTATACCTTTCTAATGTGACCTTGTTGTCCCTGGCTCTCTTTCTCTCTCTCTCTCCCTCCTGCTCTGTTCCTGTGCTACTGTGAGTGTAACTACCGCCCCTCCCCCCTTTTCCCAGCATGATTCTCCTTATGGGGACCTGATATGTTTAATATGCTGCTGAGAATTGACCCCGTGCACGAGAAAATAATAACTTCCTGGTTTGAGACTGGATGTGGGGTTGTACATTTCCGGTAGCTTTACTTTGCGGTCAATCGCTACTGCGAAGATATACTCCAAAATCATATCCAAAACTCGAAAACGGAAAGATCCATTTCTCTGTAATAAACTCTCTTTTCCAAAGATGAGTGATTTCTCGATCAGATAGATTTATTATTTTATCCCTTTGTTGTTTTAGCAACATTAAATTTAAAAACTGTACTTTTGAGTTAAAATATATATTTGTAATTTTAATAAATGACAAATTAAAAAAGCATGAACATTTTTTTGTATCGAAAAAATATCGAACCGTGACACCAAAGTATCGAACCGAACCGAGAATTTTGTGTATTGTTGCACCCCTACAAAACACCAAAATGGTGATATTGAACACACTCAGTTTGAAGCTTCAAATTGGGATCCTACTGACCAAATGACCAAATCAAATGGTGACTACATTCTTCTTTTATAAAGTCTATGGCTATAGGAGCAAAAACCAGATTAAGAAATTCACTGGCCACACAGGATTTTTTGCTGACAGCCTGTCCAGGGTGTACCATGCTTTTTGCCCTGCTGGCACAGACAACAGCCACACACAACTGCTGAATAAGTAGTTATATAAAAGGATGGGTGCATGGATGGACCGAGGTTTTCCCATTTTCACATACCCCTGTGGTCATTGGCCACTTTCAATAATGTCTGATTGGGCTGATTTTCAGGTACTCCGGGGTATTTATCTTTAATGTTACACACAGGTGTAATTTTATAAAGCAGGAATATGCATAAGAAACCCATCTTTAGGCGGAGAGTTTGACACACTGTAACACATTATATACTGCAGGAAAATTATTTGCAAGTTGTATATGTAAAATATTACGTTTATTACAGTGTTATCAGCTCACTTTTTAGCTTTGATCATTACTGTGCCCTGGAGACTAATTTTAGACTTATATATGTCTTTAAGGAATATTTCATGAGTTTGGGAATCAAATCAGCATGTGTGTCCTGATTTTCTTAAAATTATGAAAAAACGCAATGCAGCATAAAATAATTTAATAGGATGTCCTAGCAAGTCCCCCACATTAAAAATAGAAGTAACTGTTTAATATTGTTTCTGCGCTTCCCTTTTTGTAATATTTCTTTCCCTTTTTGTGTTGCTTCTTTTGTTTACGTTTTTTTTTTCTATCTATAAATCTTACTTGAAACATACATTAATTGAATATAAGTTTCTTAAAACAGCTCATATAAAACAAAATGCTAAAAGGTTGTAACACACTTGAAACTTTTGTGTCAAAGAATAAATCATTTCTACCAAAATTACAAATTCTTCTGCCACTGTTTAAACTCAAGTGGTAAAATACAAATAAAGATTTTTGTCAGAATGACAGACAATCCTGAACGCTTATTATACCAGAATAATTTCTTTTAAACATCTCAATGCTTTTTTGTAGCCAACTGAATGAGATGTCCATTTCAAAAGGACAAGATTTTACATTCTACTTAAAAAAGAAAAAAAGACCACTTAAAGTTCTTAGGGGAAATGTGTCCTTCAAGGATCATACAATGGAGGAAACTACAGTTACAACAGCAAAAACAAAACAAAAAAAACATTTAAAACTGCTCAGAACAAAACATGTAAACTAGCAGCATCAAAAATCAGATACCGCAGGAGGTAAACATGAGTCTTCTAAGGACAGAGGTACTGTGCTGTGAATCACTGGCTATCTTGTGGCTCCTTTGGGCCACAGATTCTTATTAACCTCCCCTCTAATGCTCTCTCTTGCATTGTAACAGGAAGATCCAGCAGGAACGCCACATCAATCCTCTGCACTCTTCTGCATATTCCTATATATTCTGTTGTCTTGTCCTCGCTTCACTGCCAGACATTGTCATTCCTCTCTCTGTTTCTTAGGTGGACTTTTTCAGCCATAAAATGCAAATTTGTCCATATATGCTGTTTATTGTAAATCTGTTGTAATCAGACTTTACAAATGTTGTGCTCCAATTAGAGATCTACATATGTGGGCAGGACAAATATTGACGATTAGATAGTTAGATGGACCAGATTCTAAAAACTTTGCCTGGTCAGATGAGTCTCAATTTCCACCCCAGCATGAAACCACGGATCCTTCTTGTCTTGTACTGTATCAATAGTTTAGAGTCCTGGTGGTGGTGTAATAGTGTGGGAGATATCTTCTTCTTATTGGCACACTTTCAGCCCTGCTTGATTTTCTTTACTGACCATGCCCATCCCTTTATGATCGCAGTGTACCCATTTTCCAGTGACTATTTCCAGAAGGATAAAACACAATGTCATGAAGCTCAAATCATTTCAAATTGCTTTCTTGAACATAAAAACGTGTTCACTGTTTTCAAATGGCCAAAGTTACCAGACCTGAATCTAATAGAGCGCCTTTGGAATGTTGTGAAATTGGAGATTCATATCGACATAGCTGCAGTAACTGCGTGATGCTATCATGTCAGTATGGACCAGAATCTCTGAGGAATGTTTCCAGCATCTTATTATGCATTATGGCAGTTCTGAAGGCAAAAAGGGCAGTCCAACCCAGTACTAGCAAGGTATACCTTAACAAACTGGCTGGTGAGTGTATGTTACACACAAAGATATTTATGTTGCAAGTGCAATGCATTTTTTTCAGTGACTTATTACACAGAATATATATTAGCGAATAACTTAAAGCTCTCAGTTTTCTTCCCTCAAATTTGTTCGCTGTACACATAATGCACAACACCGAGTAACCAAAGTCCATGACCTCTCAAAACCTCTTCCGCTGAAAACCAAGAAAAAAGGAAAAAAAAACCTCTCTTGATTATTTCGAACTCTTCACAGATCAAAAGAGAACAGCAAATGTTAATGCAGTCGTGCATGCTCGAGTCCCACGATTTCATCAGAAAACAATCAGAACAAGATTAAACCCAGAATACTTTATGGATGCATGAATTATACTAAAATTTATAGATGGTATGCAGGGTGTGCATATCTTCACTTTTTTTCCCCAGCTTTGTATCAAAAGAGCAGTGTGATCTTTAGTTACCAGAGGTGAAATGATCATTTCTCTGCTGGGTAAGGTCACACTAACAAATCTCCCAATGCCTCATACTGAAAGTCAGCATGTAAACTAATATACTGTACATATATCCCAATGCTAGGAGGTGATATAAAAGGACAGTTTGTTATATGCATATACTGTATTACAGATAAGGTTGCACTTCATTCAGCAATTTAAGCTTGAAAACCAGAGAGACTGCTGGTTAAACGTTTTTACTGGATGTTCCACTGAAATTCTGCCAACGGCATTTTATTTCTCCCCTTACCAATTTGTTGAAGCGATGTCTACGTCGCTTTAAAACATCAATAGCAATGACATCGCCTTCAGCCTCATACTGTTATATTATGAGCACATTCTCTAATTAATACCCTGCTCCACTTTTGCTCTGAAAAATGTCAGGAGCTCTCTCACCAGTATAAATGTTGGGTGAGGAGCGGGGAGGTTCTTCCACGTAGCCTTTGAGAGCCAAACTGGAAGTGAAAGTGTGGAAGGGAGCCAGATGGTAGCTCTTCTAGTACAGGTGGGAATCTTACTGGGGTCCCACACTGATAAACATTCAACAGAAACATGACTTTATACACTTTTCCATGAAAAGTGTATAAATTCGATTGGGCTCATTCATGGTACGATTTTTAATAGCAAAAGTGTCTTGCTCACACGTGCCTATTCATACCTGGGAAGAAAATGCATGCATTTACCAATTTACAACACGTTTCTCATTTATGTGAGAGCCGCCAACAAACTCCAGTTTATGTTTTAGCAAAATTGCAGGAGCAATTCTGCTGCTGTTTGTTTCTTTTCTCTTCCCACAGAATCTTCAAATCCAAACTAAATGCTTGAGCCCCGAGGTTTGACTTTCCCTAGAAACACTGTGACTGTCTATTTGTGTATCTTCATGAACACATAATAAAGCAGATTTGAAAACTAGAAGCATTCAGATTGTGAAACATAAAATTGTTTTTTAATTTTTTAACGTAAAAACAGCAACATATTATGAGTTCAGATTTGGAACTAAGCTTTCCAAACAGAATGCAAATATTTCTTTTTAAGTTGATATAGGACAACAACAAATATTACATTCTGAAGCTGAAAAGTGTTTTTGTTCTTCAGAAAACAAGTCCTAATTTTGAGCGTGTTTTCCAGCAACATGTTTTTCTAAAAGCTTGGTTCGAGGGCATCAAAATCTCACTGACTTCTGTCATTAGTGGATAACCCTCTACCACCTGAGCCACAGCAGCCCTCAAGTAATTGCACTGCAGCCCAGCAGCAAAAGCAGCACGTTCGATTACTTGGTGCTTTACTTTCATCAGGTATATTCCAGCAAGACATTGAGGACTATCATGTAATGAATAGAGTGCTGAATCTTAAACAGAAATAATATCTGCTAAAGTAATGCACGTCTAAGTTAACAGTTTTTTAAAACTGTTCTATTGTGAAAGCAATCATCATTTCTCTTTGTATGGAAGTATTAAATGGATTGCAATTATATTGTGAATTATGAGTTATGAGTTATAATAATGCACTCAAAGTAATGACCTGTCTATCAGTAGCAACTGGGAGTCTCTTCCTTGCTTAAGGATACCTTGACATGTAAACATAAAGGGCCAGAAGTGCAGCCTTAACCCTAAAATTATTGGATGATCCCTATTTTTTACTCTCTTCCTGGTACTGTAGCTAGGATCTTTTTAACCAGTCTGGAAATCCCTACTTTCAGCTTCTCCCTCATTGATAGGGAGTCACCCCAAAGGGAAGCTGCACATGTTTGATTTGGCAGCCTTTGGCACCACATGCCCAAAGAGATTTGTGGCTTCTCCCAGAACTGAACTGGGGATACTTTGCTTGAGTGGGGGATGTAATAAACAGCTATACTATACAGGTACTCACACTTGTTGCTCTTATTCACAGATTTTCAGACAACAATTATTGACGAGGTCCAACTGCCTTAAAATGTGTCAGAATGAACATTTCGCTTGCTGGCTGTGGATTCAATATCGATTAGAGGATCTGTAAAGACAGTAAAACAGACAAAAATGATTTTAACAGACAAAAAAAAGAAGAAATTGTGTTTATTCACAATTATCTCTCAGATGTTTTTACAGTATATGGCAGAGACTGTAATGCCCAGACCACCTCCATGAATTTCTAAAGCATTTCCAGTTGAAGGGTTTTAAAGAAAACCAGTATCCTTTGCTAACTTCAGCAAAGTGTCAATCCCAGGATGAAAGACGAGGCCTTAACCAAGCATTTTCAGACCCAAGCATTTGATCAGAAAACACCTTTAAGTGTTATTCTATGCAAGCATATGGTAAAATATCACTGTGTTCAGTTTTACTTTCTTATTAGATTAACTGATCACTAAATATTCATGATCCACTTACATTCATTCATTCATTCATTTATTTATTCATTTTCAGGCACAACAAATACCTATATTGAACATAAAATACACAAAACAAAAAACAAAACTTGCCTGAAAAAGGAGTGGGACGAAGAAAACTTATTAAATCCCACCCCTATACTCACTCATCAACAAAAAAAAACAATAAACTTCCCGCAGCTACGCCCATCATTGCATACAGACCCATCAACAGCCCCGGGCAGATACAAGCATCTAAGCGGCAGCTCGCAACCAACAATTAGAGCCTTCATAACTGAATACAGAATATATAAATTATAAATTGCATTACCACAGGTAACAGGCAGTAATAACTACAAGTAACAGACACACATACATATACATACATATATATCTACACACACAAGTACATATATGTACATACATACGCACACTTTATTTTTTATTTTTTATTTTGGAATCCATACCAGCAATGGTAAGAGAACAGACATTACAGAGCACACTAAAACCCATCATTGAGTATACTGTGACCAGACCAACTGTTTGTAGAGAAATTTAAATCTATGAATATTTTTGCATTGTTTCAATTGTAAACTCAGACTGTTCCAGATTTTCACACCACATACAGACACACGAAAACCTTTACGGGTTGTTCGAGTTCTGGGTAATTTGAATTCTCCAAAGCCTCTCACATTATAAACCTTTTCTCGAATTTCAAATCTAGTTTGTAAATTTGCCGGTAAAAGTTTAGTAAAAGCTTTATACAACCAGATCCTGGAATTTAAGTAACTTTGCCTGAAGAAAGAATTTGTGAGTATGATCTAGATAACCAGCCTTGTGAATAATACGCAGTGCTCGTTTCTGTACTGTGACTAATGGATTAGTTGTATTTTTATATGTATTTCCCCACACTTCCACACAATATGTAAGATATGGAAGAACCAGGGTACAGTACAGAGTACGAAGTGCATCTTTATCAAGGAATTGTTTCACTTTGTTCAAAACTGCGAGGCTTCTGGAAATTTTGGTTTTTATGTGTCTGACGTGGGGTTTCCATGAAATTTTGTTATCAATTATAACTCCCAAAAATTTGTTTTCACTCACATTATCAATTGGTACACCTTCAATGATAATTGGTAATTCTATATTATATTTTAAATTACCAAAAAACATTGCTTTAGTTTTATTTATATTTAATGATAATTTATTTATGTCCATCCATTTTTTTATTAATTTTAGCTCCCTGTTTACAGTCATTACAAGATCAGTATAATCATCGCTACTGAAAAATATGTTGGTGTCATCTGCGAACAGTATGAGTTTAAGTACTTGAGAAACATCAAAAATATCATTTATGTATACATTGAAAAGTTTTGGTCCCAACACTGACCCTTGGGGAACACCACATGTAATACCAAGTTTCTCTGAATGGTAATGCCCTATGCTAACATATTGTTCCCGACCTGTTAGGTAACTTTTTAACCAGTTACCAGCTTTCCCTCGAATACCATATCTTTCCAATTTATCCAGTAAAATTGAGTGATTGATTGTGTCGAAGGCCTTTTTGAGGTCAACAAAAATACCAACTGCATATTTATTTTTATCCAGTGTATCAGTAATTTCTTCTACTGCCTCAATTATCGCCATTGAAGTGGTTCTTTGCGTTCTGAAACCATACTGACCAACATTTATTATTTGATGTTTTTCAAGGAATTTTTCTAATCTTGAATTAAAAAGTTCTTTCATTCTTGACTACAGGATAGATCACGAGGATGCAGTGCCGTCGCTCAGTAGAACTTTTCTCGTCTCTTTTTATCCAGATGTTTATATTTCGCAATGTGACCATCACGGTGCCAGAGAAGTTCACCCAGTGCACCACCCATGGCAGTTTTGTCCAGCGCTGGCAGGAGACCCTTTACAACATGTTCACGTTTGTGTGCCTCTTCCTTCTACCTTTGGCCATCATGATCTTCTGCTACACACGAATCCTCATTGAGATATCCAGCCGCATGGCTCGGAATAACTGTGAGTGTTTACTTTTATTTTTTCGAAGGCTTCAAAAAACAGTCGTGAAAAAGAAAGTAGACCTGACTCAGTAGTCAGGTCTACTCAGTCATTTTTTAGCAGCAGTAACCTAAGTAATAACTTTTCTGTACGATTTTCTCTCACATTATTTTGGAGGAACTTTAGCCCACTCTTCTTTACTTATGAAATGTTACTTCAGGTCATTCAGGTTTTGTAGGCATTTGTTTATACAAAGTTCTCTTAAGGTCCCGCCACAGCATTTCACTTAGGTTGAGGAATACGAATGTTTCACACACAAATCCAAAATGTATTTTTATACCTGAATTTGTTCATATTTTAGGAACAAATTCAGAAATCCCTTCAACCATGCATAAGAACAAATGACAGCATGGTTAAATAGGCCTACTAATAATAACAATAATAATTAAAATTATTATTATGCTTTTTTGGTCATTGTTTACAGTTGTAAAAACCTCCTTGAGCCACAAAATGCTCAGAATTACAAAAAAAAGGTATATAAAGAAAATAACATACTGCTGCTAAGGGAAAGCACAGCCACCCTTTGAAAAAAGCTTATTTCCGCCGCTTGTATCAGTTAGTACCCAAAGCTCATGACCATAGGTGATGTTGGAGATCTGTCATCTCCACAACAGACCTGTGCAGCAGCATCACTGCAGTCGTGGCCCTAATCCGTCTGTGAGTTCAAACTTGTTCCATTATCTCTTATATCACCTTATGTTAAATGTTCTTATTAGTCATTTAAAATAGCTTCTATTATTATCATATGTCGTCACTTACAGTATAATTTCTTGGTACCGAAAATGGATTCTTGAGAATGAGGATTTATTTTATTCATTGCAGTGAGTTTCTCATGTGGAGCTGACAGATTAGGCTTACTGGTCCTTGTCCTCCACTTTGTCCTTTTCTACTTTTTCTTGTACTCTGTTAGTATTTTTCATACCAACTTTAATTCCAAACATTTTTTTGCTTGAGGCACAGTAAATGTCTCAGAGGAAATTATATTGAGTACTCCTGTTATTTTAGTTTCAGTCTTGCTTTTTTATTTATATTTTCGTCACTCCATGGAAACACAAAACTAAGCTTCTTCTGGCTTCTTCCTTGCACCTCAGACTCTATTATTCAACTTTCTACATTCAGACTTTCTACTCATTTCATGCCTTAGAGGTTGTTATGTTCCCCTAAAAGGGTCCAGGCGATGAGGGAAAGTAACAAAAGGTGTCCGGATCAGAAAAAGGAGACAAATTGGCAAAATGGTTAAATGAAAGAGTTTTATTAATAACTTTCTATTAATAACTCAACTAAAAGAGACGGACAAGCCATTTAAAGAAACAAAACAAAACTCAAGCGTCGGTCAGTAAACTGAAAAGCAAGTCAAAAAAGGGTTAGCAAACAAACACACTCATCTCCACCAAGCAGGAGCAAACAATCACAAAACAAAACAATCTCACTAGCTGAAAACACGCAAACACACAGCTCACTAGCTGCAACCACTCACATGACACTCTGCCACCAGAGCTCACCTTTC
The DNA here is from genome assembly GCF_057382185.1 of Mchenga conophoros. Classification (NCBI taxonomy): domain Eukaryota; kingdom Metazoa; phylum Chordata; class Actinopteri; order Cichliformes; family Cichlidae; genus Mchenga; species Mchenga conophoros. The sequence continues at coordinate 12,129,013 of NC_140532.1, forward strand.
TCTGCCCTTAAATACCTTTAATTGCTGATGTGAGTCAGCTGTACAAAAGAAAAAGGTGGCACTAAGGCAGGAGAGATGCCCAACACAGGCAACTTCAGGAGGAGGCCCTAATAGGGCCATAACACCCCCTCCCATAAATACAAACCCGTGGTTTGTCAAATTGTTCTACCTGTTGCAATAACCAAAACAACAACCAATCAAGTCCGTAATCGTTGCATCACCAAATTGTAGGCTTTCCACCTACCAAACCCCATAGCAACGGTTAGGCATTGCCTGCAGAAGCTGCCAACCCCATCTCAATGGGTTCAAAACACTGACTGAGGCTTCTCTCTTACAACATCTTGACTGATTTTTCTGCTTCACCTCAAGGTTAAAATATTTAATTATATAGAGAAACAGGTACTGAGCAGTGGCGATTGCGCAAAGCTGCTGGTTCTGAATGATTCTGATCTTCTAACATACGCATAGTGGTGGGAACAAAATATGCCCGTTTCATAAGTTCGACAGTAATTTTGCCTTCCAACAGATTTTTTATGTAGATTTCCATGAGAATATTAGTAATTGAGTCCCAAAGTCCTGTTGCATGTTTGGCTCAATGTTTTCAAGGTTCCACAGGTGCTGTGCCAGCAAAACCAGCCCAAATCCTCCCCTGTCCACCACCACTAACAGCTGGTATGAGGTGTTTGTGCTGATTGTGTTTTGTTTTCTCCAAATGTGGCACTGTGAATCATGGCCAAACATTTCCACTTTTGGCTCCAAGTCTTGTGGTTTGTTCACATTGCAAGCTTAAGCTGTGCTGCCATGTTGTTCTCAGTGAGCAGAGGCTTTTTCTTGGCAGTCCTTCCAAAAGGGATCATATTCATCATAACGTAACATGCTAACTGAGACCTGTAGAGTCTTTAGATGTAGCTCTTGAGCTGCTGTACAGTCGACCTTGCGGTGACTTTGATGATATGTCCACCGCTGGGAAGATTTTGCATCATGTGAATAGAAATCTAAATGCTCCAGTCCAAAACCTCTACCAATTTTTTTGCTTTAACAGAGGTGCTTACACTTGCTGATGAATACTTAATCAAGTGAATCATTCCTATGGATTGCAGTAAGGGTGCATAGAGTGCTGTGAACAGGCTTTTCTTCACATGAATGTATATTTTCAGGGAGACATGGAGTAACGGACGTGGTGCTTTCTTTTCTTCCAGTCCTGTCAAGAGATGTTCATCTACGCCGATCCCACAATAACATCCCTAAAGCTCGGATGAGAACTCTTAAAATGAGCATTGTCATTGTGACGTCATTCATCATCTGCTGGACCCCGTACTATCTGCTTGGATTGTGGTATTGGTTGTTCCCTGAAAAAATGGAAAAGACAGTTTCGCATTCACTGACTCATATGCTGTTTATTTTTGGCCTTTTCAATGCCTGTCTAGATCCCATCACCTACGGTCTGTTTACCATTCATTTTCACAAGGGTATGAGGAGATGCCGTCAAAGTTCAAACGCACGGACTGAATTAGAAAACAACACTCGCCTTGTACAAATGAGTCGGCTGTCCTCTCGCAGGCAGATTGCCTCAGATGTTCACAGTGCAAGCACAGAGGTGGTAAGAGAAAGCAACATCATGAAGCATGTCTCAAACCCAGACATGTCAATCAGCAAGATATGATGGCTTAAATAATTCCATAAATGAATGTGTTTCTCTCAGTGAAATCTTTTTGTGTTATAAATCTGTTCATGTTCCACCGATATAATTGATGTTGTATTATAGCTTACCTTGAGTTCAATAATCCTGTGGTTTCTCACACTTAATACATCGAAAGCCTCTTATATGATCTGAAAGAGCACTGCCACATTGGCTGAGGGTGACTCAGTACAGACAAATTAAATGTATTAAATGTGAGCCTATGCAGCATGTTGTTGATACTGACTGCATGTCCAAAATCAGTTCTGTGTTTAATGTGCTGCACCAAAATCTGACTCGAGTGAAGGCTCTAAAAAACATCTTTGAGGAGAGCCATTTGGATATTTCACATTAGTATTAGTATCTGTGTTGCTTTCTGTGACTGAGGCTAAAGAAAATATCTGGATTTTGAAGCTTTGTATTAAAAAGTTATCAGTAAATCAAACATCACATAAACCTTTGCTCCCTCAAAATAGTGGTCATTAGTAAATGTTTGCATGGTGCTGCTTCTGTTCTGCAAGATGTTGTAATGTGAATGTATTTATGTGTTTATTTATTGAATAAAAACTTCAGCTTTTTGCTTTGTTAATTCACAAACAGTAAGAGATTTCCCACCAGTTTAATGTACATCTGTCATCAAAATAGAGCAATGCAGTGCATCTGATTAAAAATAATAATAATAATACTACAAATCCAGTTGTTGTAATCTTATATTTTCTACTGATTAACTTCTGTTTAGATTTAAGAATGAATTCATACAGTCAGTTAAACCTTATGATATAAATCTGTGTAGTTAGGAATTTCAACAGCTTTGGTGCAAATGAAAGACACAAAAGGTGCAACAGAGAGGAAACAACAGGTTAACTATAAACAACAACAGAAGATTTTGCAGGTGGTCACAGATCGTTGCTCTTTTTTTATCCCCCACAAAGATATCAAAGATATTTCTCTCTCAGATCATCAATGCCCGACTGGCAGGCTGGTCATGCTGTATGATGTTGCAGGCAGCGAGCTTGGTTATGGTGTCTCCAGGATGTCACGTGTGTCTCAGTGATGAACTTGCTCTCATCTATGCAGAGAATATTGCACGTACACAGGTACAAATTTGAGAAACACTGGGAAACATCAACTGATGACAGATTGAATCAAGCCAGTTTTCTTTGAAAATCCAAGAATTTCTTTAATGAGATAATACGCATGTAAAATAACATTAAATGGCAGCAGTGAATGAGACTTGGCTCCAGCCACGGTCTCTCTTTGTTTAATTGGGTATTTAGTCAGATTTAACATTCCTGTAACTATAAGCTGATCTCTTCTTCTGTGTTCACTGCCAAAATAGCAAAAAATTGCTCATAAGCCATTTAAAGATTAAAACAAGTTGCACTAGTTCACATTTTCATCATTCATCATCAGCTAATCTCTTGTGTGACTTTATTGTGGTCATAATTAAAGCGCTTAACCTGGAAAAGTTGCTTGACAGTCCCTGCAGATACATGGATAAGCAGTGCTTTTTAACATTTTTTTTTTTTTTATCAGATTATACCCAGCATTTTGCACTACCCAAAGCTCTGCCTTTTATTGGGATACGCAGAGCTGTACTTCATAATGTTTCATCATCATCATCGTTTATTTATATAGCACTTTAAAAACACACAAGGCTGACCAAAGTGCTGAACAACAGAAACATAATAGATACCATAAGAATAATAAATACGATAAATGATAAATAAATAAAATGAAATAATAAACATAGCGAAAACAATAAAATACAAGTCAGTCAACCACTGAATCAAAAGCCAGTGAATAAAAATGCGTTTTCAATCTGGATTTAAAAACCATCACTGATGTCGATTGCCTAATGTGAAGAGGAAGATTATTCCAAAGCTTAGGAGCCACAATAAAGAACGCTCGGTCTCCTCTCAGTTTCAACCGTGATTTGGGGACTGAGAGCAACAGCTGCTCAGCTGACCGGAGCGAACGAGTGGGGACATAGGGCTTCAGCAAATCAGACAGATACGCAGGTGCCAGACCATTTAAAGATTTAAAAACCAATAAAAGAACTTTAAAATTAATCCTAAATTCAATTGGAAGCCAGTGCAGGGAGGCCAGAACCAGAGTAATGTGCTCAAATTTTCTTTTACCAGATAACAACCGCGCTGCAGCATTCTGTACTAGTTGCAGGCGTGTCAGAGTGCCCGGTCCAACCCCTATTAAAAGGGAGTTACAATAATCCAAGGGTGAGGTTATAAAAGTGTGGATAACAGTCTCCAAGTCACGCCTTGAAAGAAAAGGTTTAACCTTCGACAGACGCCTGAGTTGATAGAATGACGATTTCACCACCCCATTCACGTGGCCATCAAAGGTAAGTGCAGAGTCGATTTTTAACCCAAGATTGGTAATCGAGCTCTTCAGGTGAGGGGTCAGAGCAGCAAGGTCAACATCAGGGATATCAGAGGAACGATTCGGGCCAAACAGAATTGCTTCCGTTTTACGTTCGTTAAAATTTAAAAAGATTTGAGCCATCCATGACTTAACATCACTAAGGCAATCAAGCGGGAGTCTAATTTGGGAGCTATCAGAATGACTGAAAGGAAAATAAAGCAGGCAATCATCAGCATATAGATGAAATGAAACTTTATGTTTACGAAAGATCACATCCAGTGGCAGGAGATACAATGAAAACAGTAATGGCCCAAGAATAGATCCCTGTGGTACACCCCATGACAGAGGGGCCACAGAGGACGATGACGAGCCCAACTTAACACAGAAGCTCCTGTTTGAGAGATATGATTTTATCCACAGGAGTGCAAAGCCAGAAATGCCCACACAATGCTGCAATCGAGAGATCAGCAGGTCGTGATCCACTGTGTCAAATGCAGCAGTCATATCTAGTAGTATAAGCACTACGTGTTTACCACAGTCCGTCGCTACCAGAATATCGTTCATAACCTTTATGAGAGCTGTCTCTGTGCTATGAAACGGCCTAAAGCCGGACTGAAAAACTTCAAACATATGAGAGTTGTTTAGAAAATCCATCAGCTGAGTGTGAACAACCTTTTCCAAGATCTTACTCAGAGAAGGAAGTTTAGAGATGGGTCTAAAATTTGACATTGCTGAAATATCTGAGCCTGGCTTCTTAAGTAAGGGATGAATAACTGCATGCTTAAACTCACTTGGTACTTGACCTGACAAGAGGCTGGTATTGATTATGTTTAAAATATGTGGTCCAACAGTAGGAAACACCTCTTTCAGAAAACGGGGTGGAACGACATCATTCGGAGAACCACACGGTTTAGCACTTAACACAAGCTTCTCTAGTTCAGGTAGAACAATTGGTTGGAAAGCAATGAGCAAATTTAAACAGGGAACATGCACAGCCGGGCCAACAGAAGATTCATGAGTGATCTTTTTTTTTTTTTTTCATTGTTAATGCTGATAAATTAAGTCTTATGCTGTTTTAATATCAGAAAGCAAGGCAAGCTTTCTGAACCTGTATACTGCCAATATGACAAGTGGCATTCAGAGTGAAATACTCATTAGTGACCTGCAGGAAAAATGCTATGCTAGAGCGGATGATAAGGTCGTTAATTCTGGCAGATCAGCCTCAATGGCATTTTTTCTGCTAAGTGATATGAAACCTAGCAGGAGATGGTTGGCTTGACTTTTGACTTTTTCATTAAGTATATTTTATTTAAAGCCTGGTTTTGCTTCCTTTATACCCCAGCTCTCTCCCATCTAAATGACATCATGTCTGGTTCTTAAAAAAAGATGCTTTTAAATTCCAAACCTCAGGCTGGAACATCATATTTTCACAGTCCAACAGTTAATCTTACTCTAGCTACATCCATTTCTTATTTACAGCCCATGGTAAAATATAGTCTTTATTAATTTTTTTTTTTTAATTCATATGCATTCGTTTTTTTTAAGTACACTAATAATAATAAAAAATACAAACAATATTGAGTCTTACAAAATGTCGCATTGCAGTAAAACAAACAAAAGTAGTGCACAGCTGGACGCTTATGTGTCTGCTGCAGTTGCTTGATGTACTCAATTTAGTACACCCATTCAAGTGTGTTGTTTATGTAAATCATGTAGCAGCAGCTCAGTGCATTTAGGCATAAAGACATGGTCAAGATGAACTGCAAAGCTCTAATAACCAGTTGTTACAACAGAAGTATGCAGAAGAGCATATGTCAAACCTTGTAAAGGTGGACTACACCTGCAGAACACCATGCCAGGTGCAACTCCTGTAAGCTGACGACAAGAAACTGAGGCTACATTTCGCATGGGCACTTCAAAACCTTATAGAAGACTGAAAAATGTTCCCTGGTCTGGCAAGTCTAATTTCTGTCAAACAGTAGGGTCAGAATTTGGAGTAAATAACATGAAAGCATGTCTTCTACTAGTGCTTCAGGCTGCTACTGCTGTTGACCATGTTCATCCCTCTATGACCACAGTGTACAGATCTTTTTATGTCTGCTTCCAGCAGGATAATGCATCACATCACTAAGTTCAGATAATCTCAAACTGGTTTCTTGAACGTTATACTAATAAAGATAATAATAAGCTGCTATAACTCTTTGGGATTTTATTTTAAAGGTCACCAGGTGACACTAACTGGCAATATCTGAACCACCTATCTATTAAAGAGAACCCCACCAGTGAAAAATTTTATTATTGTAAGGGGTGTGGGAGAAAAGTGAGACTAACAACCCAGAGCACCAATGTGGTGAGACTGCTTCTTATTAAGTAATTCGGGTGTTATGAAACCAGGCTGGGTTTTTTGCTTTCTTCCTCTTCTTTGCTTTCACGTGGAGTTGGAAAAGTATCTCTTCCAGCTACTCATCCACATCCAGTCCAGGTCCATTCCTGCAAAAGAGAAATTGTGTTTTTACCTACTTGAAAACGTGCCTGCCCATCCACTCCCCTCCATCTCTTTATGTCCTAGGAAAATATGACTGGTTGCTCCCTCCACTGTCAGCCTCACCAGCATTTCCAAGTAATAATCCAATTTTTTTTTTTTACAAATTTCTCCTGCACTGTATTGCACTAGCATGAAAGTTTAACCCACTTCTCCTGTCTGACAGAAGTCTTCGCATGTTCTGTGAACTGAAGCTCTCCTGTGGTTGTTTAATCCTGAGCTTTGCTAAAAAAAACCTTTTAAAACTGTGTCAGGTCGTCGAGTCCACCACTCTAATTACCTTAATTGGTTATGGCACAGTGTCATGATTAAACTTTGTGAATAACTCACACTGGATGACTAAACTTTGATTCAAACAGTAGTGCAGGCTCTGATGCCTCCACTTTCACCCCTAAAAAAATGAAGCAACGTTATTCAGTTCATCATTCGCTGGACTCACAAAATCAAAGACAAAAGCAGCAACTGAAGGAAGTTAGTTGAAAAATTTGGCTAAAAGAAAGGCGAGCAGAGCACAACTCCAGGTTAAGAATGATTAAGCTATCAGCCGTTGGTAATGGCAGTCATATGTTACACTATCTAAAAGTCATGTAACACAAATCAACACAAAATATGTATACAATATATGGTAAAATGGTAAATGGCCTGTATTTGTATAGCGCTTTACTAGTCTCTAGGACCCCAAAGCGCTTTACACATTCAGTCATCTACCCATTCACACACACATTCACACACTGGTGATGGCAAGCTACATTGTAGCCACAGCCACCCTGGGGCGCACTGACAGAGGCGAGGCTGCCGAACACTGGCGCCACCGGACCCTCTGACCACCACCAGCAGGCAACAGGTGTCTTGCCCAAGGACACAACGACCGAGACTGATAAAAATATATATGAAATACATCTATAAACAAACACAACTGTTTCCATATTGCACTAGCCCCCAATGGTAAAATGTGGTTGTAAACATGTAAACATGAGACTGTGTTGTAACATTGTAACATTTTACATGAAAGTTATATTGGATCTGACTGTTTCTGAGATGACTTGGTCTGTGTGGTTCATCAATTGAGGGGGTGTTATATAACCATATATCACCCCGTGGAGCTCTTTCTTCTGTGCTGTTTTGCAGCTGGAGAACCATACACAGAAACAGTAGGCCAGGATGCTCAATACCGTGCAGCGATTAAAGGACACTATCAGCTTCACAGGGATGTTATTCTCTCTGAGAACCTTTAGAAAGCAGAGTCTCTTTTAGGTTTTTCTAACTACATCATCAGTTTGCTTGGTCAGGTCCTCCCTGATGATGACTTCCAGTAAGCATTAGTCTGAGATCCTCTCTACACAGAGCCTGTTGATGGTGAGTGGCAGGATGTCATTTGCCTTCTTCCTAAAATCCACGATAAGCTCCCTATAAGCTCCTTGGTCTTTGCATTGTTCAGGAGAAATTTGTTGTTATTACACCAGCAGATCCATCTCATCTCTGTAGGTGGATTCATCCCCCCAGAAATGAGCGCCACCACCAAGATATCATCCACACACTCAACAAAGGTGTTACTATAGTGGGCAGGAATGTGAAGTGAAGTGGGTGTAGAGCAGGCAACTCAGGGGTTAAAGCTTTGCAACACATACATTAAGCAGTAACACTTTACAATAACTACACGCGATTAAGCGTTAGTACACTATAAATCATCCTAAGTGAGGACCATGTATACCATAGAAAGCATTCATAAAATGAACTGAAAGGTCCTTGAGACTCAAACTCGAGTCTTTGCTACGTTCAAATCAGAAAACAGAGAAATCACAAAGTGATACAGAACATACAAATTTTTAATGATGCAACAAAATCCATCACAGGTTTGGAGAATGATGAAATATTAAGTTGGTCCAGAATCTGAGTTTTCTTGGGGGTTTAAGAGAGAAAGACACGCACAGGAGTGGAGCTTGAGTACTTTACCTTCAATAAACTGAAGTGTCTCTATTTAAAATAAAACATGAATGAGGTATAGTGACGCAATGGGGACTATTTCACAGAGCTTCACATACAAGTGTAAGCACCACAAAGTGTCCAACCTGAACTGAGAGATGCTGCTTTAGACTGCTCCCAGTGTGATAAGCAGGGCTGGACTGGCCATCGGGCATACCGGGCATTTGCTTGGTGGGCCGCTCGTGATTTTTCGTTTTTATGGGCCGATGGGGTTTTATTTCTTTTCTTTTTTTTAACGGTATAAATTAATAGTGGTGGATTGGCCAGTTGGTCATGATCGACTCTGGGCTGGACCAATTACAGCCCAGAGTCGAACTTTAAAGTTGAGGTGAAAAGGAACGTGATTTGTCACGTACGACTTCAGCTAGAAAGTTGCTAATTCAATCATGAAACTGATCAATGATCAGCTGATCGGCTTTTCTCTCTGCGCCAGGAAGAGGAAACCAGCGGAGGTCGCGCTAAACAACAGCAGCAGGTTTAAGCTTTATCAGCTGTTGTAATTTATTTAATATTACTTTCTAGTATCAGCTGATGTTTGCTGGAGCCACAGCTGTAAAGCTGCTGGTCATGATATCCGTTTGGATATGTGGTGAGAGGGAAACATGAAGATGAAACCAGGAGATGACCTTACTGAATCATCAGAGCTGAACAGGTGATGGAGAAACAGGTTTACCTTTTAGGTGACATGAATGAGTTGAAGGGAAGTTATGAACTGTTTCTGAGAGACAAATAACACCAGGATCCTTTTTTTAGGTAGCTGACAGCTGGTAACTGTGCAGGTGTGGATCTAGCAAAGTTTTGCCGGGGGGGGGGCAGGTAGGGCATTAACAGGGAAAGGGGGGCACAAAGAAATACTTTTCTTTCTTATTCTTATTTAAAATGTCTCGCTTTTAATAAATAATTATCTGAATCTTACAACCAAAGTTTTCATTTGATGTAAAATGTATAGAAGTTCATTATTGTATTCAGTAAATATTAAGTCTAGTATATGCCCTAGTAAATTATAGTATTCTTCCCTTTGGGAAGGCACCTTCTATGAAGGTCTGCAATTTTGTTGAAGAAAGATGTTGAATCTATTTAATTACTGGAGAAAAATAATAGATTTCTGTGCATTTGTTTTATACGTGCATTAAATTAAAATCGGTTTTGTCAATTAAGCATCTTGAGGGTGTAGGTTTAAGTTTATTATAAAGGCTTTATGGCTTTTCCTATAATACCATGGTGGGCCGGTCACTAGTCAAAATGCCCGGGCTGATTTTTTGTCCCAGTCCAGCCCTGATGATATGGGTCACCTGAAAAATGCTGGAAAATGTCACTGGGATGTTTCAGACTTTTTTCCCCCGTCTGGATAGGTTAGTTAGGTTTAGTTTCAAAGTTTTCCCTTTTTAAACAAAAATGTTAAGTTGCTTGGTCCTGTGCTTTCACATATGTGAGCTCAGCTGACATGAAGCAGTGGGTGTCTCTGTCTCCAGCAATAGCAGCACCTCAAGGTAAAGGGGTGACCAGGTTCAGGAGTGGGTTGCCATGTCCTTTATCAAGGAAAATGACATTTCCATGTAGTCTCAAAAGCCTCTGTTTGGAAATAACAGCTTTTAAAAGCCATGAATGTGAATTCAAAATTCTAAAAATATTTTTCTAGGACAGCAGGAAATAAATAAGTGAATATATATTCACACTAGTGTTTTACATCAACTGTGACTTCTTTTTAGATTTTATTTAATCATCAGTTATGGTCATAAACACATATTTTAACATAGATCTTACAAGTATGTTTACTTTCAATCCTGGATTGAATAACAGTTTATCATCATACATCAATTCACTTGGTACAGCTAAGGTTGTAATTTTAAAAGCACATGAGCGGTAGTCATATTTATCGTATTGCAGGTTATTATTAGCACTGATGGCACACTGCACTGACGCCTCTGCAGCGGTACATACAGCACCAACACAGGTGTGTAACTTAACATCAAAACCAAACAAAGCTGGACCAGGAGTTTTTTTCTATGCCCCTTACTACATGTAACTCATGGATGGAGCGGTGTTTTGTCTACGCATAAAAGACAACTCAGCAAATAACTGTAATAATTGTATCTTCATCAGTCTGTCACAAAAACACATAATTTGTTCCAGTTTCTTTAGCTGAATCTGTGAAAAATGTCCAAAGTTTTCATGAAGCTTTGAAACTCTGATCAAAATGTCCCAACAGTGACATCTGCGGTCTGGATGGGGTAGGGAAGTATGAGGGCAGAGAGGAGGAAAGCAGTCCTGAGGAACTGTTAAACCATGAGAAAAATGGATTTTCTCATGGTTAAAGATGCAATGAGTGATGTGGCAATGGCTCCGACGTCTCTTATTGCATCTTTCAAGATTGCAAAACATGTGCAACTCTCCCACAGAGAGGAATAACTCATAACACACTCGATGTTTGAATTATCTCTGGTAAAGCACTCGGGGTTGCAAACATGGTTAAACGTAATTATTCATAAGTATACTGACTATCTATCAATTTACCCAAATGACCAAAGTTACATATATACCACAAGCTATTAAAAGCATGAATCATTCCCCTTCACAGCCTATGGCCCAGCATGTTAAAGAAATCTTATAAGCCATTGTTTTACTGGTCAAGTTACATCTTTAATAAGAAATCTTTGCTGATCAGCCAAATAATATAAAATGTCATGATGCCAAAGTTGGTTTCTTCCTTCTTTTCTGAATCATCAGCTGCCGTTTGTATGCATCTGTGACTGAAGGACGGCTATGAGATGGTAATATAAATATAGCGTTTTTGATTTAACATTGTGAAACTTGCATGTGTTTCCATGGTAATCTGCTGGGATGTGTGCCATAAAGACAGATCTCTTAAGACAATTCAAGAATTTTCAGTTCGTTGTCCTCAAGAGTTATAATCCTCGTTCAGACATTTAAAAAAGTTAATTTTTACCTTTCACCTTATGCTCGAGGAGGACAAAGAAACAACGAGCATTGTGTTGCTGAGAAACATGCAGATCATCCACCGTACACCTGAAAGTCTAATAAAGCTTAAATGCTCAGAAAATAATTTTTTTTGTTCCTCTTTGAAGGCTTTGGGAGTAAGACTAGAAAACTCACAAAACTCATACTGATTTGTTGATTTGTTTATATAACCTAAAGCTACTGTGGGTACTTTATACTTCTTTTTGTTTCAAAAAGTGTAGACAGTGATTATGAAAAGTAAAATGAGGAAGATAGAGTTCCAAGCCAAGATGCTCCTCATATTTCCAGAAATATATGAAAATATATGACAAACAAGATGTAAAAAAAAAAAGAAATTGAAGATTATAAATCTTCTTGCACTGGGCTGGACTCCCCTTTTTAGTTGTATTTAAAGTATAATTCATATAAATAATATTTAATAAATATCACTGAGACTCTTAGAGGACGATGTTTCTCTTGGAACCCAAGGACAGATCCAGTCACATCACTGCTGTGCTGTCAGACACAGACGTATGTGTGGCCGACTGAGATTTCTTTTTTATTTATTTTATCCCACTTCAGACAACAACTGTTATTTTTAAACACAGAAAATAAGAACCTGTCCTACTTGAAAGCTGAGTCCTCTGTTTGGTGTCAGTGAAATCAATAAAACACTGAACCTACCCACACTTTTCTTCTGCAAGGTGTAATCTGATTGACTGCAGGGCTGCTTCTTTCCACAGCTGGTTTCTATTACATTCTTCTGAAGCAGCAGACATGACATATCACAAACTAGTTCTATCTGGTTAATTAAAAACTTTGTGGGAAGATACACATATCTAATGATAAAGTCAGAAAAAAATGTTTATATTGGTGGCAGCAGTAGTAGACAGGCTCATTTTGTCATTCAGCAAAGCAATTAGAGAAAACCTCTAACGCACTGGGATTTATGGGTAGTTGGAAACTTCTCACTGATCTGACCTAAAATGATAAATTTTCAGTGGCTTTAAGATTAACAAAGACAAAATTTCTTTGAATTTAGCATTTTTTTTAACACTGCCCTTTAAACAACAAGTTAGAGTCAGGAGCTGTGGTTCAATCTGATTTGAACTGTAATATAAAGGTAAGTAATTAATTTTATATTAATAAACATACTATACAAGTACGAGTTCTGTTATTAACTTAAGCAAAGAGACATCACTGAAAGGTGTTGATATAAAAAAAGGTCTAATGTACGACTTATCCAAGGTGATCTAATGGAAGCGGACGAGCTTCCTGTTTTCTTTAGCCTTTTAAAAATGACCAAAATTTTAAATTTGATTCTTTTATACTGTTAATTGCTAATTGCATGCTGTAATTTTTACATCAGTTAATTTTTGTATCATTTAACTGCTTTTTATATAGCCTCTGAAATAATTTGAATTAATGCTGAGAGACATTGTATTTGTTTAAGCTCTTATGTATGATACCATAACCGCTGCTGTTTCATTTCATTGTTCAGCTTTTTTGGAAAAATGATACTGGTTTAAGGTTAGTGCAATCATCTTGGACATTTTTTGTCTGTGTTGGAGAGTGTCTCACAGACCACTGACCTGATTTTCATTTGTGGCTCAAATGTTGGGGAATAAAGTATGTCACCATTACGTGCAGTCACACTGGGCTCACCCTATTCTGGTCATCTTAATGTGTGCTGCAGGGTTTTTGAGCCTCGTGATTATAAAATCATATAAAGTAAATGTCATAAAAGTAAAAAGAAGAAAAAAGAAAGAAAACTCAGAAAAGTGTCACTGTGCTACAGTCAGTATATGAGCTCACTGTGGTCCCTTATTCATTTAGCAATATAATACTTATAATTTCACACATTCGAGGAGGGAATTGGAATTGAAACCCTCAATAACAATCAACATTTTTACTTTGTTCTTTGCTTTTTTAAGGTCAGTAAACACAGATGAGTGGGAATGCAATCCACCATGAAGAGGTTAGCATGATTATTTGATTATAGTATTGCTAAAAACTGATTCAAATATAGAAAAAAAACACAAATCACAAAAAAGTCATGCTTCTTCATCAAATTACTGCTCAGAAATAATGAAAATTTTCCATTTTGAAGACTAGACAATCAAAAAGTAAGTGAGGATCAAGTAGGTGAGGGAAGGACTGGATGCAAAGTCAAGCTTTGGGAAGCACATGTAATCAAAAACATCTCCATCATTGCTACTTTCAGTAGATCAAAGGTGGTGTGGTGTTATTGGTAGCGTTCATTGTGTTTGTAGATTGGCTGCTTCATCAGTGTTAATTTTGACAGCAAACTTTCTTAAAACTTTTTTAGTTTTAGTCATAGTTTAGGCATCAAATTCTAATTGACTAAATACCATCTTTTTTTACTGAGAGAACTTCAAGAGACAATCCAGCAGTTCGCACTGTTTTATAATTAGGCAGTTAAAAGTTCAGGTTGCATGTCATGGTTCTGGGTGTTTGACCCAACTTTTGAGTTTATTGTGTTTTTTCCAAGTGTTTTTGTGTTATTATGATGATTTAGGTTTCACTAGTCAGTCCTGAGTTTTTCTTGCTGTTTTCAGAGTTTTCTTGTGTTCCGTGTTTCCCCTCCTTGTGTCTCCTCCCGTTGTCCCCTCAGCCTGTCTAGTCCCAATGGATTAGTCTGTGTCTTAGTATTTCCTGTTTTATTTTGACAGTCTCCTGTCCTGTGTTCAGTTTTGCTTCCTCTTGTGTCATTAGGTCTGTTCATCACAGCTATGTTCCCCATGTGTTTCCACTTCCCTCGTCACCCCATGTGCATTTATTGTGTGAGTTTTCTTTCGTTCATTGTCAGGTTGTTTGTTAGTCTTCCCCATCTATTGTTGTTTTTTCCTTGTTACCTGTGTGTTGCTCTGAGTTTAGTTTCTCCCAGTTTAGATCAGTTATTGGCTTTTGGTTTTGAGTTTCTGTTGTAGTGTTAGATCTGAATTCTTGAATTGGATTTAGTTTTAGTTCCTTCGTTGAGGTTGTTATCTGTGTCATGTTCCTCTTGGTTCCTTCTTCTGTCTCAACTGCTTGTGCTTACACAAATGCTCCCTTGTCTGTCTTTATGTTCTTTTTGATTATTTCCTGTTTTACTCGATTTAACCTGTGTCCTCTGATTCCCATGCACTGTTGTTCTGCTAAAAACTCCACTCTATGACTCAAAATTGATATCTAACACAAATAAAATAAAAAATTAAAACAGAAAAAACAAAAGGTATAACATTTCTTCTTTTTTCTGTCTACAGTGGTAGCAGCAGCTGTGGGGATATCGGGCCAGACTCACGTATTTCTGGATAAAACCCAGACAAGAGTGATTGCTCCATCTGGGTCATCTCTGACTTTGCACTGCTGCTTGAGCACAAAGAAATATGAGAGATATCGAGTGTCTTGGTATTTTAGCTCACATGGACCTTCATTCAGCAACTCAGGGAATCTGTGCAGTAAAATAATTAACAAGTTTGCAAACAGTTCCACTGAAGGCAGTGAAAATACACACATTTTATCTGTTGTTAATGAAACATGCAGTGGATGGTACTTTTGCAAAATCACAGGAGAGGTTCCCAGTTTAACAGAAATTCGGAGCAATGGAAAAGAAGTACTGGTTTGTAAGTATTCTTGTAGTGACATTTTACTTTAACTAGCATGTGTGAGCAATGCGCAGAAATGTAATAACTGGTTTAGTTATACATTTTGATACTAATTCATATGCTTTACCCACTGATACTTCAATTAAACTGGCTTACAAAGATTAAATGAATGTGTAACATATGTGTTAAATACTTGTGAATTTCACCCAAAACACTTTCTTTTTTTGGATTAAATATGTCATTTTTGCATCTCACTCTCCTACCTGTGTGATCTGAGTCTGTGTGCGTTCATGTGCGTGTGTGCGCTGCGTGGTGACGTAGGCCCTCGTTCCAAGTTGGTTGCTTTTCCTAACTTGTGTGGGACTTTTTGAATGAGCTTGGACATTTAATCTGCTCAATTCTCATCCTGGATAACATTAAGTGTTAGTTAAGAATACTGTGTTTGCTTTTGTACAGTTGCACTATTTGGAATCTTGTTTCTTGTGATTGTGCTTTATTCATCATTATGGAGTCAGCATCTGGTTCAGAGGCAACTGGTGTTCCTGATGGGGAGGTTTCCTCTAATGTTGGTATGGGGCGAGGGTGGTTTCTTGGGGATGGGGTTCAGACACCTAAAGTTGGTGTGTCATTTGCTCCCAAGTTTTGTTCCACTCGTCTCCAGGTTCCCCCCTGTGACATTCAGACCCCGCAGACAGCTGGCAGTGCTGAGTTGAGTACACTCATCTCAGATTTGGCCAATCAGATTGGTCAGTCCATTGTAGCCCAGCTGCAAGGTGATAAGGGGACCAGTATGCCTACTGAAAGCTCTAAGGCTGAGCAGGGACCCCCTGAGCTAAATTTGTCTGGGGTGAAACTTGTCTTGCAATCAGACGTCAAGGAGCCACCAGTTTTCAGGGGTGATGGCAGTGATAAATTTTCCATTCATGAATGGGTTGAAATGATGGAAATGTACTTTGTAAAACGCAACACACCAACAGATCAGCGAGGATGTAGTGAGGGTCACCCTACGTCACAACCCCTCACTTGACCATGTCCAGGTTCCTGAATTGATATTTGACATTCTGAAACAGCACTTTAGTGTATTGACTTACTCTTCTATGCCTATGGCTGACTTCTATAACACGAAACCATTACAACATGAGGGAGTGATGGAATATTGGATAAGGCTAAACAATGCTATTGACGTTGCTGACGAGTGCTTGCGTAGGCAGGGGCGTAATGTTGAGGATCCAGGGCGTGAGGTCTCGATGATGTTCATCAAGTATTGCCCTGACCCCATCCTCTTGAACAGGCTCAGCATCAAAGCAGCTGAGGAGTGGACAACCACTGAGGTTCAAGAACGCATTGATAGCTTCCAGCGTGAACTCAGGGCACGCAGTCAGGGCAGTTTCCACACCTCACAGAGGAGAGAGGTTAGCCACAACTGCTCTATTGTGCCTCAAGAAGCGATGGCATCACAGCCTGGGCAGGCCAGTGTCGCCTTGCAGTCTCAGCCTACAGCACCAGCCTCAAACCTTGCTTGTCAGCTTTCGCCCACAGCAGCTTGCTTCACTCCTGTTCTAGCTGATGTTTCGACAACCTGTCCTTCTGGGACATCAGTGTCTTCTTGTCCGGGCGCCTACTCCTACTCCTCAGTTCCAACAGTCACCAACATACAGTGTGTCCACTCAATCTAGTCAGCAGTCAGTTGGTTGCGAGCTTGGTTCGACTAACACCCAAGCTTTTGATGTGACCGGCATGCGCGCTCTGATCAGCCTCTTGGATCGCGTGATTGCATGTCAGAATGTGCAGACTACAGCCCCTGCATCTGCACCTTCGCAGCGTTTTACCCGCGGGCCCTTTCTTAAGAAGAGTTGTCAGGTCTGTGGGAACACGAAATTCTTTATGTCAACACCTGTTCAACAATGCCAGAGGGATACCGTGTCGTGGTTCAGGGACCAGCAGTAGTGCCTACATTTAGTGAATTGTTCTACACCCAAGTTGCAGTGAATGACAAGGTTAACTTGAGGGGCATGATGGATTCCGGGTCTATGGCTTGCACTATGAGTGAAGAGGCCGAGAAGTCACTTAGAGAGGCTGGGGCTCTTGTGAGTGGACCGCAGTCGGCCGAACGTATTGTGCTGGTTGGCTGTGGTGGGAAGCAGACCCACCCAAAGTGCGTTTATGACTTGACACTTACTGTCCACGGTGTGAAATGCATTGTACCAGTTTTGGTAGTGTCGGGCCAGCGTGATGAGCTCATCATTGGCTCCAATGTTCTCAAGTACCTGATGCGAGTTATGAAACATTCTGATGACTATTGGAAGCTTGTGTCTGTGGGAAGCAAGCACTCGCTTCTTGACTATGAGCACTTCTTGGACATGATGTCGTGCACCACCAGATGGAGGGGTGAGGAGGTTCCTGACAAAATTGGCACTGTGAAACTGCCTCGTGCTGTGACATTACTCCCACGGTGTGAGCATCTGGTATGGGGCAGGCTGCCCAGCAATGTGCCAGTCTCTCCAGGCAGCACGATCATCGTGGAACCTTGCACCTCTGGGTCTGGGCCGAGAGACGTTCTTGTTGGCCGGGTGATCACATCCATGTGGGGTGATTGGTGGGTGCCATTGAAGATGACCAATCTCTCCTCAAAACCACTAACCTTGAAACGCAACTCGAGGGTTGCTGTCGTTTCATCTTGCCTTGCGGTGGAGGACCTTGATTTCCAGCAGGACTCCTGCAAGATGGCGAGTATGGCCCAGGTACCAGTCAGTGGGCCAGCTGCTACTGAGGCCGACTTGAATGACAGGTTGTGCTCCCTAGGTTTGGGTGATCTTGACATTGACTCATGCCATGCCAGCTTACAATCAAAGAGAGAGCTTGTTGAGCTAATTGAGCAGTATGAGGACATCTTCTCTAGACACCCGCTTGACTGTGGCGAAGCTAAACGCTTTGTACATCGGATCCACCTGACTGATGAACGCCCATTCCGTATGCCTTACAGAAGAGTACCCCCTGCTCATTACCAACAACGAAGGCAGGTACTCACTGACATGGAGGAGAAAGGGATTATTCGCAAATCCATCAGCGAGTATGCATCCCCCCTCGTCATGGTCTGGAAAAAGGATGGTGGATTGCGGATTTGTACGGACTTCAGGTGGTTGAATGCGCGGACTCTTAAGGATGCGCACCCACTCCCTCACCAAGCGGATTGCCTTGCCGCGCTTGGGGGCAATGCCTTCTTCAGCACGATGGACTTAACCTCTGGGTTTTACAACATTCCAATGTGTGAGGAGGATAAGAAGTACACCGCTTTCACAACGCCTGTTGGCCTCTACGAATACAACCGGATGCCACAAGGGCTCTGCAATAGCCCAGCTTCATTTATGCGCATGATGCTGAACATCTTTGGTGACCTCAACTTCACCAGTCTGCTCTGCTACTTGGATGACCTCCTGGTCTTTGCTCCCACTGAAGAGGAAGCCCTGTGCCGGCTCCAAGCTGTTTTTCAAAGGTTGAGAGACAACAATCTCAAGTTGAGTCCAAAGAAGTGTCATCTGCTGCGGAAGTCAGTCAGGTTTCTTGGTCATGTCATCGACCAGACCGGAGTGGCTGTGGACCCAGCTAAGGTGGAAGTGATTTCCAAGATGCCAAAGGAGGCTCTAATGGAGAAGGATGGTTGCACTCCTTCTGTGAAAAGGATTAAGTCCTTTTTAGGAATGGTCTTTTTCTATCAGTGCTTCATTCCTGGTTGCTCAGCCATTGCCAAGCCTCTGTTTGCTCTGACGGCTGGTCAGAAGAGGAAGGGACGGACTAGTCACGCTGGGAGGGGTGCTGGCATGTTCAGGAAGTTGACTGCTGCAGATTGGAGCCCTGCATGTGACAAGGCCTTTCATAAACTGAAGGACGACCTCCTTAACTGTGCCGTGTTGGCTCACCCTGACTTTTCACGACCGTTTATTTTGTCTGTGGATGCTTCTCTGGATGGACTGGGAGCGGTTTTATCACAATTGCCTATCGACGGGGATAAGGCACGCCCTATTGCTTTTGCGAGCAAAGCACTAAGCAGGTCACAGCAGAGATACCCAGCCCATCGCCTTGAGTTCATGGCCCTGAAGTGGAGCATCTCTGAAAAGTTCAGCCACTGGTTGAAGGGGCACCAGTTCACAGTGTGGACTGACAACAACCCGCTCGTTTATGTATTGACCAAACCCAAGCTGGACGCTTATGAACAAAGGTGGGTGGCCAAGCTGTCATCCTACAACTTTGATTTGAGGTACATCCCAGGTCGAAAGAATGTTGTAGCAGATGCACTTAGTCGTGACCCCTTCACCTATTCTATTGGTGGGCGCTTGCTTCAGGAGCCCTACGAGCACTTGGTGCGGAATGCAGAAGGTGCGGCGGCTCATGAGGTGCAGGACGCTTTCAGGTTTGGTGTCCAAAATATTCAGGTTGCCCAACAACCTGTTCCAGCTCTGACCTCAGAAGATTCCTACAGTTCGTCGGAAGTCACGGCTACCTTGGTTCACCATAATTACTGGGAAACCGCTGCGGAGAATAGAGCTGCCTCCCTTCTCTACCTTGTTCAGCAGTTGCAACCAGTTGGCAATGATGTACTGCCATCACTTACCTTACATGAGCTGGAGGACCACCAACTTCAAGATCCCGTCATCTCCGCTGTCCTGCCACTCGTAGCCCGCAGGAGGCGCCCTTCCAGGCGTGAGAGACATGGTATGGATTCCAGGGCACTGGCCCTATTGAAGCACTGGGAGAGGCTCAAGGTTCGGGATGGCATTCTCTACAGGGAGACGAGAGACCCTGTGAGCAAAACAAAGAGACTCCAGTTGGTGTTGCCAGTGAATTTACGGGTGCAGGCCTTGAAAGGTGTCCACGATTTGGCAGGGCACCAGGGTCAAGTTCGCACCCTCCACCTAGCAAGGCAACGTTTTTTCTGGCCCAATATGGAGAGGGATGTGAAGGAGCATGTTCGGTGCTGTGGAAGGTGCATACTTGCCAAGACTCCAGAGCCTGCAGCACGAGCCCCATTAGAGAGCATTAAGACCTCTGCTCCCATGGAGCTCATCTGCATTGACTTTTGGTCAGCAGAGGACAAAAAGAAGCGCTCTGTTGATGTGCTTGTGGCAACTGACCACTTCACGAAAATGGCCTTTGCTTTCCCGTGCAAGAATCAGACTGCCAAGCAGGTTGCCAGAAAGTTATGGGACTGTGTTTTTTGTGTATATGGTTTCCCTGAGCGTATTCACTCAGACCAAGGTCCCAGCTTTGAGAGTGAATTATTTTCTGAGCTTCTGCAGATTTCGGGCGTTGCCAAGTCTCACACTACGGCTTATCACCCTATGGGCAATGGGGGCACGGAGCGGTTCAACCGCACACTTGGCAACATGCTGCGAGCTCTCCCTCTCAGAGCCAAACAGGAATGGCCGCAGCAGATTCAGACATTGACCTTTGCTTATAATGCAACTGTTCACGAGACTACTGGATATGCCCCATTCTACTTGATGTTCGGCCGTGTCCCACGACTACCGGTCGACGTTATGTTCAAGTCTGTTTTGCATGATCCCATTGTGGTGGACTTTAACGGCTACTCCAAGCTTCTTCTGTCATACTTGTCTGAGGCTGCCAAGATCGCCCGGGAGCACACCAGCAATGAGCAGGAGCATCAGGCTCGTCAATACAATAAGAAAATCAAAGGTGTGTCTCTGAACGTTGGGGATCGCGTCCTGCTTGCCAATAAAGGCGAGCGGGGCAAGAAGAAACTTGCAGACAAGTGGGAGCCTCAGGTTTACACTGTTGTGGAGAGGCATCCCAGGACCCACATTTACAGGATCAGTGACTCTTCAGGCCAGAGTAAGGTTGTACACAGAAACCTTCTGTTGGACGTGAGTTTCCTTCCTGTCCAGGATTCGTTGGGAAGTCAGTCCCTAGATTTTTTCTCCAGTGAGGGGGATCTCAGTGCTTGTGGGGATCTGGAGGACCCTGGCAGTCTAGAGACAGAGTCTACCGCAGCAAGGACTTCCTTGTGGGTCCTTTCGGATTTGAGCCATGGAGTGGATGTGGATGTGGACAGTCCACGGATCGTCAGCATGGTTCATGTGATGGTGCGGCTGTGGACAATGCCCTACCTGACTCTCAGACTTGCACAACGCACACTTCAGCAAGCCCTTCTGGTCAGGCCCAGCACCTTGCTCTTCCTACTCCGGTTGACTGTTCCGCTACCTCTGATTTGACACAGTCTGGCACAGATTCTGTTCCAGGTGCCTGTCATGGGGACGCTGTTGTTCCGCAGACTGTTCCTTTTTCTGGCTCAGACATCAATCAGACCTCTGGTCAGCCGTATACTGGGCAGCCATCCAACTTGCCAAGACATGACTCTGACCATGCCAATGTTCGAAGCAGAGTGGTTACCAGAGCAGGTCGGGTGGTAAAGTCAGTCAACAGGCTGATAGAAAACATGGTCCAGAAGCCTATTACATGGGGCCTGTTACCGCCACGGGAGGCTCGGCCTCTGACGTAGACTGTTTTTTTTGGTCATCCCATTGCGTATTATGAATGTGTTGTACTTGCTTGAGGCATCATGACACCCACCCTGGGCGTGTTTATGGGACCACGTTTGATGAGGTGTAGGCTGCACCTTTGTGTTCTGAAAGGGTTGGAGGCCTGATCAACCTATCCAACTTCTTTTAATCCATTTATGGATAGTTTTTTAACTGAACTATGGGATAAGATCCTTGGGTTGCCTGTTCTGGAGGTGATGGTAGTTCAGCATCGTTGTGCCTCTTGGTACTGCAGTACCATTCAGATGTGTAGTGATTTTGGTGAAATTCAGGGGGGGTGAATGTAACATATGTGTTAAATACTTGTGAATTTCACCCAAAACACTTTCTTTTTTTGGATTAAATATGTCATTTTTGCATCTCACTCTCCTACCTGTGTGATCTGAGTCTGTGTGCGTTCATGTGCGTGTGTGCGCTGCGTGGTGACGTAGGCGCGTGCATGTGTGCCCCGGTCACAGCTCCTTTCAGCATGGCCGGAGGTAAGTCACTGCCACGTTGCTCTCAGCTAATTAAAGTTTGTTCGGATCCCAAGCTGCAGTGTGAATACAGCCGAACCGCCGCGTTTTTATTTGTCATTAAGAGACTCATTCGGGATAAGTTTTGTGGAGGGCGGAGTTCACTAATATACACTTATAATGAGTTTTAGTCGAGAACGCAGCTAAAATGCTAGCATGCTAAGTTAGCCTGATCGCTAGCGGCTTGAGAGCGTACTCGCGGCAGTCTCCCTTTTTTTAACAGCATGCACTCTTTTTTCCTTCGTCAGGAGAGGTGTACTGGCAGTCGCATGACACACACAGATCGAACACATATTTCTGTGTTGCAGGTATGGAGATGTTCTTATGTTTTGGAGATGCAGTCTTTCATTTATTGTTCTTATAAGTTGTTTTGATGTTTTTTCAGTGACATATTATTTATTTTGTGCTTTTTGTTTTTGAGAGCTTAAGTTAATGTTTTAAAACAATTTGTTGTATTTGATTCATTACATTAATGTACATTAATGAAGCTGCAGGCACAGCTCCTTTCAGCATGGCCGGAGGAGAGGTGTACTGGCAGTCGCATGACACACACAGATCGAACACATATTTCTGTGTTGCAGATGTACAGTAAAGAGCCAAAGACCAGTACTGTCTCCTGCCTCTTACTTTCACGCCAGAACACAACGCAGAACAACAGGCGTAACACATGAACGGGTTACAAATGCTCATCAGAAACTAGTATTTTGCCCACAGCAAACATCTTTCAAAGAAGAAGAAGAAGAAGAAAAGGAGCTAAGCCCTGTTCAGGCCGTTCGTGCAGCGTGCCCAAAAAGAAGCGTAAATTTTTTTTTGTCGAGCCGTTACAACAGACAACAATCTTGTGGATCAACAGAAGAGCAATGTAAGACTAAGTATCTCTTGTATGTGTATATTTATGTATTTAACTTGTATTTATATTAAACTTATACAATTAGCAGATGCACACTTAGGTTTGTAAGATGCATCTCCTTTCCGCAAGTAACGACAGGAGTGCCAAAGCAGCCAAACATTTGTATCGGTACTTTATTGTTACATGGTTATGTCATAGGTTAGGGTATATTATAATAATTTGAGTTCTGCTATACAGATAAATTTAACTTGCAGTTAGACATAGTAATGAGCAGAATAGCAAATTACCTTTTACAGGGAGTGGATTAGTAAAGTAAAGAGTTAGTAAAATTTCACTCTTTTTGTGTAGCAAGTCTAATAGTGAAGAGCCTTTTTTGTGATGTGTATTTGACTTTTCAGCTGTGTGGACAATGGCCAAAAGAAGAGCCTAAACACGTCGATTCAGCTGCAACAGGCCCCAGGTAGCCTATCTAAATACTAATTTACATTACCTTTGTTTCTTTCATTTATAGTGTTCATTACATGTTTGCATTACCCAAAACCAGTAAGCACATCATGCATAAATATTGTTTAAATCTATTGTCTCTCACTTCCTTTTAATCCCCACAGTGGTCACGCATATGTCCTTCAAACGAACTTATATAACTTAATGCCATCATAATACTGTTTGTTGTGCCACGTCTACCTTTCACTATTCACTGCACACAAGATGTTCAAAATCAAATTTTAACCTTGATGTTTTCAGTGATCATCAAGGATCGCAGTTCAGCACGCCAGTGAATACTAACTGCCTCCAACCGACACTTTGCTCCTGATAATGTGTACATCTAATTATTAAAAAACATTCTGATTAGGTCGACAGCTCATCAGGAAAGGACAGAAAAACAATAAACAAATCCAATTTACTTCATATACTCAAAGGCTGTCAATGACAAAAAGGAGTAAAACAGAAGCTAAGGACATAAAGGATGCTGTGGCCATTGGGTTTTATCATTTCTATTTTTTCTGAATTTTTACCTTCAAATCCTAATATTAATTCAATCTTTTTTATTATATATACATTTTTGTTGTACAATCATTGCAAATTAGAGAATTTTTTAAATCATGAAAGTTTTTTTTCTACAAGAATAAACAGAAATTATTGAAAGTGTCTCTCTTCATCTTTGTGTTTTAAACAATGCAAAATGTCCTGTAATCTTATCATCATGTGCTTATGATTTTTCTAACAAATGACTGAATTTTATGCATTACCAATGTGAAATCACAGCCTAATCTTAATGCAGATGTTTGCACACATACAGTACTGTACATGCAAAAGATGCTTGAAGTGGGGAAACACTTCAAGACATTTTCTCTGTGGGAGGATTGTTCACCTATTTCCAATCCTGATTATGACCGCCACCTCTCAGGCCGCCCATACGTCTGTAAAGTCAGTTATGATCTGGGTGTCTGGTTTATGATTATATCAGGCTGCAGTGACTTGACAAAAACTTTTTTTTATGAGTCAGACGTGAATAATAAATTAGACCAAATATAAAATGTAATGAATTATGTGATATAAAAAATGGATTTTCTTTCAGTAACCTCAAAGAAATTTGTTCATCGTGCATTTTTTTAACCATCATACCTTCTTTTTTGTTTTTTGCTTTCTTACACTCAATCTCAACATGTTCAGTGCTGAATTAAATTAAAACAAATGAAATTGAGACCATAACGCTGCACGGGTCTGAGATTCTGCTCTGTATTAAACTGTCTGCAAACAGCATCTCTGAGTGCTCTCGTTATTGGTGATAGATTCAAATAAAAATTGAGGCAGACCCCTGTGGTGCTCACGTCTTTTCTGCAGTACAAAAGAATAAATAAAGACAAATATTATAGCATACAATAGTAATTATTTTTGTCTTCTGTTATGTACAATCTGTTGGAAATAGTTATTCAGCAAATAGAAAAACACCAGTCGGCCAAAAGATATAATAGAGATATTCAAAATGTGTTATTTGAGAATTGTTTAGAGGAAAAATGTTTTTTGACATAACTGTGACTTCATACTGTGGAGGTTAAATTCAAAAACTCATCACTGCAGTCAGATGATTTTATTAATGCCCCATTAGTAGGTGTGCACAAAGTCCCCCTTCATATAGTTTTAAATGTATGCCTGTAGATTAATGAGCTTTTCCTGGTTCTAATTATAGCACAGCAACACCATAGCAACAGCATGGCCACAACGTCCTCATATTTCTTGGCCTCCTCATTCATTTCTAAATGCTGTCTTATGGGATTTTAAAGTGAGGATATTACTTTGATAAAATCAGTGCATGCATCAATCTAAAACCCTTAATTAGATATCTTATAAAAGTATTTCAAAACCTTGTGGATTCTCTGCCTTGAAGGCACACTTGAAATCCTGTTTGATGCAGATAAACAGGCAGCTCACATGGTTGAGGTTTTGATTAAAAGTCCCAAAGTCACTTGTCTCAACTGAGGTTTTAAAACAGCCCTGTCGTGTGGTTTTTTTTCCATCTGAATTAATAAAAGAATGACAAGTGTGTTTGAGGGGTTTTTGTAAAAAATGTAAGACTAGAGAGCTGCAGTGTTGACATCACACCCCGAATAACCTCTCACAATATTTTTTTTCCATAAAAGAGACAAACATCTTTACTTCTGAGAACATCGTGAATTCGCAACAACTGTTATTGCAAATCAGAACCTTGGTTATTTTCCACAAATTAAGGCAATGATTACTTTGTCCCAAGTGTCAAAAGTAGCAGTGCTTTGGTCTCTACTGGTTTTTGCATCACTTTTACATCATTCAGCCCTCCTCTCAATTTAGGCATGCAGTCCAAAGAATAAACCACAATTTTATTATTTAAATAAAATCCATTCTTATCTTAACACATGAAATAAACAACATAACATAAATACTCCATACAAAGGCTGTCCTTTTAATACTAGCTAACTTCAAACCTGTAGGTTCTGACTTCTCTTTCAATACTGACCAGAAGGAAGGAGCAGGATTACTTATTTATTTATTTACATTTAACATGAGATGAGATTAATTCCACTACTAGGATAAGGATGCTTGGCTGAAAAGCATCAGGATAAGACCTGCATATAACTGGTCTGCACTTATAAAGCGCCTTTTGGACCTTTGCAGTAATACAAAGCATTTTAGATTATGTTTCACATCCAACCACATCTACACACTTACACGACAATGCCACGCATGATGCTTGCTTTCTGTCAGAAGTACCTCCTGAGAGTTCTCCTGATGGCAGGAGAAAGGCACCAGCAGCCCTGTGATTAGTGGACAACCTGGTCCACTGCCTGAGTTGTGGCTACGTTGTGAAAGTTTCTTGTAGTCAGCTGATCCTTCAAAATCAGTTTCTGAACTTATTCTACATGTTTAGATTTGTCTTTAAAAAAAAAAAAAGAATTGCTCAACAATTGTCAATTGCTCGACTACCTAAAAGGGATAAGCAACTGTCTGTTTTTCCAAGTCATAGATTAACCTTTAATCAATTATGCCAATTTTCAGTTAATATACTGACTATTGTTTGTGATGATTTGTGTGTTTTTAATATTTTCAATATTTTATCTCTCATATTTTTCTTTTGAAAGAGTTTAAATGCATTTTTGTATTTCAGTTCCTCCTGCTGTTGCTTCTAATTCATCTCACGTGCCAGACTGTCTTTATCCTCAAAGCAGTGGAGCATCTCCACACTCCTTGTGTCATTCCTCTTTGTTTCACGTGTCTGATCTCTGCCCCTGTTTTTTTATGCGTCGTTAGTCTTTACGCATTGTTTGGTTCTTTGGATCTCTGGATGGTTCATGGACTCTGTCGTTTTTCCTGCTCCTTATCTACATTTTTGTGCCTGACCTAACTCTGCTTTGTTTAGAAACACTTGGATTTTGGACCTCGCGCCGTGTCTGATCCCTGCATGTGAGACTGCTCTCGCTCTCTTTAACTCTGCTCCTCCTACGTGTGCCTGTGGTGATTTATCAGGATTCATGAGCTGAATGACAGCGAATCTTGTTGAGCCTTTTTTGTGAAAGAAAATCATTTAGTCCTAATTGGTGACATTAGGTTTATTAAATAAAAATAAATAACTACAGTGAGTTGTTATATGGTGTTAATGACATATTAGTATAAAGTGCAATTAACTGCAGTGTTTTTATAAAATCAGTTACTGAGGCCATTTTTGAAACCTGTCAAATACAGACATGGTGCATTCATGGTTGTGTCATAAATTACATACACAGCAAGTAATAAAAGTGGTTTTCAAATGAATTATTCAGAAAGAAGGGGCCCACAGACAAATCGCTGTCTCAGAAACTCCATAAGTTAAACTTTGCACAGCTCAGAAAGAAAGTCGGTTGGCTTGTGGCTGTATATGAGCCCAGCCATCGTCTTTATGGGCTCAACCCCATATCCCCTCAACTCATCTAAAATAAACCCTTTAGCTGTTCCAGGGAGATGTTGCATGCTTGAGGTCGTAGCCCTTTAATCTCAGAAGTCTCTCCCACACTGTATCCGACCTGCTCTCATCACTGACGCTTTAAAAATTGTTTTCATATCCCTTTATACCTTTATGCCTCTGTGTGCATGGCAGGGCTATAAGTGCACCACACTTAGAAAATGTGTTGTGCTTTTGTTGTTGGTCTGGTCTATTGATTGTTTTTCTTCTTACACATAAAAAACTTGGATTCACAGAAAAAGTTCATCTTAACCCAGTTAAGATCGCCTCAATGTAGATATTCTCATGTGTTGTTACTTCCTTGCTTTGCGTCCCTTGGGATGAAACTAAGTATATTTTAAACAAAAAAGAATAAATCGAACAGGGATTGGCTGTATGCTTGTTAAAAATATTTTAAGGTACACTGAGGAAAACTGAGAGTACTTTTATGGCACATAAACAAGTCGGGGTGAAATTAAATGTGTGCGTGTTTGAAAAAGCACTCACTGAATAGAAACACAGCATGATTCCTGTATTAGTTAAATTAAAAATAATGGTAGTCAAGAAGGAGAAAAAGATGATACATACTTGTAAACAGACCACTCACTAATTAATGGCATCAAAGCAACCAACGTTTTAAATAACTTCCACAGAGAAAGCTACACCGGGGAAGTGATCTACGCACATACAGTCAGAAGTCTTTGTTTTTTAGAGCTTCAGCATTTTGTCTATAAAAAGGTGTAGTAATTACTGATGTGTGTGGTAGGAGCATGACATCAGTTATATTTCCAATCATTTGTTTTGTTTAATTACCAGAATACAATATAATTTACTGCATCTGACACAAGCAGACGTGAAACATCTGGAGAAGCTGTGGAAAGTGCTACTCTACCTGTAACATCATTCAGCATGACCAGTTTGGTGGTGGGTCGGTGATGGTCTTTGGAGGGATATCCACAGACCTCTGCAGGCTAGGCAACGGCACCCTGATATCCATTAGGTATCAAGATTAAAACCTTGGACCCATAGTCAGATGCTACGCCTGTGCAGTAGGTCTTGATTCCTGGTGCATGACAATGCCCGGCCTCATGTGGTTAGAGTACACAGGCAGTTCCTGGAGGATGGAGGAACTGATACCATTGACTGGCCCCAACACTTGACCTAAATTCTATATGACATCTCTGGGACATCATGTCTCAGTCCATAAGACGCCACCAGGTTGCACCTCAATCTCTCAAAAATGTGGTTCAGTGATGCCCAGCTCCAAAACGGGGAGGCAATCACCCAGGACACCATCCGTCATCTCATTATGAGCGGCCCCTGATGTTGTCAGGCATGTTGGAATCATACAAACTACTGAGTTGCTGCAATAAAATCAGTAAAATGTACAAGCCTGCAACATTTTTTTACTTTGATTTTCAGGGTTTCTTTGAATTCAAACCTCTGTAGGTTTATAATTTCCATTTCCATCAAACGATGTGGAATCCTCTCATTCCTAGCACGTTAGTCAATCAGCATATCAGTATAGATTTTTTCCCACTGAGTGTTCTATATATATATATATATATATTCATTCAATAAAAATATTATTTTTTTATACAGGATGGGGGGTGAAAAGGGTCACACATTAAAAAGATTTCGTTGTTAATTTTTCAGCCTCAGACCGCCGTGCAGCTTCATGTCCATGCAATTAAGTCCAGTTGATATTTGCAGTACAAAGTGACCTTCTCTACAAAGAGCTGAGAAGATCTGAAATCCCACATCCGACTCTGATTTTCATGCACTTTCACAGCAGTGGAATTCAAAGGTGGGCTTTCAGAAAGCTTATACTGTAATTTACATACTGGCTGTGGACAACGCCTTGACACTGGTGGTAATAGTTCAGCACCCTACAATATTACTTCAATATTCTGTTAAGATGTCGCAAGCATAATCCCATCTTGGACTTTTATGCACCTTCAAATTTAATAATATCTTAATAAATCTGTCAGTTGTTTGCCCATCCAGACAGTTTCAGGTGTTGGGGATTCGAGTTAGTGGATGCTGAATCTCTAAAGCTGCTTTGTTTTACCTCTGTTTCCTTTACAGTGTGTGCTGCCTGCTTCACTCAGTCTGTAAGGATCAAGTTGATTACTAACTGTACTTCCTCCAGTGGCCACTTGAAGTTGGCTATATGAATCAGCAGACTCCAAAATAAAAATCCCAACTTTACAGCATTTAAAAGAATATTTACAGTTGATTAATGAAAACTATTTTGGGCTCCGTGCTTTTTCCATAGTAACTGTGGAGGGTTAAGTTTTTAAAAGTTATCCATGTGGATACTGTGTATGCTGTGGCTTGCATTCACTAATTGGAGTCACTGAACTGAACTTCTCCACCAAGTTTGTGCCGTTGTTGCATTTTTCACCCTTTTTTTAATAGCCTGTCTTAGAAGTGTGTGCTTAAGTATTGATGTGTGAAATTCTAGTATTTTTATTAGGTTGTTATTTAGCACTAATTACCACATATGTGTATCGCCGTCTAACACTGCAGCTTACAATAGCTAACTTTTAACATAGCGGCCTATCCTGTCATCCAAACATGGTCGCTTCACAAAATTAACACAGTGATAGTCAAAAAAGCAAACTTTAAGGCGTCACAAACCAGTGGGCCACTTTATTTATTTTTGCATCCATCATTTATATACAGTCTATGGTTCATTTCCAGTATTCAGTTTTTGGTGGATATAGTTGTCTTCATGTTCACCCAGAAAGCTGAGCTCACCGTCTGGGACAAGGCAATGTGAACTGCTTTTGAATTAATATACTGTAGCTGTGCAATTTTGGAATCTGACTATCATAGTTGACAGTTTGGCTGTCCACACTGATTTCCATGCATTTAAAAAAAAACAAAAAACGTTAATATATATCTATGGTGTATGGAACTAACTCATTTTATAATCTAAAACATGCAAGTTTAACATATATGCCAAAAAAACCCAACACAACAACAACAACAACAACACACTTTTCCACAGCACTTTTCTAGTCAATTTGAGCATGCAAAGCGCTTTCTTACTACAAGCTTCATTAACACAAGTGCTTTATTCTGTGTCTAACCACTTTACCTAACATTCACACTCACTCCAATGGATGCATCAGGGAAAACTTGGGGTTCAGTATCTTCCCCAAGGGCACTTTGGCATACACACTAGGGAGCCAGGAGAAGTCTGGTGCAAAATAAAGGCTACTTTTAAGTATAAATATATTAATTTTTTCCCAAAAATTACAAAATGAAGAACTGAAATAACAGATCACAGAGCTGCTTCTTTGCCAATAAACAGAGATTTACTTTTTAGTTCTCTGGGACTTCACTGAAATACTTTTACAGAAATATATGTTCATATTCTCTTGATCTCATCTGATGGGTATCCCTCTGCTGAACAAAGAGGAGGGCATATGCCGCAAGCAATCAAAACCACTAATACCATCAGAGCTTACATTACTGAATACATAACAGAGCCAAGCAGACAGACACACACATACACACACACCAGAGAGGCAGAGTGTAATTATTCAGCACCTCACCAACAGTCAACATGCTGTCAAACTAGAGAGATTAAAAATAAATAAATGCTGTAAACAGTTGCACAGCAGAGGCAAAAAATAATTCCACTCTCCATTAGTATGATGGCAAGTATTTAAGAGCAGTTTCAAGGTTATATCGTTACCTGAAGGTAAGGGCTCTCTCAAAGTCATGATGTGTCTTTTCAAAGTGTGAGACACTACTCCAGCATTTCTTAGGTTTATGATCAAAGAATATTAATCTAATAAAAAAGGCTGCAGTGTCACAGAATCACTTACATGCTCTAGCTTGACCAGCTGTAACATTAAAATGTTTGTGAACACTGATAAATTGTCTGTCTGTATTTATTCTGTTTGCACTCAGGATTGTTGTAACTTCACTAAATTTTGCTTTTTTAAATTCCCTGGTTATGCACTTGGAAGCTAGAATTTTGCAATATCCCTTTTGCCTTTGGCTGACCTTTTGTCAGTGCTACAGCAGTGATGTGGATACTCATGTGTATTTCTGCATAAGAAACATTCGCTGCACATCAATAAGAGGAAAAAAATCTCTTAGAAATAATATATAGTTTTTTTGTATTTTAACTGCTTTTTTGTAACTCAGTTTGTCAAATGACTAGTTAAATCTACCTGGATCTGTGTTAAAAAACAATAATGAAATGTATCCAACCATGCAAACTGAAAGATTATTTTTTTAATTAATAAATTAGTTTGTTTGAGACTTTCTATTGTGTGTAATGTAGGTTTTTATTCCCCGCTTTATTTATGTATTTATTTTTTTACATTTGTATAATTATTTTTTTACATTTCTTACATTGTTTATTGCGTATTTATTAAATTTAACTAAAAGCAAATCGTAAAGGACCGTTTTAGTTTTAAATTGTTGGTATTTTTATTCACATACGGTAACAAAACCCTTCAATTTATTACAATTTCTTTTAGTCTTTATTTTTCCTTCTTTGGGGTTTCACTGTTACCATAGTAACGCATTGGTCCGTCCAGAAAATCAGTTCGGCTCTTGGTCCGTTTCTAAAACCATCCGTAGTGAAACAAATAGGTGTTCTTCGGTTGCAATAGTTTGACTGCAGGGAAAGGAGATTGGCTAATTGTAAAAGTGGGGTATGGATAAAGTTTGAAAATCAAGATTACCTGATAAATACTTGATAACGAGTTTTACTCATCGACGTTATATCAGCCTGGCATTGTGTAAGCAGAAGAAAAGTGACTGATGCCGTGCCGACTGTAGCGACAAATTAATGTTCACAGGTTCGACGAGGTGGAAACTTGGCTCAAGCTAACTAGAACAACCTGTATTGGTGTGGTTTAACAGCATGGACCCATTTGTAAAATTCACAAGTCAGAGTCAGGGAAGGGACCGCATATTCAGGTGAGCTTTTCATCGCTTTTGTAACCAGCTCGTACAAACGTTACTTTATTTTCTTGATAAAAACGGGAAAGTTACCGCATGACTGTATCCTTCTAACTTTCCCCCTTCATCTGCTTCTTGTTTATTTTAGGGCAGCTCAGTATGCTTGTTCACTCGCTGTTTATTTACTTCGAAACAACTCTGACAGAAAGGACCTTGTGGCAAAACTTAAAAGTCTGGAAACCAGCTTGAGCGCTGGACGAAAATGTGAGTAACTGTTGAGGGAGTTAGGAGGCGTTCAGTGGCTGCGGTTAAATTGGATTTCAGTTTCAAATCCACTGTGGTTGTCCTAATTTATTGCATTGGTTTCTGTGAACATGGGTGGTTCTAAAAACTGTGATGAATTCAAAGAGCTTATTTTATTTTTGACCATCAGACAGAAATACAGTTATTCAAACTAAACAAACGCATCATACATTTGGTTAACAAATGACTTGAATCTTGTCTCTCTGTTGAGTTTGTCTATGAGCACTGTATTTCTTCATCATCAAGGCCAGTAATTCTGCCAAGGAGTGCACAAATGAACATTTTTTTCTTTTCTTGGCAAACTGTCTACTTAAAACTTAGACAGTGTTGTTCTGTAGCTGTCTCTTTATCTCTCTGTAAGCTGGGATAAAATCTGCACCGACTGTTGCTGCAAATGACGGTAATTCTGATAAACGTACCACTCATAGATGTGCTTACTTTAGAATTCATGTGGAATTTGACAAATTTTGTACCTTGACATTTGGTAGCTTTAGTATGAATTAGGTAAAGACTGAAATGAAACAGGCTTTGCATGGAAATTAAGGATATGGCCGTGCCTTAGAGCAGCTTCTTTTGTTATGCCGCAGCTGAGCTGTGTTAAGGCCAAGGCCAAGATCTGTTTGTGCACCAACTAATGATCTCTTTAAGGAACTCTGCTGCCTCTAGGGCTGGCCTGCCTGTCTTTGTGTTTCTGGGTGAAGGGTCATTTATGACTCCCAATTTAAAATGTGATAACGTGTTGTGAAAGGTTAAAAAGTTTAAAATGAAGAGACTGGGGTGCATTGATGTTGTTCCAGTATGTAAACATAGATAGGCAAATAGTGAAAAGATGCTGTAGTTAATCCTCTGTGTACCTTAACTGTATTTCCATCTGTTGTGGGCTGCTATAATGAAGTGTTGACCTGCCATTTCATATTAAATTGATTACTGCTCTAATACCCTTTCATGTCCCCCTCCTTTGTCAGTGCTCAGGCTGGGAAATGCAGCAAATTCCATTGAGGCTGCTAAGCGAACCATGCAGCTCTCGGACCGAGTGCTGCGCCTGTGCCTTACTGTGGCCAACGTGAGCCGCACCCTCTACTTTATCTGTGACAATGTACTTTGGGCCAAAAGTGTCGGTCTTATCCGCAATATCGACAAGGAACGCTGGAGTTTAAACTCCTCCCGCTTCTACTTCTTCTCATTAGTTATGCATCTCAGCAGAGATGTTTATGCGGTTCTCCAGGTGATGACAAAGAGGTCAAGAGATAAAAACTTTAAACAGAGAATGGATCAGCATCTCACTGAGAATCCTGAAGTAGCTGAAGTTGTCGTCCCTCACCTGGATGGCTTTCTCTTTCTGCTTTTGGAAACCCTGAAATCACACCCGGACCTTGCCTTGGACTCTGTGAAAAACATCTGTGATCTCTTCATTCCCTTAGATAAGCTTGGTTTATACCAGTCAAATGGGGGAGTGATCGGATTCTGTGGTCTGATATCATCGCTGATTGGGATTGTCACCCTCGAACAGCCCAGGCTAAGGATTGCACCGTGATGACACGGGCAAAGTTAAATATTACAAAGCGATTACAGATCAAAGAGTTAATCACGTCAGGTGCGTTCAAGAGGTCGCTGGAACTGTAATGGTGGACAGAGGTTAAAAACAAAACCAGCACATTTTACAATCCCTGAGTCAGTAATAACTAATGGACTTGCACTTTTTTAGAATTACTGGATTTCTCTGTTTTGCACAATATCTGGAATTAATTTTGAAAGGGAGCAAATCGAGTCGATATAGAAACTTTGTCTATTTGTTGTACTTTAGAACATCCAATGACAGGTACTTTTGTATCCCAGTCTTGCACAACACCAGCTGTTTTACACTGTAGTAGAAAATAAGGGCTACTTAGTGGTTATGAAAAAGAAAAAAACTTACTCTGTCACTTCTAAGTTCACTGTTTTTCTTTTTCTAAACTCTGCTTTGTACTTAAAATGAGGCAAAACTTACAGCACCAGTTTCAGAGATTTGCTTCGGTTTTTTTCTTTTGGCGTTGGCTGAACGTGAGTAATTTATAGGATGTATGTTACGAATAGAAGGTGGGTATGTTTGAAAAATGAACAAAACTATGCAATAATGTTTGTATTATAGAGAGAGTCACCTTTTAAACATTCTAATAAGAACATATCTGTGAATTGAATACTCGAGACACAGAAACTCACCGGTCACTTTGTTAACTAGACGTGTTAAACTTCTCTTTAACGCAAATGTCTAACTCAATGCGTTTAGTTGTGTAGACGTGGTCAAGACGAACTGTACAAGTTGAAACTGACCATTAGAATGGAGAAGAAAGGTGATCTAAGAGTGGCACTCTTTGATTCTGTCATAGCCTTGTGCTTCTATATCTGTAGTTCAGAGTCAAATACAGGAGTGATTAGCTCCAACAAAATGATGTGAAGTAAATATCCAATGATGCAGTTCTCTGGGGAAAATGCCATTTGGTGCCAGAGACGAGGGGGATGTCCAGATTGCATTGTGCTGATAGGATGGCAATGTTAACTCAAATAACCACTTGTTAAAACCAAAAATCGTCTCTCCCAATGTACAACACATAGACCCTTTAAGCATTTAAGATGGGCTACAGCAGCAGAAAAACACACCAGGTGTAACTCCTGTCAGCTAAGAACAAGAAACTAAGGCTCCAGTTCACACAGACACAATACAATTGGGCAAAATTATTCTGGAAAACGCTGTGTTTGAGTCCAGATTTGTCAATTCAATTCAGTTCAAGGCCTTGAGGCACTTTATACTGCAGGGTAAAGACCCTAAATAACACAGAAGAAACACCAACAATCTGAACCATGAGCAAACACTTTAGTGACAATGGGACATAAAAAAAACAAAACCCTTTAACAGGAAGAAACCTCACCTACCAGAAACCTGGGCACAAAGATGCCATGTGGAAGAGAACCAAGGATTAATAATATAACTAATGATTAAATGTAGAGTGGTGTATAAATATATATATATCAAACATTCAGATGCAGGGTCAGAGTTTGCATAAATAATAAAAACACATGGATTCATCCTGTATTAATGAGGCTGGTATGTAACCTACAACCACAGTGTACTCTGATGACTACTTGTAAAATAACATGCCAGGCCGCTCCGAAGGCAAAAGTACGTCTAACCCACTATTCTAAGGAGCTTGGAAAGAAAAGCGTCTGGACTTTTTTAAGTTTCTTGAAGACGTTTAACCTGTAATCCGATTAGCTTATTCAGTTCTAAGAGCAACTGGTGTACGCGTGGCACAGCAAAGAAGAGCCATCTCAACGGGACAAGACTCAGCTGTTCATCTGCATCTAAAGGACAAACGTCACTCTTTCCTGGATGCCAATTTTCACATTTTGGACAGAGAAGACAGATGGTTTGAAAGAGGAGTGAAATAAGCCATCTATGTCCACTGTGAATGGCCATCTTTGAACAGAGGTGGTGATTTACACACCAACTGTCTGCCATCTATAATCCTGTTTTGAGATCCCTTCCCAGACGCCTTAACGCCCACTCACATCAGTATATCACATGATAGGGTGGGGCTAGGTTTCACTATGGGTTCATCAGAAACCTTGGCTGATTGTGACCTACACCCGTTTTCACACCTTGGCTCCTGTGATTAGGTAGGGGATCAATAGGGCTTAAAATCTGGGACTCTACAACAGTTGCTCTTAGAACTGAAGAAGCTTCTCGGATGAGAAATGGAACGTCTTCAAGAAACTTAGAGAAGTCCAGACGCTTTTCTTTCCAAGCTCCTTAGACTACAATGACCTGGATGACTGCAACCTTCACAGAAATACGTCTAACCCAGTACTGCTTTGTTTTTAAAGCAGACGCTTTAAAAACTGTTCAAAAATGGAGCAATACTGCCCTCTTGAGGAAGTATGACGCACTGTTGAATTGAAAAGACCTTTATTTTTCAATTTCACCGAGACAATACACATTTTTCTTGAAAGCTTTTCTCAAGAGGATGACATGATAACGCATCCACAATCAAAAATTGCAAAAATATATCCTGTTTCCCTTTCATCGTACTTGGGTTTTGCTGTGTAAAGAATGAACAAACTATGCAGAGATGAATTCAATAAAAGAACAAACACAACATAATAAATACATTTGCTCTCCTAGCTAGATCAAATGCAGTGATTTCTAAAAGAAGAAGAAGAAGACGAAAAAAGGGTCATTTCACATTTTATCATGGCTTTTTTTTTTTTTTTACCAATACCAAATAATATGTGGAAGTGGGTTGCCAGGTTGGAATCAAAACCAAAACATAAAAGTCCAGGCTGTTCTTTCAAATGCACATGTGAGCAAATATCAAGCAGCTTCTATAATTTTGGAAAAATCCAGCTTGTCCTAACTGGAATAGTTACGCATTTCAAAAGGCATCTGAGATTAACTTTATCAAAAAAAAGATGAAAAAAGCACTTTGAAAGTGGCACAGTGTTAAACTACAAATTTATAAATACTGCAGCCCCAAGTGTCCTTTTTCCAGAATACCGATGATGGTTATATGTAGAATCACTCTGCTCTTTGAATGAAAGGCACCTTTAGTAGTTAGCTACTGTGACAGTACAAAAAACAGACAGCACTTGAAAAGCACCTTAAAAAAAATCAAAGGTGTGGTTTGCCAAAAACACATTTAAATAAATGGAACATTTATCTTCATGATACTGTGATTTTGCCCAGGAAGTTTCACCTCTTTTACGGTTTATTTGATCATTGTAAAAGGTTCTTATTTGTAAGTGTGAAGCCCTTCATTTAATAGAAATAGTTAAATTGCGACTTTAAACTCTCGTGATCTAGCTGGTGCTCCATCCTGCCAACAGTAGAAACATTTTAGTACCTTTCTTGTGCCAAATACAAATAAACTGTTTTGTATTTTTAAGAGCCTCTTGTGTTTTATTACCACTGAAGCATCTGCTGCTTTTTTCTAGTACCAGCACAAATGCTACGGGTGTTTATCGCGTATTTGCTTGGTTGCTCAAACCAGTAAATCTTAAAGAGATCTGGTCCTGAGAAGATAACCAACCAGGCACATTAACTAAATGATCCCTTTTCTGTGTACTGGGGCTTAAGGAATCTAGTTCTGGTAATACTGAATGTTCAAAGCTGGTGCTTCCTGGGCTTACAATTTTCCCCTTCCCCAATCATCAGTGCAGATAAATGTATCTTTCTTGGAAACTTTCATATGTGCCGAGACAGAGGAAATGTTACTAGTCTAAAATCCTTCAAATATATCAGAGTACTGAATGAATTAAAAAGAAACAAAAAAGTGATGATTGCAAAATAGCAAAAAGACCCCACCGTCTATTTGCACTGACAGAATCAAGAGGACCTTGGTTTTGCAATGATTTCTGCAAATATTCCTCCTGATAGTGGTGCTTGCTAGGACTGGACGTGATTATCTGACAGATAACGAAACGACAAATGAAGCTAAAAATACAAAAACAACACAGATAAGACAACTGCTGCACAACACCTATCCAGTAACTGAGCTATCCTTCAAACTAAAAAGACATTTACAGAAACAGTCTGAGCTGGTTAAGCAGAGACAATTTCAGAACTGGGGTACCAGGATTGTGGAAATGTCAGACATAATGTACATGTCAAGGCAAATATTGGCTTCATTCTATCATTTTTAGCCACCTTTAAGACAACTGTTGTTAGTATAGCTACACTGATGCAAATGTCCAGAGAATACTGAAATCTGATCTGCTTATTTGCACTTTAGGCTAATTCGGGTGAAATAAAATGGCAGGTGGTGGTTAAATGAAAACATCTAAAAGTCTCGCCAGCAGCCACTAGAGGTCAGTCTGCTCCTTACACGCAGCCGAACCAGAGTGGTTTGAACTTAGTGAGCGACCTACAGTGCCATACTCCCTGTGGGGCTAACAATTACACAGTAAAATTTATAAAGGCTTTGCTGTCGCATTCAGCAGAATAATATCAAAATGTAACACCCACTCAAGTAAATTATGCTCTCACCCCATTTTTTTTTTAAAATAACCAAGGTGTAAACACAGCATGCTCATGTATGTCAGTAAACCTGTCACAAAATAAATTGGGAGAGATTTCTGAATCAATAGTTGTTTTTTTCCTCACTAGACACTAAAAGGCAGTTCTTGGTACTGTAGGCTACATGTGGGTGAAAGTGACAGAAACTGTGCACAAGCACTTTCTCGAAAAACCAACGTTATAGCACTGCGAGGAGTCGTTTTGTGGCATTTCAACATTTCTCAGAAATGAAACAGTACGCTAGCAGAAAGCTACAGGACAAAATCCATCATTGAAAAAGCCTAAAGAAGCAGATTTTAAAGAGAAATCGACTTTTCAGGGTCTCAATCCTGCAGAAAAGGTGTCTTGTGTTGTTGTTGTCTCGTCGTAATGAAATATAAATTAATTAGTAAATTATGATCTAGTCTAAAGAGAGAAACTGTTCATGGCACGGTTCTATCGCTGTCAATATGGGAGCTGATCATTGACTGATCAATCATCATTTGACTTTCTATCAGCAAAAAGCGCATAAATTTCTCTATTTTTAAATATAAAGACTTTAGTAGCATTTGTTTCCCCTCTAGGACTGATTGTACCATCACTTTTAATACTTAAAAATCAACACTTTTTTTAAGGTTTTTTTTTAGTTCAGATGGGATAAAGGAGAATTTTTAGGCTGGAATGATCACACCCATTGGCTTTCACCGTGTCACGTTTTACAGCAGAAAGAATCCAGCGGCAATCACAGCTGTAAACCAGATGGTGTCGAAGGGTAACATCGGATCATGAGTCCGTGGTCTCGGCCCACTTTTTGGGAAAAAAAAGAAAAAGAATAAAAGAACCTCGCTCCTCGATTACATCAAGACCAAGGAGTAAAGTGAATAGTGTCTCAGCGGCTTCAGGACCCATCCGGGCAGTCTTTGGGTCCGTTAGGAGTCTTTTGGTCCAGTCGTATTACACCCTGCCGAAGGGCCGAGGCCGATCACTACGAGAGTCCCTGCGCTCTGTCGTATTCTGTGATCAGGCCTTTGATATGCGACAGTTTCTTATGGAGGTACTCGCATCGCTTTTTCTCTTCCCGATACCCAGGAAACTTCTGAAAGAAAGAGGAAGAGAGTCCAGTTAGATGTTGTTGGCTTCAACCTGATTTTATGAGAAGATGCTTATCTTTGCTTATCTCTGATTATCAGTAGATAAAGAATTTTTAAAAAGAGCCATCGATGCATATCAGCAATAAAAAAAAGGAATGGTTTGATATGAAGATAACGTGGCTAACATTATCTTAGATGATGTCTTGAGATAACTCTTTTAAAACCAGAATATGTTTTTGTGGTTCTTGCACACCACTGAATAAAAGTGTTTAGATAAAAAAAACAGCAATAAGTCTTACTTTTTTGTACTTGCGATACTTCTGTAGTATTTGTTCCTCCATAAGCTGAAAAAGCAAATATAAGAAAAGGTGTTAGTGTGCCATATGATCTGATCTGTTTTCTATTGCGGTGATTTACAAGAAACGGAGCAGCTAGAGTAGCCTCCAAAACCGGACAGTACCTTGTACTCTTGTGTTCCTGGAGAGAGAGTGTTGATCTTTGAGCCCAACTGAACAAACATCTCTGTTATAGCCCCAATCCGGTCATGAAGAGCTCTGTATTCATCGTACTCGGCGCAGAAGTCCTCATTATACTTCTGACGCTGCTCCAGCGCAGTTATGATGCTGTATTTTCTAAAGAAAAGGAAAGAAAGAGAGGAAAACATTGACATTTTTTTTTAAAAGCCAAGAAGCAGAGCCATCATTTCCTGTGTTTCCAGTAGGTGGCACTGCACATTGGCAGATTTCAAGGCCCGAAATGTAACTGATTACAGCCTAATATGTTGACCAGATGTACGAATAAAAAGCTTTTTTTTAAAGTAATTGTCAGGGAAGCTTTGTGGCATGTTATTTAGATGTGCATTTTTTCACTATATATAAATATTTTGAAGCTGAACTTCAACAGTCAGCCAGACTCTGAAACCTAAACACCTCAGTGAGAGATGAATCTCTTCTAAATCTGGTAATATGACATAAATAACAAAGCCGGACACAGAACATATTCAATCTTACGTTAAATAATCAGGCAGATCCTCTGCTGTGCCACAGCTAACAGGTGTTTTCTCTCCCTCATGGCCTGTAGATAGGAAAAACACACACATCGAAAAAAGGTTAAAGCGCACTGCCAATGCAAATGTGATAATGTGGCCATCATATCAAGGCTGACGGACTCATTTATCTCTGTGTCTGATAAGATTTCCGAGCCGAGGCAAGCGGTGACGCCAGCAGCCCCGAGTAGGAGGCAACCGCTGCCTGCTGACTCGCTCGACCGTAGGTCACACAGCTGTTCCACAGTCAATCATCAACAGGCTAAAGACAGGGTGACAGTGTGCGAGTTTTAACCGCTCATCTAAAATCATTAAAATTGAGAAAAATATATCGATTTCTCCTTGTGGTCTTCCAGAAACAACATATATAAAATATAGAAATTCTAACAGCTGAAGGGTTTCGTGGCCTGCACAAATAAGACTATAATGATTGGTGGCTGAACAATAGGAAACGCGGAGGGTGACAATAACATGACATTTTATAGTTTTATTGCTCTTTACCTTGGAGATTTTCTTGATTCTGCTTCAGGTCTGGGCTAGTTTCTATCCAGTCTGCTTTCAGGCGTTCTCTTTCTTTGTCTTTGTGTTTTTTGGATCTTTTCTTTTTATGTTGGCTGTTGGTGAACTGCTGGTCATTGCACATGGAGGTTTCAGTGTGCGGAGGCTTGGCGGTGGGTGCAGTCGGAGCTGCTTCAGTCCTCTCCGCTTTGGGAACCGTGGATGACCCGCTGAGTTTGTGTGGCGAGTACAGACCGTTTGGGCTCCCCTGAAGATGATTGTTGGTTTTGTCAAACTCTGTTTTAATGTGTCCGCTAGAGTTTCCATGACTAGAGGAGCTACGAGCCCCATTGGTGCCAAAGTCAGCATGGGAGGGCGACTGCAGAGGCTGGCACTTGTCTAATAGCCTTTGTCTTTTGGGGGTTTGAATGTTGGATGGGTCCAAAGCTGATGGGCGTTTCTGGGGGAAAAGAAAACACAAGTTTGCAAAGTATGATCAGAAATATTCTTCTTACTTTATGGTTGCTGTTTTTTGAATTCATTTTAATTCAAAGATTGGCCCATTTCAAATGCCTTTACATCAATAAAAAGCTACAGCAAGCAGCACTTTTGCAAAAATTCCACAATATGCCAGTCAGGCTCTGGCTCAAAGGGAACAAAATCATCTTAATAGCATAAATTCACACATTAAATTTGTTTAATTTTAGATTCACTGTGGATGGGTTGAAGGCTGCTTATGTGAGAAACATGTTGTTTGATGTTTTCTCTGCCGAGACTAGTTACTTGGTGGAGTCTGGTTGTTAACAATTGCTCCTTGCCAGGAAACAATCTGGCACATAAACATGTTAATCTACCCAGATCCAGCTACATGTGCTAAAGGGAGAAGTTCGCTGTCAAGGTCTTGAAGGAGAAAGGAGCTTTCAGCTGCAGTTTGGTTAAGTTTAAGTGTAAACAAAACTGCAAAGTTAAAGAAGAAACAACAGCATGAACAACTTTTTAAAGAACACAAAAGAAGAGCATAAAACCTTGAAGGCTAACTTTTCCCTTATTTAACATAGAGGATACAAGACTGGTGTCAATTTTTCCATATGCCCAGAGCGATATGGAAATATGCATTTCCCTAAATGTCAAACAATATCCATGTTTACACGGTGTACTGTCAATCTGCATAAGAGGAAATTCCCTGTCTATTCTTAGTCTAATAAGACAGAAGCAACAGGGGGGGGAAAAATTACGTTGAATTACCACAGAGAGAGTTTTGGCAGGACTGAGCTGTGAAGGAGAATCCCCGGGGGTTTTGTGGAATGAATGGTTGGACTGGGGACTCTTCAGCTGGCTGCTGTGGAGTGGCTGAAGCTTCCTGAGGAAAGATTGAGAACACAGCACCTTCAGTTGGACAGCAGCTTCAAGGTAAATTGCCTGTGAAGCTAAACAGGAAGAGCCAGTATATAAGTCACAACGTTTTCTTTGGCAGATTCCTGAGCAAGCACATGAGAAATTATCATTTACTTTGATGTGGAGATGACAGCCTTTTCAGAGAAGCTCTAATCATCAACCTTACAAAACTGCATTTTTCTCCCTCCTCGTTTTGCTTTTTGCACGTTTCTGTGGCACAGTTCGTGTCTTCGGTGATGAAATCCACAAGGGGGCAACCACAAAGACAAAACACAGGCCGGTGTAAGAACAATAGCAGCTGATTTAACCTCTGTAAGGGTAAACACTATTTTCTGGTAATCTGCTTCCTACAGCTCCTTCCTCAAACAGATGCCACTGCATAAAGTCACTTCCCCCAGTGGTTTCAAACCTCTTCATTAATGCGCAGTGCAGTTCAGAACAGATTAACATCAAGAGGTACATGAGAGTAGTAAGAAAGCCTTCACAGCAAGGACCTTCCCCAATGCACGGATAAACTACAAGGAAGAAGCGTACAGTTTGCACAGTTTACAGTATGTGCACAGCGTCACAGCTTTATCACACTTGGCGAATCATTCGATGACTACAATTGTAAGACTTTTACACTCAGTGGGGGTGGTGAAAAAAACAAGGGAGATTGTGCAATCAGACAACAGCACTTCTTCCAAAATTCTCATGAAGCACATGGCCTGCATGTTGGCTGGCAGGCTGAGGA
Source organism: Mchenga conophoros (assembly GCF_057382185.1). Classification (NCBI taxonomy): domain Eukaryota; kingdom Metazoa; phylum Chordata; class Actinopteri; order Cichliformes; family Cichlidae; genus Mchenga; species Mchenga conophoros. The sequence continues at coordinate 12,172,561 of NC_140532.1, forward strand.
AATGCACGAGGGGTGGAAGCTCACCATCAACAGCTCAGCCTTGCAACTCTGAGCGCTCCATGCTAATGCCATTTGGCAACACGGCGCAGGGAATATTTTTCTGCGCTTTGATGTGTCCATTAAGCGATTCATCAGTGCGGAGAAGTAGCTCATTTAGTAGCTCCTCTTTCAAAATGATCACAGCAGACTTCTACATCAATCCATTGGCCTTTCGGTGTTAACGCCAGCACTGTCACAAAGCATCTATCGCTTTCTTCTAGCCTTATCTGCCTACGAGAAGTCTCTGAAAATCTAAAAAAGAACTTGGGGTAATGGACATATGCTTCATTTTATGCTGCCAGTCAGACACTTATATTCGTGTGATAATGGACTAAACCCAGCAGGCAGTTAGTTTAGGATAATCTCCTTCCAGCGCCCCAGTTTTTGTATAAAAAAAGGAATAATATATTAATTTGTGAGATGCCAGTGGGTGGATATTTTATCTTTACGCTGAGCTGAGCTGGTTGTTTACCCTGTTTCAAGTCTTAAGCTAACCAGTTGTTGGTTTTCTAAAACATTTTGCTTTTTAAAGTCTCTCAATGGAAAAAATACCTGAAAACTTAATTCTCACCTGATCAAAAGTCGGTGGATGAGCTGCTTCTCCTCTTCTAGATATCCAGGCCATTCTCTCTGGACGTGTCTGTAGAGCTCATCCTTCAGAGAGTAGCTGTGGTCTTTAGGGCTCAGTTTAGCAACCTGAAAACCCCCAAAGATTTCAGTCAATCCACAGGAAAAAAGAGATTGAGTATAAAAATAAAATAGATCCAGCTGCGTTTGGCTTTATGTGTAAGTAAAAACAAAAACTACCTGTGTCTGATAAACAGTTTAACCCTAATCCCGCTGATACAAATCTGCCCAAACCAACCACTTTCAATTTTGAAAGTAGTCAGATCCCAGCTGGAGACAACACGCCCCCCACCTTCCTGTCAAAACACAATCTTCTCGTCCAGAGATAATTAAAGCAGAGCCCTAATTACAGCTACCAGCGGCGGCACAGTCTCGATGATTGCAGTGGGACACTCAAACATTGTGAGCACAGGAAATATGCCTGAAAGAAACTAAACTGACGTCACTTTCTTTTTTTTTTTCAAGCACAGTTTTTAGCTGCATAACACTAAGCTAGTTATAGCGGGTGTATAAATAGTAGTTTACTAGTAAATTGCATGTTGGGCTTTTAGATAAGATAAGATAAGATAAGATAGAACTTTATTAATCCCTCGGGTGGGTTCCTCTGGGAAATTCGACTTCCAAAAAAAGCACAGCAACGACCGAAGTTACAGTTACAGAATTGTTATATATATATATATACACACACACACACATATATAAATACAGAGACAAATATAAATAAAATATACAAAGGGGATAAATAGAATAAATAGGAATAAAAAATAAAAATACAAGTGAATTGCACATTTCAAGTATTGAGTCTATTGCACTGTTGACTATTTACAAAAAGTATTGCACAAGGTATTGTACAGTGAGGTGAAGAGGCACTACAGCTTAGTTGTTTTATTTATGTTTGCATGGTCAGTCTTTAACCTGATAGGAAAAAAAGCAGCCTGGTTTGTATTCACCTGAATTTTTTTTTTACTTGTTGCATTTGAGGAAATTTCTCATTAGTGGGCAAGGTGTTTACATAGCATTTTACCAGATATCTCACCTCTTCCAGTACTGAGGTCAGGTCAGCCTTGTCCTTTGGAGTTGCCCGCTCCCTATCCAGCCACAGCAGCAGCTCGGGTTTCCTGTAGGGCTTTAAGGCCAACAGATGAATGATGCGATCCCTCAAAGGCCGGTGTGCCACAGGGCTGGGAACCAGGCTCCTCTTGTTGTTGGGGGAGTGCTTGTTGTTGCTATCTGAGCTTGACACCAGACCTTGTTTCCGCTGGACCTTCACACACTTGCCTAAAGTCAAAACAAAGCAGCTTACTTTGATTAGAGATAGGAAATTAAAAGGTTATCGGTGTAATAATCTCAGGCTGATGAAAGGCAATACAGTCGCTACCCTGTACAAAACTTACAGATTATAACTGATCTGATAACAGGATTCACAGTATCCTGTAATAGCGCAGCCAACATGTTGGGGCTAATCCAGTCCTCAGGCCAGATATTCAAATACAACCTGGTTTTGAAAGACCAACCTGCGAGGGAGTAAGTGTCGCCAGTCCCCTTAAGTGTAACGCAAACGAAGCACATGCACGACTTGCAACGCTCTCATCCTAATCGGGAAAAAAAGTTTTAACGTGTAAATAATTTAAACACTGCGCTCTCTGCACATATGCAGAGGCAGTGTTCTTTAGAGTGGAAAACAGTGAGTGGGTTAGATAGCACGCTTAGCTGCCGTGTAAACAGGAGAGCGTTTAAACTAAAGCAACTAACAGAGAGAACCTTTCTCAGTTGGACCGAGGCAGGCAGTGCTTATGGATATCTACAGACTGTAATCTCATTATAGCTGTAACACATGCTTTGAGGTTGCTGTAGGTCAAACACTAACAGTGCTTTCACGGGGACAGTGTGGCAGACTGTGCTGTATGTACAGATGATGCTTTACAGCACAGTGATAATGTGAAAACTGCTAATATTTACACTCTAACAGTAATTTGCAGTTTTGGCAGTATACAGTATTTCATGCTTCTTGCACAAGCTTGTTCCAACAATTTACCCATGTCGTGTCAATTTTAGGCAAATATCCACCCTGCTCTGAAACAACCTGTAGTGCAACTTTCCAGCAAGCAGCGACTAGAGCCACTGTTTCACAGCAATAAATTAAAGCAGCGCTTCGGGGAAGTTTTAAGATTCTCAAGGAAGCTTTGCTGACTTTCCATTGTGACCTACTAGAGTTTACACGCTTTGCAGTAGTGCGGGTGTATTTCCGCACAATTACCAAACAGCCTGAGATGGAATTGTATGCAGGAAATGGCTCAATTTATTTTTCTTTTAAGACTTTTTTAAGCTTCCAAGCACCAAAATGTGTGTACTACTGAACATAACCAAAGATTAAATCATACAATACAGTCCAAATTATGTACATTTTTCTATTGTAGCCTGCATTTAGGAGTTGATGTATAGACTCTTTTTTTTCCCTGTACAGTGTAACATTACTGTACCATAAAAAGACAGCAAGTTACCGCAAAATAATTGTGCAGTCTCAACTGCATGCAGTGCATACTGCGATCCATTTCTTTCCCTCTCTGCAGGAGTGTCCAGGAGACGGTACATGAAAAGACATGTTTAACTGAAACTGGATATTCTGTAACTGCACCAGGATGTCTCCAGTGGTTTTTGACATTTATTATCTGAATACACACGTAAAAGCCTCAAATCATAACCTAAGCTAACGCTGGGCTTGAATGCCACCAGGCCTCAGTCAGGAGTCAGGCACAGATCACTACAGGTTGTGTGTGTAAATATCTATTTAGGTGTTTTTAGGAAATTTATAAAATGACTAACGTTTCAATTTGTGTAATTACATTTTAGACAACTTCACCAGCATGAGACCTGTTAGCGCATACTTTGTGCAAACTCAATCACATTAATGATGCTGGCAGGGAAACTGGCAAAGTGCCTGAGCAATTATGTCAGAATGAAAGCAAGAAGAAGAAAAAGGTTCTGCTTTCACATGAGTAACTGCAACACGGCACTTTGATCAATTATGTGATAACTTTATTATGTGATAGCACCATATGGTAATTATCAGAAGGATTAAATATTAAAAGGTGGTGGTTTCAAGGCTTTTCGGGAACATAAAAAAATTCCAGTTATCTGTCCTTGATTCCTAAATGCCTGAAGGCTGCTGTGTAAAATGAAGTTGGAAGACACAAGAAAATATCGACGCACGTATTGTAAGAAACGTACTTGGGCCTGGCTTGATCTCAATTGCTGACCGGCTCCAGATGTCCTTCTCCACCTGAGACATGCGCTCTCGGGTCGTCTGATAAGAGTCGTCTGTGGCGCAGACTGTGATCTTGTCCTGAATGCTCCCCTGGCCCTCCAGGTGATCCCTGCCCTCCCTGTGTAAAGAGGGAGGGAGAATTAGGAATTCTAACTGTCACCCAGCATTTTTTTCAGACACCATTAGGTGCTGGAAAATACCAAAATAAGACCAATATTTTCCATTTTTTAAAACTTTTTTATGTTTCCTAAAATGTGATAAATTCTAGACTACTGTGCAAAAAACCTGATTTCAATTACCTACCTTTGTTTACTTTCTACAGTTTTAACTTGAACACATGTCTGTTATTTGAATTACAGTGTTTTAGTAACGATAAAAATACCTAAACACTTACTTGTAGCACATTTGTAAATGATCAACTCCTCTAGGATTACAAGAAATCATCAATTGCAATCCACAGAGTAATATCACCACTAGCTAAAGACGGAAAAGTTGCCAGCATCAATGAATGAGGCATCAATGAGGGAGGCACACACAGACGAGATGTTTGTTTATTTGTGGTTTATCCATCACAAGCTGTTCGATAAACTACATTTTTTGGAGATATGTTTCTTGGAGATATTTGAGAGAGTGCACGCGGTGAAGCTGAGTCAACAAACAGCAGTCATTGTGCGGCTGTTTTTGTGCACGGCCTGTGCTTTGGCCGGGTTTTCCCGCGCCGCATCACATATAAACACCATTCCTTAGTCAGATAAAGAGACAGTGAATCATTGCTTTTGTACATATGTATATTTAGTGATGTATATCTTTCTCTTGTGTCTGTTTCACCGTGCACATCCTGCTATCCCTGGGGCAGGGATAGCTCAGTAGGTAGAGTGGTGGCCCCATGATCGGAAGGTCGGGGGTTCGATTGAACAGCTACCCTGAGGTACCCCTGAGCAAGGTACCGTCCCTACACACTGCTCCCCGGGCGCCCAGTGGCTGCCCACTGCTTCACTGAGTGAATGGGTTAAATGCAGAGAGGGATTTTCCCCACGGGGACCAATAAAGTACACCTTCTTCTTCTTTACCCTCGCGGAGCGTGGCAGACAAATAAAGATAACATTAAACTTGCTATGCCACCTTGAGTGCAATTAAAGCTTCCCAGCAAGTATTCAAAATAACATAACAAAAGGACAAAGAGACAGATAACCCCATCGCTGGCTCACCAACTTGTTTGACTACAATAAAGTCGCAAATACTATTGCAAACAAACATACTGCCAACCCTTTGTTCCCTTATGCTCTCTCTATTGAAACTGTATGGATCTATCCACGCACCAATGTTTACATCTGACATTTGGTAAGACATAAAAACATAGAGCTGATATCTTTGATTAAATTCCATGTGTCATTCATTTGTCACTTATATCCCATCCATTCATTTTAGCAAAACATCAAATGAACAACTGAAAGGAAAAAAAATCCTGTCATTGTTCCTCCATGACTCTGTGCCAAATCTGGTCCGGTTACCAAGTTAAATTCTTTATAACAAATATTATGAAGGCTTAATGACTGTATTTCTAACAAGCTGCTCTAATGTAACCTTTTAACAAACCCTTTAACCCGGCAAAGCATAAACACTACTTCTCTGTTTTCAGTTACGTGTGGTCACACCTTTGAGGTCATGGTGGCACGACAGCCTCTGGGTATTTTTGTAGTTGAATAGAGCCTGACGGTGATTCTCTGCCTGTTGTGGTACTATTACCAAAGAGAGAGGCCACTGTTTGGCCTGGTCCTGCGGTCTCACTCTGGTACCAAATTTACTACAAATTCCATTCGTGGTCGACTCTGGAAAGAGTTATGTGTGTGTTCCTTACCCTGAGACATACTGATGAATGCAGTCGAAGCTGGACTGAGGCTTGTCTTTGCTGTCACTGGATAGGTAAAATGAGAAGACTCTGAATCCATCTGGAGACTCGGGGGTCGGTGCGGGGATCTTTACGTACTATCCGAGACAAAAGAAACAAAAACCATGAGTTTTAAAAAACATTGATTTACAGAGTAAAGAAATGCTTATGATCAAACGTTTAAAAGCCGGTCCTTGGTAATCATTAACAGTTCGACAGTGTTCTCTGACATGCTTGAGTGTGTGTGTGTGTTTGCGTGTGCTAGCATTGCTAATTTAAGAGCCGTGTTATGCAACGACCATGTTTTATCTCCCCCAGATATAGCCTCAACTCATTCAGTGTTATCTCAAAAACACTACCCAAAGTAAAGCAGCCAAACTTACAAACTTTGGGGTTTATTTTCCTGATCTCAGTGACACCTAAATAATCTTTTGTTTGCGGCCCATAACAAGAGGCCTCCCAGGTCACGTATGATGACCTTTAAGTAGTCACAAGAAGAGCCTGTTCGCGAGGCACAACATAACAAAAGCACAGTGGACAACCTTTTCACTCCGGCGATAACCTCTTCTGTCACAGACTGTCCACGGCTCTGTTCCAACAAAACAAGCCAGCAGGTTGAAGTCTATTACTTTTAGAAGCCTGTTACATAAAATGACCTGAAAACCCACTTCCACTGAAAGGATAGTTCAACTTAGAAAGTCATTAACCAACAGGTAATATGTCCTTTAAAGCACACTGGGTAGTGGCTCTCTGCTACACTGCCTGCAGCTGTGTTTCAGCCTGAAAATGGGCAGTTTGGCACTTTTGTTGATAGACTGTCCTAGATTCAGATGAAGCCCGTGATTATTGCCCATGCTTTGCAAACACGAGTACGTGTTCACTGATGAGTAGGACTAAATGTTGTTGTTTTTTTTGCCTCTTCAATGGCAGATCCAGTAAAACTCCTCAGGCCAAAGCATGCAGTAGTTTCTTTAAGCACAAGTCTCAAGAAAAAACAAATGTCAGTCAGATGGACTTCTTTAGTTACCGTTCATGATTGATTGATGATGAGCTGACTGAGCTGAGAGCGCTGTCCCCCTGGCAGATGTGGCTGGCAGGACTATAGCTGTCACAAATGCCCAGTCATGCAGCAAAGCCATAAGCACTTTTTTTGCAGCAGGGAGCCAATGAACAGCTCTTCTCCTCCACACCCCTCCTCCTTTTCTAAAAACCCAAGGCATGCCATTCACCCCACCCCCCATCTGCCCCCAGCTTTCCCTCATGCGCACCCATGTCAACACAAAACGCAAAGCAACACACAAGGCCGGGGACAGTTGAGACTCACAGCTGACCATTAATTTTGACCTATTTATGTCTGACCGTTAACATGAAGAGGTAAAGCAGAGCCCTGCATATGTCGGCTTTGCTCCCCCCCCCCTTTAACAGTAATTAGAAATGATCAGCCAGAAAAGCATCAAAGTGAGCAGGCATAAGAGGCGAGGCACGTCCTCGGGACCAAAGAGTAAAGTAGTGGCTGCCACGACCAAAATTATAAGTCAACAAAAGTCGCAAATTTGTTTTTAAAATCAGGGTACGGCTAAACAAAGGCTTTGGGATAAAGTGAGGTTGCACTTGCACATTTAGCATTGCAATACTGCCACCACGTCCCCTTTTTCAGTCACTATGAGCCCCTCCAGCCATGCATTAGATCTGCCTGTCACCCCCATCGGTGCCACCTTGCACACTTCACATTCTAATTCTAATCAATGTCACTTAGGTCAGACTGTTTAGAGGTCGCCCCCCATTTCATTCACAGCTTCCTTTTCAAGCTTCATAACCATATGTCTTTTAACCCATTAGTTCCCACTTCCTGACTTCTCGAGGAGAGCCTTTCTACGTAGCCGCAGGATAACAAACTTTAAAGCGCCAGACGACTATAAAGCCTGAACAATAACCATAGCTCAGTTTATTTAAATATCACAAATTTACAACAAACATCAACCTAATTGTAAGGTTTGTATTGTAAGGTAAAGCTCATACAACATTAGAGACAGAAACAGCAACCCAATAATCCCCTATGACCAAGCACATAGTGACACAGATGTTTTATACTGTGCTTACTTGCTTTCTTAAATTATCAACTAAGAAGACCGGTGACACTCATACCTTAGAATATATATGAAGCTACAGCTACACCAAGTAGCTTGCCTACGTTAGCAATAAAGCTCAGAAAAGAAAAGAGAGATAATGTATCTATAGCTAATCAGCAGTAATTGTGGAACTATCACATGACCCACGGTCTCATAATTCCAAGAAAAGCTATCAACCTATATCAGACAGGAAACAGTTAATCATGAGAAAAGGTTAGCTGGTATCAGTTAACTTGTAGAGGCTTGATGACACTTCCTCTTTGCTTTGAGAAAGTAGGAGATCTGAAGAATATCACTGAGTATGCAAGATTAATGCAAGCTTGAATATCAATTTATTTGTTTATTTGTTTTTGCTTTTTGTAGCTAGTGAGTGATATCATGGATATTTTCAATGTGGAATATGTCCAACTAAATAATTGTCTTGAACTTCTGTGAATAAAAAACAGAAACCAAGAACTACAATTTTAGTGCAGAAATTCAACCACCCTTTTATTTTAACCCTTTTTTTTTACATTTCGGAAAATAAGGTTTGCGAGGCCGCGACAGATCATGATGAAGCGCTCAGTAAGGGTAAGTCGCACTGAACCTAAAAATGCGAGTCATTTACTTGAAGAATTTAGGAGTCACTGTCTGTTATTTTGTAGACACATCTGCAGGCACTTGTCCTTTACAGCTAATCACGTATCTGCGTCTTTGGTGCCTCCTGAGTTTGAACAAGTCTCAGAAGGAAAGTGCACAAACATATGCCTAATATTATTTCTTTAACTGCTCAAAAATGACTAGAACAACACTGCTGCTACTTTCTTACCAAAATTGATTGTTTGAACAATAAGTTTTTTGTATGTTATCTTGTAAAAGCTTAGAGCACTAAATAACATTTTTCTCTGACTTGTTACCTGGTTAAATTGCTACTTTTTTGCTTTATACCAACAGCAACTAGTAGTGCTGAAGTATCAGCAAATACAGGTTTATCTGTTTATAATTTTAAATGCTGCAGAATACACTAATTATCACAGTCAAGTGGACTTTTGATGTGGTAACTCAAGGATAGAACTTGCACCAACAGGTCTGTTATCCCAAGGCTGCTGTCAGTCACGTAGTAGGTGTAGATTTACATAGAGACGCTGAGTCATACACATATGGAGCTTTGGCCTGATCCCCTGAGGCCGCCAGTGTGTGTGTGTGTGTGTGTGTGTTGTCTTTTTGTCTTTTTTAGGCAGAGGAACCTTCACACCCTGACGGGTCACACGGAAGGAGAGAGGTCAAATATTTGACTGTTTCGGTGGAATGTCAACAGAGAGGCTATTATCAGTCAGAGCTCAACGCTCAACGCTGAACAAACAAAAATACAAACAAAAAGAAAACAAACTATCCAATCAAAAAAAAGAGTGTAATTGGAAATTAATTATAGAAGATCCACACACAGCTTTTATATGCAGCTACTAACTCAGAGATAAATGAGTAGCTAACATCACTGAAACAATATTTACTTCTTCGTGTGCTTGCTGCTAATGACTTTTCATTTTAGTTCAGTACTAGTGACAAACTATCTCTAAACATTTTATTCTAGGGGGTTTAGTTGTGTTAGGAAAATATGTCAATTGAATTATTAAAAATGCGCTGTTGAATGCCATTTGAATATTTTCTGACTTCTGTCTTGATTCCTGCTGTAAAAAGTTCATAATTATGGAGATAACTATTAATTCAGGGTTACTTGTCCGGTTCAGAACGTGGCAAAGAATTCATTAAATTGCTTATGTGCTACAGTATTCCAATTATGATTGTCGAGTCCTTTAATCTGACGATTAATTAATCAGAGAAAAGCTTAATCGGGTATTACTATGATCAGAGCATGCTATTAACACGTGTCAGTTTAATATATTTGAGCAGCTTAATATTAAGAAGCACACAGCGGTGAGAGCTGTGTGCAGCACTGCTTCTCATTATTATGGCGAGAGTAAAAGTTTAGCTGGAGGACAGTTACAGTTCGAGCAACAAAAAGGCGAGCCATAGCACCTTGTCAGTGCGGCCCCCCCATCGAGCGCACGGGCTAGTACAATAACTGCCTCTGTGGCTGTAGCCCAGACACATCTGCTACTCCAGGCCCTGTGTGCGGAGATGTCAAATACTTTCAAGCTGTTTTAAGGTGTGAACTGGACTGGAACAGAAAACCTTGGCAGGGGTCTCAGCAGTTGAACAAGGACAAAGGGCACCGATGGTGATGTCCTTGTAAAACTTCATCTGTAACTCCTCGAGCATGTTTAAACTGCTCATCTTTGATGAGGTTAAACAGAGTTCTTAACCCTGTCTTTGTGTGACAAGAGCGAGGGGGGGAAAGGGATCATTAATGAGATCTATGTTTGCCCACCTCTGTGCTACGCGCAAGCCAAACATCTGCAGAAAAAGATGAGAGGATAGTTTTTCCTCTCTTTCTTTCTTTTCTTTGCTCTGCAGACGAATGCGAGGAGGCCAAGGTTCCCAGCTCTGGTATTTGGCATGGTGGCACTGAGCAGGCGCCTGGATATGTGATTTACTCTGAAGCCTCTGCCTCCTGCCCCTGTCTGTACTGACACTAGTAACCATTGTCTTCTCATCTGAGCCTACTCAGCCATAGCTGCTCTGTGAGCTGCCCATCTTTTGTTCTAGCTTCTTCCCCCACAAAGCTGAGTGCAAGGGCCTGTCGGGCCGCCTGGATTATTCATGAACAGCAGGGACGTGTGGCTGTGTGTGTTGTTGGGTGGTAAAGGGAGGGATTGGGGGTTTGGGTGTGTGCGTGGAAGGGATGGGGGTGGCGTTGACTCCCAGTAGAGCCAGTGCATGAAGGATGGCCCTAAATAGTCTTCCTTTAGGAATGTGTATCTCAGTAGAAGAGGGGGATGGATCCTGACTGGAATTAGTGTACTGGTTACGTTTCTTTTTTTTTTTTAAATACAGTTTAATATATGAATGTAACTTAAGATTGACAGTAATAATAAAACAAAGGAGAGGAATTTGTTATTAACAATCATTTGTTACAGTGTGAGCAACATATCCACTGTGACAGTTATTAAAATCAAAATTACATACCCTCAAAGATTCATTTAGACCTCTTACAGTGTGAACTGAGCTTTCAGTGAGGGTGGATGGATGTGGCGGTGATGCTTGAGGATCTATTCATCGAGGGGGGTTGGTAGATACAGGAAAAGCAAAAGAAGCGGGGGTGGGGACTGACGGGAGTTGTTGTGGGGATATGGGGATGGGAGACTGTCGAGCAACCCCCAAGGTACTGCCTGTTATGCCAAGCAGAATCAGTCTTTTTCCAAGAAGCTGAAGCTAATCTGTCATCCTCAACAAACGCTCCCTATCTCAGCACCCCTGACACCCCCACCCCTTCTTTTAGGTGCCTTCCTCTTCACACACAGAGGGATGGAGACGACACTTAATAGCCTTCAAATGTAGAAGAGCTAGGCTGCTGTTTTCTCTCAACACAATATGTAAACTTCCCAAATAAATAAATAAAATCTACTATACACATGCAGATTGTGTTATTCTGCAAATGTGTTCCCCTTATAATCCAACAATCCACTGCAATCACTCTGCTTACACTCCCATTACTGGACTGGTAATCCTATAACAATTCCCTGCCTTGAAAATGAGGTAAAACGAGCAAATAAACATTAAATATCTCCAAAACTTTCAAAAGAGATGAGCTGCAAGGCTGTCATTTTGCAAGAACTGGAATTATCACTATACAGGTTCATACTTCTGACTTAAGCCACTTTAAGAACCTTGATTCTGGTGGCATGCAGCATGACCTACAGCGCAAATCATCCCGGAAAACAGTCACATAATCTGATGAATTTCTTTGTGGAACCACGTCTCAGTTTCTGGTGCCTTGCAGATATTTTTGTTAATAATTTATGGTTGAAGGCTTTACTTGTTCACTTTGGGGATATGGAGCATAATTTAACAACAAATAAAATCTAAATCTGCAAATCTGTTTCAGTGGAGTCATGCGTTATTTCTGAGTTTCCTAACAAGGCACTTGCCTCTTTGGAACGTAAATGAACTGCATAAAGACGCAACACGAATGCAAAACTATTTGTGTTTCTAATCCTGAAAATTCTGTTTGACTCACTTGCACGTTGCCACCTTATTGCCTGTCCAGCTTGAGCCACTGATTCATCTTTTCATCACTCTTGTAAGCTTAAAACACCGGTGTTCTTCAAAAGAAGCCAAAGAATACAGTAATGACAGAGAAGCTAACTAAAAAAAAGTCCTCTTTAACCCTAGGATCTCATGGGGCTTGTTCTAAAATATACTGTATGATCTAAAAATCCCAACTGCATCTGCACAAACACAGTGGGCCTCAAACGGGCAGAGAACAGAGGGACTTTTGCTTCGCTTAACACATCTGGATGAATAGAGCGGCGTGTGCCCTTTCAGAAACACGTGGGACAACTCTCCCTCTCACCGCTTTGCCACTGGGAGAGGACAGCTCTCAACCACATTCCTGTTATTGTTATTCTAATTAGGTCCCAGAAAAAAAGGGGGGAGCGAAAAGAAAAAAAAGGATGTGTGGTGTGCATGCACACATACACTCTCCCACAGTGGAAGAGCTTATTTGCAGTATGAACGCGAGGCGAGGCAAAGTGGTGCGGTGACAGGGGAATAGAGTCAGAGCAGCCATGTGTGAGATAGAGGCCCTGATGGTCTTGCAAGGATTCAGCCAAGGCATGGGGTGAAATGGCACAATAATCAAGAGGACAGGCGGGAGGGAGGAAGCTAGCTCTGCCTTCACACGCAGTCGTCGTGAGGATATCTTAAGAGCGCCTCTGCATTCCCTCTCATCCAGCGCCACTGTCTGTACGTGACAGCTGTGCACATGAAAACAGAGCCATAAACAAAAACAATTACTCTGGCAACTCCAGTTGACCGTTTATGCACTGCAAAGGTAATAAAACCGACGTCACAGCTGACACGGCACATCGCACACGCGTTTAAACGAAATGGCAACAACAGACGTATTAGACTCATCAAGCCTTTTTTCAGTGCTGCGGTATAACATCGAACAACTCTACACTACAGCTTTGCAGGATAATAACTGAGATTTCTTATAAATGTATGAAAACATGAAGGTGCGCGCATTTAATTAACAAGCAGCTAACCTTTACCTATCAGTAGACTTTAGCATGTATTAAATAAAACAAAGGCCAGGTTCTTTTCTTACTAAATGGATATACGTCATGCCAACAAGCAGGCAGCATTGCCAGTAGCACAGGAAAATAAGCACTGGGATGTGAAATTCCAGACCATGGGAACCCAGACCAGCTCCGAATATATTCCTTAATCCTAGTGATGACTTTTAAGGAATCCAGAATGTTTCTTTTCAAACTCTCTTCTACAATGTTCTTATTGATTCATCAAAATATGCTGTTTTTCCTTTTTTTTTTTTTTTTTACCGTTTTCCACTCACTGCTCCCAAAGTATTGTCATTGATCAAACTCACTCACTTTCCTTTCCTCCAACAACATGCAGTTTTAAATCTGTTTGTCCAAATTAAACAAGTAAAAGCAGGGGTTAGCTAGATTCTCCTGTTTTTTTTATAGTAATTTGTGTTTCATAGTTGCCTTGAACACCAGATTCAGAGTCCTGTTGTGTCTTTCATTGCATGATTACAAGCTTGGCAGACAATTTACAATAGTAGGGCAGAATGCCGCAGGGACAGAGGGAAAAGCAGCCGAAAACCTCAGCGTGCTATTTCTTGATAGGAACCCTGGCCCCTGATACCACGCAGCCCTGGACTGACGCCAGGACGGTGATTTGGAGAATTCTTCTGGTTTCTGCGGCCCTGGAAGTGCCCTTTTTACAGGAAACGTGACATGAGCCAGCAAGGACAAACATCAGAAAGAAGGCAGTCGTGGCTTTTGTGATCAAGCTCTACAGTTGGCAGCTGTCAGCAGACGCATGACCTCTTGGACCTCATGTTGCTTTTGGGGAAAAGGATGTGATCCAGCTAACAGTTAGCAAGTGGAAAGATAAGGGGAACGTCTACATCTGTGATGGTGAAACCCTCCAACCGACACAGATACTGGATGTCCTCTTGGTCTGTTATGTGCCAGACTGCCATGTTAACCAGCATCCTCCCCCCACTAACGGCTTAATATGGCCTCCCCCACCACCAATGGCTGCCGCTACCTCATTAATGCCCAATCGTCCAGCTCTGGGACTATTGTCGGAGGGGGAGGGAGCCCATGCTTGAATTCCGCAAAGCAATTTGAATATGTAATGTGCCAGCCAAGATATAATCACCAAATCCTATTCAGTGATTAAAGCACACTTAAATTGCACTCACTTAACATTGCTACACAGAAAGATGCAATAAGCTGGTTAATCTGCTGCTGGCTTTACAGATGTTCCTTTACATGTTTACATTCATCATTTGCACTTTGAACATATTTTGCACATTTTCTTGGGTAAAAATTCCTCCACTTGTTTACCACCCCTGCTTGTCAGATCTTTCATGTCTGCGCAGAGACAACAGGCGTAGAGACATGGGGGGCTCCCTGGGGTTTGCCAACTCCCCTTCCTCCTCCCCCCTCCAAAAACAAAGCCTCCCCAGTTACAAGCCTGACCCAGTAACCTGGCTAGCAGCCTCGGGGTGTAGCACACCCTGTCTTAGGGCCCATGTGAGCACACAGGGCTAGCATTTGTGTACAGAGCAAAGTCACTTTCGTCAATGCAATCGGCTCTTATGGGGATTAGAACAGCTCCTTTTAGACAGGGCTGATTGTGTGGTAAATGTGTAGAGGCCTAGCAGGCAGAGCTCGGGAAGGTGTAATACTGGCCGGGCTAATCTAGCCGGACACAGGCATCTTTCTATACAGTCGCTTCACAGGAATGGCCTCTTACTTTCAGCACCAAGCCATGATATGTATCTGATTTCTGTACATATACGTTTAGAGAAAGAAACAGTTGACACAACTTATTGTGACTTGGAAAATGACTGACACCTTTCCCTCAAACTAGGTGCACTGACTGCTGTTATTTTCTTCATAAAACAATTCAAGGCAGCAAAACCCATCGACCTATGACAATAAAGTCATCCAAACATTTGGAAAATCACCACCTCTTCAACGATGTGTTCTTAAGAATCATATAAGACATCTTCCAGAGGAACTGTCATAAGCGTGCTCCACAACAAATCAGAAGTAATTAGAGCGTTCAGGTTCTCAGACATCAGCGGGAGAGTATGCAAAACATCTTACCCCTTGGCTCCCCTTGAAGCAAATCGCTGGCTGATTTGATAGTGATGCCTGAGGAGAGAGAGAGAAAAGGAGACACTGGTCAGTGATTGAATCAACAGCTCATGCATTATGAGTAAAGAAATACCGCCATTGTTTCTAGATAACTGCCGCTTGGATTAGGGAACTTAAAACACTAAAATGTTGCCATCACTCCCAGCTGCTCAGATGCTTCTTGCTTTAATCAGAGGAGAGTAATGTGAGCGTTAATCGTTCCATATCCTTCAAAAAACTGTGCTCATGTCAGTCGGCTGGCCGAGCGCGTTTGTGCGCGGGTGTGCGTTTCGGCTGATTTCCCCTCTAAATGAATAAAAGGCTAAAAAGCAGATCCCAGAGGAAAGACAAAGTACGCTCTGAAACCAATTATATGTCTTTGAAAAAAAAGCACTTTTACAAGCCTGCACTGTGCTGGAAATACTGTACTGGTCTCCAAGACCACAGTGAAACCTGGCTTAAGCTCCTGAACACAATATTGTTTCTCTCCCAGCTAAATGATAAAGAAATATTTGAAAAATCCCTTTAAAAATGAAGCCTGCTTTTGAGTCGACACGACTCCCAGTAAATAGCTGGAGACTGTTATCCACGAAACACAGCTTTGCCTGTGATTGACAGGGCTCGTAATTTATTATTAACAGCTTTGAGAAATGTCTTCGCTATTGAGTATTGTTGTAATTTTCTTCATAATCCATTAGCTTTTAATATTGAATGGAATAATAAATATTAAAGCACATAACACAGCCGTAAGGCTAAATCTAACTTGTTAAAGGTCCAGATTTGATCATTTACTCACTAAAAGAGTCGCTGTTTGACAGAATTGAAATAATTGGTTAATTGAAGTGCTTTTATAACACGTAACTAGTGGTTTTACAAATGTCAACAGACTGTTTATTTATTAATTAGCAAGATTTCTTTGAGGGGGTTGCCAGGTTGAGGAAAAGCCCTCTGACTGATGTTTATTGTTCTACCGCAGTGGCATTTAAATCACATTTATTAACAACTGCAAACATGACGGCTTATTGGAAAACGAAGACTAATGGGTGTTTAGTGACGGCTCGTCACATTTAAATAAAACTAAAGGAATTTATTACAACTTGGGAAAACATAAAGTTGTTACTGATTTGTAACTTGAAGTATTAGTAAAAATGTTATTGACCTTTAGTAAAACCACTGTTGTTTGCTAAAATGGCACCTATTACAAAGAGCTGCAGATTAATTCATCAACATAAAATAAGCAATTGTTCTTATTTTTGAGCAGAAAGCAGCAGTGGTTTTCCTTGTTTCCTTAAATACCTGCTGGTTTTTGGTTAATTATGATTTTACAATAATGTTATAACAGTTGTGACAAACTGTTATAACATTATAAAATGGTTTAGTGCATTAGATCTTCAGCTACAGACCTTATTTGATAAGCTTTTGTAGTTTCCTTAATAAAATCATTCTCTAGCTTGTGCTTTATAAAAACACATGTATGAAAAGCATAAATAAATCATAACTAGTAACAGAAACTCTCAGGTTGCAGCTCCTTGGGACAACATCTTTCACAGCTCAGTGGGAGACCAGCAGTCTAAAACCGTATTTACTATGGGTGGTCTCTGACTTGGAAAACTTTTGCAGTAACCTCTCCTGCCTGCCTGCCTGCTGTGGCCTGGGAGAAGCTGTCAGGTCTATGAGCTCTGGAGTTTACTCTGCTTCACAGACCAATGAGCTCCGGAGATGGGCAGGCGTCCAAGCGCGTAAAGGTCAAAAAACAATACACAAGAGCACAGCAACAACTTGCAAAACCGTGCCACGCCGACCCAATGCGTACTACACAGCTGATCCACCGAGTCCCAAATCCAGAGTTAGTTTTGGGCTGTTGTCTTTTATGGTCCGTGACCGGAAATAGACTTGTTTTGATGGTTAAACAGGAAACAAACAAACAAGAAATATATTTAAGCAAATATGACTTCAGTCATAACTGGGACTAACTGTCTTATCGAGCATTGCTCTGGGAAAGACAATTTAGACAGACTAAATTATCCCGGTCTAATCTAATGGACCATAAAAACAATAAAGCAGTCTCCAGATTCGGAGCAGTCGAATAATTTGCTTGATAGCTTGTTCATTAATTTATTCATCAGAGCGGAATAGACAGGGGGAGAAAAAAGCCTTTTAAAGAACATTTAATGATCGGCAGGGACAGTAAGTAGTGCGCATTTGGAAACGCAAAGCAGAACTTATGATACCAACAGAGGACGGTAGTAGTCCCCAACCACATTTTGTTTATAGGAAATCGCCTGCGTTTTCCCATAATCTAAATGTACATATATTTTTAGATCTAGTGTACTGACACACGAAAACAAAACAGCGAAAACAAGCCCAGGGGATAACCACAAACCTTTGTCATAAAAGAAATCTAATACCTTTTGGTTTTCAAGCAGATTACGATTTGATAACTTCTCATTTTCTGTTCAAAACAAAACAAATTTCTCGGATTACAGGAAAATTCAGTCACCAGAGTGAAATGATTTGCTTGTTATAATCACAATAAATCATGCTCAGCCTGCCTTTTACTGTAACACAGCCAGAAGAAAGTAACGCAGTACACAATTATCTACCAAAACGCTTTTGTCGACAGCATTTGAACCGTCTGTAATCGGGATAAGTGGGCAAACTTCACAGTTTTCTCCCTAAAATAAGGAACTGTCTTATTTTCATGCAGGTCCCGGAGTTGGGAGGCGATTCAAAAACAAGAAAATATAGAGAGGAAAAAAGACACACAAACTCCAAAGTTGGTGAACCTGATAAATTGTCTTACCTTCAAGTTCTGGTAGGCTTCGAGGGTCCGGATGGCGGTGTCAGTGAGCTTGACGTGGTACAGAGTTTGATTCGGGGTGTTTTTGTTGATTTTAGCACAGGAGAGCCCATACCGATGCTCCTGTCTCAGCGCTGCCATTTCTACAACTGAGAGCTGCTGCTGGCGACATTCTGCCTGAAACGTCACCGAGGAGACGACCGTCTGTGGGCGGAGCTAACACACACTTACAGGAGCACGCACGCACGCACGTACACACGCGTACTTTCGCTTTCGAGAAGTTCCAGTCGTCGGACACCCCGGTCTCTTTTTATCTGCTCTTTGATCCGTTCGCGGTTTGGGGTTTGGTCGAAGTTAATCTCATCCACCGGGGTTTTGGTAAATGCATGTCGTGACTGTTTGCAACGTTAGAATAAGGTAGACTATAAAAAGTTACACCTGATGGGATGTTAGCTGTAATTTATGTTTAATTTCAATAGCATATTTTCGAGTTTTAACTGCAGACAGCAGACAAGTATAATAAATAGTTAACCTGCCAGTCCTTATATATATATATATATATATATATATATATATATATATATATATATATATATATATATATATATAGAAGGACAATTATATATATATAATTGTATTCAGATAATCTTCATTTAAAATTTAAGAAAATAATATTTATTGACGTGTGAGGATCTGGAACCAAACAATTTTTTGAATTATTATTATTATTATTATTATTATTGTTATTATTATTATTTCCTTTAAATCTGGCTAAAAACTAAAGCAAGTATTAAAGAAATTCCAAACCAAACTCCTTACATAAAAACATGTGTAGCCTATCTTATCTCCATATGGCAGAAATCAAATAAGCACTTTCATTCATTTCTTAACAGATAACTTACTTTAGCTGCTGATTAAAGAGCACAGCCAGCTCTTATTTACCTATACATATTAGCCAGTTCTCTACTTGAGGGTTTACAAACTATTTGTGAAATAAAAGTGTGATCATAAACCACTTAATAGGGTGTATTTTGCAATGCTTCAGATTTTGGTATTGCTGTGTTGATATGGTAAAATGATAAGTGGGAAATAATTTTACAGTGATCTGTTATTGAAACAACGTCAGTGGGTTATTATTTTCTGGGGTTTTTTTCTGTTACATTAGCAGAAACCTGATAGCATTGTATTATTACCTGTGAACGATAGTGTTGTTGCCCCACAGCCAGAGGTTCCTGGATTCAGGGCAGGGCGTTTTTCCCAGCGATTGAGCTCCCGCACTCATGGGCATTGTCATGAAAGGGATTTTAAATCCAAAAAGTTTCACTTCCTAGTTTTTAAAAAAAGAGCAGAATAGTTTATCACACTTTTTATTATGAGATAAATCTAATTGGAAGTGTAGAACAAAAAAGAAATCTCACTTTTCCAAATATCTTGCTCCCATACATGTTTGGACAAATGCTTTTGGGCCACACCTCATAATCTTCAAAGTCAGAGTTTTTCAGTCTTGTTGCCACAGTTGTGTCAAATCAAGCACCTTAGCCATGCAATGGGCATGATACTATAACACAATGCAACCAGTATAAGTCAGTTTCTGAAATGTCTTTTCTCTTGGATATTCCATGGTCAACTGTAAGTGGTATTATTACAAAGTGGAAGCATTTAAGAACCACAGCAACTAAAAGGCACAAAGGCACAGACCACGTAAAGTCGTAGAGTATGGTCACTGATGTTGTAAAAGTTGCCAATGCGCTAGTGATTCAATAACTTCCTCTGGCATTAACATCAACAGGAAACTGCACCAGAAGCTTTGTGGCATGAGTCAATGGCCAAGCAGCTCTTGTAGCTGTAATATGTAGACAGCCCAGTGCTTTTACTCATGTAGTGTATATATGTTGGGTTGCTTTAATGTAAATCTGCTGTTGGCCTGGGGTGTAAAGTTAAATAGCAGCTTAAAAAAATCTGGCTTGTGTGTTTTAAAGATGAAACATTTGCATATATTTTCTTTACAACCATGACAAAAGCAAACATCGCATGGAAAGTGTGATGGATAAAACACTGCATTTATTTCCATTTCCAACAAATAACTGTGACTAAAGCCAAATGGATTGTGCATAAACTGTAATCCACGGTCATCTTTGCAGCCTGGGTGTTATCACGGGTCATCTCTGAATCCTGTGACACTTCAGCGAATATACAAATCTCCAGTGCAACTTGGGGTAAATTAAGTGGGAGCTTGTGTCTGCTGAGAGCTCATTGGTAGATACTGCATTCATGGAAACTGCGTTATGGAGCACAACGGTGAAGTCATTAAGAAGCTTACAGACGTTCTGGCAGATTAGGTTTTTCTCTTCTAATCCTGTAGATTACCACTGCACAAGCCCTGCTGGCTGAGAGTGCGTCGATGCGTTGCAGTTTCTTTACATTGATCATTTTTGTGTGTGTGTACTAAAGTGTCATCACTGAACTACGTAGACTAAGACTGATACGAGCGGAAAAAGGACAGGTCAAAGTGCGGCAGAAGTACCGAAAGTAGGCATGGGACCAACACTTTGAAAAAACCACTGATGAAGCTAGGATTTAAGGATCTGACCTGGATTTACTGAAGCGCAACATGGATTTTTGTAAATATTATTTGAAGGAGATATTTTGTTGCACTGACACACCATAGTTGGTGAACAGAACTCCTAACCTACACCTAAGGAACCACTGGGTGAACAACGAGGATCATCTCTTTTGGAGGCCCATGCTCTCTGTAGTGAAATGGAGACAGAGCCATGTTGTGAAGCGCATAATGACCCTGGAGTAATGGCTACAGATTCTGAGGTGAAGGAGGCAATTTTCGGACTTGTTGATGGAAACAGTCTCAATGAGCTGCCCCGTGCGCCTGCAGAGGAAGGCGAGGAGCTGTTTGGGATTGAGCAGGCTGAAACAGAGAGAAGTGCAGCAGAGAATAAAGACACTGAGATAAAAAGCCCCTCTGATCCTGAGCAAGAGAGTGGGGAGACAAGATGCAAGGCAGTGAAGAAATTCAAAAAATCAAACAGTTGGAAGATGGTAAGATTTCAAGACCCATCAACAGAAGATGATGTGTTGGAGAGGGACAGCTCCACGGAGAGTCTCTTTCCTGAATATGCCACACAGGAGTGGACTTCCACAAGCTTTGAAGACCTGTTCATGGCAGAAGATTGGACAGAGATTACAGGTAAGATACATTATGTGTTGGTAGGAAATCCTTTAAAAAAATTAATAAATTAGATTTTATAACCTTTATCTGTCTCATATAGTTTTGACGACAAACTAAAACAAGTGACCAAAACGTGACCGAGCTAAGGCCCGGCCTGTTTGTGGCTGTTTCTGAGCACGTGTTTACCCACAGCAGATTAACCCCATTTCCTTCTGCACAATCTTTTCTTCTTTCCTCACGCAGAGGACCGGCTGTTGAGGAAGAAAGTGCTGGAGCCTGGGACTCCACAGGGCCCGCACCCTGCCTGGGACCAGGAGGTTACTGTAAAGATGCAGTGTGTCCTGGAGGACCGCACTGTGGTGGAAAAGGACTGCAAGCTTGTCTTTGTTATTGGAGAGGGAGATGTGAACCAGGTGAAAGCTTTAAGCCTCTGCCACAACGTGTGTTTCTGCATTATTGAGAGTGTGTATTACATCACACTTGTTTGTCTCTGTATTACATCACACAGTGACAGATAGAGACACAAAAAGTAGGTCAGGAAATCTCTCTAGCCAAGCTGCTGAGTCCGTGAGCTAACATCAGCATGCTAACATGCCCATGCTAACAGGCCCATGTTCTGAGTGACTCAGAACATGGGCCTGTTTGTGATTAAAACAAAAGAAAAAAGAAAAAAACCAAAAGTGTAGTCGAGGTCAGAAGCAAGAGCCAGGCAGAAACCAAAAATCTGGAACTGGTTAATTACTACTTAATTACTGCTCATAAGATAATTACAGATGAAATAATTTGTTGCTGCGCTGCTAAAATGAGGCAGAATCCTCTTGATGAGGTTCAATTAAATTCAAATCAGTTTTTTCTCATATAGCACCAGTTCTCAACAATAGTCAATCAAGACACTTTATATTGTAAAGTAAAGACCCTAAAATATTAGAAAGAAACCCCAACAATCACACGATCTCCCATGAGCCAACACTTGGTGACTGTGGGAAGGAAAAACTCAATTTTAACAGGAAGAAACTTCATGAGATAGCTATTAGTTATATAATCATAAAAAAAAAACAGAATTGCTCACCGACGTTTTTCTGTCTTATTTATTCAGAAGATATTCTGAGCTATATATGAATAAATAATAAACCAAATGTAAAGGTAAGCCATCCAATGAATATTAGACTTAACCATCAACCTCTTGTGGTGGCACAAGAGGAAACCTCAGCGGCACACGAGTAAAATTATTGCTTGTCCTCTAATATCAAAACAACCAAGTCCAAACGAGACCTATAAGACCAACCAGACAGACTGACATTGACAGTCATTAAGCTAGCATATCGGAAAACCAGGTTCAGATACTTGGAGTTCATCATCTAACGTTGCAGTCAGTTAGAAGAAGCAGACACTGTCTTTTGTGTAATTCAAATAATACGTACTCAATCCTCTAAATGACTTGTACTTTGAGACCTGCAGGCCTTGGAGGAGTGTGTCATGTCCATGCAGAAAGGAGAGATCACATTACTGCTAACAGATTCGCAGTATGCCTATGGACTTCTGGGAAGGTAAGGACTTTCCAGTTATTGTTGTTTGATGATAATGTTATGAACTAATGAAATGCAATGAAACGGAAACAAGAAGTGGGCTGTTACTTTTTTTTTTCAACATGAATGACAATTAGATATCATCCCAGTTAGCCGCCCAGACCTCTTGAACCTGTTGCTGTGGGGGCGGCCTGGTTATCCAGGGGTAGCAGAGTTAATGGACCATAAACAGGAGCAGATGGCTTCCTCCTAACAGCCTGCAAAGGCTGCCTATCACCGGTGCGTTCACAACATCCCGACCTATGGGAGCGCAGCGCTCACGTTATGGCCACTGGTTTGGGTTTATAACCTTTACACCATTAAAGAGTCAGGATAAACACAGAGGAGATTGGTGTGTCACTGCAGAAAACCCGATTGTTTATAGTTTAAATGTTTGTTCTAGATAACCTGAACACGTGAGAATGAGACAGTAATGCACCACAGTGATTAGATGAGATTGTGTATAACACCAGTGAAAAGACTTAACGAAAACATATTAGCAGATGTTTTTAATGCGATTTGTTTCCCCCTGCATGATGTTGCTGTAACATTTTTTCCGCACAGCATGTTATTCCATATTAAGCAATTTCATAAAAAGTAAAATTGTGTCCATTAATTTAATTCTAAAAGCCATAATGTGAGCTCTGTACTAATGTTTGAATAGCCCCACACCCATTAGAGCAAATTAAAGATTATTAGACAGTGGCTCTCTGACTGGAGAGTAGTAACAAATATCACATTTGTCTGCATTTTTTTCTAGGTGTAAATCATACTGTACCATTAACTGAGAAGCTGTAATTCAGAGTAATTCATAAGAAAAACATCTATACGCCCCAAAATACTATGTATCAGTGAAAGACTGAAAAAGGTTCAGTGAACTTTGTTCAGATTTACTGAACACAGTGTTTTTCCCCCAGTGTGCGTGTAGGTTATAATGAGTGCTGTACATAAGGTTCTGTTTGTGTTACGGAGACATGATGTGTGAGAGGTAAGGACGAGGAGTGTCTGAGGTGTTGTCTGGAATCTGGCCCAGCGTTGTGCGTGCAGTAAGAGACAGCAGGAGGTTAGTTAATGATTGTTTTGATGGAGCTGATTAGGGCTGTGTGCTGTGGAGTCAAACTTATTTGTGCCTAAAGGTAGACAATCAGAGCTTCGTGCTGGTTTAGATTATATTCGTCTGTCACTAAACTAAATATTTAGTGTGACGTTTGAGAATTTTAGTAGTGTGGGATGTTTCAAGGGATAAGCTTGTACCTGCCTGCGTAAATTTAAGCAGCAACAGATGTCGTGTTTCACTGTAGACGTGATGGCTGTAAAATATAAGACAATGAGGCTAAATCTCAGCAGCCTCTTTCTGTTTGAAGGCACATTGCTGAGTGGATGGAACTGTGTTAGTCACCTGTTGCGCACAATGCCACTTCACCGTTGTCTGCAAGAAGGGTGCCAGTGTGATTCAGCACAGGGCGGTGGAGTGGTCTTTAGTTCGGAGTGTGGGTGATGGGCTGGCTGCAGTGTCTAATGTGATCATGAAATGCAAATGTGAATTTTGAAAGGAGGTGAACACAAGGATGATGAAACGCTGGCAAATGTTGGCAGTGTTTAGCCACTTGGTTACAGAATAAAAGATTAAGGAACGCTGACGTTTGTCCTGTGAGAAAGAAAAGCTCAGAGCCCTTTAAAGACTACAAGTGACAAAAGACTTCATCATGTTCGCCTTTTTGTGGAACAGAAGTGTGCGTCAGTTCTGTTCCCGCTGAGAGATGCTACTTAGTCAGAGACACAGACTGCATCCCCTCAATCAGCAGGTCATTATCAGAGAGGAGTGGAAGCTAACATCTGTTGATCTCTGGACGGGCACTTTAGCATTCATAAAACCTTCAGGAGCCGGAGCGAGCCTACCTCATCTGTCCTGCGCAACCCCAAAGTCAACAACTTTATCTATCACCAGTAGCTGCTTTCGCTGTACGGCTAAACTCGCAAAAGGAGGAACTGTAATTTGAAAAGTTTACATTATGCACAGCACATGTATTTTTAGCTCTGTCTCACTGTGAAGAGAGTGCACCCTACGGTTATTTTGGCCAGCTGTCAACAAACATAAACAGAAGGTTTAACACTCGTGTTGGCACCAAAGGTGTTGGCGTACATTTACTCCTGGCATTACTGAGAACTAACTCAGCGGCATACATGTTAAAGTGGAGTTAATTAGACCACTGGGAAGTGTCAGAGTTAAATTAATAGTTTTATCCAAGTCCAGATGGACAGTGCCAGTCAGCTAATTATTCTAGTTTTGCAACAATGTGTTATGAGGGTATTGTGTGCTATTTATCATCAATCCATGTATTGTTTATTTGGCACTGCTGTTCAGCTTATTATTATTACAAGTACTTATTAAAATAAAAAATAACAACAACTTTAAATTTCTTGGTTTACAAAATAAAACATGTTAAAACAAACTTTAAATAGAAATATTAAGAGCATGGACGTGGTGCAAAAGCCAAGCTTGGATATGATATGTCTACATGATATATACACTCACCAGCCACCTTATTAGGTACACCATTGTAATATTGAGTTGGAGCTCTTGTTGCATTCAGAACTATCTTAAGTCTTCATGGCATATATTCAACAATGTGCTGGAAACATCGCCCTCCGTTTCCTCGGAGGGCGCTCTCTGCACCGGGGCTGTTATTGACCGTGGCTGCTGGGTCTCTGGGGTCCTCTCAGCCTGGTTGGGGGGCTCCTTGGCCTCCCTCCTGCTGTGTGCCCAGCCCGGAGGCTGCGGTCTGTGACCGGCTCCCGGTGCAGACGGCTCTCTGTTATAATGTTTCCTCACTTGGCTCATGCGAGCCCAGCCCAATTTTTACTCTTTAAGTGTGCGCGTGTGTGTATGTGTGTGTGGGTGGGGGTGGGGGGATGTGTATTGAGAGTGTGGGGAGTGAGTTGGAGGGTGGGGTGGGCTGCTTTTAACTATGTAAAGCACTTTGTGCTACATTTTTTCTGTATGAAAAGTGCTTTATAAATAAAGATTGATTGATTGATTGATCCTACAGAGATTGACATGAGAGCATCACACAGTTTGTTGGCTGCCGTGATGTGAATCTACAGTTGAACCACATCCCAAAGGTGCTCTGTTAGATTGAGATCTGGTGACTCTGGAGGCCATTTAAACACAGTGAATTGTAATGTTCAAGAAACCAGTTTGAGATGATCTGAGTTTCGTTACATGGTCCGTTATACTGCTAGAAGCAGCCATCGGAAGATGGGTAAGCTGTCATCATGAAGGGATGACATGGTCAGGAACAATAGTCAGGTACTCTGTGTTTTTAAACAATACTCAGTTGGTACTACAAATAGTGCCAAGAAAATATACCACACTCCATTACATCACCAGCAGCCTGAACTGTTGATACAAGGCAGGATTAATGCTTTCAGATTGTTTATGCTAAATTTGACCCTACCATCTGAAAGTCCCAGCAGAAGCTGAGACTCATCAGACCAGACAACGTTACTGTGATTCTTTACTATCCAGTTCTAGTGCGTCTGTGCAAACTGGAGCCTCGGATTCTTGTTCTTAGTTGACCAGAGTGTTGGTCTGCTGCTGTAGCCCATCTGCTTCAAGGTTTGATGTGTTGTGCATTCAGAGATGCTCTTCTGCATACCTTGATTGTAACAAATTGGGTTACTATTGATAAGATAAGATAAGATAAGAGTCTTTATTGTCATTGCACAGCCACACATAGTACAATAGTACAATAGTACAATGAAATTGGAAAACTGTCCCACGTCAGCACGTACAACACAACACATCACAACACAACACAGCAACTTATGTAATAAAAGTAATAAAAAGAAAAATAAGTGTATGTGTACTGCACATAGTTATTTTTGAACCTTGTTATGAATATAAATATTTTTATTTTTATTGTTGTTACCCCCTGAAAAAGTCCAGGGAATTAGGCAATCAGTTCAGCTGTTTGCATTGATTAGGGCTATTGCCCTGTTGTAAAAGCTGTCCTTGAATCTGTTCGTCTGCGACCACAGCAGCCTGAACCTCCTGCCAGACTGCAGCAGCTCAAATACCCGGTGTCCTGGGTGTGTGCAGTCCTGTAGGATGCTGCGTGCGCTCTTGAGACAGCGAGTGCTGTAGAGGTCCTTCAGGGAGGGAAGAGGATGTCCAATGACTTTTCGGGCCATATTAATGACCCTCTGAAGTGCTTCCCTATCAGATTGGCAGAGTCAGACCATTCTCATCTGAGTTCTGACACCAATGAGGTATTTTCTCTCAGACAGAATTGGCATTTACTGGATATTTTCTCTTTTTTGGACCATTTTCTATTAACCCTAGAGGTGGTTGTGTGGAAAAACCCACTATATTACATGTTTCTGAAATGCTCCAACTGGCCCGTCTCACACCAACAACCATGCCACTTCACTTTTCTTCCCCTTTTCTGATATTGAGTTTGAATTTCAGCAGATCATGGTAACCAACAGTGTAGACACTAAACTCAGTTGTTTGCATGTGGTCAGCTGATTAGATATTTGTCAGTATTTAGAGCACTCATCAAACATCCCTTTTCTGCTTTCAGGCTAACGAATGTTAAGATACATTCATATAAACTTGGCAAAGTGGCACTTAGAGTTTAGTTTGAAAATAATCCAAAATTAAAACCTTCATTTGATTTCCAGAATGAATTATTATAAGTGTGGTCAGATCGACTCAGTTACCATTGGGGTTTTATTATCAGTATGTGAGTTATACCATCTCCTGACAGGACAGTAAAGCATCAAAGTACACACATAGCTAGATGATTGTAGTGTTCTCAGCTAAGGGGCCAAAATCCTATCTTACAATTTTAAACACAGTTATCTGGATCAAAAAAATACAAAATAACATAATTAGTTCCTTCTTTCTCTGCTCATCTTCATCAAGTTCATAAGAGAGAATGTGAAGTGCAAAACGCAATTGCAATACACCTATGAATAGCCACTAAAGGAAGGGCAGAAGAACAGGAGACGGCTATTGTCAGTTTCTGAGGAGAGAAAAACAAACAAGTGGAGGGGAGGAATCTCCTTCTCTTTGGCCCCAGGGGATGTGGGCTTGGTAACTTCTGGAGCTTTGCTTACACCACCTTTACTCTTCTGACTTTATTGTTGGAAAGGTGAAAGACACTTTATAAAGCTTCCGTTCATGGGAAAGTACTGTAAGACTCACCTTAACAATCATTGTAATTTTGTAATACATGGATCTCAGTGTGAGTGCAAAACGTTTTTCCTTCTAATATCACACTGGATCCGACTGAAGAATTGATAAAATCCTGGACTGGTTTCCTCCAATATTCTAAAGACTGAGAAAGGCACTCCTGTCTGACAGTAAAGGGAAACTTTGTTACTTTTGAACAACAAATTCTGTTTGCAAGTCTTTGTGAGTACTGGAGCATGTGTGAAGAAATGTTCTAAAGTCATTTGGACTCTTTTAAGTGTAAAGACTGTCTCAGGAGATGTTGCTTGAAGCAGTGTTGCTTAGGTCTGAAGACTACACGCTTCCAAACAAATAAATCAAATTGCTTTGTGGGTAATTGGTGTGCAAGTTTCGACACAGAAGAAGAATCTCTGCTTGATTTTCATCGGTTTCCTTGAGATTGTCTGTGTGACAGTGTTGTTGGAGTGCAATGCTGGCTTGGAAGAGATGGGAAATATAATAAAATACAAACAAACACATAGTGATGTGAAAAAGTATTTCACCTCTTTCTGATTTCCTTTTTTTCATAATTACACATTTCAGATAATCAAACAATTTTAATATTAGTCAGAGTTACCTAGAGTAAATACAAAATGCAGTTTTTAAATGATTATTTCATTTATAAAGGGAGGAAAAAGCCCAGCATATCAAAATTACTCAGTTATGGTCAGATTTCATGATTTAACAATAACTGGGAGAGCTCCAAGGAGAAAACCACAGCCAACCAAAAAGAACACAGAGCCTCATCTCACATTTGCCAGAGAAACATCTTGGTGATCTTCAAGACTTTTGGGAAAATATTCTGCAGACTGACGAAACATAAGTCAAATTTTTGGGAATATTTTACTCCTGTAACATCTGGGGTAAAACTAACAGCATTTAATTAAAAGATCATTACACAAGCTGTCAAACATGGTGGTGATAGTTTTTGTTTGAGTTATCTTTGTATTAAAATTTGTTTAATGATCTAAAAGATGTAATTGTGGGGGGGAACAGCTGTTTACAGCACTTTATTTCTTAGTCTATTCCTATCTAAGCAGTGCTGTGAGGCTAAACATCTGTTATAAGGCTTTATTAACCTAACCCGCTCACATGCTGATATTAACAACTTTTCCTACTGTTCTACTTAGCTGTAAACACACAGTACAGTTTGTGCTTATAGGGATATCATTCACTTTCCAGGTTTCTCATCACAATATTAATTCAGTTAAAATACCATGACCCAATGATACTGTGAAGTGGTGAACTGTCTTATGCTTAATTTATGCTACTAAATTTGCTGAGGTTATCTGCCTACAGAGAGCCTACGGAGAGGATTTTTCAACCACCGCAAACATATTTTCAAGCTGTTTTCCAAAATCTCACCTGTGACATTCACCAGGAATAGGAAAAATGTTTAAAAAAGAAAGAAAAAAGAAAGCGTACAGCATGAAAAGTCAAGATAGTGGCTGCAGTGGACACTAGACATTGTTTTTAACACTCAGTTTCACTTCAGCTCTTTGTGTTTTTATAATGTTGCTCTTCTTGACAGCTGTTTTAAGGACCTAGAGAAGCCAATAGACCGGTTGTACCACACGTTTTTGTGGTACTGCCATCTGACAACAGACACTCTCTGCTGGTAGACGGGCTGTCCGTCTTCCTGTGCACAGACTGCCCACACACTACCCCTGCTGACCCATAATTTCCCCATTAACCAACACTGCAATACTGTGAATGAGTACTGACAAGCTGATGCTAGCAGTGATGTCACCAGAGATCAAGGAATGTCAAGGATATACAGACACTTGATGAATTAACCTTTAATGACCCCAAAAGAGTGGGACCCAAGGTAAATTTTGAGGTGACTAATTGAAGTGACACCTGGGAATGAAGGACGGCTTAAATATAACCGGTTATGTAATATATAAGTGGGTTTGCCATTCAATTAAAGCTTGAAATGTTCACCAGTGACGATCTAAAAAACAATGGACAGTGAGCAAAGTCTATAAATAGCATAAGAGACACAGTTACATGGCTATTAAAGTCTACCAAAGTATTTCCTGCACACTTCATTTCCTGTTTTTAATCTAACTGTTACTTCATGTTAAGCCTCAGGCTACTCACTCAGACATACGGGACATCCAGCCTTTGTAAAACAGATAAAACAACTTGTCAGTTTTCAAGTGTACGCATGTGCGTGTGTGACATAAAATAACAAATATTTAGTTGGAACAAACAGACAGTATACAATGACCGTTGAAATAGCACTCTGTTTGTTTGCATTTTTTAAGATGTTAAGCTAAGTGTGGAAATCTTTTCCCAAGGCCTCTGAGGCACACCCATATCCGACAGGGAGGGAAGCAGACAGGTGCCGGCGACACTTCTTTAAGCAGGAAAGCGCACAGATAGATTCACAGTGATCAAGCCTGATCAAGTCTGACTGTGAGTAAGGATAGACGACTGGCATACTGGCTTGTTCGTGTCCAAAACACAGACAGAAAAGCAGTTTGACGTGTTCTGTGTTGCAGGAATAATTAAAAGGGTGTTGTGTGGGATTTATGGCCATGCACTGGTGCCAGTTTTAATGGGTCTTTGGCTAGCTAGAGACAGGGATTACAGGAATTCAGAGTAGTCAAACTTGCACACTGGAGTCCTCTAAAAAGCTCACAGTGGACAGCTATGATGACACTAAACATAATTTGAATGCTGGTTGGTTGAAATGTTGACTTGAGCAGGAAAGGAAACAACATCAAAGGTCACCACGAAGAAGAAGAACCTCAAACCATCAAAGCTCAAAAAGAGAAGTACAGACCCAGTTTTGGACACATATGAACTTCTGGTTTCACTTCACTAAAAAAAATTTATTTTTCTCTGTGACTTGTGTGTCCTACCTGACAGAAGCTAATCCTTGAGATGAGCCAAACAAGAGACATACTTTTGACACCGCCCCCACGTGACAGTGTACAGCTCCATCATGTAGACTACTTTGTGCAGCGCCTATGGACCACCAGCATGCTCATTTGTTCTTTATGCAAGCTAATCTCTCTTCCTATCACCCACTGTAACAAGACACGGCCAAGAACTGGCAGTTCTGCTTTCCATTACATTAGTTAGTTGCCAGCAGACAGGTAGGATGACTCACTTGCCACGCAAGTGCACTGGTGTCTGTCACTTTAGTGCACACAAGCTCACCTCCCCCGTCTCTTTAAATCTAACCATGTTGTCCATTCAGAAAATCTTTGAGGTGGAGTTCCTCTGTGTGACTCACTGTGCAGAACCAACTGGGTCAAATGAATAATGTGACCTTTGAGATGCTCCTCTGTGGAAAACCCATTTACATAAACCATTCATCTCCACACTGGTGTTTCCACCCTGTGCAAAATTAGTTAGGCAAACAATTGGCTGTTTGGTATAACTCACAGTACTATGAGCAACTTTGTGCCTCGCTTCACTGTTTGTCATCAGTGAGGGATTCCAGAAGCAGATGTGAACAAGATGAACTTTTG
Source organism: Mchenga conophoros (assembly GCF_057382185.1). NCBI lineage: Eukaryota > Metazoa > Chordata > Actinopteri > Cichliformes > Cichlidae > Mchenga > Mchenga conophoros. The sequence continues at coordinate 12,204,059 of NC_140532.1, forward strand.
GCTTCACTTGTGTCACGTGACCTGAACAAGTTTGACTGTAGCTTTTGGTCTATGCGTGTGTGTCTGTGTGTCCCTTTCCCAGCAAAGAGACAGCAGGCTGACTTGAAACCACACCCAGTCCTCAGGCTTCAGGAGCAGACCAGCAAGCACTGACAGCTGTAACACGCTCTAGATAAGATCAGGCTCAGCTTTGAGTCGGCATAACTACTTCTGCTTGTAACAACTGCCCAGTAGATTGTGGCTTTAACGTATCAAACTTAAGCTAAAATTAAATCTGAACTGAACTGACCTTTTGCTTTTCCGTCTGAAATCTAGATGATGAAGTTGTTTTGGCGCCGCGAGCAGTATTTTGCCACTCAGGCCACTGTTTGAACTGTGCATGTCCTTCATCTAATCTCCCTGGATGTTTACCTTTTCCCCCTACTGCTAGCAGGCTTATCTCTCACATCGACAGCCTGGGTTGTAATATAGCACTGCCCTCATTTATATCTACTTCTGCTTTCTGTGGTCAGGCAGGGGGTATTTAGAGGGAGAGTAAATCTCCTAAACTGAAATGTTCTTTTATTGAATTTTAGGTAGACTGTTTATTTTAGAGCAGTAAGGCCTGGTAGAGTAACACTGGTACTGGATAAGGATTTATAATTCTTGTCTAGTTTTAATCTTACAGTGCTTATTTTCAGCTTTTTATTTATGGTTGCTGGTTATTGTGTTCCTCTTTTATCCCACTTTGATAGGCCCGGTTAACTTGGCACTACATTTTTTCCCCTTAACTCTACTTTTGCTGTGGTGTGGTTTTTCACAGATTTATTATTCTGCAATTATGCAATTTATACCTAAAATATTATCTGAAGGCCACAAGAATGATCCTTGTGATGACGACTAAAAACAGTGGCGAAAGAAGTAATCAGAGTACATAATTTGGGAGTAAACAAACAAAGCCTATATATACACTCAGTGTTTCTCATCAAAGTAAACTGTGTGAATTCTTGAGGCCGGATTTCCAGATCCAGTTCCATAAGCCATCATTTGTTTTATTTTATTTTATTTTGTTGGATGCAATGCTAGGTAGCTTTGAGATCAGTCTCATCCATAGTTTATATTTCATAGTGCATCACCAAAACAGAGTGTAGTTTTAATTACTAATTGAAAATGTAATAGCAGAATTTGACTCACTGAAAAAACACAGTAAGAGTTTGTCTTAGTGGATGCACTGTGGGGATAATTAAACACATTAAGTCATGTCATTTGTAAGACGATTTCATAAAATTTGCATAATGACTGAAACTAGTACCACTGAACTCTCTGTGAATGGTACTCATGGCCATTGATCAGTGGGCTTTGATCAGTGGTTGATGATCAATGGTCATTAGAATTTGCATATTAATGATCAAGGAACTGACCTCCCAGCCCATTGTTCCTTCAGTCGTGCTAGTTTCAGTCATTATGCAAATGTACTGTTAATAAGATTGGGAAACCTGCAGTCAGCTGAGACTGAAGAAGTCACTTAGATGAGTGACAAAACATTTCTCCCACTGAAAATGCTACGTCCAGATGAATCAACTTTTGGGGAAACTATAGCTCTATTTTCTCTGTGACTGTCATCAGCCTTAAGCAACCACTCGCAGCCACTCTCCTTTTTACCTCATGTCCCTCATTTTTTGTGGACTAGCCTCTAGGCCTGTGTGGCTGGGGTCTTATAAATTCTTCATGGCCATATTAGTACGTTTTTTGTTATCACATTGCTCAGGTCCAAAACAAACACAGGAAATAGAAAAAAAAAAGATTAATTATAACTAAAACTTAAGCTTTCAAAAATTTATAAAAGGACAAAAAAATGATCAGCAAATGAACATTTGGCTGTGGCCTCTGAGATTATAAAATAGTGATTATTTTATTCATGTGTTTTTGTTATTACACTGTATTAATCCTCATCATCTCCGTAGCTAAAAACTGGTTTTTACCCAAACATTTCCACCTAAGGTAAAACTCTCTATATAAACTATATATCCCATTCCCGCTACAGAATACGGTTAACCATGGTACTCTTCTTGAGAGGGACGTCAATATCTGTACCTGCTGACCAACCCTCATATCTGAAATGTTACTCTCCTTGGTGTCAAAACATGATGCCTGCACTCAAACACCACACTGTTGGTCCACTGTGGCCTTAGGTATTGTATGCTGTGTTGAACAACCACCATATTACAACAAAAGCCTGTTTTCCAGTGTTTGCTGTGCAGGGGGACATGAAGGACCACACGTGAGACAGCTCTTCAGCCCCACCAGCACCTTTTTTACCATCCATGCCTGCTGTCTACAAAACACACAGATGGAGAGGCACAGAGATTAGTGGAGCATGATAAGGACTAGATGGCTGACCAAACCTGATTTTAAAAGCAGCTTGTGGTTAACTGTGCTGTATGTTAGCTGTGTGAAATTTAAATTAAGGGCATTAAGCCTTGTGAAGAGGTCAGCATGCTTCAGATGACGAGCATCTAAAAGACACGGTCTAAATTACTAAGGTTATTACTTCTTTCCTCTTTGTATGACAACCAAGTGATGCTGTCCAGAACTGCTATAACTGTTGCTGCTGATGTGGTCCGATGGCATGTCATATGCCAAACTTTGTTTAGTGGATACACTGGTCTTTGTTGCTTTGTATTCATAGCTGCTTTCATGGGCGACCGTGGCTCAGGGGGTTGGGAATCGCATCTGTAACCGGAAGGTCGCCGGTTCAATCCCTGGGCCCTCTGTCCTGGTCGTTGTGTCCTTGGGCAAGACACTTTACCCTACTTGCCTACTGGTGTTGGCCAGAAGGGCCGATGGCGCGATATGGCATATGGCAGCCTCGCTTCTGTCAGTCTGCCTCAGGGCAGCTGTGGCTACAACCGTAGCTTGCCGCCACCAGTGTATGAATGTGAGAGTGAATGAATAGTGGTATTGTAAAGCGCTTTGGGTGCCTAGAAAAGCGCTATATAAATCCAATCCATTCAATCTTCCTCGTCGTTCTCTCAAACACAGAACCTGCCTCTGGGATCCTTTGACTTCCAGGACCACCCTGTCCCGCTCGTCATTTGTGGCTCACAAAAGACACTTCCTATTATGATTTTGCAACTTGACGTTCACATTTAAAACTCGGAAAATTACAGCTCTCCTGTGGAGTGAGCTCAAACAGGCTGATGAGGGAAAACACACAAGAGTGGCCACTTTACACGTATGTGTTCATTTGGAACTGCAGCAGAATGGAAGCAGATGGGATACTGGAGGGGGCAAGCTGTTTCTGACACTGCACACACATACACACTGCATAGGTGGGTTAATGTTTAAGGTACCATGCTCACTGAAGGCTGAGGCAGAGAAGACAGTGTGCCTGTGCAAATCAGCTCATGCAGTGGTTGTCAGTAGAGAAATGTGCTGCTGCTGCTGTGAAAGGATGTGAGGTGACGAGTGCAGCCGAGGAGCTCAGAGGAGAGATCTGTAGGAGAGTGACAAGTGGCACTGGTGTGTGTGTGTGTGTCTGTGTGTTGAGGTGATGAAGAGGTACCGTCAGCGGGGACGTGGAGCATGACTCATCGCACTGAGACGTCAGCGCACCGTCATCACACGTCTGCTGAGGACGAACTCCCGCTGACGTCCTCGCTGCGAAATCAAAATCAGATGTGCAGTCCTCGAGCTTAAGGGATTAACTCAGCCTCATTACGAGATCTCATTATAAATGAAACAGTCTCTGTTGTTTGATAGCACTGATGGGATTAGCCGCACTCTGATAATGTTTCATATTGTTATTCCAGATGGTGAAGGACAAAACAAGTGAGCTCATGTGCCAAAACAATGCATTATCCGCAGAGGAAAACAAGTGTGTTTGCGAATATAATAGGAGCATAAATGGCTTGGAATTCTTTGCAAATGTGCTCGTCTGTGTTTGTTTTCTGAGAACTCTGTGATGAGAGGGACCTGTCCCTTTTCCACAGGCTCAGGTTGAGTAAAGCCAAGCCCTTCCTCTTAAGAAATCTGGATGTTTTAGTCATGATTAACGCTTCAGGTCTCATAGTCGACACAACGAGATGGAGGGAGAGACAAAGAGCCTGCAGACAAGGGCTGCTCCTCCATGACAACCTGACTAATAGGTCAGGAGTTCGGGGTGCTGCTTTTCATTCACAGGCTACACAGGGAGGCACAGCTGGCTGCTGGTAAAAAGAAGCTGTGGCTTTAATTGGTTAGATTATAGAGACACACTTATTGAGGCAGTCATATTTCTCCTGGACACCGAAGTGACAGTGAATAATGGCCATGACGTTGTTGTCTGATGTACACACAGCACACCTTCAGGAGAGTCAACATGCTTGCTCGTAAATGACTCTTTATTAAACACGTCGAACATGGAAAAAAAGGCACCAAGGCCAGGTGTAGCTGTGCACAGGTGCACGGGGGAGCAACAACCGCCGATTCAAAGTTACATCTTGTTTAATAATGAGTCGGGGGGAGCGTGATAGCTCCTGTCTGTTTGTTGTGCAAAACGATATTGCAGAAATGGTGACATTTTCTCGGCGGGCGTTATCTGGTTTCGGCACATGCACATTTGACAGTTCAGACTTAGAAGGGAAATTAATTTCTGATAGCTATCTCTTTATGACATTTATTCCGTGCCCAGAATGTCACACATAAAGCAACTAGAAGCTTGTGATCAAACATTAATGTTCACAAACACAGAGGGAGGCAAACAGGAGACCTCGTTGAATGGTAATTAACGTCTCACCCATATTTTATGCTCAAATCACATTTTCTGGGGGGGAAAAGGGAAGAAAAAGGAATTTTTCGATTTGAATGGAAGTTAAATCATCCAATCAGGAAGCATAAAACGCTCGGGCTCCGCTGAAGTGGGCAGACATTTATGTGAAGTGTAAGAGTAATGGAGGAGGAGGACTTTCATCTTTCAAAGAGCAGGATATTTTGGCTCCTTCCTCTGAATTTGTTGTGAGCTTTGAAGTTCCAGTGTGAAATCCAAAACTGGGAAATATTTGGTTTATATAATCAGTAGACATAATGTCTGCCCAAAGAAAGAACCTGGCTGCCATCGCTTCACATTAACATCTCAGTGGATCCACTGAAGCTAAATCTTAGAGCCTTGGGCTGCCTGAGAAATTGCCTCTTGACCGGAGCGTGCACACCTCCGAGATAGCTGCTTGTTCATATTGATTGATTATGGACTTAAGAGTCAATCCAGGGCTAAGATTTCTTCTGCAGATAACAGTGAGAGTGATTTAATAGATAATGACTTGCAGTGGTAAATTTCACAGGGAAACAGATTGCATCCTCCCCAACACTCAGCAAGAGCTCTGAGCCTTTTTTTAGGGGCTGGGGGTGGAGGGGAATAATTCATCTAGATGCTGCCACACATCAGATCCTCAAAGCTGAGAGATTTCAGATTATTGCATAAGGTAGAAACTGAAACTTCCTGCTCACCTGTGAGTCAGAGAAAAGGTGTTGTTTTTGTTGCAAAGCTTTGAACTTTCTTCACTCAGTCATTGACTGCAGAGAGCTGGAGCTCGCCGGTGTCCTATTGCGGGGCAAATTCGCTCTTAGATTTTAAGAGCAGATGGATTTTTATCAAAAATACATTTATTTTAATGGGTCAATATTTCATCAAATTTCTAATTCTTCACATTTGCTGCAAGGGTTTTCTTGCTTTAAGCTCCATTAACAGTTTGTTTAGAAAAACACACACACACAAAAACCATTTGTCAACTGAGATTTCAGCTGATGTTATCGTGGTCGATTCTTTCCACCACTGATTGCCGTCTTCTTTGATGATAAAGCCAGATATGTTTTAGGGAGGGCCTGCCATATGATTGAAGAGTGTCTTTCGGTTTCACAGTCAAATCTGTCCCATGCTTCTGGTGTCTGTTTTTAAAAAGTAAAAATGGCAAAGGTGAAAACTCGTAGCTTCAGGCTTTAAAAACTGGATTACATGAAACCCGTTGGTCCATTTTTATGCACATTCTTGACCACATTCCATTTACGTTAGGTACTTCCAGGATTCTTGTTATTTGGAGACTGACTCTCCTTACTGGTACACTTAGTGAAAACTATAAGTCACGCATACTGTTGTTACTTCCTGCTATGACACGATAACATTTCCTTGTATATGTTCCATGATGTGCAATAAGTTGTGGCTTTTGATGAATCTCTAAATCCACTGATCTGCTACACCAGCGGGATTACCTGAGTCCTGTTATTGTCTCACTCTTGTCCTGCACTAACCACTGCAACTCTGTGCTGTTTATGATGCTTGCTGGTTATCTCTCTCGTCATCTGTTTGCTCACCATGAATACTGAGTCAGTTCAAACAACTCTAAGCAATGAGTACATAAAAATAGTCCTCATCATTAAAGATTCACCATAACCCTGAGTAATTACTTGGCAGAGGAAGCATTCAGTATGAACATTATTAGTGGAAACTGAGATTCATGAGACCAGAAAACAATGTTCAAATCGTCTATTGAACAGTTTTGGTGTCCACTTTTGTCCAATTTTGCTTTGAATTGTTACAATTTGTCTCTCCTTAGCTGACTGCAGTGGCACCCAAGAAGTTTATGGTCTTGTCCTTTCAGAGATGTCCTTCTACAGTATGTGCCTTGGTTATTTGAGTTACCGTTGACCTCTGCTCTGAACTCTGACATTAATAATGTGTTTTTTGCTCAGAGAAATGACGCTCACTGGATATTAATCCTTTTTCATACCAATCTTTGTAAATCCTAGAGATGGTTGTTCAGGAAAATCCTAGTAGACCTGTCATTTCTGAACATCTCACATCTGCTCATTTAACTCATAGATGGTAAAAACATGGACGTAGCTTTTCTATAGGAGAAATGAAGCCAATGCAAAAGTGTTTTAGACTTTTTTAGGGCACCAGATGGTGGTCACAAAGGACTCTCAATTTATAGAAGTCTATTAAAAAACAGCTTTCTGTCTTGAACTCTGTAAAGACTTACCTTCTGAGTTCACTGACTAACTCAATCTTTTTGGTTATTTTTTAAGTCTATTTTGAAAATTTTAAGCTCTACTTGAGAGTGGAGGATTAGCTGTGGTATAAAACCGCACACTGATTGGCTACAAATTAGTCAGTCACAAGTCCGGAGCAAGCTCAGACCTGCTCTGTTTTTTTGCAACTGAGATGGCAATAAGGGAATTTTTTTCTCGAGGCTCCAAAATGGGACTTCAGGAAACAGTGGATGATGTCACGGTAGCTACATCCATCTTTCATACTGTGGTCAGGTCAGGCAATGACAGTGATACCATGTTCAACGTCACTTAAATGGCTCTTCTACCCCATTCTGATGCTCAGTTTGAACTTCAGCACATCATTTTGACACCTTTAATATATGCCTAAATGAACCGACCTGCTGCCATGCGATTGGCTGACGAGCAGCTGAACAGGCGTACCTAACAAAGTGACTTAAATAATGGTTTGGGTGAGTTGCAGAAAAAAGAGACGTCTCTTTTACTGTATAAAATGAAAATATTCCAGTATGCAGTAAATTTAAACATAAAAGCTGAAGACCTTTTTGTAGGACACACATTTTACTCACACTTGCACGGGTGGGACCTGAGAAAATCCTAAAAAAGAGATTTGCTGGCAAAAAAATCCAAAATGTAGCCAATGTTAATTTGCGTTAGATATCAAGGACACAACCTGGTTATTTTTTCACACGTTACAGTGTAACCAGTGGGATCTTCGCACGTAAACTGCACTGGATATACTGATGTTTGCATAGTTCTGTTGCACTCGCATCCTCGTGTCATTTTTACAGAAGGTACTAGTACTGACATTGACCCATGCCAGGCAGATAATTACAGGACATACTGTACTTTCTCTACTTAATAAAGTTGTATAACCAAATGATCCTCTGGAGTCTCTCTGAAACGACTGGACAAGTACCCATCCCTATGATTAAAAATCCACTGTATGCCCTGCAGGTAGCCCAGAGCTGAGATGAGATTCATTTTAACAGGCCTAAGTAGAATGTGCTGTAGCTTATAAGGGGGCTTTCAAGGGGCTCAAGAACCAGTATGCAGACAGGAGATGTCTTTGATCCCTGTGAGCACAGTTTCATTGGTTCATTCTTGGAGGAGGAACTAAAAACAAACAGGAGAGGAGAGTGCATGCGGCGGCAGCAGCTGAAAAGTCTTACACTGGTAGTTTGGTTTCTTGATCTCTGACTGTAATATGAGGCTGTTTTGCTGCAAATTAACTAGTGCGGCAGCAGGCGAGGAAAAACAGCTGCGACGTCTCACCACTGCCAGGATTATAGCTAAGCTTCTTTGCGTGGCTGTATTGATGCTGGCTGTCCATCCAAGAGTCAAAACAGGCTCCGCACAGACATGTTTTCACCACCGGAAAAAATAAACAGCCTCATAAATCCTCGTGCATTTTGCATTATCATACCACCTGCACACTGCATTTATTACAGTATATTGGACGGTTGTAACCATAGGAACCAGGATGAGGCACATCGCCGTCCTTTCCATCATTTATGGAGCGCGTGACGTCAAAGTGACCACTATTTTTCCTCCGAGGGAGTTTTTCCTTTCATTCGGAGCAGCCAGGGGTCTGCGTGACAGATAACAGCATGAGTCAGCTGCACTATCAAACACCTTAATGAGGAAGTTTGCTAAGCCACATGAATCAAAGTCATTTATAATGAATTCATACTCGCCTCGTGACACAAGAGGGAAAAGCGCATCCTTATCTCACTCGCATTCACATGAGCACGAGAAGTGTGGAAACATTTCTGCTTTTAATCTGATCTGCAGGCCCATTATGACAAAGACAACCGTGTCACGCAAATGCCGCACAGTAAAGTCACTGCGCTTAGAAGCAGACAATGTCCTCATCACTGGAGATAACAGAAATGGGATATTCGTGGAATTTCTGCTGAGTATATCGGTGTTGTTGCTGTAACATTTCAGCATTTCATTCAGTATGTAAATTTTGTAAGAAAGTCTATTTAAGGCGTTAACTGCTTCTGTGACACCTAGAAATTTGATCCCTCACAGCCTCGGGCTCTGTCCTGCTGCTCCCACCCAGAAAACCTTCCTGTATGTCTTCTCGTTGCTCTAGTTTTGGTCAGGCCTGTAGAGTTATTTCTCCGCAACACGTTTTGAAAATGAGGAACAGATTAAAATCAGGCTTTTGTTTTTAAATAAACGTATAACTGTACAAATAACAAGATCCTTTATAATAAAAGTGATCGGCCACAATACAAGGGAGTCACAGCAATAATTTTTAGTTACTGTCTTAAACAGCCAGTCCAAATTACCATCAGCATAACAGATTACAAACACTTCCATCAGCAGGGTTAAGGAACAGAAACAAACAAATATGGAAACACAGGAACTTGGTCAATCAATCAATCAACGGCTTTCATAGCTTAAAAACAAACAAGTTATGTGACTTTTGTTTGCTATAAAAAACCTCTTGCATGATGAGATGGTGTCATTTGCCACTTCAGTCCAAATAAATGTCTTCATCACAACTTTCATGAGAGTTTGCACATCTAAACATCTTCTAACTTCATGCCATTATCATCGACTACAAAGGATGGGTTTAACTTCTGGCACGCGGCGATTTGTTGACAACATTTTTGAAGTCGTTTTTAATATTGCTTTGTAATCCATCGCCATTTCGATTCTCTTGAATGTAGACGTGACCAATTTAGAGGACAGGGTGCTGGTTAGCTAGCTAGCTTGGCAAGGTTAATCTGCAATTAACTTTGATATTATGTAAGATTATATCTATTCTTAGGGGAAAAAAGGGTTAAAACAAAGTGGGCCTATCAGAATCCACTTTGTTGTATTTAAAGTGTCTAAAAGAACAACAACGTGTCAGCAAGACAAAATATCACTCACCTTCCACTCAAAATGGCCGTGGCCTGAATAAAATTCCTCCTCCTTATACAAAACTAACAGTTTTATACAATTACTGATCCATACATTCTCCCACCCCATTACCTGCCTATGTGGCTTTTTCTCCCGTTGTTTGGTAGGAGGAGCTAAAGTGGCTCTTTTGATGTTGAAGGTTGCTGACCTCTGCCCTAAAGGATGCCCTACTTCATCCGGTTTTACTCTTAATAGGACCATAATTCATGAAATTAATATCATGGCGGAATAAATTAAAATACTAATAAAGTCAAAAACTCCTCAGAAAAGAGTTTGTAAAGCGAAAATTAATCGCATTTCGCAAAGAAATTTGACTTCTTTTTGAAAACGCAGATTTTTCTATGCGTTTGCACCTTTCGTCCACACATAAACTGCGTTTTCTGTCACTGAAAACAGAGATTTCTAAAAACGCGCCCAGGGTGGATATTTTCGAAAACTCATTTTTAGCATTTACGTGTCGACGAGAAAAACGGAGAAAACGCAGCGTCAAAGGTGTGCGCCTTTTTTGACGTCACACTGTGCGCCACGTTATTGTTTTGGTGAAATGAATTTCTACAATACTGTTAATTGTACTCTCTGCAGTGTTTAAATGCTTACATATACACACACAGTTACTGTCCCTCCACACATACAACTCGGTTCTGCTTCTATGCCCCAGCTTTGTTTACTTTTTCCCACCGAGGCTTCTAGACTTCTGATTGGCCAACATTTCTACACGGTTAGGAATATATCGCCACCTGTTGCTTTGGCATGTTCCTAGCAGTGTTTTCCTTCTGCGTTTACGTGTGGACGGGATTATTTTTTAAAACGAAAATGGAAAATCTCAGTTTTCAAAAATACCCGTGTACGTGTGGACATAGCCTTAATTCATAGAACACCAAATACACAGCAAAACTCGCTGGTTCAGACTACGTGGCTACAAATCTTGGGTGAATAGAGCGTAAAACAGACCAAAGAACCTTTAATAGTTAAATCTAACTTTTAGCTTTGTTTAGTTCTATAGAATACAGGTCCCCAACCCCCGGGCCTCGGACCGGTACCGTTCCGTGAGTCGTTTGGTACCGGGCCGCGAGAGTTGAGGCTCAGGTGTGAAATGTATGGTTTTTAGGTTTTTTTGCGTTATTGTGTTATCGTTTTTATCGTTAACTCGGTTTTCCTGGGTCTTTTCACGTGTGTTATGAATAAATCTTATTTTTTTCGGTACCGGTACTAGTTTTATTTTATTGTATTTATCTGCGACACCTTAAAGGTCGGTCCCTGAAAATATTGTTGGGCATAAACCGGTCCGTGGCGCAAAAAAGGTTGGGGACTGCTGCTATAGAAAGTACAAAAAATTTGCAATTGTTACACCATTACACTTCATTAATTAATTAATTAATTTATGACCCTAGTTTCTCCAACAGCAGCAGAGAGAGGCTGCCAGGAGTAAGCAGAGGGGGGTGTTGACTCTGCAGCTCACTTTTTAGGAAGTTGACCTGGGCTGTAGTTACAGGTTCGGGTTTCACTGGGATCTTGCAGCGAGGCCGCACCCCGTCCAACAGGCTCTGCTTCCTGTTTGCACTAAAAGGACCCTTGGGGCTCATTGGCTAAACTCGGCGTAGTAGCACACTGGTGTGGTGCTAATCATCAGTGACCCGTATGACACTTTAAACCTTATAGATCTGTCAGCAGCCTGTGTTCTCAGATTACTCTCAACATCTCGAAAGTCATGTTTATTTTGTTTAATGCCCGAGCCTGTGCGCGACTTCAGTTTCATTCGCAGGGTAGCACATCACTTGGAGTTAGTCGAGTGTTGATGTGGCACATTCGGTTTCCACAGTTGACGTTGAAGCAGCTGTGTGGCTGCAGCGATTAATAAGAGATGAATCATCACTTCCCAAATATTGTGTCTCATCCTTTGTGAGTCATGAGCAGCAAAGTGTTTCTTCTGTCTGAGAAAATTGATCTCTAATGACACATGAGTGAGAGGTTTTAACTCTGAACAAAATGTTCGATTCAATGTGGATCTCTTTGTAGGCCAAACAAAATAACTTCTTTCTTTCTTAAATGAGATACTTAGGTTTATTTTCTATTCTCGGTAGAAACTAATCCAAATCTCTTGTAAAGTAGAAAAAATATGTGAAGCAGCTTGAGCTAATTCTGTGATAGGCTATTTATAGTTTTAAGAACACTTTGCTGTTTACTGTACTATGCACTGATTTGCAAGTCTATTCAGTATAGAGCACTCAAAAGTCCACGCTACATAATGATGGATTATAATAATGATGCACATAATGATAAACTGATTCTCAGTCGCTGCTCACTGTAACATTTATGTTTATCATTATCGTCCGCAGTGGTTCTCAAACTCAAAGCTTTATAATCCACTTTATTAGATACACTGTGCTTGTACTGAAGCCTTAATTCTTCGTGGCAAAGATTCAACAAGATGCTGAAAACATTCCTCCGAGATTTTGGTTGACATTGAATTAATAGGGTCTGTAAATCCATGGTCAGAATCTCCCATTCCAGTATACCAAAGGTGTTGGATTGAGATCTGGTGGCATTTTAGTGCTATATTTGGCTAGAAAGCCATACTTATTGTAATAAACTAATGAGACTCAGACTTTAAAAACAGATTATAAATTCTGAGTCTTCATGGTGACTAAAAGAAGTTTAGTTGGATGTACTTTCAGATTGTGGTGGTTAATCAGTGGATTCAGGGGTGAATTCCCACAGATCCCCTTTAATCTGGAACCGGGCACGTTAAGGTCGGAGTTTGCCGGTCTCTGCGTGAGTTATTGTTATATGTCAGGCACTATTACATAACACACAGTCTGGAGATTGTGTAATATTTTTAGATAAGAGCAGAGAGAAGCAGCTACAGTAAGCGTACAGACAGTTACAGTATGTGCGGTGCAAACTGATGGTGTTACATTCTTCCTATGCCTGCAACACACATGGCGTGAGCGGGATATGATTAGAAAGACCAACATTACAAAATGCAACACAGGCCATGTGTTTTTCAAAAGCTCAACTTCTGTCTCTGCCGTTGCTCTCGGACACCTGCTGCACAATTCAGCTCTGTGCAGCAGTATGCAAAAACAGCTCATTGAGGTTAAATAATTAAAAGAGACTTCTAAAAGAGTTTTTTGAGATGTGAGGGCGGGGATCTGGCTCGAGTTTCTGAGGGCTTGGCTCAGATGCTGGTTTTACACTCCTGTGTGTCCTGCGATAGTGGATGAGGTCTCCAGAGAGGGGAGGTGAAAGGGTAATCCGATCCCACCTGCTGACACAGCCTTCCAGGATAAGGCCGAGGATACAACTACAGGTCCGTTAGACAAAAAGAAACTGTGCCACTGACACAACCGGTGTGAATATTTAATAACCTAATTTTAAAGAAACCCTTGTATTATCACTTTGCAGTAAACAGAGGCTGAATGGGGGTCTGCAGGAACACCTTTGTGTTGTGATCTTAATTAAAAACTTTTGCTTTTGGTGTTAGTTTCTATTATTGTTTCATCGCTTGTCGTATTGCAGTCGTTTCAGAGTGAACCTTTAAAAACGTAGCCTTCTGTCTTGGCTCTCTCTGTCTCTTTTTCTGCCTCTCTCTCTCTCTCTCTCTCTCTCTCTCTCTCTCTCACACACACACACACACACACGCACACACACGCACGCACATGCACACACACCCCATCTGAATCAGAGCTTCCACACAGAAACTGATAATGGGCCATTGTGTGCAACGTGGTCACAGGAGCCAGATGATTGAGAACCAAATTAACTTTCCTTCTGAGTGACTCTTGAGTGAACTGAACACATTGACAGCTCCAGAGTTCACACCAGTGTCGAATTCTGGTCTGTTTAAGTGAACCGGGGTCTCTCAGGCATCTTTAAAGTTGTTGCTTTTAAGGTCTATGACCTGTTGGATACAGTGAAATTTAACACACGCTGTACTGATAGCATACCAGCACAGAGAGAGGCATAAATATCAAGTCAAATATCAGAAAAGTGATGACAGTTATTTACTACTTTGTGTTCATTTATTATAAACTCTAGTGTTCAAAAGAGGTTATAATAAATGAACACAAACTGGTAAAACTTGCAACAAAAAAGATACCAGACTGATCGTCACTTTAATTCTGTAAAACCTGAATCATTAACTAGTTGCCTGAAAATTCTAATTTTTTGAAACTGAAGTGTTTTTGGAATTAAATTTGTATAACTTTTGCTCAAAAGTTTATTCAAATTTTTCAGGTGTCAAAAACTCACAAAACGTCATGTATCAAATATGTCACACTTGGGCCTACGGGGTTAGGGAATTTACCATGTGACCAAAAGTGCCGTATAAGTACCAGCGTGAACTGAAAATCTTGTAAAAAAAAAAATCTTTCTAGCTGTGTCTGTGTCTTTAAATTTAAGAGCAGCATTAGGGGATGAGAAGTGATGCTTTTGTTCTTGTTGGAGAGTTTGCTATAAAGATAAAACACAAGCAGTGACGTGACTAAATAATCCTGGAAGCTAAGCACCAGCTATCAGTTCAATAACTAGGTCACAGAAACTTTCCTTGAGACTAACGTGTCCAAGATCGCGCCACCTTTTCATTCACAGTGAAATTCATCCAGATTAAAGCTCTCTAAGGCTAAAATGTTTTAAAGCCGAGTAGTGCCATACTGTGGTCTGGGAAGTGCAAGTTCAGCCACGTTTTCCTGAAGCACATCCCTCTACACTCATGGTATTCCCTCTGGGACTTTATCAGCGCTCCAAGCTCATCGATCTTATTGCCCAATACCTCACAGCCCTCATGATGATAGCTGGAATGGACGATTTATATTTCTTCCTCTTTGTTCTCTGCTTAGATCCAGCTCTGCAGCCCCATTATTTCCTCCCTGGCTCATCAGGGATAACAGTACTCATTCCATTCAGGATTACTGATGTACTCAGTGCCATCAGTTGGTCTCATGTAGAAACAATTCCACTGGGAAAAAGGAGCAAGAAAAAAAGGCACACAAAGTAATACAGTTATAAGACCTTAATAACAGTTAAGACAATAGCTTAAGAACACACACAAGCTGGGGCAATCGTGTCTCAAGAGTTGGGAGTTCGCCTTGTAATCGGAAGGTTGCCGGTTCAAGCCCCCAGCTCGGACAGTCTTGGTTGTTGTGTCCTTGGGCAAGACACTTCACCCGTTGCCTACTGGTGGTGGTCAGTGCTCCCCAGGGTAGCGCCAGTGTCCGGCAGCCTCGCCTCTGTCAGTGCGCCCCAGGGTGGCTGTGGCTACAATGTAGCTTGCCATCACCAGTGTGTGTGAATGGGTGGATGACTGGATGTGTAAAGTGCTTTGGGGTCCTTAGGGACTAGTAAATACAAATACAGGCCATTTACAAGCTGCTGCCATCCTCTGGCCCCCAAATACTGACTGTGTTAGTTTTTGTGTTTATGTGCAGAGAGCCTGATATTCCAGCCTGGGCTCCTTTACTCTACCAGCTGCAGCTGCTGGACTTCAGAGAGAAACCGGACCCATTAACTCTGCCCATTGCAGACCGCATCCGCATCGGCAACCAGAAACGAGAGACAGGGAATTTTCATTTCCAGAGGGAGGAATACAGCTTGGCTGCCCGGGCCTATTGCGTGGCTCTGGATGTGCTGACCACACGCAGCAAAGGTAATACTCCCTTACTTTTGACTGTGCCAAGGATGCTTTGGCAGAGACAAAGAAACACACACAGAGAAAACACAAACCAGGGCACATAAAACACAGACTAAGAGACCTGAGACACCTTATTGCCACATCAGCCGGGGATGACATAACAGGTTAGCGCTCTCCTCACTTCTGCCGTCACACTAATCGCTTCAGCACGATGTAGCGCCACGTCCATCTGAGCCTGGGGCTGTGATCGTTTTTTTGGGCTTACTTCTTTTGCATAATCAAAGCTAATCAATGGTCTTATTTTTTCTACTTACTTAATCACTTTGATCATTGATGAGGCAGGGTCGGGCCAAGAGGGAAATGTGACTGAACATGTCAGCAAAGAGAAAAACATGCACTGCTTCATAATGCAACAATGACAGCAGACCGGTGAGACAAGTCACCATGGCACTGAAGAGAGGAGTTTATCAGGGCATCGAGATCATGTAATTAGTGGATGAGAAGATGACCAGCAAAAGGGAAAACACAGACCTTATCTCTTACTTGTGTCATTCGGAGCCTAACACACAAAAACCAGCTCGGCACACACGAAGATTTAAAATCAATATAATCAATTAACTGGTAATTACGTAAGAATAAATATGCTCTTGCAAAATATTAGAAATGCAAAACTAAATTAATTTTGTGTCATTTTTTTTTAAGTAAGAACTTTTAAGTTTACTGCGTGGATGGATGAAACATGGTCATTTGAGCTGAAGTGTCCTATTAAATGTGGAAAAAGGGAATATTTTCACTTCTATGTCAAACGCTGTTCAGCTTTTAAAGAAGGAAAAAAAAGAATAGTGTTTGGTTTGAAGAGGAAATGTCGTTTGAGTTTGAGGTTTTCAAGCTCAATATTTAGGCTTTTTAAAAAACGAATTTAATAAGTAACAAAATATTATTAAATAATTAATTTATGGGAGAAGAGCGTCAAATGAAGTAAAACTCGAGCAGATGACCGTCTAAATTATTTGTAGCACATTGATACCAACACTGATATTGTTTTCGGATCGACACTAGCTCGATAGAATCAATACTTTGATTCTATCCTCTAAGTTCAGTATGTAGCCCACACAAGTTGGAGCTGGAGTTTTAGAAACCGGTGCATTTGCATAGCAGGTCTCCAAAAAACACAGTTTCAAAATACATGAGTTAGAATTTGGTAAATGTACGATGATACACACACACACACAAAAGCCACATAAGCTGCTTTTATATGTTAAAATATCATTATTGGTATTGGTATCAGCAATACTGGCCCTGCATTTACTTGATATCGGATCAATGCCAAAATTTGCAGGACTGCACATCATTATTATACATTCAGTTTACAACAAAATAGAGAACCTAATAACTTTGTATAAAACACTGCAAAACACTATGATCCCCATGTTTTGGCTTAAATATTTGCAGTTAACTGGAGACCAAACAGTTGTTTCATACCTTGTCCGAGCACAATGAAGTGCAGTGCGTGTTGTTAGTGTGGCCGCTGCTTGATGCGTCCAGGTGCTGTTTAAAAAGGTGAGCCCAAGCGCCTTTCACTTGGACTCGAGCACAGCATCCACGTAGTGTGATGCCTATTTCATATCACACTGCTTTCAATGCTTCCTCAGCTTTCCTGTGTTGAAAATGCTTTGTTAAGTAATTAACATATATGTGGGGACAGTGTGTCACTGCTTCCCCAATTAAGCCACAAAATGCATAAAATTATGAACCCCTTTTTCTCTGTAACAGCGCTTTTCAAGAGCAGGTGTGCACATAAAGAGGGAGAGGAGCGAGTGCTGAGACAAACTGAAGTGTTTTAGGGTCTGGGTCATCAGGGGCAGTGTGAGCGTGGGGATGGGTGGCCTATAGTCTGTGATAGTTATTGCTATGATGTGAGTTGCATGAAAATGAAATAGTGGTTGAACAGTTAACACTGAGACACTGACACAGACTCGTATTTTGAATTAGCTTGTGAAAAATGGGTCCATGCATGAGAGTCATCGGTCCTCTTTATTGTCAGATCACATTTAAAATAACTGATTTTGATTTAATTCTTTGCAAATTGCCACATCACAATCCTGACATGCAAATATTTGGTTAGCTATTGTCATGTTGCAAATCGATTAGCCATTTGGGCACAGCATGTATTATGCTTCATTCAGTAAAACTAAGTTGCATGTTTTTCACGATTGACAGCCAAAGCACTCTTTGGCAAAAGATCAGCTTAATGGATGCAAAAGTTGGTTGTTTTTTTCCCCCTGTTTATGCGTGATGTACATAATTTCCTAAACATAACTGTCTTATTTCTGATAAGTTTTTGTTTTTAAAGGCAAAAACAGGCGCAGTAAATCCAAGACGTTTGTTCAACTTGCTCAGGCGCATTTGCGTGGCACATTCACAAGAATGTAGCCCCTAAGCTGCTAACATTTATCACCCATCATGCTCAGGGCCAGCAGTAAAATCCCTTTGCACTAACCAGTGCTCATTACTTCAGTCACTGCTTAAGCCAGTTGGACATCTTTGAGCCTAATGGTAAAACCATGCAGGACAACGATAAAGCATCCAGCTGAATGCAAAAATAGCACTAAATAGCACCGAGTTTCTCCCTGACAGTCAAGATATTACAGATAGGCAGTCATTCACCCTCACGTTTACATCTATTGTTAGTTTACAGCTGCCAATTAACCCTACATGCATGTTTTTGGGCTGTGGGATCAATTCAATCTAATGATTGTAAAGCTACAGTTGAAGCAGAAGGGTATGTTATAAGCCATGCGTCTCTCCCTGTGCAGCTGGTAATGATGTTGGTGTGAAGGAAGAGGAGGAGGAGGTGCAGGACTACCGTGTGAAGTGTTTGAACAACCTGGCGACCACTCAAGTCAGACTGGAGCAGTTTGACGAGGCTCTGCACACCAGCCGAGACGTTCTGACCCTCGAGCCAAACAACGTCAAGGCCCTCTTCAGGGTAGGAAAGGTGAGGATGTATAGACAGTGTGTAGCATCTAATTTGAATCTCGCAACCTATAATTTTAAGGAGGTTTCCTGGAAGGAAGAGGAGTTTGTTAATATAGTTAGCTTTTTATTATTTTTGTGGGTAAATAATAGTAGGTACAATATTGCTATCTTCCTCTCTGTCAGTTTTTGATTTATGCTTCCTCCAGCTCTGCTCACACTGCAGGGTTTCTAATCTCTTTCAGCTCCTGTCTGACAAGAGCGAATACAAAGAGGCTATGGAAGTGCTAAAAAAGGCCTTGAAACTGGAGCCAGCCACCAAGGTGAGATGATATGGGTGAGCAGGTCCTTCTTCCAAGGCTGCCTGTGAATCCCTCCCACATAAAAAAAAAGAATGAAAAAACAGGGGAGAGGTCGCTCCAAAATTATTCCTGGCTGCCAATACGCTCCAGTCGGTCTAAATGATGTGTTTTTATTTTAAAAAGGACCTCTCGAATGTGCCATTATTGAGGTTAAAAATCTCTGCATATTATAATTTCAAGGGTAAAGACAGAGTCGAGTGCTGTTGTTAAACTTGCACTTGCACAGCGAATGAATAAATAATTTCCAGGCCTCGTGCAATTATTCAGAAAAATTCAGCTCCGTACTAAACGCTCAACATGTGTTAAAATATTTTTACATTATTACATTATAAACGATCAACCATCAAACAGCACGGGCTCATATAATAGCAGCGCTCTGAGGCTATACTTGAGCAAAATTGCGCTTTGGGCAATATGCTGATATCGCCATGCCAACGTGCAACAACGCAACTGATTTATTTAATCCCAACATGCACAGTTGGGCTTATCTTAAATAAATATAAACAAATGTAAGAAAAATCTTTGGTTGATAACAAAAAAAATGGTTTCCGCTTTATTTAAATTGACAATATTTTTTTTAAATGCCTATAAAATCTCCAGTTTTTTAATACATGAAAACATTTGACCCTGGATACGGGATAAATTACCATCTCTCACATTCACACAAATGGACATAACCGCTTTATTTTGAATATTAAAGTTTAGAAGCTTTTAAATAAATTTGCTCCACATCAGCCTGAAGGAACCCTGGTGAACTCTTTGTGTTGAGGCCTGTACCATCTTGTTTTTGTGGTTTGTTTAATCTGCCAAATCCTCCACAGAGGCTCATGCAAACTGCACATCTGGCAGTCCACAGATGTGACCACATCACTAAGTGCTTTCTTGCAATCTTGGCAAAAATACCACATACATACATAACTTACATTTTTGTAATGCGGAGAGAGTAACCAAGTCCTCCTTTTCAGCTACAGCAGAGAAATGTACAAATGCTGCAAAGATTTGAATTAATCCTAGTTTATGGTCATTGCTTACTCCAGCACCGCAGGATCTGATCTACAGAGTTTGAGTACATTTCTGCCAATGTTACAGTGACCCGATCTATAGGGCGCACTGCCACAGTCACAAATATGCCTGGTCTTGTCTAGACAAAACGAAAATATCTGCTGCTTTGGTAATTACACGCTTGTCCCAGCAGTGGATGAAATGCTTTAGAGAAACCTGATTTAGCTGCTCTGTGAGAAAGTTGGTGCACTGCACTCTGTAGTGGTGGGTCACCCAAAAAAAAAAATATCAGAAATTCCACTGAAAATAAGAAAAATGGCTTACTTTTTATGGCGAGCTACAGTTTTCCGATGATAAATCTGCCATTTAAAAAATATAAAAGGTCCTCTGTGTGAAATTTGGTTACAAGTGCAAAGCTGTTAGTATAAAGTTTAAAATGTGACTTTCATAATTCCCTGGTCTTTAGCATAAAGGTCTACTTTACTTTCAGATCTCTGCTTTCACCTGCTGGACACTTTTAAAACTGCACCTTCACCCTTTGAGCGTTTCATTTTTATTTACTAGAAGCATCTTCCTCCCCCCCTTACAGGCAATCCATGTTGAGTTATCTAAACTTGTCAAAAGGCAGTCTGGAGGCAAAGAAACCCAAGAGTGGAAACCCAAACCAGCAGAGATGCTTGGAGACAATATTGCACCTTTCCTGATCCCATCAAAGAAGAAGCCATCTGTAAGCTGTGATTATATCTACTACTTTTTTTTTTTTTTTTTAATTGTGATTGCCACGAATCTGGCATTGACTGGAACTACCGTGGTGTTTTTGTTGTGTTTTAGGGAATTTCCTGGAAATTTATACTTGGAGCTCTGGTGGTGGCTCTGGGCAGTTTGGTGACGTCAATGATTTTGACTGCAAGAAACTGAAATCCTCTGCTGGAAGTAGTTCGAAGATCATCATCTTCATATGCAGGAGCAGAGTTTGGTCTCGAGTCATCTAATAAGTTTATATGAAAAGAGTTTTCTGCTGTTGATTCAACACGACAGCACTGGAGCCTGAACTAAAAAGCTCTCGTCTGAAAAACGAATAATAAAACAGAGTTCTCAGTAGGTTTCTGCTGATCGATACGACAGAAGCTTCTCAGCTTTCCAGTTCTGTCTGTTTCACTTGGAAAAAGGATTACGTTTCTCTTTGTTATAAATAATGGGGCCTGGAAAATGTTCCGCTATCACAGATGTTCAACAAAAAACCCCCAAAAAATTAGTGGATGTGAGACTTTTGTAAAGAAAAAACCCAGTTACAAGCAGTTTTATTTACACACAGATAAATCCTTCAATTAGTACAAGCGATAAACCCGCAATGTAGTATTGCTTACAGTGACGATGAAAACAAAAAAATTTAATATTTTTCCCCCTCTTATGCAACTCTAGAAAAGAAATCTGGGGGGGAAAAAAATAGTGCATTGATCGAAAAAAAGTGTTTGTGTATCTGGCAGTTACAGTTAAAATACTTACATTAAATCAAAATGTAAACACTGTTGCTTATTTTATAAAATAACCTACCAAATAAATAAAACTTTTTAAAAGAAATATAATGTTGTACATTTATATTTGCACATGTGCAATATTCCCACAATAGAAACCTTCATATAACAGTTTTTAAAATTTGACATTTATTAAATAAAAGTAGCACGTTGTCCTTCGTTGCTCTGTACAGACATGAGTCGTCTACAGTCCACAGCAGTTGTTAAGAGTTTTCTTTGGGCTGATTTGATTCAGTCTGACCTGAGAGTCTGACTGCGGCCTCAGTTTGACATTTTTCTTCACTTCTCTGTGTGAAAGTAAAAAGGCAGGAGTGTTGCCACGGGTTACCAAGCAAAAAACGAGCAAAGAAATTAACTCAAACTCTCTCTCTCTGACCTCCTACCTTGCCAGATGAAGCACAGCCTCTGTGATGTTTGTACCCTCTTTGGCACTCGTTTCGCAGAACAAGGCACCGTACGTCTACAAGCAAAGCACCGACATCCCTGAGTGCATTCAGTTTACTTAGACACCTTAGACGCCAGGTGTCTGTATAAATACTTTTCCACTAGGTGAAATGGAGAAAAAAAATAAAATAAAATAACACACCTTGGCCAACTTTTCACCGTGCAAACTGCTCACACAGCTTCCCTCAGGAAGCTCCCCTCGGAGGTCCACCTTGTTTCCAATAACACACATGGGTATTTTCTCCTCCGCTGACTCCTTAATAGAAACAAAGCAGACGATAAATTCTGTTCCTAGTTTTTAAATAGTGCTTCTTTTGTCATCTTTTCAACAACTGATCGTCACCACTGCAGTTACCTGAATCTGATCCACCCATGCTCTGACGTTAAGGAAGCTGCTTTCTGAAGTCACGTCATAGAGGAGCAGGACTCCGTGAGCTTTACGGAAGTAAGACCTGGCAATACTACGAAACCTAAAATAAACATAAAAACTCATTTTACTCTAGTGTCTTTTAATTGAGTCAATAATTAAAGAGGTTTACATGTGTTAGAACCAAAATGATAGCACCACATTTTCAGTTTTCATTAAACGGTTCTCATGGAGGTGCTGTACCTCTCCTGCCCCGCTGTGTCCCAGATCTGCAGATTTGTCTTCTCGCCATCCACCAACATCCTCTTCATTTGGAAATCAACCCCTGGGGAAAAAAAGAAAAGAAAAGCAGATTTATATCTCTGAGCTCAAGCGAGTGCCAGTGTT
Source organism: Mchenga conophoros (assembly GCF_057382185.1). NCBI lineage: Eukaryota > Metazoa > Chordata > Actinopteri > Cichliformes > Cichlidae > Mchenga > Mchenga conophoros. Next base: position 12,226,700 of record NC_140532.1, read on the forward strand.
TAATCAAAAGATATGTTTGCCATGGCACGCACCCAGTGTTGTCTGAATATCATCTCTGAACTCGTTAAGGGTCAATCTCAGCAGGAAGCTGGACTTCCCCGCTCCTGCGTCTCCCGCTAAAACCAGGCGGTACATCTGGGTGGGCTCATCACATGCTTCCATGTCTGCTTCCAACGGCTGCTTAAAGGGAGCATAAGATAACAAGGTTACCCAACACTGACCATATAAAGCAAGCATCATTTAGTTACCTTTCAGAAATGAGACTACGCAGCACACAAAACTAAAATTTTAATCAATACAAAATTACAAGAAAGAGCAACGCTAAACACAATACCAAAGAAGAAACCAAAGGAAAAGTGGGAATGCAAAAACGTTAAATCAAGAACCGGTTTACCTTTGGAGAAAAGACAGATAAACGTCTTCGTAGGGAAGAAGCGATGGAGGTGGCCATACTCGGAGCCATTGACACGGCAGCTTCAGATTTCACTTCTGATATCTGTAAGAAAAACACAAATTCAATGTCCCGAGAGCAGAGGAGCATATTGGCATCGAGCGATCCTGGACCTGTCCCCCACCTCCATGTCAGATGGGACACACGAGTAACTGAAGTGCACAGTTTCCACCGAGCTTCTGCTGTCGTCGCTGTCGTAGTCACTGCCCGAGCTCTCAGCTGTGTCCATCGGCAGGGAGACCCCACTGTCCAGGTATTTATCGGCCCAGGTGGCCACATGAGAGTAGGTCAGTTTGCTCGGGACCTCCAAGCTGTACGAAAACACCCGACGCAAACTATGGCTTTAGATGTGACACTTAAGTGCGTAGACATCAATCGGTAGAGGCATACAGGTGTGTAAAAATCTTTATATACCCGCTATGGTTGAGCGTGCTCTGTCGGAGGGGTTTCATTCTCCTGGCTGGGATTTCATTTTGGGGAGACAGCTGTTGAGCAGATTAGGAAAGTCAGGGAGAAAAAAAACACCTTAAACTCATGAAAACAGTTGACTGTGAGCTTCTACCTGACAGAGCCAGAGGGTATAGGGAAACATGCTATTAGAACAAAAGAGACTTACCCTTCTTTTAGCTGCAACTGCTTCACTTGCCAATACCGAGCGCAGGTCGTCATTACTGTCATACAGCTTTTTATTCAGTTCCCTAATGATGCATTTAAGGAAATACGTGAGAGTCGCATATACATACAATTATTGCACTTCCTTACTTTACTGTATGGGATTGTCAAGCAGTCAAACACTCCTTATAAATGGTCAGTCAATGCTACTATTTATGTGTAGTTTTTATTCTAAAGACATAATTTAAACAAGCACGCAACATCCCCAGGAGCGGCATACCTTTGGCCACTTTAGTAGCTGTCCAGTGAATTCACAGTGAGACAGCACACGAGCGTTCACATTAGTCTGCCTTAAAGGTTTTACCATTTAACTAATAAAATCAGTCATTATGCAAATAGCAAAAATCCCACTATTCTGTTACCCCCAGTTAGTCCAGATAAGTGGCAGACTCATACAACTAGATTAGAAAGATTAGAGGCATTTAGGAGGTACTTGGCTCTTCTATTACATCGTAGGGAGAGCAATAAATATTTGCATGAACTTGGATTCTCAAATCCAAGTTCATGTTGTTTATATAGAGCTCATAAATGTCAAACAGGAGTGACACTGTCAAACCTGTGCGCTTTATTTACTCACGTAGAAGAGCTTGAAAGTACTGACTAGAGTCATTACATTATTGTTTTAAAAAGTCAGCATAAACACATTATTATGAGCTTAAAGGCAGACTTACTGGAGAATCTGAATCTGACTGGAGTACGACTGGTATTCCATAGCCATCCTCTTCAAATCTTCCGTTTCTCTGTGAAAGGACGCACACACCTTATATGGATTGTGGTTTCTGAGCGTCAGAATCGTCAGGTCAGGTCTGACAATAGCTTTACCGTTCATGTTGAGCTTTCTGATCCGCATACACGTTCTTCAGCTTGTCCAGCTCTGAGTGCAGGATGGCGATGTTTGTCTGGGCTTGCAGAAGAGAGCCGCGTAGCTGCTCGTTCTCCTGTGAGGAGATTCGGTCAATGACAACATAAAAATAAAGATAAAAACATTTTGGGATTTACTGGACTAATCTTGTAGTTTGACTTACGTGTGAGAGATTGCTGATTTGTCCGCTCAGTCTGAGCATCTCTTCCTTTGAATGGTTCAGTTCAGAGTCTTCTTTACTCTTAAATCAATTAAAAAAAACAAAAGCAGTTACATTAAGATTTGGTTAAACAGTTTTACATTTTAATTATATGAAGCAAAGAAAAGCCAAAATACAAAGTAACAGCTACCAGATCTTTTATTGTGAAAGAATGAAACACCAGCAGTTCAGAGTTTAGACATTTTTATATATAAAGTTCAAAACATTTAAATAAAGGATGATTTTTAAGAGAATTGCAACTCATTTGTAGCAAACAGGATGTTTTACAGTTTAAAATGACCTGATGCTGCGATTTAGAAACACTGTTGAGTGTTTCTAAATTACTTTAAACACACAGACTTGCCTCCAATCTCTTGAAACGTACCATCTTATATCCATCAAACTGTATGCTCACAATAAGTTAACGCTGTGTAAGAGCAGCTGATCTATCACGTTCACCATCTACAGGACAAGGAAACCAACTGCTTCCACTATACTGTATGTGCCAAGCAGACATTTGGTACTATTGCAATACAGAGGAGTCTTACTATTAAAGCTACACAGTACTCCAATTACATGTCTTACATAATAACCTAATTGCATTGTTTTGTTTACTTTGCAAGTTCACGTAATAATGTCTCGTCTTCCTCGTTGATAGGAAATTATTAACCAGGAATTACTGTCAAAAACTTAAGTAGATGTTTTTAAGATGACTTCTGCTGAAGGTTTAAATTCAAAACGGCTTAAGTGAATCATCAGAGAGTCTTTATTTGACCGGGCTGATGTTGGTCACCATCCACAATAGTCACAGACACTGGAAATTTGTCTGACACAACATATGCTGCATGAGGTGGCAATCATATTTTTGCATTGTGGACACCAAAATGCTAGTGTGGCCTGTAGATGAACTACAGTAAGCCACATAGAGGTGCATTTTTGTGACGCTGTAGCTTCTTAAAGGCTTTTAAACAGCTGGGTACTGTAACACTAACTGATATTTTTGCAAAGAGCTGCTTCATGTGTTTAATCAAAAAACGCTTGGCTGTGAATAGGCTGTAGTCAACATAAAGGGGTTACACATAGTGTTTTTTTCGTTTTTAAATGACCTGTTTTGCAGGCATCCTTATGACTCTGCATTATCAAACTTGCTCTGTTCTATATTCTATATCAGGTCAGTCCTTTTTGCCAGTTGAAATATTTTCATAGAACTGTTATATTTGTTGCAGTTTCTCGTTCCCTCTTTGCCACACCTCTCTTTAAAAAAAGATTTGTTTTTATCTCAGCGAGTCTTTTTGCCAGGATAATTAAAAGCAGATCTAAAAATCCAAAAACTGATGTCAGCTTCTAACTTGTGACAGGAAAGTTAAAAATCACACATATACATAACTCCCGTGAGATATGTCTGACAAATTATGACAACAAGTGCTTTACAACACTTTAAAGTCGATCATTTTCAGCAGACACTGGCAATCACTGTTTGCCATGACACAGGGACAACTCGCTACAAGAAGCCAAAAAAAAAAAAAAAGGTTTTGGCCAGTTCCTGCTTTAAATGGGTGTGGAGTGAATTTCTGGCTTCACTTTTTATGCCTCATTTACTCTATGCATTTAAATGCCTCCAGCATGGTTCGATTGAACAGTACAGGTAGTGTCTATACAATGTGTGCTTTTACATCTATGTTAATGCACGTAATATGAAGCCTTAGAATGAGCGCAGCTAGTCTCCAAAATACACACAACTCTCTCTTAATTATGCTTTCCCTCTTTTTTTGTCTCCTCCTTTATTCAATTCATCTTTCCTCTGTATTTTTATTCACTATTCAAATCACCAAGGCTAACTTATTGTATAGCTAACCACAAATGTGTATGTTTACATTACATTTTCTGCTACGTCTAATGTGAACGGAGAAGCAAAATGCACCAGTAAAAAGTCTTGTTTTTAAGCGAAATCTTGACATTTTCTGGAAATGCTGTCATTTCTGGATGAAAGGTAGTGAGCAGACTTTATCTGTCTGCACAGTCCATCACACTTTCCCAGAAAGCAAGCAGCAGCAGCTAGACATCCTACAAGAGCTTGTGTGTTGCTTTTCAGATACAGAGGCTTTCTTCTCTTTTTGTATGTTGTTAGAGAACATCATGGGGGAACAAAGTAGACAGCTGTCTGTGAAATACGAAAAAAAACAACAACCTACCTTTAACAGTCTTTCCACACTGGCATGCAGGTCTGCAACTTCATTCTCATGCCTCCTCTGCAAGCCGGCCATAATTTCTTCCATTTTCTTTCTCTCCTGTGAAACCGAAGCAGTTAGAAGTGCAGGCCAGCTCAGGCCTTGAAGAGGGGCTTTCCTGTGACTTTACAGAGGCTCTTTGTGAAAACACATGTAACTAGCTGCTGTGGGCTGTGCCACAAATTTGCAGGTAGCTCACATGAAACACTGAGGAATGAGTGCAATCTTTCCACTTCAACAGGGAATCAAATGCAATCATTTAGTCCACTTGTCTGCGTGCTGTTTATTGATTAAATATGCTGCCTTTCATGATGAAATTTCTTACGTTTAACTTCTAAGTATTGAAGTAAATCACAGGAGCAACGCTTCACATACTATGAACCCTGCAGCTATTCCACTCACCTCGTCTCTCGCCCTCTCCTCCGTCCTAGCGAGATGTTGTTGTATATCGTCCTCCAGCTCTGTCAGCTGACTGTGATTTAAGCCCTCGGCTCTGTTTGAACAGAAAAGTCTGTTTGAGTCCATCCTTCAAGCACGCTCAGTCAAAGCAGATCCTCCAACAGCAATCCGAATACAAAAATGAGCAGCACATAAAACCAGAAGAGTCCATTTATTTGATCTAGCTGACTGATTTGACTTGAAACCTGCTACACTTGTGGCTTCGCTCTTCAGCTCAGACAACACGAGAGCCAACCAGAGTCGAGGGAGGGACAGAATTTCAAAACAAGACTCCCCAGGTGATTGCTACTGAGGTACTGATTACTGCCAGTGGAGTTTCTTAATTAGATGCCCACACACATTTATTCTACTTTATGTGGGGAAAAGGTTACTTTATAGATACAACTAATGGAAACAGATGGAAATACCCAAGCTATGAAACAATTAAACGACTGGGAAGGGCAGCAAATTTTAGTCTTCCTACTTCCTTGAGAAAGGAATGTTAACTTTCCCATTCCATGCAGTTAGTGAAGCACACAAAGCTCTTAGAGACACACTCACTTTTGTTTGTTATGACAGAGATTCCATGGCTTAACAGACTGTCTTTACAGGAAATTATTAAAAAGGCTGAAGTCAAACCTTGATTAACCCTTTAAGACACAAACTACTAAAAGTCACTGTTTGACTACTCAAAGTAAGCAATCAGGAGTGGTTGTAGACCTTAAGCAGCATCAACTTTTTTGTAAAAACATCCATCTTCTTCTGCTTATCCAGGTCAGGGTTGCAGGGGGGCTGGAGCCTATCCCTAACACATAGAGACAGACAACCATTCGAACTCAGGTTCACACCTACAAGTGTCACTACTAAGAAAAACATCAGATAAAGCTGCACATTTACGGAGCAGATAAACAAAGGGGAAAAAGCTGAGATAGTTAAGTCTCGGCTGATGGGTGTTACCCATGGTGCAATATTTCTTCACTCACCCACTTTCACTCTCCATGTATTTATGAACCACCTTGCATTCAATTATTAGTTTTTATTCGTCTCTGGCTCGCTTACACAGTGTGTCTTTTATCCTGTCTTCCTATTAAAAAGGAGTTTTTTCTTCCCACTGACACTAAGTGCTTGCTCATAGGGGGTTTTCTCTTTATTAGTGTTGGGGATTTACCTTACAAAAATCCTTCAGGCAACTCTTGTTGTGATTTAGCACTACATAAATAAAACAAAGGAGCTGCAGGAAAGTTTGGCATTCAGTGGAGCAGCCACATGATGCATGGACAGGGTCTACACAGAAGAGAATTGAACCTAAAAAAGATGATTTCTTTAAATTTAGGATTAGCGTCTTCAAACAAAGCACAAAAAAGCCCCTCACAATCCCCTCATTTGGGGAGTACAGGAATCGGTGGTATTTAGAGCTCGCTATACCTGCAACACAGCATAAAATACTTCAAAACTTTAAATGATCTGAATGTAAAAGTAGTTGAATATCTCACAAAAAGACTTTGTTGTATAAAAGGAAGTTTTTGTGTCAGGATGCGATTCAGAAGCACAGTTTGACACCCATGTCAGAGAAGGATAGAGGAAGACCTTGTGTATGCAAACCACTGGCAGTGTTATACTAAGAACACCCTAATCCAAATCACAGAGGTGCTTTTATTATTATTATTTTTCTATTTCAGAACAGTGACTGATGAGCCAACTGACAGATGGCATATGAGACTGCAGCAACATCAGAAGGGTCAACTAGCAGTTAGATCTCCACTAATCAGAACTGTTGAAATCTGCACAGATTCACAGTCTGCCCAAATAAACATTTAACTCTGCTGTTGTGTCTCTAGCTCATTTGGGGGAAACAATTAGCTTAAGAAAATATGCAAATTGCACACTGACAAAAGTAGTGAAGACCGGAGGGTTAAGCACTTAGCAGCTTCAGCAGTTAGATAGTAAACCACATTAAAAATGCACTTGAACTGCATCCACAAGAGGGCAGCCACTTCATATCTGCTCATATCATCACTGGGACCCATGTGCTGTGACTTCCTGCTGATTGTTATATACTGATTTGACTTTACAAGCTCCTCCTAAATCTACTGACCACACGCAGGACAGTTGCTCTTACCGCTTCAGACTGGTTTCAAGCTGTTCACACTGAAGTCTGCTGTCCAGGCTTTGGCTGATCAGGGAGTGGATGAGTTCCTCATACTGCTGCAGGAGAGTCATGTTTGCAGAGGAGTGAATGGCCTTGTAAAGATCGGCCAGCTGCTCCCTGAAACTATGACAACACAACAGTTAGTAACCACCTGCTGACTGACATGTTTTCAGTTGCATATTTTGACTAAAATATGGTTTTAGCAGCAAATTATAAACTCCTGGAGGGCTAAAAGATAGGTGTTAAAAGTTGATCGTTTCAGAAAGAGAAAGCAGTGCAACAGACCATTCATGATGGATATCCACTGTGGAATAAATGGGTGAAACAAAAAGGTAGAGGTAAACATCTTTTGACAAAATAGTGCTGTAATTTCTGTTTCAACCCTTCAATTAAAAGATAAAACTTAGTACATCAGTCGGTATCTTGAGTGTTTGAAATCTACTCTGATGTGGTGTACAGAGCTACGTTTAGGACATTTTTCTCAGTGTTAAAAAAGTTTCTAGATCTCATTAGTATACAGCAAGATAGCAAAATCTAGCTTTTCTAGGTTTGGAGAAGATCTATACAGATCTAAAACAGTTTGGGTTTCTGTGTGTCACTGATCACCATTAGAGAAAACTGTGAAAACTTCCATTTAGAAATAATGTAACAAATATAATGCCAAGCTGAGCTATGCTTAAAGATAGTTGCATTTTTTAAACTATATTTTTCTGTATTGTTTTCTTTTTTTCTTTCTACAGTGTTGAGTCACATAATACAATACTGAAATGTAACTTATTACAAATACTAATATTTTACTTTGAGTAAATGTCCTTGAATGTTCTATACAAATATTGTACTTTGTATTTCATACCATTTAATGTAAAGCTATTTATTTCTATCATTATTATTATTATTATTATTATTATTATTAATAATAATAATAATAATAATAATATTTAACATATACAATTATAGTAAGTAATGAAAATTGCCAGATGGTGCTAAAATGATTTATGCATTAATTAAGACTTCATCGTTGCTGAAACCATATACTTACATCCAAACCATAAACTGGCCTGACCTCTCCTTTAAGTCATAGAGCCACACACATTTCTCCCAGCCAGTCATGGGATCTAACCCCTAAACATCAACCCTACATACAAATAAAAACTTGGAAAAAAAAAAGTCACAAATGCAACAAAGTCTCTTTTTTTTCCAAGTCTTTCACTGAGTGCCCTGATATCAGTTAATCAGTAATAGTCCAGCAATATAATTGTGCATAGTACTTTAGGCATTTTAGGTATATTTAGTACTTAAAATGAACTTTACCACTTTGACCACTTTGCAAGAAACCTATTCAGTATAAACCACTATTTGAACTCATGTGCGTCAGCAGTTTTTAATACATCACATGTTTTTCTGACAAATATTCTGATTTCCTGTACTTCCCTCCGGCTTCCTCTTGGTTCCGAGTGGCACCCCATTTAAAAATCCTTTATAAACGCCCCTGCCACTAAGAAAGATGACATCAGTGACGATACAAAAGTTATGGGACGTAGGTATATACTTATTATCTTAGTATAAACGTCCAGTGTTTTTTGATTACATTCAAGCTGTATATCGTTTTTAAGGGTGAGCTTGTTTATTCTTCCAGTACACACCTGTACCGCATGACTAATCAGTGCAGCACAAAGCTAACAGTGGGGCAGCAGTAACCACTGGCCAGGTAATTTCCAGCCAGAATACGGGCAGACCAAACTGGAGCTTCCCGGATGTGAGTTTACCTTTCGGTAAGGATGGATTTCGTATCTGCCTTGTCTTCAAACTCTTCCCAGGGGGAGTCTTGTGCTTGGGATGCCCCTGCGCCGAAAGACGCCAGATCCAGAGTCTCCGAAACCTCCTGAAACCTGGAGGAAAACCTGTTGTAGTCGATGTATCCGTCTTCGTGCGGGTCAAACTTGTCAAACAGAGTCCCGATCTCGGTTTCAGGGACGCTGAGCTCACGGCAGACTACAGTAAAGTCCTCGTACTCGATCTTACCGGACTTGTTCACGTCGCAAACAGAGAATAATCTCCGAAGGTTGGGTCGCTCCATAGTTACTGGTTTAAAAATAAAGTATAATCCAGAAAATGTTAGAATTTAACAAACTTGAGCCAAAATAAAAGTCCCCACCATCGTCTCAGAGTTACTGTAGAGGATTGGTCCAAACCTGCCTGTAGGCGGGTACCAGCCGAATCAATGGACCCTAATGTGCCTCCTCGTTTGGCTTGGACTGGAGTTAGATGTCATGTATGTTTGCAGTGACGCTGTGATATAATAGAACTACAACAGACAACGCAGGTGCTTACCTGTGTTTACCTTTAAGGTGTGTGTGCTCCATGTGAGAGTTTTATCAGATAACCTGCGCACCATTGTTTGGCTGGGTTTGCAGAGTTTCTGACAACACCCTGAGAGGAAAAGCGGTAACCTGTGCTCAGAGTTGGGGCCCACAGTTTGTTCCAGCTGGGACTGCAGCAGCGTTTTGAAGTCACTGGCCACTTATTTAGAATAAGTGTTCCTTGAAATAACAACATTCCTAATCAGCCAATCACATGGCAGCAACTTAGTGCATTTAGGTATGTAGGCACCAATTGTGAAAGTTCAAAATGAGTATCTGAATATAGAAGGGTGAGTTAAGTGACTTTGACTATGACATGGTTTTAGGTACCAAGAAAGATAAATATCTGCTTCAAGCTAATAGTATGAAAACAGGAAATAAACCATGTTATGACGAAGTAATGCAGAAGAGCGTCTCTGAGCCCAACATGATGAATTTTCAAGCAGGTGAGCTACAGCAGCAAAGGATCACACCGACCTCTGCTCCTGACAGCCACAAATAGAAAACTAAGGCTATAAATCACACAGGGTCACCAAAATGAGACAAGAGAAAAGTGGAACTATTGCTTTGTTCTGTTTTTGCAGCAACTTTCAGATGGTATAGTCAGAAATTCGGGTAAACAACATGAAAGCATGAATCCATCCTCCTTGGTAATTAGTGGTTCAGGCTGATGGGGGTATAATGGTGTGGGGGATGTTTCCCTGGTTGCCCTAGTACCAACTCAAGCTGGAATACCTGAAACTTGGTAAAGCTGCTGAATATCAGTATCTCAGGTTAATTTTGAACGGCACTTACTATTGTATGAGTTTATAAAGCATTTATGTAGTTATTATTTGCAACATATCAGAAGGTGCTGCCGCCATGCGGTAAAAGAAGAAATTATAGTTTATTCTGTTTATGATGGCAGTCCATAAATAATACATTTTAAGGTAGGAGCGAGGGGCGATTTAAATCGGACCTAGGGCCATGATTCACAGTCACTTCAACGCGCTTTATATTGTGAGGTAAAGACCTTACAATAACACAGGGACAATCCCAATAATCAAATGAGCCCTTAATGAGCAAGCACTTGGGAACAGTGGGAAAGGAAAGCTCCCTTTTAACCAGCTGGAGGTTAAATAAACAAATTTCTACCAGAAAATGATACAAATTGGTATTTGCATCAAATGTTAGATGGTAAAAAATAAAATTTCTTGCATATGGACCCATTAAAACCCAGATTTGAGGTCTCCCACTACAACGCTCTTGCAAAAACCTGCACCATTGTCTGAAAGGAAATGGTTAACCTACTGAAATCATGAGCCTTTCAAATAACAAAAATCTCCATTTTATCTTTATTTGAAAAATTAAAATAAAGTGCTTTTTATATACAATACAAAAAGAAAGAAAACAGTAGTGATGTATGATACAAAAAAATACAATTCACAATATTTTTTACATTGGCAGCTGAATTTACAAAACAACTTTACATAAAAACTTGTTTACTTACAATACATGTTGACAAGAGTCTGAGCAACTTGTACTGTCACAAATAGAAGAAGGCCCGACTATAGTGGTTCAATAAGTGAGAGCAGACAACGATACTTTCACTGTGGCATTAATAGTGTAGGCTTGTATTCAAATACAGAAAAACATATTCAGTACCTGCACATATTCGACTAAATCACTGCCACGCCGTATTTATTCTGCGCTTTGCAAATTTAATATTGTTCTGATGACAGCCGCTTCACCAAAAGCTGCCACTTGTTGTTTTTAATAACAGTCAAAGCATGAGTCTTTCATATTGCATGAGTGAATATAGCTGACTAGTCTTTGAAATTCAGTTTTGCAGTGCCATTTATAGGAAATGTAATATAATACTAATGCTTATATTTTTTTTAATATTTAAAAAAAAAAAGAAAAATCAGCCAGTGGTTATTTATGCACTACAGTTTAAGAATAAAATAGAATCCCTGACTGCGCTTGAAGCCACCCTAACAAAAATGTAAAATAAAACGACACCTCTCATGAGCACGTATTGTACAACATTGACACAATTAAATTACACGTATTCACGGTTTTGACGTGTTTTTTTTTTTAAGTATGGCCAGTCCTGTCACACCTACAGTGTAGCGTTTGACTCCAGAGCACTACTACCTGGTTAGTTTATTATCCCCAAGAGGCACATCTCTTGATTATTGTTTCAGAAGGCATTCTCCATTCCCACCCCTCCCCCCAAGGCAGATTTGTAACCAAATCCATAACCTGCAGTGTACTAAGGCTCCTAACATGATGTGCAAATCCTGTGCTTTCTGAGTCACGATGTATATGCCTTCCCTTCAGGTACGCATTTTTTCTGTTGTTGTTGTTGTTGTGAAGTATTGATTTTGCTGGCTGGATCACAATACTAGAGCCATACTCAAGTAAGAATAAAAAAATATTGGATGACATGAGAAACGCTTTCAAGTTACGCAATCATCTGATTTAGTTATATTAAAGCGAGAAAAATCAGTAAAATGAACAATTCCCCTGTTTATTACTGAATGAGAATGAGAGTTATTGCCTTAATGGTTGCCTTTACAACCACCTAAGAGGCTGTTTTCTTCATCAACACTCTTCAGTTTATATTTATATCAAAGGTGGCAGTCTACAGGTGTGTTATTGAAATCACATTATTTTTAGGTGTTTGTTTTAGATTCAGTATGATTCAGTGACAGAACAGCTGTGAAAAAATGTCTCCATAAAATAACCTATTGGCCACATAATAATAATATTAATAATGACGATAATAAATATTGATAACCTTTCATCATGCTGCAATAAATGACCTGCCGCAAATTTAACATTACCGTTCCGGACGCTCGTCTTTTATCGTCTGTTTTTGTCACGCCAGCCTTTCAGAGCTGCATCATCTTTCTCCAGAAAACGCACCAAAATGGCTAAAATCTCTTGCATACTTGCGACTGCGGTGTAATGAGTGTGCGTCTCTTTGCGTGGGTGTGTGTTTGTAGTGCCACTGTATCTAAAGTAATTAACAGTGCCAACACCTTTGTGCTTACTCAGTCTCAAGGTGAGGTGTTTCTCGGTGTTTACCCCACTTCACATTATTTGCTTTGCATAGACTGCCTATCTCATGAAGAATAGCGTGATAATACCTGGAATGAGTCCCCCTCCCTTCCCTTTTATCATATTTGGTGAAAGAAAACCAAGACAAATCTAACAACTTAAAGTCAGTCGTCATCAGACAAATATTTATACCTAGTAAAGATGGCAATACTTAAAAAGCATATTTCTCTCTTTTCTTGGAGTGCAGTGATTGAGGTGGTAAGAGTTTCTGCATTTCTGCTTTCATCTTTTCAGATTTCTTTGTTCTTGCTGTGTTTGAATTAACTCTAAAATAATGAGTGTACTTGTGTGAATGTACACAGGCTATCCTGTAAGAAACATTACAGGACTTTTTTAATATGTATGTATATCTTGCCTGTCTTTGACTTGTTCGTGTGGATTCTGCTTTACCTTGCTACAGTACAGTACATAGTGCACAACCTCAGTGAAGGCTAAACTCTCGCAGAATGAAAATAAATCAGCAAACACTGCGTCAGGCGTCGTGTTCGAGCATCACTCTGCCTTTCAGAGTATTACCGGCATGTCATATGGACGGACTGTGAAAGGCAACTCTCTGAAATCTGTTCGCTAAATCGTGGTCACGATGCCATGTCAATGCTCGTTACATTCCCGTGAGCCGTACGTGAAAGTCTGAAGGCGAGCCGGAGCTTCTTCAGTGTGCTTCAAATGCACTTGAATAAGAGGGTGAGAGGAAAACGAAATAAAACGCACATGGACCACATCGACAGAATTAAAAAAGAAAGAAAAAGGAGCGAGAGAGAGAGTGCAAAATCTGTGTAATGTAAAGTCTCTCCACGAGAGTGCTGATTTTTCCCTCTTATGTTTTTGTCTTTCTCAACAAGTGCACTCTTTCCTTTGAGTTCAAAAGCAGTCACTCCATATAACATGAAGCCTGCCTCACACTATAGAGTCTTTAATCTCGGAGCCCAGCCGGACTCGAGGCCGGGGGCACGTGGGTGAAATCTCCACGTGGCTCTCTCTTAAGTTCAGAGGCCTCTTCTCCGATTCAGAGAAGCTCTTGCTGTTATCAGGTGACGAGCACTCGTGCGGTGGAGTGCTGCAGATGTAGTTGTCATTAAGGGTCTGGTACCCCTTGTGATCCGAAGCTGAGGTTGTGACTGTGTTGCCGTTGAGCGGCAAGTTTTCAGCGGGTTTCCCCACTATTCTGGGCTTCTTCTGCTGCATGTTCGGGCACTCTCCCTCCTTCAGCATGGACTTCATGTGGTCACGGTTCCTGTAAACCACAAAAAGGGAGAAGACTACCAGGGAAAACACCAGGAGGGCGCATACAACGATTAGCTCGTTCCAGTAGGTCTTTGTGTTGATCTGCGGCGAGCGGGCCTCCCCTGGCAGGATGATGATTTCCTCCTGTGAGATCTGCGGCGTACGTGAACGGCCCGTCAAGGTGGTGCTCTCCTCCTTGGCTTCGCCTCTCACACAGTAGTTTGCCAGCAGCTGTCTGAAGCCCTCCTCCACTGACCAGCACTCGTATGTTTCCTGCTTGTCCGCTTGAGCTACCACCACCAGTCCCCCCTCTGGGCTGGGGTAATGGAAATGACCTGCGCTCTCACCGAACTCCCACTTCCTTTCAGCCAAATTAGAGCGCAGCTTGCAGGGCAGTACTTTGAATGTGTTGGCTGGGATAATGATCACCTGGCATGACGACATCCCTGCGGAAAGTCAAAGCGTAGATGAGTCAGGTATGGCGTGAAAAAAGGCTGTACCACACGGCTGATACAGAATAATGTTTTTTTTAATCAACTCTCATTTTGAGAGGCATAGCACGGAAATGGAGAGTGCTCTGTAAATCTTAGAGAAGAGGAGGCCACATACGTGTAGGTGGAGGTCTGGCAAACCGTGGACTTGCCGCAGTCTTATTGCAAATAGCTGATGTGTCTGCTTCATCTACATCCTGCCGCCAGGCACTGAAACACATACAATTAACCATAAATAATAATCATAATCTTCTTTTTTTTTTTAAATGCACTCTCTCATCTAATATTTGCATATCACAGGCATAGACTGAATATAAAAGAAGGACAGAGCCCCTGGGCCTGAAAAGTGAATCCAGTGTGAAAGATCTTTAAACCCGTGTTCTTACTCATGTGGAGCAGGGGGCAAATCTGGGCACAAACAAAAGATTGTAAAGCGGATTAAACAGTTTCCTAGTGGGTTTATAGTCTTAATTGCTAGTTTCCAGTCTTATTTAATACAACATGATGCTTGTTTGGTAAATTGTTTTCCTGTTTAGAGTAAAATACATGATTATTCGGGGTAGAGCATCCCTCATGCCTGGTTCATCAAGATGGTGACAATGAAATTGCCAAATTTGAGGTTTCAAACAGGACTTCAACCTTTTATGTACAGTTTATGATCACAGAAAGCCTTGGCTGCTAAAATAAATATTGTGCAGCGGGATACGTACTTGTTTGGTGTAGCACGTCTGACATCTACACATTGCTTCCCATTCCAGGCACAGTAAGGATCCCTCGAGAGGATGCACTCCCCACAGCTCTGATAATTAGTGCAGTTAGCTACTGAGACCTCCACCAGTTCAGAGAAAGAAGAAACATAGAGCTGACCCTGTGGATGACAGATGACAAAGAAGGGGACAGTCAGGAGGTGCCCCAAATACTGATACTGGGTTACTATTTTCATCCAGAGTCCTCTCTTTGTGACCCTGATCTAAATGTGGTAGACTTCTTTCATCCATTTTAAAAGGAATTCCTTTGCCCTGATGTATGGAAGCACATGCCAGGATTCAGGAAGTGTCACAAATCCAGCTGTTAAAACCCCAGCTGCAGATCCCCTGAGAGAAAGTTGCACGCAATTAGCTCACTGAACACGGGGTACGCTGCAGGCTGCGACTCTTAATGGCTCATGGAGTCTCTAAACTGCCAATAAATGAATTTACTGAGCCCATTAGTTTAAACCATGAGAAAGTGCTGTGAATTAAATCGGACCGTTTTCTTTCCGAACACCACGTGTACCTTTTCAGTGTCCAGCTCAATGTGCTGCACCGGCTGAGAGTCACGGAAGAGCACCATCTCTTCAATAATGTGCATCTTCTTGTTGACGTTAATGGCTTTATGAAGTCTCCCATCATCTGGAGAAGAGAGTTTAAGTGAAGTCAGATAAAACAAGGGTGCAGGTGAAGAGTGTTTGTGAGCGGTGAGCTGTTTACCTGTGCCAATGAAGAGCACGTTATACACCTTTTTAGCTGCTTGAACACGATGGACGGCGATCTGCGTGTAGCGGACATTGCGCTTGAGTAGCAGAGGCTGGCTGCGGATCACGCTGTCCATCAGGAAGTGGTCTTTGACAAAATTCAGCACCTTGTCTGGCATGAGCAACGAGGAGGAGATGCCCTGTTTTCTGGCAGCGTTTGTGATGCACTGGAAAACACAACAAACATACTGCTTTACATGCTTTCCCCATACGTTCACTGGATAATGAAACCTGCAGCGGCTGTACAGCACTTCTTTGTGTGTTTATTTTATTACCAGGTCATTTCAGTGATTTCAGTTTGATAAGTCAGGAAATTAAACCTACAGTCGTTTGATAAGAATCATGTTTAGGACCTGGAGACGAGTGATGCCTGTCTAAAAGATATCTGATCAAGCCTCTATCAGCAGTCACAAATGGGAACAACCTAGGCTACGTTCACACTGCAGGCGAAAGCACATCAAATCCGATTTTTTTGACCCTATGCGACCCATATACGATCTTGGTATGACAGTGTGAACGGCACAAATCCGATATTTACAAATCCGATCTGGGTCACTTTCGTATGTGGTACTGAATCCGATACATATCCGATGTTTCAGAAAGCGACTGCTGTTTGAACGGTCAAGTTCCATTAAATCCATCTTATGTCACTGACACAAGACAGACGCCAATTATCAGCGCCGGAGAAGCGCCCGATAAGACATCGCGAACGCTTCCTGGCCATCCGGTGAAACTGCTGGGAAGACAACGTTGGAGAAACGTTAACATTTTATTTGTACTGTATAATCTGCAGATTATGACAGAAATCTGCAACTATCCTTTGAAGCACCGCTCCTCTCTAAAACAGCAATAAGGATAATTATTAGGTTATCTACATTATTATGTAAATAACAAAATAACTTGAAGCAAAAATTGGGAAACGTAAAGTCCAAAGTCTTTATATTAAGGGCCATCTGTCAAACAATATTGTTTGCTCTGGGTCTAAACAGAGCGCGTTGTGTGTGACATCTTCTTTTGCGCATGTGGGCCGCTTTGAGCGTTCACACTAGAGCACGTTTGCTGTCGCATTTTATTTGTAGTGTGAACGAGCAGACAAAAAAAATCGGATTTGATCAAAAAATCTGAATTGAGCATTAAGACCTGCAGTGTGAACGTAGCCCTAGAGACCTCATGCAGCTGAAGAGACACAGTGCAGAGTAGTGACATGTGCAGGATGTATCTACTGGGTTTTCCAGCAGAGGGCAGCAGGAAAGCACTCACCGCTCCAGGCCGAGGCTCTGGCACCGGATGGTTGTAAGTATACCACTGCTGGGTTTCGCGGTTAACCTCACGGTATCGCCCGTTGAACGCCTTTTCTACCTGGTCCATAGTGAAGGAGCACACTGCAGAGCTTCCTGATGCACCTTTGTACCTTTTATAGGACATAAACAATTGACAGATGATTACAATCTTTCAAACTTGTAAAGCCTTGAAAAAAGCTGTACGTAAACATAGAGATAATACAGTGAAAATCCACCAAAACAGATGGAAAACTGGTAGTTAAGTCCTGTTACACTCTTCTTTGCTTGACAGTAAATTTTATACATACATTTTATCTTTAAATAACAATTCTCATCTATCACAGATCATTGAGAAACATGATTGAATACATATTTAATTAGTAATCTAAATGTTACGAGTAAGATCAAGATGCTTGTCTTGATCTTCCTGGTGTTCATAATGGTTTAAATCTCCACAGCCTTCACAAACACAATCAGGTATGCCACTGTTTTTCATTTTATAATCCCTCATGTGTGTGAAATAATTACCTTAAAGGTGTCTGTACATTTATTTCATTGTTATCTTAATCAAAAGATTTAAAAGCTCTCACCACTGAGAGGTGAAGACTCCATAAAACACTGTGTTCTTCCAGTCCTCCGGACTGGGTGTGAGCACAAACATGTCTTGGATTATGTTGAAGGGAAAGCCGTCATCGGGCAGAGAACACAAGAGCTGAGCCTTCAGGAACGTCGTCCATTTCTTCTGCAGCACCCTTTCACCTCCAACGTCACCCTGCAACACAATAACTGTTGGTTAGGAGGGGGATTTTTTCCAGCACGAGGCGCTGCAGTATGAGATCTGACACCTGAGGTCAGTATAGACAATATCCTCACACAGTTTGACACACAAGTGTGATTTGATGGGATCTGACAGATCTGCGGTGCATATTCTGAAATGATGATATGCACCACATGGTACACTGCAAAAACATACTATAACATGCCTTTGATCAGGGGTGTCAAACATTAGGCCTGGGGGCCCATTGCATCAGTTTGGAAAATTGAGGGGAAACAGGGATTGGACTTTTAACTGTATTTAAGTTTTACAGCGTTTCCTGGTGATAAAGACCTCCCCTATGGCCATTTATACTACATTAAAGTAATTAAGTAACCGATAAACAATTAAATGAAAGGGACATTCTTTGTGAATTTAAGCCCAAATAGTTGTGCTAATACACTTTACTTCTATCATGTAGAAAAACTAAGATGTGTTGTTGAAATTACACTGCTTTTTTATTAGATTAAGATACCACAGAGATTAAATGTGTATTTAGTGTAGTTAAACTTCTTTACACTGACAGGAAAGGAAGTTTCACTGGTTGAGTGATCGAAGTGGGCTGCATGTGGCCCACCGTGTAAAATGAGTGTTAACATCCCTGCCTTAGACACTGTATGTTATAATGTGTAGGGAAATACATTCTCCTGTCTTTGTTTTCCTTCTTTGTGACAAAAACAAAAACAGAGAGCGCCCTGTCCAAAGGTGAATTTGTTCAAATTGACGTAACTGAAAAACATTAACCTCCTCGTAAAACCACAATGAGCTAAATCAATTGTGCCTGCAACATAGTTACAACCCCGAGGCGGAAGACTTCTAGGTCATGAAAACAATATACATCATCACAACTGGCATAGATAAAAAAAAAACACTTGGGGCTTAGAGGAGGGCAAATGCTTTTAAATGAAAAAGAAGAAGCACTGCTCTCTGACAATCCTCCTTGACTGATACTGCTGCTGTGATTCACCGCCTTTGGCACGAGCCTTCAAATTGCTATGAGGGATGTGGGACTTCTTTGACATGCAGACTAATTAGGATGCACCGATTTGTATGATAGAATATCAGTGCAAACTGGAGAGTAAATACATCTCGGCGCTTCAGTGTGAATGACATTTACAGTATGTGATATGTATATATATATAACTGTTTGATGAGGTGTTACAGGTCTCAGGAAGGTGATTGCACATCAAGAGCTAAATTAAAGAGCTTAATTTAGTTTTGTAAAGAGACAATCTGTTTATCATAGATCTAACAAGCTCGAAGTTCGCCGTTGTAATCAGTTTTGCAGCTCTCCAGAGGACCAAGAGAAATGCTAAATGACCTAAACCACATAAAACGTCTTTAACATGAAGCTTCAATTGAGTCCACCTTAGCATAACATTAATCAGAGGAAGTGGCAGCACGGGATGGAAAGGGAAATGACACATGACCAAGACTGAGCTTCTGAAGCAATTACTTGTTGTAACCCAGGCAGATAATGAGCAACATATATATTCCCTGGTCCTTTGGGCTGAACCGAGTTTTATAATTCAGTGCCACTCTGGGCTTAAACTGACTTCTGAATAATTGAAGAAAATGCATCCCATTCATTAATCCCTTGTAAAGGCACCCCTTGTTCAAAAGGCTGTTCAAAAAGCCATGAACATGGCGGGCGGTAATGGCTTCTTTCTGGGAAACGGAACAATCCTGCAAATGAGAACATGCTTTGTTGTGTTTGTTTCAACCAAAACATTGTTTATCATTCCATAGTTAGCCTCGATGAAGTGGAACTAAAGCAATAGTAAACACCTGGATATACAGCAAGCATGGAGACGGCCGCCGACACAGTTGGTGAAGCACATTTTGGAAGACTAAAACTGGACGTGAATAGTTTACTTGAACTGGCGTCGCTGTAAAGTTTTACCGAGACTGACCGTTTGCCTCATTTTAAAGCTTTGTTATGCTTTATATTTCCTTCAGCACTGCTTAAGAAGCTAAAAACCTTAAACATTATTGCCAATTTCCTTCTGGGTAATCTGTTCCGTGTTACATATTTTAAACGTACGTGAGAAAATTATCATCAAAATGCCACATGAGCAGAGTTATAATAGTTTTGATTTTTCTCTAATTAGCTTTTATTTTTATTTTGTTTTGACATTTAGTTTGGGTTCAGTTAGTTTCCAGAGTGGGTTTGCTTGTTTTAGTTCAGTTTTTATTATTTAAGAATATTTAGTTTAGTTTTTAATGGTTTAACTTTCAATTCAATTTAGTTCAATTCAGTTTTATTTATTTAGCACCAAATCACAATAACAGTTGCCTCAAGGTGCTTTATATTGTAAGGTAGACCCTACAATAATACATACAGAGAAAAAGACAACAATCATATTACCCCCTATGATCAAGCACTTTGGTGACAGAGGGAAGGAAAAACTCCCTTTTAACAGGAAGAAACCTCCGGCAAAACCAGGCTCAGGGAGGGGGTCCATGTGCCGCGACTGGTCAGCTTTAGTCTTTTTAATTATTACTCTATGAAACATTTTGAAAGGATTTCACTCACAGTCTTGTTGACATTCATCAATGCCTCATTAGGAAAGCTTTGATAAAATGTTAGTATAAAACTAACAAATACTAAAACTTCCTTCTTCTTATTCTTTTACTTAATTAAAATAGGTTTTTTTTTAATCTATTTTTACTAGTTGCTCCTGAGTCAATATTAATATTGGAATATTTGTCCTTTAAATGGATGTATGGAGAAAAAAAGGTGAATGAATGAATGGATGGACCCCCCCTCCTTCCATCTCAAACTCTCATCACTATTTTTCACCCTCTTCACACAGTGGTGAGTGTGATTGTTTTAGGAGAGCCAAACAGCAGTCTGATCTGGAGGACTGACTTCTCAAGGCATAAATACTAATATAATGCTTAAAAATGAACAAACACTGTGTGAGGTCCGCAGAAGGTGTCAAAGCATTTCTGCACACAGATCCCACGCTTCAGTAATCCTAAGTGATTTGTAGTTGGATACTGAATCCTGTCTGAACGCAAATATTTGGTGAAACATGATAAGAGCAGAGAGAGCAGATTTGGATGGAAAGGAATCAAACTGAGGCGAACGTGCAAGAAAAATGTTTTTCTGTAACAACAGCTCGTGCGTCACTGCCCAGAAGGACTCTGAGCTATAAGCAGCTTTCAGTAGACTACATACTGTACATTCCTGTATAGGTACTGAGCACAAACAAACAAGCAAACTCCTGCTTTAATAGAATTCTATAGAGACAGCAGGGAGTACACATTACCCAAGGGTAAGAAAGCTGCTTTAGATGGACTATCTGCCTTGGAGCGTCGCTCACCTTACACACACGAGCAATGCGTGACACAATGGTGTTGTCAAAGAAATCAAACTCCTTCCCCGCTTCACTGAAGAAGAAGTAAATCTTATCATCATCGCCCACCGGGTTGCCCTTGGGAAGGCTCTCCTGTATGTAGGCAGAGCCAACAAAGGCTGGATCTGAAAGGAAACCAACAATACTGTCACAATGGGATCTAGGGACAGACATCCCTATTCCCATGGCAAACGCAGTCCAATTTCAACAGGGACTGACAGACTGCAGGTACACACTTTTTCATATTCATCATTTCAAGTGATGCCACACTGTAAACTTCCCATTCAGTAGATTTGGTGCAAGCAGTTTGACAATGTCATTTATCTCAAATGAGACACAACAAAAAAAACATTGCCTTCCAGCTATTATACTGTACCTTGAAGCCAGTTAAGTGAGTTTTCTGTTTTTAGAGCTGTTCCTTGGCTTAGACTCTTGTAAATGATGGGTTCATTTCCTTGGAAATTACTGACTGTGCCAGTATACAGCTCTCCATCTGCAACAGGGTGAAGAAGACCATCGTAATAAGAGTACTTATCACAAGGGAATGGGCTTCTGCGTCACATGCGGTAATGAAATCCAGAGGTTATGCCACAGTTTGTCTTTATAGGATTTACCAAAGTACTTTACTGATTCCCACAGTGGCTTCTATAAATCCAAACCATTTAAGCGAGCCTGATTTTTATCAGCGGCTGACAGCCATCGTGAGACCTACCAGCCATGATGGCAGTGGACTTGTATTCAGGGTTGAATGGGCAGCGGCTCCGTCCATCCTCTGTAACAATCTCACCAGTATCACTCTTGACAAGGGAGAAGTCTGTAGTGTTCTGGAGGAAACACACACACACACATCACATGTCACACGCTGAGTTTGAAGTAGAGCTGTAACCTGCTCTGATAGTGACCGCAGACTCAAGTCTCACAGCGGAAAGGAGGTCAGTCTGTGTTTGCTAGAAACTGCAGCAAAGGTCACGTGTTTGTTTGTTATGGATTGCTCTAAAAGGCCTTAAAAGATTTGTAGAAAAGGATTGAAAACGACATTGATTCTTACATTATTCGATTACGTGCATTAAATATTTTTGATCCATTTCCCATAAGGCACAGGAGATAATAAAATAATGCACTTATATGGTATCTGGCCGGGCAGAGCCTGAGCCAGACTGCTAAGTGAGTTGAGAGGCAGGAAGCAGAATGCATCTCTTCCTCTAGAATCAAATAAATAAATCAGATATAAAATCTTGCACCGGGGGTAATCAGCTTTTCCAAAAACAAACAAATGGAACAGATTTTTTTTTTTTTTTAATATCCAAAACCAGGCGTGCTCAAATGTGGGCACTGCAACAGATGCATGCTCCTCCATTAAACACTTACTATGTAAGCACAGATGGGGCTGAAGGCATAGGTTCCACAAACGTACAGATGAGTGCTGTTCATGCGTAGTAAGATTTTGATGTAGTTGAAGCAATCCGTCTGTATTAGAAACACAGGGAAAAGTTCTATTAGACTGATTGTTTTAACCAACTTCTTTCTTTTAAACTGTCCAGAAAGTCATTTTTCTTTTCATGCTCTAACATAGAACAGTTTAGAGAAATTTGTGAAGAAGTAAGAATACATTTCCATCCGACAGCTTTTCAAATGGTAAAGTAAAAGCACTAATTCCTCCTGCTAATGTAGTGACCCTTACTGAAGGCTCTGTGACTGGGGGCTGCCATAAAAAAAAGTGGAAAACTGTGACTGGAAGGAGGGAAAAAACATCCATTGTTGTAGCATGGAAAGTCTCAACTTGAGAGGAAATGTCCAGGGTTCTGCCCTGGATCTGTTTGCCATCTAGCACTGGTCGTGTTTGAGCCACGTGTGAGTTTAGGCACTTGTGTATGAAACCATCAGTTCACTCGCCTGCAGGTCTTTGCCTTTGAAACTGCACTCTTCTCTCTTCCTCTCTGGGGTTTTCCATGCAAGCTGCAGAAGAAAAATAGCATCAATTGCATACAGTAGATATCATATAGTGAGGTGTGTTATAGTCACTTTGGACTACTGGGAGCTTAGCATACTTATTGCCATCTACGTATACTACACCTCTGGGATCATATCATAAATGAATTCATATAAATACAGTTTATGTGGTATTGCAGTTCACAGCTGCTTGCACACTGACTCTTACCTTTCTTTGTAGCTTGGCTGCGCTGATATCAGAGAGGCTGAGAGCCAAGAGATTCTCCCGAGCGCCAACATACAACATGCCGTTTTCGCTACTGAGCAGCAGAGAGGTAAAGTTGAAGACTCCGCTCACTGAGAAACTTCTGGTAGTTCTCTCCTTTGCATCTATACAGAAACAAAAACACAGACAGAGGAATAAAAATAAACATGTAATAATTCAAAAATGAACTTGTCCAGGTTAAAATGAGGGGACGGATCACTATATTATAAACTGCTGAAGACAGGGAATGAATTAAGGTGCAATCACAACACAGAATGAGACTTTTTGTGTGTCTTAATATTAATGACAAAGATTTTCTTAAATGATAGAATATTTATCTCTGCATGAGCATTGCTATTTTGCACTTTTGACTTCATCAGTTAGCACACAGTGAAAACTGATGTGAAAATGAGAAGAATGAGGGTGAAAGCAAGAGAAAGCCACCCAGCTCTCACTTGTGACTACATGTTCAGCATCTAGAACCAGAAAAAGATGGACTTTGAAGCTGAGAATATCAAGTAGATGAGATGAACAGCAACATATAATGTGGGCCTCACAGTGTTTGTTAAACCTGAAGGTTTTTGCAAAAATAAATAAATGACTGAACGAATGTGCCTGTTTCTCTGTCTGCTTGGACAGTACGTGAAACTACAGCTTCCAAATCTTACTGGCACCTCATCAGAAAAATTCCCCATATTTCTCCAACAGTTCAATAATTTTAAATCAACTATGGAAAATAAATTGCTTTGTTTCCACCACACCAACAACTCCTGACTAAAGCCAAGAGTTAAACCATTAACTCCCTCTAATCGCTGCTTTAAAAAAGCCCATGTGTATCTCAGACTTGCAGCAGTTTGGAGGCCTTCACTGCCAGCACAACGTGAACAACTCGCCTCAGCGGCATGCCAGCATAAACAGAAGCCAGGAGCTAATGGAAACTTAGTCACTGAAGTTCTGAAACAGGATCTCAGGCCTTGAAATGTGAACTGTAAAAAAAAAGAAAAGAAATAACAGAGTCCTCTTTGAACCCACCTACTATAAGAGTACGGACACTAATAGCTGCAGAAATACTAAAGATTTAGAAAATGAAGTTAAAGAAATAACACAATATACCCAAGTTGTGACATTTCTGTAAGCTAGACAGAAAGTAAATAAGAAAATAGTTTTTTAAGTGCCACATCAAAATGCAATGCTTACAGAAAAAAACAGAAAAAAGAAAATGCAAATAGCACATACAAAAAAAAAATGAAAATGAAAGCTGAAACAGTGAGGGGAACACAATCTAAATTTGTAAATGCAACTTTTACAAATATACAAAAAAAGGTAGTAATGCAAACAGTTTGCAATTTCACCCTTTGATTGCTTTTCTTTCCCTTTATTTAGTTTTAACATATTTTCATCAAGAAGGAAAAAAAAACACACTTATTTTAATTCGTATCACAATATTTTGAAAGTTACTCTCATGTATTCGGGGGACTTCCGATCTATGAGCCAGCAACAACATTTAGAGCGCCTCGTCACATCAGCTGATATGATGAGGCGCCTTTATCTACACTGTACACAGGTGACAAGGTAAAGGACAAATCAGTACAAAGTTATTCTGAATGATCACCTCTAAGACAATCGCTGGGGCACAAAGGGTCAATACACCTGTGGGAGATTTAGGGCCATCATCGAATCACCAAATGAAGGAGTATATACTTAAATTTAAATGTGGTAGGGTTTCAAGGCTTTGAGAGTCGCTGCTAGTAGCAGCCCACTGTGGCAGTGATGCATTTTCACTGTTTTTCACTGTTCAAATTTACAACATCACATGCACAGTAGAGTGAAACTGTATTAAACCCACTACTGCTGGTGGTAATAATTAAAATTATAGCACTTCACCGCATTAAACTAATCCGGTCCAGATAAAGCCATTAAGTTCTACTGACAATAGGCTCACCATGTGGTACATACCCTGCAGTATATGTGACCTAATATAACCTCACCTTAGTGTGCTGGTACAGGAGGTCGAGAGACTTCCTCTCCCTTGGGAAAACAACATGTTAATAGCGGTCCATCACCACGGCAACAGTGAGCCATATTGTAGTTAAATCTGTCCGTAAAACCACAAGAGGCTCTCCTCCATGTACTGTACATGGACCCACGGGGGCCATTCTCTCTCCTTCCCACTATCATTAAAGGATAAATGGACTGCTGCTCCATGCCGGTACTGTTCCCCCCATTTTTTTTCCTCCCCACAGAGCCGTGGGCAAATTCAGCTGTGATTTACAGAGCGGGAAAGACAAAGGCCAAAGCCTCAACCAAAACAAAAGCTTTGAGGGATTTTCACAGAGGAGAATATCTACACAATTACTCTCTGGAGTCAAATCACCGCTGTCATACTTAGCAACCACAGATGACAAAAAGAAACAATAAGGCTCCCAATTGAATATCATTAAAGAGATCCAGGAGGGTTTTGCAGCTATACAAAGCTTTTGCTTCATACCTTTTGGAAAACAAAGATCATTTATTGGCGACCAACTGTTTGACAATGCTTTATTTCTCTGAGGAGTCGGTAATTGCTAAATGGTACATTTTATCATTTTTTTGACCACGTGGTGCATTCAGGCTTACAGAAGCGGCTGGACAGTCTTAAAATTAATGTTTAATTTGCAGCAAGCTGGTTGTTTTTTGTTTTTTTTAAAACATCTTCAATTTCACTGCAATACTGGGGAAAAATAGCTAACATTTTGCTCACATTGGAGTCCAAAACGGAGTAAAAGGGGAGTGAATCTTAATCATAAAGTCCCAGGACGGTTGGAAACACAACTCCAAATGAATGCTAATGTTAATGTGGTGCCCACTTTTCTGCTGCAGGAGTTCAGCACAAGGTGCAGCAAACCAGACTCATGAGGTGATGTGATAATTTTGTGACAGCTTCAAAAACAACAATGCATCCGCGAGACAAGAGAACAATGGAAGGAACAGGCACAGATGATGCTTCACAGTTTTTTTTGTATCCGTCTACACGAGGAATTGCATGTCGAGGATAGTGATGTTTGAGAGAGCGCCAGAGTGCAGTTTGCTTTTCCAAAAATGCTGTTCGTTCGTTTTACTACTCAGTGTCAAACCCTGCCCAGTTTTTGCAGGCTGCTCTGAAGTACCTTATATAGAGTAGGTAGTGTTTTCTTGGAAAGGGAAGCGGTCCAAGCAAGGTTCATGCCTACTTGGATCATATCAATAAAAGTGGAGTGCACACACATTCATACAAGCTCTTTTCTCCCCCCTATAGTTAAGTGATTTCCATCTAGCATTCACAAACATTCGCTCACTTGAGGTTGATATCCTAGTATTACTAAGACTGGAGCAGCCAGGGATCGAACCGCCAACCTTCCAATTAGTAGTTGATCCCGTCTACCGCCTGAGCTATAGTTAATTTGTCCAGTAAAACAGATTATTAATGACTTGCAGTTAAGTTTTATTGCTGAAATGATCAGTTGATAACAGGCTCTTAGCCATAAATTATCATTTGATTCACTCAATGTAACAATAAGTCTCGTTTTAATTGATTCACGGCGGAATTAATCAATTATTTGTTCAACATTCAGTGGTGGTTCCAGCTTGTTAAATGGATTCTTTTAAACTGCTGTACATTTTTTCCACAATGTTCTGCAAGTAAAAAGAATTATAATATCATAAAAAGTTTTTTTTTATGATATTATAGCGCCTAGAGCACAAAACCTGAATAGACTAACCCACAGGTCGGACAGTGTACAGACTCTTACCCCCAGCAGCTGTGGCAAAGGAGAGAGGGCCAGCGTTTTGATCCCTGGCTCCTTCAACCAGCACGTCTTAGGGCTAGATATTGTGTGTGAGAGTGTAATAGGTTATTGAATGTGTGTGTAAATGGGTGAATGTGGATTGCACTGTAAAAAACAAAACAAAAAAACAAAAAACGCTAGACGAGAAATGGCTCATATAAATACCAAATCAGCATCAAAAGCTGCATGCATCCTGCATGAACTTGTCTTTCCCTCCGCTCCACATATGCCACAGTTTCTTAAAGAATCCGCTCTATTGTTATTTGACTGTCTGAGGTTGATTTGCGACGGGTCATTTCATGACAATGCAGCCCCAGAAATGTTGTGGTGTACACCAGGAAACAGACAGACGAGTTCAAAGGAAGAAGGTTTTGTATCCGTGACAGAGAAACAAGTCAGAAGTGGCCACTGTGCCACTACTAGAACAGCAACAACAGTATCATCCTGCAGCATTTCATCCTTGTCCATCTTACCTTTTTCATGGAAGTCCCTAAAAGTAGGTGTTGACTACTTTGAAGTGCATGACTCCAACAGATGGGCTTATTTTTAGGGCGTATTTGTATCAAAGTGGTTTAGGCCTTTTCCCCCCCCTTTTTTTGGTTGGTTATAGAAACCTTACAGCATGCAAGTTACTTGCATCTCGCATTCATTCATTATAAATACTTGGATGATCTACATGAAGACACACTTGTACTTTTTTTACGGTCTTACACCTTTATGTTATTTTTTTCTTTCAACACTGATCTTTCCACTTACGGGAATCTAGATGAGCAAATATGTTTTTTGTCTGCTGAGGTTCTAACATGTCATCCAGTAAGTTATCTTAGAAAAAACAATGAAACATGAGCCAACATTTGGGGAACAATGGCCAACTCTGTGATCTTTCAGCACTCTCACTGGAGAAAAAACTCCCCAGGAAAACTGAGGCCTGTGGATTAGCCCCAGAATCTGAGGCATTGTTTCTGGAGAGACAAATTATTGCCTAGTTTTTCTAATTGTAGTTTCATAAACAAAATTATACACACACCTAAATGTCATGGTATTTGATATTTGGCGGAAAGCTCAAAGGGTAAATCCAAAATTATATGGATGGATACATACCATCAGGGATAGGCGATTCATTTTGTGTTTGTTTGTTTGCTTAGTTTCCTGGGTAAACTGATATTTAAGGCAGGAAGCTAATTTTCCAAAAATAAAAATAAAAAAAAAATCAAAGGAAAGACGAAGAAGCAAAAGCCAAAAACCAACCGCTGTATTTTTTGTAGGCTGATTATGGACTGATCAGAATGAGTACACAATGTCGTGCTGTCGAGCTGCAACTGAACGCACCACGAAAAATGGAGCCAGCGGGCAGATGTCTTATAGAGGGCTTTAAACTTCACCAAGTCAGTGCCTGACCTCTTAATCTCTGGTTTGAAATAGCAGCTTTGAGCATGGTTAAATCCCTTCATCTGTGACCTTTTCTACAAGTACATGAAGAGCACCCTCTCTGCCATCTGTAAGCAATATTAGATTATTGCTATTATTATGTAATTAAGAGTAATTTGTGCAAATGACAAAGGGCTAAATGGACTGAAATACTTGCACAGACTAACTTGCTAATCTATTTAGAGACAAAATTAATAGCAACTTCTGCTTCAGGAAGTCATTCTGCATTTTTGCATCTTTTCTTTTTTTTTGATTGGTCCCAAAAAACGATCATTAAAAATGCAGAACATCCTTTTAAGAGAGCAACTGTAGAGAAATGTGTCCTCTAATGCCAGAGATCTAAGTCCCTTTGTTTTGTAGGGCAATGATAACAGGCTGATTCAACCAGCGCCCTCTTATAAGGGAACTGTTTTATCAGCTCTTACAGCTGTATGTTCAGGAGATCAGACGATTGCATACTTCATTTAAACCACCTGTTCCTGTTTTCTTTCCACAGAACTCTAGAAAAAAAAAGAAAAAACATCCCCACTTCTGCATCAACTGGATATGTTGAACAGCAAAAAAAGGTGTCTTAAAAAAACCCCCACAAGATAATGTCCCTATCAAAACACCTGACTTTACTGATAATCTGCTTGGAATTGTACAATGTCAGGGTTCACTAGAAGATGACCCAGAAAATACACCCCTGTTTGTCTCTTTATCGCCTTCAAGAGCAAGCAATAGACTCATGACAGATCCTCTCTAAAGGACATCATATGCCCCATTTCCAGTCTTCTGACCACAAACATGACCTACATTCCCATCTCTGAGGGAGAAGAAGAAGAATACTTGCCAGTAATAGTCCTAAGAGAGCACATTTAAACAGGGTTGAATAGGCAGAAGAGGATGCACGAATGACAACAGTTGAGGAAAACATCACTACACCTATGCACACAGAAGCAGAGCCAAATCAGTGTTATGTAGAAAAAACCCGATTTACTTTAAATCTGGCAACCATGATCAGCCTCTAACTAAAAAGTGAGGGGGATGAGACCCCTCTATGGTAAAATGGGAGTTAGCTTTTTACTTTTTTACAGAACTGAGTGCCTATCCATCCCTACATATCGGTCCAGTGAGTAAAAGTAAAGTAAAAACACTGATTCAGTTTATTTAATGTAATTCATTTCTTAAAGAGTGAGGATTGCCAGATGAGCTAGGATGCCTCAACATTTGGATAATCTTGTAAAAAAAAATAAGAGGCAGGAAATTACATTTAGAAGAAGCAGGAAAGGAACTTCTCCGGAACGAATGTCTTTCCTTTGTCTTTATCTGTCTACTGTACTTGTTCAAGGACTTTGCTCAGGGTAGAACAGATGAACTCTTGTAAAGCCATTTGCTTTTAGAAGAATTAGAAGAGTCCTGCTGGGTCAGAGCTCCTACTACTGTCGCATAGTCTGGTGACATAAAAACAGCCCACACTGGAGCTCTAACTACATTATCCCAAGTAATTGTAACTAGCTACTAAGAGCTGCTGCTGAATTGGTAATTGTGTGGGAGAGCAGACCCGGGAAGCTGAAGGACTGAGACTAAAGCATCTGGAATGCATTAAGACAACAGGCCAAGAGGGTCAATCCACCGGGAGGTTCATTAGGCAAGCTGCGAGCACGCTGTTTGTATTGGTAAATTGTGGGGCTGCATCTCGTTAGCAGGATATTGTCTCCACAGCACCATCCACATGCAGAGAAAGGTGGTAAATTTGAAGACAACATTAGGAAGCAAAGTCTGGAAAGGCATATTGTAAATTCTGAGGAAAGTGTAGAGATAAAATATGTGCAACAGGGATGAGCCATAACAGGCTTTGGTGGTGTAATTTATAGAGGGAAAATACAGCACGCTGGGGCTTCAATCTGTTACCATTTAAATACTTTAAATCAGTCATTTGTAAAGAAAAAAAAAACCTCACACAGCTCAGCTCTGTAGGATCCTTTTTTTCTCTTGATAAGACAGTCTGCAGGTCAGGGAGCTACAAAAGCTGACCCTGGATTAACCACTATAATGTAAACCAGCTGCTGGTTTCACCGGGAACTCACCCTGACCCCTACTATGAACAGTGCTGAAGCACCAAGAAAAAAAGAGACTGTACATGAGGTCTTGACTTGTTTTTAGCAATACAGCAGATTCAGACCTGAACAGCCAGACTCCACGCTGTGCTATTGCAGAAGGAGCAGAGAAACTGAAAAGTCACTATGTCCCCACAACACCCTGAAACTGAATGACGTGAAGCAGCTGCACAAAAGTTAAGAGTTGCACTCTTTACTTGTTGTTAGGGTCATTTTGTTTTAAGAGCTGAACTGAAGCTATTCTCGTCATTAACTGTGGATAAGGAAATTAGTGCAAATACACCAATTCACCAATTAGTGCAAATTCACAACAACACTTTTACACTGAAGGTAAGGCCCTACTAAAAGCTAGAGACCAAGACTAAGCTGTCGCATTAGTTAGATTTTGAAATGCCATTTAAAAATTTGACAAATGCATTTTTACTACATTTTCCTTCCTAATTTTACCATTTACTTACATAGTCTTAATATAAAGTACAACTTTACACGTCTCTATTAGGCAATGTAATCACATTTGCTTGAGCGCTGATACCATCACGAAACCAATGTTCAGCTATGTGGCATCAACATAGTATCGAGAAGTCGTTATCTCACTTGACACCACTGTCCTTTTGAATTACTCGAGAGTGGCTGATTCAACTGGCCCAGACACGACAGCTTTTAAATAATTAAAAATGCTTTATTCCCTAGTGTGGCTGTGGGCATACCCCTTAAACAAAATTAAAGCACGACTGTCACACGGTGGGAAGAGGGCTGAACGGTTCAACAAGAAAAGACGGGCAACTAAAAGGCTTATAGGTGTGTCTTTTAAATAGTGCTCAGCACACTAAGCCATTCAACATGGTGCGCATTAAAGCCTGGAACAAAAAAGCAGAGAGAAAAGCAGATGCGGGCTCTATTCCCCGAACCCATGATCCGTCCTGATAGGCGCATAATGAGAACCAGACAAGTGTTCACACCATAACACATACAAATCCCCATTCATTATTCATGGCAGATTACCCTCTTCATTAAGGCATAGGCAGGGACCAGGGGACAGAAAGAGAGAGCGAGACAGAAAGAGAGACAAATAGAAAGTGATAGGGAGACCGAGAGAGTAAGAGATAAAGCCCGTCTACAAATATGGTACTAGATGAATATCAGCCAGGCAGGACTCTGGCCCGCCTACAGTGCTACATTTAAGCACGCAAGCCATCAAGCTAACTGGCATCCAGAAAAGACAGGGAGGACCAGAAACCATGATGAGTTCAGGCAGCTTCTGCTGTATAAAGTTCAGGTCCCTGAGGCCTGCAGCACTGCATTCTGCTTTGATACTGTAAATACAATGTGACAAAGCCCTTCTGCGGGAGGCTGGAAAATGTCAGTGTAGCAGAACAGACACTACCACAGCAGGACAACTTTTGTCACCAGGCCCTCTTAACCTTTATCTGCTGAAGAAAAGAAAAGAAAAAGAAAAATACTTGTTCTTTGCTTTAAGCCACAAAATAAAACTGGTCTTTTCAACACTAACAATACCAGTGACTCCACAAATTCTATGTCAGAGTTGCTTTTCAAATCAGCTAGTACATTTTACAAAAGTATGGCCTCTTAACCGCGTCAACAAAGAGTAAAATTACTGCTTGTTAAGTTTTACAGGGACATAATTATTATTTCTGTTGTTAAATTATTATCTACATGACCCTTCATGAAGTTATAAATAAGGTTAAAGTTACAGCAACATAAATGCTGCTATAAAAGAAGCTAATGACCGACTAGAAGCCTGGTAAGCCCCAATAATAAAAATCGAAGCAGGACAGAAAACCCTCCCTGCTTATCTCCTGGACAGTCACGTCACGCATGCTTTAAAAGTTGTTGTTTAACACCAGCAGCACGCCCTCCAAGCAAATCTTTCCTTAAGAACAGGCCCAAGTGTGAAGTGTCTTTTCAGTGAGTGATGGATGGTGTGTGTTGTTGTGAAATGCTCCACAAGGGATAAGCTATGGGCTTCGCTGAGGCTGGGAGGTGAGAGAGATTATCTGTTTGTATAGAGGTCCAACATGAAGGGGAAGGCACAAGCTCAGACAGGCATCTATGTAAAAGCTCGGTCGGCTTAAAATTCGCTCCAAACTGGAAATTCTACCCGTGTCTGTAATAGATTACTAAGCAGCATCTATCAACATAATCCTCCCTGAAGTAACTCTAATGACGCCTGAACATGAGTCACTAACTGCAGATCAATCACTGAAAGCCTCTACCGATCCCACAATCCATCATTTTGTTTCATTCTCTGTGGAGATAATAGAGCACAATTAATGTGCAAAGTCAACATGTCATCTTAAATGTACCAGTATATCATTTGAATAATTGGATACAAGCAGTTCTTGATGCCGGTGGCTCAACCTATCAATGGAGAGAAAACAGAACATCGGAAAAACAATACATGAGGGCGAATATAACTATATCTCCACCATAGTTTAAGAGTGAAATGTGAAAGGTTCCTAAGCTCAAAGTTATTTTGCAAGCAAACAGAAAAAAAACTGATTATATAAGAGCAATAACTCTCAGCGCTCATGAGATTGTGTCCACTTGTCCTTAGTAAGTCAAAACACAATGGGCCAGTTCATTTGTAATTACTGTCTGACCTGCAGGTACTCGTCAGAGCCACCCTGATAGAGCAGCCATTCACAGCATGGATTTACATGATGGAGACAAACACCATTTCACCCCTCGAAATCCTTTTAGCTCTTACAATGGACACATAAGAAGTGCATTGATTTTTTTTCTTTTTTCAGTGGACATGGTTAATAAATAGGGAACCCACCGGGAACTGGACGACCAGATCTGTAAGCAGAAAGTGAGAGTGGCAAATGTAGAACTAAACAGCTCAGCAGAAAACAGATGTTTCTGTTGAGTGTTCATGATTTAAGTTCCCAGGTGGACTTATGTAAACTTTTACCTCTAGACAGCTGTGAGCAGCACCTAGAGAAGAGAATGCAACAATGCCAGTCTTGATGACTGTTTTTTGACAGTTGGCCACGTGCTGCGGTTCGCACAAAAGGATCCGACGACGCTCCAGCTGGAGCCTCAGGCATCTCCAAACCTCACATTTCCTCGGCTCACCGAGAGAGGAGGAGAGCCTGGTGTGTCTGCAGGCTTGCTGTGTGTGATGTGCATATATGGGATAGCAGTGCAGCTTGGGACCAAGCACGCCTACTTAAAAAAAAAAAAAAAAAAAAAAGTAATTTGTAAAGTGGCTGTTTTTGTGTTGTGAAGAAGTTGTGAAACTTACTGTAAGAAAAGGTGAGGCGTGGAGTTACGTCATTTTCCGTGACAGCCATATGAAAACAACCAAGCAGAAGGACAATGAAGGCAGAGAGACGCAGCCAAGCCATACTCATTGTCCGCATGCCTCCTAAGGTCTGCCAGCCAACTTGCAGTATTTCCCTTCAGGTTTTTGGTGAATTCATGTAGAGCGTCTTTTATAACACTTGTTTATTTTCTTCTCCTCTCTCTCTCTCTTTAGTCTTGCAGCTCCAGGCTCCTTGAACAGAATGCGCCTGCACCGGTGTGAATTCAGGGCAGTCTTCTGGGCTACAGACGATGACGCTGGTTTGAAATGATGATTTGTGACCTCAGAGCAACAGCCTCCATTGATCAGCCTCCATGCATATGCGGCAGCACAGGGTCACAGCTGAAACCTATCAGGATAAAGAAAGCGCATTCAAATTAGTGTGCATTAGCACGCTAAATGAAATAATAAGCCAAGTGACAGAAAAAGTGATCTTAAATCACTCAAATTATCTGTTAAATGTTATACGTTACTTTGCAACAGGTTCACTGAGCTATTGTAATATATGAGCCTGTCCACCAATTGTAATGCCATCTGCTGATGTCCACATGAACGGTTCAGCAGGGTGTATGAAAAGTTCAAAGCCTGCCCAAATGTGATTGGTTAAACAGAAACCAGAAGGTTTCATGTACCAAATTCTTGTCCCTTGCCTACAGATTGTACATATGAATTCAATTTTATATTTTATTTTATCACTCTAATATCTTCATGCTTGATAGTCTCTCTCTCCAGCCTTATTGTCTTATCGTTATGCTTTTTACATCTGTCCTATTGTCAGCTCATCAGTCATTCATAAATTACTTTGAATTCATTTATGAATGACTGATTCACCTGAACTAAATGCTGAACATCTTTTCTCGGCATTAAGAGGTTTTTTTGGCACACAGCTGTCTTTATCTCCACACAACACAAAGCATGATTATGCAACAATGACATCGCATTCATAACAAAGTGTATAAGTGCCAAGGGTCAAAACGAAAGACTGCATGATTATCTTTCAGTTTCTGTTCATAGGAAGCAAATGATCATTTTGATAGTTCAGGGTGTTCATGTGTGAGGCTGTTAGTAAGGCGCTAACACCAACACTCTCAGAAAGCTTAATCGCTATATCTGAGCTGCATATACCTGTTCTGCTGTGCGTTGGACTGAAAGAAAACAGAGATTTCTTGGTAATCTCTGCTTTCTTGAAAAAAGGTGTGACACCCAAGACACAGCTCATATTACAAGAGCTACAGGAGCTTCTGTCCCATCGTTTTCACCAGATGAACTTTAATTGCGCTGCAGAGTAGTAGGAAGTTGCATGTACAGATCAGAACTTGTCTCAATATAAAAGAGTTGGATTTCCATAGCATTCACTGGGATAAAAGCAACTAAAGCCTAAAGACAACTTGTGGAATAACTGCATAGGCACAGTGCTCACTTCTCCTTAAATGAATATGATATACGCGTCAGCAGTGTTGGGAGTAACGGAATACATGTACCGCCGTTACGTACTTGAAATACAAAATATCAGTAACTGTATTCCGTTACAGTTACAGTTTAAAAAGGTGGTATTCAGAATACAGTTACTTTGTTGAAATGAATGGATTACACAACGGTATTTTCCTGTTTCATAAGGCTATGCCCTCGCTATTTTTGGTTTCCACGCCGGTGGAAACCCAAAAAATACGCATTGAGAGGCTCTAATGCCTGTGTCTCAATCTCGCGGCCCATGTCACTCCTACTTGCGGCCTGCATAATGACGTGAAGAAATATTTAAAAAAATTATTCACAAAAATTATTTAATATGAAGGCAATAGGAGTCTTACAGGCATAGCCTGCGCATCAGGGAATCTGAACTTTTAGATATTTTTTCATTTCCACTAACACCTTTATGAACAAGCTCTCCAGCTATTTTTTTAAGAAACCGTCAGTCCAAACCACAACACGACCAGTAATGGAGTTGAGGGGGCAAATCACAGACTCTGATGAACTGAATGTAGTGAGACAGACTTAAAGGGAAACTCAATATGGTTACTCTAGTTACAACTGCAAATGCTCCATTACAGTGGCCACGGGGAGCTCCTCATTAAATGCTACCAACAGGAGATTCAGTTTCATGTGAGGTATTAGAATCAATTTCACGAAGTACGGAGCGAAGCTATTCCGGCTTTTATCAAGGGGATCTTGACTCTTAGTCAATAAGCAGTCAGATGCTTATTACAAAACCAGACATGTCCAAATCTGATGTAGGCAGATGACATCTGCAAGAACAACAAGGCCAAAAGACAAGACACAAAGATGGTTATTTCTACAGCAGCAATGTCACACACAAGACTGAAAAAACAAGAAAAAAACCCATGCAGACATGTCCTGTCAATTCAGCCTGAAGGGCTTGCGGTGCGTCAAAACACATATTTTGGTAACACTTTATAATAAGGCCCATGACTAAATGCAGTTAAACTGAATTGTAAATACCCTGTACTTTTTATGGACAGGCAATATTATGGAGTGACTGTACCTTCCTTTTCGCATCTTTATTTTTTTACATCATTATTTAAATTACGCAGTACTTAAAATTAACTTCAATATGATTATTTTTTTGTTTCCTATAAAAATTCTGACTTGTTGTCCCTTTATTCTAGTGTATCTATCTTTAAGTATTTGTATATAATCGCATTGTAATTTCAAGTACATTGAATTCCCTTTAATTGCTGGGGAATTATGCCCTCAGTTGGAGACCATATTAAAAAGTGCTACCCACATTTCTAGTTTTAACTTATTTGACTCTGTTTTAATCTTTTGCCCACAGGACACCTCTTAGAATTAACTATTTCAGGTGTGCTTCCACAAAAAAGACTGGGTTAGTGAGGGAGCTCTCTGCCTATACAATCTATACCACATCTTTATTGATGTAGATATTGAGATGTCAAAAATCTTCATTAAGGGTACAGAGAAGGTTGTACCTATAGGGGAAAGAGTTAAATTAGGATTTGATTAAAACATTTTTATAGTTTAAAAAAATCAGGTCAAAATTATCTCCCCTTTCACTGGGTCAGATACGCAAAAGCTATGAAAGGAAAAATAATCAAGTGTCTGGACAGCAAAGAATTTGGACCTACAGCAGTATGACTGTGATTTTTAATGATCCTGATGACAAAAACAGACAAGGTTCTGAAAAGCTTCTGCTTTTAAAAGTCCGGGCTTGGCCACAGTCTGACATTTTTAGACAATCAGCAACCTACATGATGTCAGTGGACTATGACATGTAACTGACAAAAAGAGTAGCCATAAGCATCATTAGCATCTTTTGTGTGGAAACAACCAAAAATGAGACACTACTTGACCACCGAGTGGCAGAATTAACAATAATCCCGGTTTTGTGTGACAGTCAGAAAAAGCGGTCTGCATGAATCCGACTGAGGTATGAAGAGAGAGTTCGACTCAGCGTGAGCAGGAGAACAAGGGCCCCTCTGACAGCACAGAAATCTATATGCAACTCTGCACTTCACTGCTCTCTCCTGCATGATGCATAAACTGAATCATCCCTTTCACTCTCTACACAGACGTGATAGTGTGCTCTGGCTATGGATGATACTCTCCCATCTCTCTGTCAATGATCTCTTCCTAAATCCTTTTAGAGTATATTTCTCTATTCCCTTCAGCAACACATCACCCTGATAGAATAATTTCATCATTTCTTTACCAGAGATTGTAAAACATCAACAATTAAAGATACTATAATTTTATTAGTGGGTGGGGTGATTCTGTCTGGTTTTTCAAACAAATTAAAAGAAAGCTATTTGTATTTATATCTTTATATTAGCCTTTCTCTTAAAAAACACAGATGGGATTTATGTTTGCATGCCTCATGTCAATGGAGTAAAAAGTGTTGCTGCTTTACATTTTCATTACATTTCATAGAGACTAACATGGTGTACTTTTAATATCTGCAACCAAAACAAACAACTAAACGGAGATATAAAATAAATGTTCTGTCAGGACCACTACAGTAAAACGAAAACTGTCATTTTCATCTGGAGTAAGTTATTTTTGGCAGCATCACTCCGTACTGGGACTTCTCTCCCTTTCCATGTGCAGATGTGAAAAGCTTGAGGCAGCGAGACCGGCGCGTACCCCCCATACAGAACAAAGAAGGCATCGCTGTCAACAGATATGACACTGATTAGGTCAGACAACATGGAAAATGTTTGGGTGTTCAGATGGGTTGCAAAGCAGCTTGCAGGAATGCAGCAACTGTATGTCCAATATTAACCTTTCCAACTGAATGTGTGTTAGGGTATCAGCTGAGCCATCAGATGATGTGGGCAGACACAGAGTGGGCTGGGATCAACGGATCTACGAATTATGTCTGAACTTTATTTGATCAAGGATATGCTCAGTTTTTAGTCTATTTTATACATTTTCAGCTTTGATCAGTGTTAAACAATATCTTTATATTAGGATATATTGTAATAGTTTGTAAATACTTCATGAATATAATTATTAATTTAGTAAACTTAATTAGCTATTAATAATTAATAAATGTATAAATGCTCCAGGTATGAGTTCTGGCAATCTGGCCACCAAGGCTTCCAGCCCAGTGCACATACCACTGGAACCCTACACCCCCCTCCTCTAGGTAGTGGACCGACAGGAGGGCGGGTCCATTTTGCCCATTCAAGATAAGCCGAGTCAGGTCTATATGCAGCATTCTGAACATAGTCAGTTCATTAATTCCTCAACTCTAACAGTAACAGAGACCTTTCTGACAGTACACAATATTAAAATAATTAGAGGAAGGGAGATAAATCAAGCATTAGGACATACTGCCAGGAACAGGGTGCCAATAAAACTTCCAGAAATAAGCAACAGTCAGATTAGAGCTACAGAATAAACTCAAGCTGTGGTGCTTCATTTTACAATGTAAAACTCGGTCATAAAAAAATTGATAATACCTTTCTTACACTGTCCAAAAACTTTATAGTAATGTATCTTATAAAAGAGGAACCCAGTTTTATATTTAACCTAACAGGGAAATTCCTAGCAGTGTTTGGCGGTCATTTACTGTTATACAGCTCCTCGTATAAAGTAAAAATATCACTATGTATCACTGAATGAAAAAGCTGGCCCAATGACAATGCTACTTTTAAGACTGTATTATAAATAGCTGCATCGCGTATGCTGCTGAAACAGGTGGTACCACCATTAGCTTTTGCTATTTGAGTAGAGTAGGAGGGGTGAAGACTTCCTGGATTCCACACGTAGTCTGCTGACTGGAAAAGTGTTGCCTGAAAAATATGACCTTTTGCCTTCCTGTCATCTGACGAAGCCACCTGTACACATACACACACACGCACGACATACTGGCCACCTACATCACGCCCGTCAGATAACGTAGGTCACATGCTACCACAAGTTACAGCCAACTTGTGAGTGTTTCCCCTCAGGCCCTGAAACACCTCCACGTCACTGAAGGGCTCTCTGATGTGTGACGGAGCAGATGTGGGATGGGAGGATATCATCTCTCAGGAGTGGCTTTAATGGAGGAGCACTCCTGCACATATGGACAGTGGCTGAGTTGCTGGGTGAGTTGTGTGGCTGTGCAGCGTTGACATACTTCCGCCCTAGTCCTACCGCCCTCTCATGTTAATGTTCAACAACTTGGCCAGCTGTAACGATACTTGTAAGATATGAGTAAGATATGACAGTGCTTCTTTCCCAAGGCCAGTGCATCATGACTAATCACAGTCAGAAGAGTTTGAGAACATGCTCACTCAGCTCTCATTAAAACAACTAAATGTTGTTTAGTTATTATGCTATCTATTATGTTAATTATTACATAATTGTAAAATTGTAAAGTAACAGCCACAAGTTCAACTGCTCATTATGGCAAATATCTAATCAGCCAATAACATGGCATCAACTCGGTACATTTAGGCATGTAGACATGGTCGAGACTGTCATTGTCCCACACAACTGTCTTCATAGTTTACAGAGAATTGTCTGAAAAACAGAAAATAACCAATAACGGCAGTTCTCTGGATGAAAATGCCTTGTTGATATCAGAGGTCAGATAAGAATTAAAAGACTTCTTCAAGCTGATAAGCAGGCAACAGTAACTGAAATAACCACTTGTTACAACCAAGGTATGCAGAAGAGCATCTGTGAATGCACTGTGTATTGAATCTTTAAGCAGATGAGCTACAGCAGCAGAAGACCACACCAGGTACCATAGGATATGACCTAAAATATAATAAATCATGTATAAAATGGTATAGCTGAGAAATATGTTCATTTGCACTAAAAAATTATAACAGCCTATAGCATATACTAGCCTATACTCCAATCAATGTTTTACAGTGACTCCCTCTTTAATTGATCAATTTCAACTGGGTAATGCTACAAATGTTTCCATTACAAAGTCTTAGCGACTTCTTAAATTTCAGTAGTGCAATTTAAATAACAAGCTTAAAGCCAACTAGAGCTCTAGCTGTCAAGAAATTGCAATGAAGTTAATAAACAAATACAGTCTTGGATTCACAATAGCTGGTGCAACACAGTGCAGCTACTGAGTTAACATATTTTGTCATTCAAAAGTCTGGCATGCTGATTAGATGAATATGGTGTTTGAAGAAAATACCCTCTTTCCTGCCCGACCTATTTTTAAGTTCAATCCCTAGACCCAGCTAAGAATAATTAATGGCTCAATCGTCCCTAAGTGAACTATACAGCAGTAATTATGACCATATGCTATTCCAAAGACTTTTAATTGCCTAATTAAAATCTTATTAAACTATTGGACAGAGATAGGGGACATTTTGAACTTAAGGTTCAGGGGAGTTAAATTCATCAAGCTTGCTTCTCCTCTGGGGCTTGTGACACAGGGTCAGAATTGTGGAATTTATCACAAGTGCTGAATTCCTAAAGCATCCCAAATTTAAAGCTATCAGGAACTAAGAATGTATTGATAGATTAATGTAATATATGGCTGTGAAAGTGGATGAGCATATTTCATCACCTCTGTCTTTGAAACCTATACAAGTGCTGAAACCAACCCTGTCTCAGAAGTGAAAATATATGAAATGATTTTCCATTTCATTCCATTTCCCCTCTGCACAAATTTCCATAACAGATGTGAAGCCAGCAGAAGCAGCTTGCTGATGAAATGTAAAGTAGCGGAGCTAGGTCTGTCGCCAGACCTGCTATTACTATCAACGTCGAAGTGGGTGAAAGAAGAGCAGCAGGGGCTCTGCGACGGGCCGAAAAGTGCTTTAATACCGTAAATGCCGAGGACAAAGAGAAGCAAATGAAAGGACAAAGACACCACCTTATCCTGCTGGTCACCTCATCGAACTCCAATCTTTATATTAACACTAGTAAGGAGGAATCAATCACTTCAGAGTCGCTAATCTCATCAGCAAAGTTCAACGTTCAGACTTGTGAGGGCGAGTTGCTTCTCTTATTTGCTTCTCCTTTATTTCTTGGCACGTTGGCCAATTCACATGTCCAAACAAAGGTAAACAGGGCTTAAAAAGCGCTTGCATCTTAAAAATATTCACGTATAGTCACTGCCATGATGTTTATAGAAGCTTGTACTTTCTCTCTGCACTTTTTGCCACTCTTCTGAAAGCCCCAGTGTAAGCTGATCCACTTTAAGGAAGGAGACTGCACTGTTGATCTTGCAGAAATGGCCTATTTCTTTTCTACAGTCTCTTGTACTGTTGTCACACCGATTGCAGTGAGAGGGAACACCCTACATCTCCCATTTCATTATGACGCACCTTTCAGGGACCAAAACTAACAAACAACCTGTTATTAAAAGCATTTTTCTCTTATTGGGGTTTTGGTAAATAATTTGACCCTTTTACGCTTGATCGCTTGTATGATAAACTATCCAGATATTCAAAATCAGTGTTCAAAAGCTGAAACTATTTTGACGGCGATGTTCAACAGTTAGATCTGCAAAACAAAAAGATGTTCCTCTTTACTCGGAAATATAATACTGCGTGTCCTGACATTTGGTGGAGTGGCACTAAAGAAAATCACTGCTGTTTACACCACAAATGTTTATAGTACTATTCATACTACAATAAATGTTTATTCTTTTATAACTACTGAGAGGAGGATGGAGTGACCTGCAAACAGTGCCTCGGCTTCAATCTTGAACTATTTATGAATTTGCAGTTTCAGTGAAATAAAAGAGTTTTCCACTTATAAACAAAATGTAAGAGGTTTGGTAATGATTATATTTATTTATGTTGCTAATCTGCAGCTTAAGAAGTTTACTCTACAGATGGAAGCAGGCTAAAGTTCTCACTGTCAGGAAACATCCTAACCATCTCACCCTCTCAAACTGTTGGCTGAGAGTAACAGCCTGTATCCGTGAGAGTGACCATATGCGCTCCAGCAAATGTGACAAATTCTTCGATGACTATTTTATAGCAGAAATAAAAGCACAGAGTAATATACTGTTCAGAGTACTGGATAAGATATTGAGGGCCTTTAGTTTATGAGGCTTCCTGCCTGCTGCCAGACACAGGTGAGAAACCGTTTC
Organism: Mchenga conophoros; assembly: GCF_057382185.1. NCBI lineage: Eukaryota > Metazoa > Chordata > Actinopteri > Cichliformes > Cichlidae > Mchenga > Mchenga conophoros. Next base: position 12,269,236 of record NC_140532.1, read on the forward strand.
AGCCCAGGCTGCTGAAAGTAGGTCAGGCCTGTTGAAACACTCAGTGCCATTCGAAATGTCTCCACTTGTTTGCAATAAAATCCTGTCTGCGTTTGCTGGAGTGAAATATCGACCACAATGCAGTGAGATAACAGCCATTCACCTCAGGTTCTGTACCGTGCTTCTCCTTGTTTACATCCACTAACTTGGTTTCTTTCAAAGATAAGCATGTGAAACACAAGTAAAGTTCAATGGAGTGGTACTTGTATGCACCTTTCCACTTTCCACTCTTTTCTTTTTTTTTTTTACTACAAGTCTCATTCAACCAAACACAAACATTTATAATACAACACTATCTATCACTATCTACGCGCTTACTAACTTTCACACTTCAGTGGATGCATCAGGGGCAACTCAGGGTACAGCTCTTGCCTAAGGATGCAACGGCATCCGAACCACTAACCTTACAATTTGTAGATGACCCATCCTATCACCCAAGTCACAGCTGCCCAACTAAGTATTCTGAGGCTGTTTGAATACAAGTTTTCATGTTTTAGAAGACACACTGAAAAATTCAAGTACTAAAAGCATAAAGTTATGCTGTCTGAACTGTCATATGGTGATGATGTCATAACATCCACACCTTTTATGACACTTGATGTCTCAGCCATTAACTGTAAACTTCCAAAACCAACAAACCATCATACACACCCATTTCACCATGTGACTGACCTGCTGAGTTATACAGAGGTGAGCAAGGGTCAAGGAACTGCATTCCCTTTGTAGCTCTCATTTTAGCTTTTGTTATTTAACTACTGTGGTAATGTTTATTCTAGTGCAACACTTTTAATGTCTCCCACGAGAAACTGCATGAAAATGTAGCATGTTATCCCCGTTTTTAAATGATTTCACATTTTACCATTCTATGATGGACGGCTTTTCACTCTTCCCAATAGTAAACTTTGTTTGGAACAACTTTAAATACATCTGATTCAGACTAAAAAGAGCAGCATGTTAGCAATAAAGTCAGAATAAGCTTAAATCTGCAGTACCAATTATTCCAGAGAAGCTGCAGCTCTTCCCTTCTGCTAGATGAGCCCTTGCATATATGCATGCGCTTCATATGCTGAAACAATAGGTCAGTGCTGAATTCTGGCATCATGCAGGATTTGAACTACATGCTGCCAAGTCTGGCAAGCTGAAAGTTCTCTGCTTAACCTTTTGAGCCCTACATATTATGTACATGTTGGCCAAACTCTTCCATTAAATTTTCTAAAGCCTAACAGGACTTCCTCCCTCTTACTTTTCATTTGTAACACTGAGTTATCCTACATGGTAGCCTATGGCACAGCTCACATGCACCTTCCCAGAAATACAATTACATTACAAAAACATTTGGTAGTAATATACCATTTGTTTCACTTATAAAACAAAATGCAATAGACTGTAAATGTATCAAGTTTGCTCATTATAGTGTGCCACAGCTTATAGTCAGCCTTTTTCTCCAATCAGTATATACACTCAAAATCAGATGTCTTTCTTTCTGTAACAATAAGCGACTATTTCATTGGGAACTTGATATTAAGGGTTTCATTAATGCAGAGACACGAAAATTATAAATGTCCACAAAGTGAGGACTCAACACAGTACTATAAATTATACTTTTTTTTCCTACTTGGACAGCTTTAAACTGAAAGGTTATTATCAGATTTTTTTGTCAGCTGTCACCGAAAAAATGTTACCATCCCGTGTTTTACAAGAATAAAAGATTAACTTTTAATTATTATTTTTTTGACTCCTGAGATTATTTAGCATATGTAAAGGAGTTGCCAAATAAAACCGAACAACCATAAAAAAAACCACTATATGCTTGGAAAAAGCAAAGTGAACCTTTTGAACCATAGAAGTCAAGTTTGTGGACAGTTCAAAAACGAAGTGATGTGCTGCATTTGCATTTGCTGCCCGTGTAAACTCATGGATCGTTCGATCAACAACAATCCATTGAAATATTTAACCTCGCTAAAATTGATTAGGCTGGTGTGGCATCCATGAAAGGGCGTAAACAAAACACGGCGGCTGTTGCCGCTTGATGTCCGCAGCAAGAAGCTGCACGCATTCCAGTAGCTTAGAGGCTTACACACAAGCTCAGGCTATAGGCCACTGGGCAGAGAGCTGCACCCATCCATCACTGTGTACAAATGATAAAAGGCTCAGAACGTCCACTTCTCCAAATGGCCACAGACCAGCTTTTACCGAATGTCAAGAGCATCAAGGCTAAAAAGCATATTGTAAACCTCACAGATCGAACATGCTGGTGACCTTCAGTCCTTTTTTTAAATAGACAAATAAAGCAATTCTGAACAAAATGCAATCAACCAAACTTTCAGTCTAATGAATATTGATTATGAATCTAAAAGAATACTGGAATGAAAACTATCACTTAAACCATAAGAATAATAAAATTTAGTTAAAAAGAAACATTGTCAGCATATAATAAATGAGAAATGTAATACTTCCAAAGCTTTTTTGAAAATCCCTAGCTAGAAACAAAGATAGCCCAGGGAAAGGCGTGTTCGTCCGAGCAGGTGTAATCAAGTTCATGTTCACGCTGTAATTATCTATTGTACATTCTGTATAAAATGACACCTATGAGAACTGTTTATAGCCTAATCCAATCGTGTGGAAAGTGATTTAGATTTACAATACCAAGAGCTGAAGTAGCAACTAGTGATTGTTCACCAGTAGCGATATGACTGTAAATCTGATTATTGCTAAACTTTTATTTAAGTATCCACAGCTCTTAACATGACAGGAATTGTAGACTTTTCCTTCTTTTATTCGGGCCTTCCACTTGAAGCAAAAGGCATGTTTTGAAAGGCTTATCGCTCTTCAACAACACATTCAGTGAGATTCAGGGAAGTCCACTAACAATGACCAAAAACCAAGTTCTCTAAACCGAGCTCATGAGAGTACACAAATAATGACGAATGACTCCTTTTCCTGTGCTTGTAGTCATACTCGTTCAGTTGTGTCTTATCTCTAGTGTTAACCCTTAAGATTCAGTGATTTAAAAGTTAATTTTTGACCTCTTTATCTGGCGAACAAACCACATTAAAAAGTTTTTGTGGGGGGTAGTCTGTATTCTTTATATGGGGTCCGAGAGTGGGGCAGCTGCCACCCACATCAAGTGACCTCACTTAGTACCGATCAATAGCAAGCTGCGCATTCCTAACGTGAAGTATTCAGCCATCACTTAAACGCTGGTATCCTAGTCATCCGAGCTATCTTGAGAATCCGTCACTACAATGATATTTGGGTTAAATTCCAATCATTGAGATCCAATATCCCAGACGACCAGATCTGACCTATAAGGGCAGCGAATCTGGTAAACCATACGGGGGAGATGAGCTCTTGTCAATCAAGAGTATCTGCCTATAGGCTGCTGCTGATCCAGATACTCAAGGTCACACTTGTCAAGCCAGCACTGCTCAGTTTAGATTCAACTTCACATGTTTGCTCTTTACTGTTTTTATCCTCGTGCCCTTTTTTTATTTGCCCTTTAAATCGCAAACACAAATCGTGCACACAGCAAATATATGGCCCAACACTGATCCTGTGGCTTGATGATTTAATGGATGACTGACTGACTCTTCTACTTAACTAGAAAAGTATAATCAGGGGATTAGCAAACTATCAGATGACAGAGCTCAGTGTGCTTGCCTGCAGGTACAGGGGTATGTTAAAAATTGCTTCAATTCTACTGAGTAATTTTTAACAACAACAACAAAAAAGAATAATCTAACAAACATCCCAGTTCATGACATCTTAAAGCCAAATTGCTCTGAGCAGTCAGTTAAGGCAGAACTGCAGTGCATATAATAAGGACCCTTAAAGTTCACGTAGCTCCATGTTTGCACCAGCGTGTGCTCGAGATACAATCGAAGCCCTGACATGTCTGCACGGCGCCCAGCTGGATTCGTGTAGGTGGGAGCTGATGTCATGGAGAGATGGAGGTGAAATGGTGTGTTACTAGAAAGTTGAGCCTTTTCACTGTGATGTCAGAGAAGCGCACATTTCCGCACCTATTTCACAACGTGAAGGTGCTAAGGGATGGTTTATTATTTTGCAGACAAGAAAGGACTAAATTAGGAAATTCAGCAGATAACATCAAGCCATGTTTTTTTTCAGTTGAATTTACAGATAATGTGGAAAAAAATCCTATTATCTATAATGATGAAGCACATTCCCGTAAACCAAAAAAAGGTCAAATTTTCATTTAGGCTTATAAAAATAATAGGCAGATAACAGGAACATTCAAGTTTCTCTTAACAAACATCCAGTAAACCCAAGAGGCTGCTCTGTAGCTTGTCTCTGACGTTACCATGAGCCAAGCAAGTGATTCATCTCATTATTTATAAACTATAAGATGTAAAGTCAGTGATTTGATGCATGAGCTGGGACAGGATAAACAGCCTTGTTTTGCTTGGATCACTAACAAACCAGAAAGAGAAGTGGACAAAAAGCAAGGCCAGAAGACATTTTAATACTTGAAACAGTTTAATATGCAGATACCTGATAAACTGAGCTCTGTGCAGGATTGTTTAGATTTAGTCAGGGTACTGATTTTTTAGAGTTTAAGCAATCCCATCACTGAAAAAAGTATTTCTTTATGTATTTTTATGCCCCGATAAGACCCAGTGACCACAGAAGTAGTCATCAGCAGTGTTAGTTGCTGTGAGCTTGAACTTCACCTGCATGCCGAACAGCTTCAACCCCTCCAGATGTCTGGAGGCCTCTCTAGACCTAGAGCCAGCACATCTATAACTGTCTCCTGCACTGCCCGGACTCTAGTGGATAACTGCCAGAAAGAAAGCAGAGATGCAGGAGGATCTGAGCCCTGCAGCCACTCATGCTGCACAAAAAGTGCTGAAAGAGGCCATAGGATGGCCTGTGTACTCTGTCTTAATATATCTCATCTTCAATCCGATCTGATGAATTATTCAACCAGAGCTATCTACTGTGCCTCTCACCTAAAACATCTGCCCTGCCAGCCTGTCTGCCAGGTCCGGCTTACACTCTGCTCTGCCACAGGAAGCTTTTAGTCTACTGCTGTCCTGTGGGCTCTGTTGCATTTAACCCCTTTGCTCCATTTCTGTTTCCATCTCTCGGACCGCAGGCGTAGAGAGGAAAAGAGATCATGTTACTGTGTCAGAAAACAGGATCAATCTATAAAAGGCCTTCTGTTTTTTTTGTTTTTTAAAAAACAAAGAAATACAGAAGTAGCTTTGCTACAACTATGCAACCATCCAACTGTCGCACATGACTCATCGTCATTTCAATATATGAAAGCAGAAAGTATTCTGAAAGGTCACACTCAAGAGCCAAATTCAACATAATTGGCAATAAAGACTGAAGACTGATGATCTATTTAATTAGCAACCCACAACTGTTCATGTGCTTCATAAAGTTAAAGTCAACATTTTTCAGGGCAAAGGACTTTCAGACACCTCAAAACAACCAAGCAGGGCCTACATATTCACATAAGAGTTAGCTAACTAAAATCACACCTGCACTCTCATAAAAATTGATCAACAGATTTACAACAAAGTGTGTAATATTTGAGCTCTGTGCAACATGACACATGAGAGGCGAGAGTGCCTTTTGCAGTGGGCTACATTGTACTATTTGTGTCCAAGGTTAGAGAAGAGCAACTATGTCAGTTAGGTGTTTCAGCCAATGTCCATCGAATATGTCTCTGTAAAGTAAGTAATCACAATGTTAAAAGACAGCATGTTTACAAGGAGGGGCAATCAGACGTGTGATTGGAGAGCTGCCGCAGGAATGTCTTTAAGGGTCAGTGGCACCATTAGCAGAGTAAAGGGCATAACCTGGAATGCTTAGAGATATCAAATCACGGCTACGGGGGAGGGACAAGTTGCCAAACAAGGCTCGGCCGGAGGCTGATTCAATCATCAGAGCTACTCCCGCACTTACATCAGGATGGACACAAACAAATTCAACCACTAACAGTGACATGATGTACATTTCCTGTATGTGATCCAATAGCCGATGCGTTCTTTTTATAGCTTTACGTTTTAAAAAACAGCTTTATAATGAAACATGCACGAGGAACAGGTGCGAGGTGATGAGTGACGGAAATATACCCTGAAATGGGAATTTTGCAACTCTCACACCAGCAAGTAGGAAATGCTGACACGTGTGTAAGCATACTCCACATAGTTTTGTAAAGCTGTTTCAAATGATTGTGTACAGTTAAAATAGAGCGCTGCACGTACAAGACAAGGTCCCGCAGTACTTCCTGTGGATGTGACGTTTTTTCGATGCGTGTTACATGAGGGTTAAAAAGGCACGTGTGGGTCTAGGAGATGCTGACGTGAGAGCACTGATCTGGCCATGTTCCATGTCCACAGTCATTTCCCACACCATGGCACAGCACTAGACTGGGAATAAACAGAGAAGCCCGCTGTGCTCCCAGAATGCATGTTTGCAGAGTTCCCATCAGTGAGTACACAGTAATAGGACTCCCTGAAGGCCTGTGTTTAACCTTTAGGTTACAAGTGGCTGGCCCTTCTCTTCTGTACCCCGGCCATAAACCCTTTTTTGTCTTGCTTTCAACAACACTTAGAAAAACGTAAAGGAAGTCAGATAAAATCACAACATCTAAAGGACATGTGACGTGATTAAAAAGTCCAGAACAGCTAGTACATGGACTGTGCAGCGAGACTAGTCTTGGTCAGACTCTGAGTTTGAACTGTTAAGGCATTACAGACGATTGCCGACACTCAGGAAAAGAAACCGAATAATCTGAGATTTCCTGACCACTAAGTAAACTCCACCTGCTGATGAGAATCGTGTAACTTGACCTAAAGTTACCAAAATCTTCACTTTCTATTTTATTTATTTTACTTGAGGGCTCATTTTCAGGAACATCTCTGTAAGAAACACCATGAATGCAAAAGAATACCTGAGGTTACTGCAGTAAGTATAGATCAGGGATGTCATTGGGCAACATTTTGGATGAACACATCTCTTAAAAATATTTTTCGCAACTGCTGAGAACATACATATAGTACAAATGCTGTACATAGCAGACACGCATATGCATACTTTATGTTGGGGCAAGAGTCAACCTGACAATATAAACAGATGAAGGAGGATGAGAGCAGCCTAAAGCTGAGAAAATACCCCTGGGATGTGCTGACAAACAAGAAATGTGAACGTGGGGCCAGCACGGAGGATTAGCTGTGGTAAAACAGTGTGATGCAGTATGATTAATTTCTTCTTTGTCTGTTCTCCACAATGCAGATTTAGTAATCAGCAACAGGTTGCTTGTTGCTTTGAGCTGCTACCATTGACAGCCCACAGTTCCACCTTGCTTACACTACTTTGAGCAGACTCGATGCAGCACAGCAGCGCCTCGAACACACTTTCAGTCTGCAGAGGAATGTTTCAGCAGCGTTCAGGTCAAGGCAGGCTCTCACTGCAAGCAACAACCACCATGTCATAAATTTAACTTTTTTGTGAAGTCTGGATTTTAGCTATTGATATAACAGGCACCATCCTTTACCAACGAGCCAAAGCCTCTCTGACAGCATCATACAGGCAGCTCATTGTCGAGGCCGCCGGCATCCAGAATGCAACTGCCAGCTGTTTTCTTTGTGGATCAAACCAAAAGAAACAGCAGGCCAAGGTCAGCACAGACAAGCTTTTCTCCTACAGCAGACAGACCAATCTCCATATAGCGGGCCAGAAAAAACGTCGATTGCTGCCACAAATGTGATAGCACTGTTGATTATATTCCACCCTCTTGTGGAATAATCCGCCATTCTTGAAAATTCATGAAAGCTCGCATTTATTCCCGTTCTGCTGCTGGGTGTTTGTTGATCGCTTGAGAATCTGTGTCTGCGTGCAAGATTGTTTGTGAGGGTTATCTCTCATGTCCCCTGTTGGTAGATAGATGCTAGACAAACACAGATAAGCTTTTAAGGAGGATATCAAGTTTTCCTGAGGATGTATCCTGTAAGATCACAGTGATTCAGATTGTTTTATGGTAAAGTTTCCCTCCACTCCAAAAAGTCCACTCCAAAAAATAGCCTGGATGTTTTGAATGACCTTTACTGTGCTGAATGATAAACATACACCTAAAAGAGAACATGATTGTACGCTCAGCCAGCTGCAGTAAAATATGCAACTTAAAAAAAAGCTTATGGGGAAGCTTGAAACCTCCAAAGTTCACAACCGGAAGTTATTCTAGTCAGACGGCACTATTTCCATATTTATTGAGCCTTTTTATATTAGGGAAATGAAATAAACGTGATGTAAGAATACAAAAGACAATATAATACACAAGTTATTTTTAAATGCAACATAATAAAACTAAAGCTCACTCCAATAGGGGAAAATCAACCATATCCTTCTACTGATTGACTGCTAACCACATTTCTGACAGTTTGCCATTAGTAGATTGTTTTGCCAGCAGCATGTCAGTGAGAACATTATTTGATGTTTCTATATGCTATCACACAAAATTCCAAAAAAGGATTCCAATTTCAATTGGAAAAGTACATGCTGATGATTCTGTTCTTTCATCTGATTTCCCATACCCTTCTTGATTTACAAAAAGTAGCTTGGAGAGGATGCAGGGGTAATTGAACCCACATTTCATACCCTCTGCCTGCAAATAGGAGCCCAAACCCCCAGACACAGGCTCACTCCTGAAGAGCTGTGCCTCAGCATAAAGACGCTAGAGACAGCCGATACATGCCAAAAAGTGTTAAAATGTAACACACCCAGGCAAATACCTATTATTCTAAGGGAAATGAGTCCAAGATCAACATCACTTAATGCATGGGTATCTCCTACATGTTTAGGAGATAGAACAATGACCCACAAATACGAACACACTGCACACACATGCATGAGGCTGCACTCAAAGTGGGTTTTTAATGACCCCATTGCCCTTCTATCACCTTACGATAAAGACCTAGTGGAGAGGATGGTGGTCTGTCTCATGTCAACTCACACCCACTTTTCCTTTTAAAGAGAGAAGCTAACCTCACATGGGCTCACTCATAAAAACATCATAATTCTCCAACAGGCAAATGATGGGTTATCCTAGCATTGTTTTAACAGGTAACCAGAACTGCAGCGCACTCGCATCAATGATTCATGCAGCCACGGCACCACGCAGTTAATGAACACAAGGGTAGTCATTGTAACACCATTACTTACGCTCTGTCCCAGTCAGCTGTTAAACAGAAACTCACGTCAGATCTAAAACAGCTTTCCTTTAGGTGGCCCACAGGCAGATCAGTCCGTCTTTCAGGGGGGGACGTCTGAAGAAAAAAAATCCACAGGTACAGAGAAGTTTAAATCTCTCTCAGATGACAGCTCTGAGTCCACACGTCCACACTCTCCCTCTGTCTGACACAGTCTACTACAGCCTGCCCCCTGGCCACTCAACAGACTGCAGCTCCGCCCACACACAGTCACAAGAGGGAGGGAGGTACACTTCTACAAGTCTGATGTTGACTCATTTTTTCTTTTTTTTTTTAAATCCAGCAACCTTCTGCACTACTTTAATGACTCAGAGTAAAATAGAAACACTCACATTATCCTGCATGGGGAACGTTAGCAATGAAGATCAAAAAGAACACATAAGCAATAGTAAAAGACAGATAACAGATCTAATATTAACCACAAAGACAGTAAACTATTAACATCAGATTTATATTTTTTTACTTAGTATGCATATCCTAACATTCCTCTTTAGTGTGAACTTAAGAAGACGTTCTTGGCATTTTTGCCCAACATCATTTGTTTTTAAAAATTAAAATAAATACACTAATGTCCTGTCATTTTCTGGTCATTACATTTTTGGCTGTGCTTTCAAAGAGAATTCCTACAATGTTGTGAAAACATAAAGAGAGAATACAACAGCAAAAACTATTTTTTTGGACAAGACTCCACTGATACGAGTAACATATAGAAGCTTCCTTACTAGTTATAGTGACACAAAAGCAGATTGGATTTCAACACTTATAATCTCTTAAATATGTAAATCTTAAATATGTTAATAAGTAAATATTAAAGCTAGAATGTGCAGCCTTTAATGAATCTGTATTCCTAGTCTTTTATTTGGAAATTTAAATTCCTGAATAAAAATCTAGCCATCACAAACTTTTGATAACAAATAGAACAACAAAGATCCTCACTAGTGTTAATTGAGATGTGGTAAACTTGTTTTTGCAGCTCGCCCATCTTATTATTAGTAGTAATACTTCTTTCTAATAGTCATTCGGATCTTGAGACAGTGTCTGTTCAAAACAAATACCTCCCAACCACAGCTACAGCTTCTTTTATTTCAGACTTAAACCTCCGTGAAGTAAAATCTGACGATCAAAAGGAACACTTCTTTCTCTTTGGATGGCATATCTGTGAAACATGTCACTAACACGCAGCTTCGAGCATGAGGGTTCACTTGTTTACGTCTTGGCATCGAACATTCTTTTCATTTTCCAAGTTAATCATCAGAAATCTGACAGAAATGTCTAGAATTTTATCATGTAGCCACAGCATTGCAACAAAAGCATTCTTCAATGCCTCCTACATATTTAAAACTTTAAAGCAGCATTAGTCCTTTTGCATGCTCCAACAGTAACCGTTTCGTGCTTATTTTAAAGTCCTAGGACTTAATGTAAATCAGTGAGAGCCGAGATCCACTGAACTTAAGGCTACATGAGAGGCACGTGAAGAAGAGAGTCCTGCATGTGAAGCTGAGCCACATACCAGTTCTAAAATAATACACACAACAGTAGCAAGGGCAATGTTTTCAGGCCATGACACTGAAAGTACGACAGAGGTGATGCAAAGTCTTAGAAGAGGCCTTTTCATTACTTGTAAAGGGGACATCAGACTCCAAAGAATCACCTCTTTTTGTACTTTATGAACAGAGCTCTAATAGTTTTCTTAATATATTAATAATAATCATGATTTTTACAATGTATACTAATATGCTGATACCTCAGGTTTGTTTGAAACATGCTAATAAATACACATCAAAGTATTTAAAAAGTCTAGTCGAAGCGAAGTGTTACCAAAAAAACTTTACATGCCTGCTCCAAAAATATTTGCAGGGTAAATAGAGAGAAGTGTAAGATAACAGCATGTTGAGACGGGGACGCCTGTTTCGAAAATAGCATATGCTAATTATACACTTTAGGCAACTGCTAAGGAGGGCGATGCGATGCCAAGTTTGAGATGTTGGGACTCTGAATTTCAGCTCAGTGTTCTTTTACGAAGTCGACTCCACACTGAGGCCGTAGCGAGGATACTCACTCACCTATTTATAACTTACGTCTACTGGATACCTCCCTCAGATTAGTGGCACACCTCTTGTTGAGCTAAACCACCTGCTACTGCCATGCAGCGGACAGTTTCAAACAATCCGTAGGACTTCTCTGACAGATGTCTAAACACATAGAGCAGACCAGTCAAACAGATACAAACTGGCCCAGTTAATGCGCGTGCCCTGAAAATGTCACTTTTCATTGCGTCTGCTTTATGACTTCAACAAAAACGGCACTCCTGCAGTTAGCAATTAGCAAACACAGAAACGCTCCTCTGTGCGAAATGGTTAACTACCACAGAGGAGGCTATGAGGACATTACTCAGGGATGGTCGGCCATAAGCTGCTTTTGGAATTAGGTTAAGCATAAATATTAAGGGAAAGAAGACACTGGAGTACAAAGTTTGAGAAACTGAGTGAATAATTCCTTGTTTTTATCTATTAATATTCTGAAAGGGCAGTTGCATTATTATTATTATAGGGTTTTAGGTTAATATTTATGTGTTAAGAATAAAACTGATATCGCTTACTGTTTACATACAAAGACTGATCATGGGATTGAAATCACATTAGCGTCACTGTCACATCACAGGGAGTGTCAACCAAGAAAGAAGCCCCATGCTCCAAAACTGACACCCACAAGCTCGACTGAAATTTGCAAAGCTTTTATGGCAAGACAAGACAAAGTTTAAGCCATTTGGCTACAATGACAGGAGGTATGTTTGGAGGAGCAAGGGTGAGGCTAAGTTTGATTATCAAGCACGGTAGTAGTAGCGTCATGCTTTGAGGCTGTTTTGCTGCCAGTGACAATGGTACATTACACAAAGTGGATGAAATGAGGAAAAAGGACTACCTCCAAATTCTTCTGCTTCACATCAGATCAGGAGGTAGACAGCTCAAACTTAGACACAGTTAGGCGTTCCGTCTGGACAATGACTCCAAACACAGATCATAACTGGTTTTGCAATGGATAAAAGCAGGCTAACATTAAGCTTCTGAAGAGGCCGCCCCAAAGCAACAGCCTCAATGTTATTCAAAATTTTGGGTCTGTGCCAGGAAACTTCAAAAGTTTCAAAGAGATCTACCAATTCTGGGAAGAACCATTTGTTAAAGGCCATTCAAACAAATGTTAGTGTTGGTATATGTAACATTTTGAGCCTGTTTGGATCAGAGAAATCCAAAATAAATGTAAGATTAATCATCCAGTTCTTTTTTTTTAAGTCATTAAAGATACATGCTGTACAGTCATTCCACACTGGAAAAAGAACAGTTCAAAGAAATAATTAAAAGCACAAAATTACCATGACATTCATGCCCATGATGAGAGTATGTAAACCACAACTGTATATGGTAATGAAAATATTGTTCAGAGCGTATTACTCAGCAACTACGGTGGACCACATTTTGCATAAATTAACCAGAAGCAATCTACTGATTGTTGAAAATCTCAAAATAGCTGGAAATGTTTGATGAAGCAAATAAACCCTGACATCTTGGAGAAGACCCATGCAGTTAGTTTTAAGTTCGATAACATTAAGCATGTGATACATAATGAGCTTTTCTGATTCCAGAAGACCACTTGAAAATGCAAGTTTGATCATTCTCCAGCCTCTGCATGTTTCACACACAGCAAGCAGAAGTGCTGACAACTCATTCTATATAAATGAATAACTGCAGAGGAATTACAGCGCTGCGATAAGCCCTCGTGTTTCACATATTAGTTTAATGGGAACACACCAGATAGCAGCACTTAAGAGTCACTGAGGCTGACAGAAGCGCTGAAGACAGCTGAGAAACACCGGCCCCCAACTCTGTTTCAGTGTTTGTCAACGCAGTGCTATCCAATGTGTTGAAACTCCGTAACTGTGCAAAGCATGTGATAGAAAAATGTGACAGACAAAAACCAAACTGGCTAACTTCTTCCTTACTGTACGCCGTTATTTTAGCGGCTACATTTTGTCAGAATAATACCTTTTTATGCCGAGGCTACTTATGACCTTGTGACAATCAAATGCTTGGCTTCTGCTCAAGCCAAGCATTTAACAAACTTTTTTTTTTCAATAAGAAGAAAGCACCTAAGATCTCCTGAGACCTTCACTTTCAGCAATAAAAGTGTTGTTAACATGAGCTGGAAAATATTTCACCTTTAGCGAAAACACTGCTGTGCATCTTACAGGTTGTCAGCAGTTGCATAGTAACAGCAGGGCCACGGCTGGCACTTGCTTCAAGCATCTGTTCAGTGCTACAAACTAAAAGGAAAATTCCAGTCAACAAAGTTGTGAAGCTACTAAAGTCACAACTACTCAGCTAAGGCCTTTGTTTGTCCTCATACCACTTATATTAGCACAGCTTTGACACCAGGTCAGGCGATGATCTGGCAAAGTTCGACAGCTCTTTGTTGTTAAAAATCCTCTTACTGCAGTCTGACGGTAACAGCAATAGTTTGTTCCAAATCTTCATTAAACCCATATGATGTTTACACAAAGAACAATTCTCAAACAGAAGCTTTTATGGAGCGCCAAGCTCTTCTGTTTGATTTACATTTTGCACTTTACACAACGCTAAGCTCCCTTCTCTCTGTCAGGAACTCACGACACTCAAGACTGTTTCTTGTCAGCACAAAGCCTGACATATTTACTACAGCTGAAAGTCTGGGATCTGCACAAGAGTTTCAAATGACTTTTTTCTAGTTTGCACAAGGTATGGATGCATAATGACAGACCTACTAGCGGACTGCTATTTGCTATTAGGGTATCATAGTTGTTGAAAGAGTGGATAAATTCGGGTGAGACTAAATAAATTGGGGCAGGTGGTGAAAAAAGAAGGAAAGAAACAAAACAGTAAGTAAAACAAAACAAGACAAAAATAAAAACAAAACTGAAACAGCAAACATTACTAACTAAAGGACAATTTAACACTGAAACATAAAGAGTAACACTAAACACGATGACAGAGACAAAAGACATAGGAACAAAACCACGTCTGAAATGACCAAGCAAACCACAATGACAAAGACAGTCATAAGACTCAGACTTGAACTTGGGCCCCAGTCACACAGGCCTAGAGGTTGGTCATTGACTTCCTGGCCACCACTCCTTGCTATGGAAAAATGTGTATTTCCAACTGCTTGGTGAGTGGTTGCAGGCAGTCACTGTGATAGCCACTAAAGCCCACAAACCTAGAGACCACTCAGTGACAGCCCTCCACAATCTCTGGCCACCACTCACCAACCAGTTGGGAGTAGTAACTCTACTTTAAATCTCAGCTTGTTCTAATTTCTTTACATATACCAAACCTGGTGTGGTCAGACCACACCAGGCAAGACCCTAGGTGCAGGCTGTGTAAAGATGCCCCTGAGATAATCCAACACATAACAGCAGGGAGCAAGATGCTAGCAGGCAAGGCATACATGGAACGCCATAACCAAGTGGCGGGCATAGTATACAGAAACACCTGTGCCGAATATGGCCTGGAAGTCGCGAGGTCAAAATGTGACTTCCCCCCAAAGGTGGTGGAGAATGAGCGAGCTAAGATACTGTAGGATTTCCAGATACAGACAGAAAAAAAATGGTGGGGCTAACCAAGCAGACATAGTGGTGGTAGGCAAACAGAAGAAGACGGGCGTAGTGATAGATAACTGTTCCGAATGACAGCAACCTCAGGAAGAAGGAACACGAGAAACTTGAGAAAAACCAAGGGCTCAGAGAAGAGCTCAAGAAGATGTGGAGGGTGAAGGTGGTCCCAGTGGTATTTGGAGCACTAGGTGCGGTGACTCCCAAGCTAGGCGAGTGGCTCCAGCAGATACTAAGTATTGATATAGCTAAGATACTGCGCAGGACCCTCAAGCTCCCAGGCCTCTGATAGAGGACCCAAGCTTGAAGGATATATAGATATATATATAAACTCAATTAATGTTTGCATTTGTAATATTTTTAATTTAAGCAAATATGAGCTAAACTATACAGAAAAGTACCAGCAAAGATGACACAGTTTGATGCGCAGCTGAGGTGACTGATTCATTTTCACATCCAATGTGATGGGAGCAGCATGTCAGATGGTGGGAGATACCCAGCATACGATCAATCACACTCTCTTCAGACACACCTGTGAATGTGGGATGTTGCGATTTTTCCTCCGGTGCTTTGTGTGTTTGGGGAGAAAAAAAAATTGAAGCTGTGATGGCTCAGTATGACACGACTACAGGCATGACTCCACCACCTCTCACATGAAACTCACCAGCAGAGAGGGTTTGTGGGATGAGTGCCCTCTGGCAGGAGGTGATGCCAGTGAACAAACCCTGGTGCGTGTGTGTGTGTTTGATAGAGAAAGAGCTTTCGAGCGGCCCGTGTGACTCACCCTGGTCATTAAAGTTGCATACATGGTTATTTCCCCTGTGTCACCATCTTATGCATTACTCACTTATCTGAAACTGCTACCAAAGGTTCCCAGCATTAACGGTCACACGGTTAACCGATCACCGCAATCTACGTGTACCTTCCCACATTATGACCTTTGTCACAACATGTGGCAGTTTCCTCCGCTAATCCTTTTCCAATCTTCATCTTTTTAAAAAGAAACAGTTTGTTAAAGCGGGGCAAACGGGCGCACCTCCAGAGCAACTGGGTCAGTTTCAAATCCAACAGAGCAAGAGGAACAGCTCGAATGCTCCTCAGGTGGCCCAACATATCCATGGCAGCGGCTCAACTTTCCTGTATTTTCCACCTCAGGTCTCCCTCCCCCACACATACACCCCCCTCCCACTACCACATACAGTAACAACCATGTCCTACAATTGAGGGAGGATAATCTGCTCTTGACACAGCCAGAAATTTGATTTAGCAGCCACGAGTTATCACAACTCATGTCATAGAGTAAACTGGTGGGAAATATGACCTTTTGCACAGTCAGTGATTTTTCTGGATTATTTATACTGAGCTAGATGTTCTTTTAATATAAGTAGTTATACTAAGTGATTGTAGGCGATGCTGTAAATCAATGATCAGGACAGCCAGAAATATCAGACTCTTAAAGCAGCTCTTTTAATGTGATTTGGTATCTTTTATTGTATGTATTAATCTTATTTAATTCACTTGTACATTTGTATAGTTGTATCGGTGATATTTTAGATCTGTTTTTATTGTTAGCTACTATTCTAAATGCTGCTTGTACATCCACACCTTGAACATCTGATATGTAATGGCAAAAAAGGATTCTGATTCTGACTGATAAAATACAAAATACATGGTCATTTTTACAGATCTTTCTTGAGTTTAGATATCAGTATATTGCAGTATTAAGACTGCAACACAGTCAGATGGGTTGACAGAAGTTTAAACGCATATATTTTGATACAATTTTAACATTTTTTCAAGCAAAAACAAAAAAATTTAAAAAGGTTTGAGCTTCTTGCATGAGATTTTTGCTTTTTTCTTTTATTCTTACTTATAGGAAATGATTTAAATGATAGTAAATCTAACATCTTCGCATTCTGAACTGTAAATTAAAAATGATTTACCTTTTAATTACATTTATACAGTTTTAAGTTTTTTAATACAGTCCTGATCAAAAGTTTAAGACCACTTGAAAAATGTCAAAAACTCATATGTTGCAAGGTTGGTCTTAACAAGGTTCCAAGTAGAGCTTCAACATGCAGCAAGAAGAAATGGGAGCGAGACAAAACATTTTAGAATAGAGAATAGAGTAGAATATACCTTTATTATCCCACAAATTAGAAATTTATGGCAAGGGGAATATAAAATATAGAAGGAAGACACAAAGTAGTCCTATATACACAAGCAACTGAAATTCGTATATGTACAAAGATATATTTTTATTATTACAGATATATTAAAACAGGCTGTTTTGCAGCTGACAAAAAGTTTAGGACCACATGCCTTTAAAAGGCCAAATCTGTCCAAAAATGTGGATTCACTCTCATTTTCTGCCAGATAGTCACATTGTCATGACATTCTGATAGCAAAGGCAAAAAAACGTTCCCTTTTTGAAGTGGTTGTTGAACTGCATAAGCAGGGTCTCTCACAGCACGCCATCACTGCTGAGGTGGGAGGCAGAAAGACAGTCATTTGGAATAGAACAAAAAAGTCAAGTGGAAGACCCCAAAAAATTTCACCAGCACTGAGCTGGAAAATCCTATTGGCTGTTGGTCAAGACACTGGACGATCCTCGACCCAAAGTTACTATTGCCGACTGCAGCCCCATAACCATCGTGGGGCATCTGAGACTGAAGGGCTTTAAAAAACAAAAGTGTCTTCAAAGGCCTCATCTCCTTGAATGCCACAGAACTGACCATTTGGACTTTACAAGAGAGCACCAAACATTGGACATTGAAAGGTGGAAAAAGATTTTATTCTCTGATGAGAAAAAAATTAACCCTGATGGTTTCCAACATTACTGGCATGATAAGCAGATCCCACCTGAGATGTTTTCTACACGTGGAGGGAGCGCCATAATGGTCTGGGGTGCTTTTTCCTTCAGTGGAACTATGGAGCTTCAGCAGGAGCAGGGGCGTCAAACGGCTGCTGGCTTTGTCAAGATGTTGCAGAGAGCATCTCTCATGACTGAGGGCCCTCGTCTTTGTGGTAATGACTGGGTTTTTCAGTAGGACAACGCTACAGTACACAATGTCCACAGGACAAGGGACTTCTTCCACTCTTTTGGACCATCCTGCGTGTTCCCTGGTCTAAATCCAATCGGTAACCTTTGGGAATGGATGGCAAGGGAAGTTTACAAAAATGGACAACAGTTTCAGACAGTAGATGCCCTTCCTGCTGCTGTCCTCACCACTTGGAGAAATGTTCCCACTCACCTCAAGGAAACACTTGCATCAAGCATGCCACAACAAATTTTTGAAGTGATCAACAATAACATCGTAGATACTCATTACTGAGTTCATGTTTGAAACTTTGATTTCTGTTTTTTGTTTTTTTTTGGGGGGGGGGGGGTTTACAGGTTTTTTTTGGAGGTGTGGTCCTAGAACTTTTGATCAGCTGTAAAACAGCTTCTTTCAGTTTAAGAGTTGTTTTCAATAAATTGTATGCTCAAAAATGTTTTGTCTCACTCCTATTTCTTCTTATTGCATGTTGAAGCTCTACTTGGAACCCTGTTAAGATCCAACCATGCAACATATGAGTTTTTTGCCATTTTTCAAGAGGTCTTACAGTTTTGATGGGGACAGTATAATGAATTAATTAACAAAAAAAAGATATACACATATTTCTGAAAGACTGCAAACAAACTGCATTCATGTTTCCCCATATTAAATAAATGAGGTGTTCTGGATACCACCTTCAAATCTTCCAGGGGATACACCAAGGTCTTCTCAAGCCAGCCAAAAGATACAATCTCTTCAGTGTGTCCTGGGTCTGTCCTGAGGCCTTCTCCTAGTGGAACACACCCAAAACACCTGATCCAAGAAGCATCCAGGAGGAATCTTGGTCAGATGCCCAAATGAACTCAACTGTCTCTTTACAAGTTCTAGTTCCAATGAAACAGGGGTATTAAAAATGTGTCCATGTGGCCAAAATGGCCCGACAGAGGAACCAGTCCACTGCACTGGATGGCTTGGAAAAAAATGAGGGAAAACTTTTTAAACAAGCCACTTGATTGCCATTGCAGCAGCATGGTTGCTTGGTGGTTAGCATTAATGCATCACAACAAGAAAATCCTGGGTTTGAACCCTGAGTGAAGTTTTATATGTTCTTGTTGTATTTTCTTCGGAAGCTCTTGTTTCTCCCACCATCTCAGATAGCGCTATCTATCTCAGGCCAGAACACTTGTGAAAAAGATTATTAATCTCATTAGGGTTTTTTCTGATTAAATAAAGGTTTAATTAAAATCAAACGGCATCCTGTCATGACAGATGCTGTCCAAACTTTCAATTTCCTTTGCAGCCATCCTCCTGACAAAAACACTAACCATGGTCTGCCATTTCCTGCAAATGTAACACTGCTGACCCCAGTTCTTGTTCTTTTCTTTGTAATAAAAGATGATATTCTCATTACACAGAAATTAGCAGCGCATTGTTTAACATAGTCCATTGCCTTGATGATAAAATTGTACAATTGGTCAGTAAGTCCGTAAAAGTCAAAACCTATACCCAATTTAAATTTGCACAATCTCACATTCAAGATCCTCTTCTGGCACAGCTCTGGATCGTTTTTCAGAGCAGCTGCTGCTTTTGTTTTTTATTTTTATCAGAAGGCTTCTGGCCACCACCACTGTTCAGATCTTTCCCTCAAAAGCACCTGGACATTAGAGAGAGTCTGGACTGACTGCCTGAGTGAAAACATAACACTGTACAAGTTCATGGAGTGATTTACTGAATCTAAAAAAAACACAATGCTGTTCATCCTCCTCGGATTGAAAATTGAAAATCCTCAACTCCTCTGCTAAAAATGCTTGGTTGTAGCCAGAGAGCCATCTTTCATTACCACCTAAAAGTGATCCTAAACATGAAATTTGAGCTTGAAACAAGAGCTGATGAGCACACAGTTTAAGTGTTCATTTATAAAGAGCTTTTGTGCTGGAATCTGTCTGGATCCAAGAAGATGACCTTGAATTGGAACTCTTCCACATTTAAATCGGGAAAGACTTTTTGATGTTTATGGATCTGTCCCCAGAACTTCTTCATACCGCATCCTACCCTTAAACGTAATTAAGTATGTTTTAAAATTCTGCTTTTCTGTCGATGTCACCTTGTCTTTAAGGTGGTGATACTGTTGGAGGTGAAAATGGAAAGTGGGACTGTTGCTTTCAGTTTTAACCTAGTCACAGCATGCATACAGTATGCCTGCTCTCATGAATAATATACTCTGTCCAACCACCTTCAATTACAAATGACTTCTACCCAGTGCGATAACCATAAAATAACCTTGAAAAGCATGGTTACTCTTTATCTAATCCAAGCAGAAATTGCAATCCAGAATAAATCATGATCCCAAAGAGCTAATGAGATTGTGCTTCAGAGACGTGTTAGTTCATTAAGCCAATTACTACAAAAGAGAAATGTTATACTACTAATGCACTGTGTACTCAGGGAAATGACCCAGTGAGATGAATAGATAGAGAAAAAGGAAGAGGAAGAGAGTGATGACTCAAACACAGGGAAAACCCTCAAGATGAATTAGTTATAAGGCCATCTACATGTGGGGCAGACGAAATATGAAATATTAAGTTAGCATTTGATATAGCGAAAGAGTTAAGGTTAAACAACTCCTGAAAATAATCAACTACTATCCATCTAGAACCGTCCAACTGTGATGCTGCGCTGGAAGTACACATGCCGTTCAAAAAAGTGTTTGATGAAGCACTGTAACCACAACGCTCTGTAAACTGCTGCTCATTTCTGAAGCAGTTGAAAATCTGCATGCAGATAACGCCCACTGCTTTGCTCGTATCAGCTACATGGCTGTCATTGTACACGCCCAGTTATTCTTTTTTTCTTTTTTTGAGCGGACAAGTCAAAATGGGTCAAATATTCCAAGGAAGTACAAAATTATTATCACATGCAAATCTTCTTTTTTATAAGAGAAAGTGTAACAAAGCTGTGATCTTTAAAAAATATTTAAATCCATAAAAAAAAGAAAAAGAACCTGAGGGAAAATTCTGCACAGGAGATGAGAAATCATTTCAAAATAAAGGTAATTATAGCTTTCCACGACACATGCTGAATTACCTCTGAGCCAGCACGGGGATCCGTCTCATCTTTACCATGGAAACCAACACCATACAGTACATGCACGCACACTGAGGGAGCAATTGCCATGACATCCAGCACTGTGGCGAGAAGAAGCTTTCAGCAACTAGACCAATTTACTCAGCAGCTAACTGGACAGTCAGTCAACCCTCTGTACTGTATATCACTCCCTATTTCACTCACTCTCCTCCTCTCTTTCCCCTCTTTTCCCCGTGAATTTCTTCTGTCATGATGCCAGACGAATTACCTTTCATCAGCAGAGGACAAGGTCTTGCAGTGCTTAGTAGGAGTGGCTCTCATTCAAGTGGTGACAGAGAAAAGAAAGCTCTGCAGGGATCCCTGCACAAGGATGCAGTTGAACCGGCACCGCACGCATGCATCCACCGCCACTATCACTACCAGCGAGTGCAACGGCAGCAGTAGCAAATCGGAAGGGGAGGGGTAAATATAAATATATAAAAAAAGCAGGAGAGGGGGTTGCTCTATCAGCAGCAGGAGCATTACATCATAGGCTGCCTCTGTGGAAGGGTGGGAGAGGAGTGGACAGAGGAAGGGAGGTGCTCCTCGTAGCAGCAAAAGCTCCCTGTTACTGTTGAGCTCTTTTCTTTGCGTGCCCAAGTCCAAATTTAATATTTATGATCTGGTAACTGTGAAATGCCCTTGGTGGTTAGCATAAGACCTATTTAATCATTAACTCAGCTGCTCTTAATTGTGTACCTTCACCAGGATTTGTTGTCAGAATGGATATAATGTGGATCATCCCTTTGGGGCACAGACTGCGTGCATGAGTGTGTGTCCAGCTCATGGAAGCCTACACAATGTCTATTCTATGTGGTAATTGAATTGCGTGACTAGCAGTTGCTCGCCACTGCTCCCAAAGCATGCTGATATTCATCCCTGGAAAAAGGTCAACTGAAATTCCTCGGAGCAGTGAGTGGATAGGTAAAAGTGTTTGGATTGCTCGCGATGATTAAAACTTATGTGTCGCAACAAATTTGTCAGAAACAACTGCATGATTATGCCGATGCTCTGAGCACATCTGGGAGGCAGGCGCGACCATAACGAGAGCGCTACGGGTCACCTACCGCAGCGGACAGCTGTTAACCACCTACACACTGGTACACCGCAGACCAATGGCACGGACAACAATGCACTTGACAATAATGGTTAGTCAGAACCAAGTGATCCCACTTTTCCTGAACAAACACAAACAAAGCTCCCACAACTATGTACATGTTGTCAGAAGGACATACACTGGTCAACTGACAATATACATCCAATCCTTCAACAGTTAATAACAATGCTTTCCACGCCAGGTAGAAGAAAAGTCATTAAGAGGAAAGTGGAAAGGAGGAGGAATCATGGTAGCTCTTAAATTCAGCATTTCAAATGTAATTGTTTTGACTGACAATTTTCATTTATATTATTTATTATTCTGCATGTTTTTTCTGAATTGGTGGATTAATTGTGTGTTCTAAAAAAATAATTATGCCTTGGAGTGCAACAATTCCCCATCTTACTAAAAGTCCAACATATTTAGTATCCCATGATGTGTGTACAGATGAATTTTTTGGTAATGAAAACATCTTTGAAGAGCCTTTGGGAGCCTTAGCTGAGTGTTTTAGTGTTCATGTTTGGCATGTAGCGGGTAGTCAGATCTCATTAATTTCTGTAGGTCGAAAGTATATTTCCAGCACAAGCTCTAATAAACCCACCATATGCTCCCTGCTGAGCACCAGACAGAATAAAAACAAACTTACCAGTTGGAGGTGAAACAAGCTGGAGACCCAAATATTTTTGGTAATTAACAGATGGATTCCAACCCATTCCCTAATGTTATTACTGTGGAGGAAAAAATATATAGTTTACTATTAGCACTAATAATGATAATAATTCCATTTCAACTGTATAATGTTTGAGGTGGCACAGCAGTCGATAAAGCAAACAGACTGTAACACATTATGCAAATGGACTGCAGCTCTCCCTAAAGTGACATCTGTTATGACTCAGTTTGAAATAAATATCATATTAACTGTTTACGAAACTATAAGCAATTTGTTCAAGTGAATAAAAATCATAAAAAAGATATAATAATCATACATCATTTGTAAATCAGGTCTATCTGAGTATTAACTGTAAGGACAGTTTGAGCCCTACTGACAAGCAAATCTGGTGCATACCCATTAAACATTGGACGTCGGAAAGACACGCTGCTCGTGTCGATATTGGCTCTGTCGGCCCACGACCAATCCCGGACATCTATACGATGTTGAATAAACTAGGTTCACAATTTGAACGTCCAACCATGACCCAACCTGGATGTCAATATGATACTGAGCTTTCAAAATTTGAACTTTTTGGACGTCATGTGGACATTTTTTTATTTACAAATATCAACATGATAGATATGAATACAGATTATTTATAAACAAACAATTTATTATGCGTTAGCCTACTGATTTATTCAGCACATGTGAGGGTTTTTTATTATTTTACTTTTTTTTTTTTTTTAAAGTTGGTTTATTTTTTTCAATTAATCAACTTGTGGAAAAATATTAAAAGCATTGAAATCCACGTAAAATGTAAAACAATAATGGTTAAAGTGTTTAGGAAAAAAATGGAATTCCTTTTAAAAAGTGTACAATGTGCTTAATAATGAGCATTTGCATTTTATATGGTTCATTTTTACAAGTAACCTGTTTTATTGTGAAGAGCTCATGATTGTAGGAGGAAATGAATGTGATCGCTAGGTTGACTGCAAGACGTTTGTGCAGGTGTGTATATATGAACTGAACAATCTGCTTGACAGACTTTGCCAATGCACGCATTTTGCAAACTGCCTGTGAGAAGCTGGAGACATTTCTGCTCCAAAATCCACCATGCAGCTGCTTACTTTTGTTTTAGCGTCAAGAGCCCGCACCATGTTGGAGATGTCTGCTGATCACTCTGCATTCCTTTACACGTAACTGTTATGATATAGTACCATTTCAGAAGGTGGCATATTGTTCCAGATCATTTTCCAATAACATTTGATTGTCTCAGTCACAGATGATAAATGGAGACATATACAAAGGTGTGAATAAAGCTACAGAAAAAATAACTGGTAGCCTATAGGAAACATGTCCTCCACCCTCTGGAATCATGGGACTACAAAGCCTATAGAAGCTGTATAAAAAATGGCGTCTAAAATGAGTTTGACGTTAAAAAGACGTCCACAATGATCCCATTTGAACTATAAATGCAAGGGAGGATGGATCCATGCTTTCATGCTGTTTGCTCCATTCTGACCCTGCCATCCAAATGTTGCAGCAGAAATTGAGACTCATCAGATCATGCAACATTTTTCCCCCATCTTGTGTTGTCCAAATTTGATGAACCCTGTGATCTGTAGCCACAGTTTCCTGTTTCTAGCTAAAAGGAGAGGCAGTCGATATGCTCTTTTGCTGCTGTAGTAAATCTTCTTCAAAGTTTCATGTCTTGCGCACCTAGAGATGCTCTTCTGCTAACCTTTATTATAACGACTGATTATTTGAATTACTGTTCCCTTCCTAACAACTCCAAATAGCTAGTGCTTTGACCTGTGGCATCAACAAAGCATTTTCTCCCAGAGAACTGCCACTCACTGGATATTTTCTCTTTTTTGGGCCATTCTCTGTAAACACTAAAGATGGCTGTGTGGTAAAATCCCAGTAGATCAGCAGTAAGTACTCAGACCAGCCTATCTGGCACCAACAACAATGCTACATTGAAAGTCACTCGAATCACCATATTTCATCATTCTGAGGCCCAGTTTAAACTTCAGCAGGTTGTATTAACCATGTCTATGTGCTTAAATGTAATGAACTGCCTCCATGGCTGATCAGTTATCTGCATTATTGAGTTAGCAAAGTAAAGCTGCGAATATATGCCAACCAACTGGTTATTTTAATAGTTATTTTTCCTGTCGCTTATATTGTTTCACAGCACCTGGTGTAATGCTCAGGTTGCATTACACCACGTGCATGCCTTTGATTTTAAGTCTGACTCTGTTTTTTTCTGTCCTTTGCATGGGGTCAAATCACAACCCCCAGAGAGTCAGAGGCAGAATGTTTAGTCTGCCACGAGTCTTTTACTTTGAAAACTGAACCGATTCTCCTTTCCTCTGTCTGACTTACCGCCCTCATCATCCGCTCTGTGCAATTTAATGCGCCTTATATCAAAAATACACCCGGTTCTATTTTGAGCTCACAGACACTCATGGAGTGCTTCTCCAAATGCATTTGGTGAAATTGCAAGCATTGTCTTATGTGCGTATGATTAGCTTTGGTGGCCATATTGGCGCTAGAAACACCACACAGCTGCGCTCGGTGTTTTCCCAAGGACTCAGACATTTGGGATTGTTTTAGATAGATTAACTCGTGCTAATCTACTCTCAACTCTTTTAGAGTTGTCGCCAAGTCGAATAATCATATCGTGATCTGTTTCGTCTGTTGCACTCAACTGTATACAGTACATCTGACTGCTTCACCATGACGCACAAATAAGCAGAACAGAGCTGAGCACAAAAAACAGCAGAAGAGACTCCCACGCTGAGCTGAAATGAAGCAAGTGCACAAAAATCAAATAAAGAACATTGAATAAAAACATTTTTCTAATTCTTTAGTTATTGAGCCATGTCACTCTTATGTTGTGGTGTTTGAAGTCCCTCATAATTTGTTAAAGAACTGAGCAACGAAGAACAGTTTAAATTAGCAGGCATGAGCAGCCAGACATGTGACCAATATATAGAATAAAGAAGCTTTGATACACTGGACTATATATTTTTTTCCTGAAGACAGAAGGATTCTGGTCACCGTTGAGTTCAACCTAGTGCGCAAGATTTATTTTTACTGAGGAATCTAATGTTGGTTGAGCTCCGCAAACTGTAAAAGAAAACAAAGCAAACTTTAATACAGAAGGATGGCTTTTACAGCATGTTTTGGCAGCTAAGTATAAAATGAAGGCTACCAGTTTACACTGAAGCAGAGATGATACAGCTTGTCCTGAAAGGCAGCAATGACAGAGCAGAGACTCTTTTAATTTAAAAGTAAAGCCTGGCTTGTAATGTTAACAGACAACGAGCATCTGCTATCTGTAATGTGCAATCCTTTCTCCACACAAAACAAAACAATCAGACCAACATATTGTGTACGAGCCTCATCTTAATGAAAAATAAAGGATAAAACAACAGTTGTTGGTGCACTGTATCACAGTCAAGCAAACTCAGAGCACAGATGCACCATTGCAACTTGCAGATGTGACCTTCACTAGAACAGTAACATTATCTCAGTTACAATGCACCCAAACAGAGGAAGACTATAAAGAAGCAGTGTATGTGAGGCCTCGATAAGTGTGACAGTACACGAGGAAAAATCAATCCAACTGCTCTTTTGTCTGCCTCATTTTAAAATGGAGTGTACAGCATTCCTCGCATACCGAGTATTGTAGGTTGGCTGGAACACAGACTGTACTCGGACGAGGCCGTGTGATTTCCAGTGTGTGTGACACTATTCATGGATGGTGTCTGACAAAGGAGGGTGTCCCAGAATGTAAACAGCACTCCAGATGGGCCTGACCTTTGGTAACACGAATTGGCTGAACCCCTTGTGACCGGAGGGGACAACAGCATTGAAATATTATTGCCACTGCAGCCAATCATCCAGCTTTTCCAATGAAAAGCCTCTTTGGCAAAACGAAGTCTGTTTCACAGTTACAAACAGATTCAAGCTCTTTTTTTGCAAAAGGGAAAATGAAAAAAAAAAACACAATGACAGCACAGAAAGACAAGGGAGTGACCTTGACATGAGCACATCCTGTTCTTTAGGAATACAAAGACCTTTTTCAGAGGTTCCAAGCATAAATTTTCAAAGATGAGCTCTCTAACAAAATCAAATGTGAAGTTTTTGGACAAACCCATTATAAGCATGGCATTAAAAGCCCAGATGTGAGAAGACTTTAATGTTCCTATTATGGCATCCTCATTGCGTCTGAAAAAAGTCCCTTTTTGAAGAGTAAAAGAACATGCACACTGCCACTTTGGACCATGTATAAATATTACAGTTATTACGAAGCCTATACAGCGATCCATTTTCATAATCCAATTTAAGAGAATATCCCCCGGAGGGTAATGTGTCAATGAATTATTCAAATTTCACACATGCAGGAAGAGATGGTCAACTGTGATACATGGTGTTGATTGATCTCACTTAGCAGCAGGAGCCTTATCCCCACCCCCTGCTCCTCAGGCTCCAGAGACCACTTCAGAATTAAAAAGGTCAAAGGTGACTGGCTGGTCTGCTACTGCTGAAGCAGCAGGAGTAATCAACCATCATGACCCGCACTCTCATATTTCCACTTTGTCACATGCGGAAGAGTACAGCAAGCTGACATGAGCATTAAAGTAATGGTAGTATTTGCACGCGCAAAGCCATCCGAGGTGAAAAAGTGCACGATGACATACCTCACTTTCTTTATGAGATTAGTAACCGGGACGGTTTTAATACTAGGCGAGACAAGTCTAAGACACCCAAACTAAAAACTTAATGCTCTTATATAACACAGGTATATATTTTGTTCTACTGACAAACCTGTCTGGTATGTTTTACAGGACAAAAACACCAGAGCAAAAGAAAGGCAGCGACAATACCTTCATCTCTTTAAACAAGTGATTTCCGTCGCTATTTAACTCTGGCTTATTTCAAATAAAAACATAAACACATGCCCTACTGTATGTCAAGCTATATAGAGCATCAGCAGATAGTTTGAACATTGGTTTATACAAGTTTCACTCAGTGGCCTCTGTGAATAAACCACCTACTTTAACATAAACCTCATGTAGATCTTGTCATTTCTGACCACCTCCGTGTTCACGTTGCTTCGTGTCCCTGCTTACAACCATCACGCAATGTCCTTGAAAGTTTTACGAAGGGATGCCAAACACAGTGTTTAGGGCAATCAGAAGCAGATGCTGCCATCGGTAAAAAGATGAAGGGCGGCAGTTGCATCTTATTACTGCGTCTTAGAATAGTGACGTTAATCCCCAGCACTAGCTTTTACAGCTGAAAGATAACTGAGTCCCGCCCTTGGCACCTTCCTTCGGGGTCTCGGGGTTTCTTGCACAGCTGCTCAGATAAAGCTCTGGTACAATGTGGGACATGCACAGTACCAGCACTGGTATTTGGGTATGTGTTTGAGTAAAGCTAAGTAAAGGCACTGTGCCATTAACATGAATGTTTTGCTCTTCTAAACCTCCAAGAGAGCTGGATTTATAGTGATGGATGTGCTCACAAGTGTTCTTATTTCCTAATATGGCATGCTTTGGTCTGCGGACCAACTTGGAAGAGATATATTTCTGAAGGGTGAAGGGAGGAACAAAGCTTTTTTTATTATTATTTTCCATAATAATCATTTCCATCCAATCAACAGATGGAAAGCGTCCCTCTCATTTTCACAGTGATATGCTGAACATTTTCTCCACCTCCACATACATGAATTTCCAGCCTTAAATGGATGAAGTGCTATAAAAATAGCAATGACGCTTTTCTGGAAACACTGGCTATTAATGAAATGATACATGGATCTACTCCATTGTCTTGGCTGCTGATCTAAGAGGCTACAGGTGAGTACTCTGAGTTCTTATGTTACAGGGTACAGCAGTGCCTAACCAGTCACCGTGTTTACTGACTCGCACTGCAGTATCATGTTCCACGTTCCCTCGGCAACGCTGCCATTATGTTCACCTTTCCATTCATGCCCTACTCTCGTGCCCCCAAGAAACAAAAAGCAGGCATATCGCATTAGAAGGTTGATCTAAAGACAGGTCAGAGCCCTTCAGCAAGATGGAAAAGAGAATGTCTTTCAGTATCTTATCTGTCTATTCTTTTATCTATCAACAATCAACACCAAGGGGCTCACAGGGGGGTGCCAGATGTGAAAAAAATCCTTCAGAAGTCAAAAATACCACCAATGTAGTATCACTTCAGAGCCAGTTCTGTCTTTTGAGGTCTGAAAACCGAACCTTTCTGCTGGTGCTGGTCCAGGCCTTCTCCTCCAACATCAGACCTTACAAATGTGCGTCTGGAAGAAAGGTGAAAAAATTCCCATAAACACACTCCGTAACCTTCTCAGAAGAGTTGAAGCTGTTATAGCTGCAAATGGTGGGTGGATGTTAAACCCTACGTAATAAGAAAGCTCATATTTGTGTGAAGGCAGACGAAAAAGCTAACATTTGCACAAAAAAAGACATATGTCAATTCCCCCCAATTTATTGTGGTCATGTCAATAAACATGTTCAAACATTTTGGCCTTGTGGTGATCATCAGAGCACGAAAAAAAAAATGTAATTGACTGCAATTCACTTCTTGGTTTCTTATGCTACTCTTTGAAAATATGGCTGAATGATTAAAAACTAGGTAGTATAAGTGTGACTGAGATTACCAGTTGTGTAATGAATGTTTCTGTGTTTCTACACTTTATTAAAAAGTTGTTCAGAGGGCGCATTTTAAACTAAACCTCATTAGGCCAAGCGTCATTGTGTTGAGCACTTAAAACTAATATTTCAGCAGAATATATTTAGCAGTTAGTCTTAGTGAAGGAACAACAGCATGTTGGTCCATAAACATATTAGAGTTGATCATGATCATCATCAAGAAGGTGGCAGTCACTATAAATACATCTGGATTATATGACAATGTATAACTTATACCTATAAATATTTAAGTACAGACAAATCAGACGCAGATGTTAGAAAGCAATAATGGTAACAACTGAAAAGATTAACTTATTATTTGATAATAATTTGTAAATTTAAAATTGCAACAACTGGAGCTCTATTTTAATTCTGTGTACTGAACAAGATGCCTGATTTGCACAGGACTGTTATTAGAAGAACTCTAGTTATTTGTAATAACTGCAGAGGTCAACTGTGCAAAATTGCAATGTCTGAAGCTTGCAAAGTTAAAATTCCAACACATACTATGTACCATATTTCACTAAACAGAGTAGTCCTGTCATAACATTAGTCAGTTGCTAATCTGTGTTTTCTACACCTTTCATCTGCCTCGTTCCTCCACCTGAATTATAAAACTGCAGTAAACAAAACGAGAATAGCATTTTGGTGTCTTTAGGCTTTTTAGCTCATTTATGGCAGTATTTTGATTTGGATGATTTTTTTAAAGTTGTTAATGTTAGTTCTTTAACCGCAAACTACATAAAGATTTCTCGTGTGTGAATGGGCTGGACAAAACACACCGATGTGTATGTGCCCTAAATTACATGAGGTGCCCTGATAATAGTAAACCTGTGCAAACAGGGCTTTTGACATGCTTTAAGTCTGAAGTGTTTTGTCTGTACTTACAAAGTTGAAGGTTAACTGCACCGTGTGTACTGTATTATTATTGAAAAGCATCCTCCCTTTGGTTTTATATATAAATTAGTATATAGATATAATTAGTATTTTGTATTTCACCAACACAACAGTTCTGGCAGTTGAAAGCCGTTATATATCCTTAGTAGCACCCTGTTCTGTCCACTGACTTCCTCTTGCATTGATACAAAAGTACATCTAATCTCCAAGTAAAGCACTGCGTGACACTGTTTCAGTATGTAGCATTATCTTTTCCTTAGACTTCTCAGTGCCTGACACTTTCATGGCAAAACTACAGTTTTTCTGCCTCCATCTAAGATGAGCAAATTGGGCAATGGTAATTTAAAGGCTCTTCTTAAAAAGCAGGTAGGCCAGGAGCTCAGTAATATGCGGGCACGTAGGTAGTCAGTTAAACTGTTGCAAGCGTCTCTCTGTCGCTCTTCTAATGACAGGGTGGGATTCCAATGAAAAATCAGCTGTTTCAGTTTGAAGTTCAAGATCATAAGGAGCACACCTAAGAAGATTTAAGCCTTAAACTGAGCTTAAGTAACGCTGCAGGATTAAAAAAAAAACCTCTTTCATTTCTACTGCTCCTCTAAAACGGCTAGCAATTAACTATACAGTGTTTGCAGTTAGTAAACTCAGAACTATCCAAATATGTTCTGTGGGATCTTAGCTACTGGTGTGTCTACTAGGACAGTGAACAGTATACACTTGTACAACTGCTTGTTAGCACAATTAAGTAAATATTGTTTATTTATAAAAAAAAAAAAAAAAACCTTTTACAGGAAGTGGTCACAAATATTCAGTCAATCACATGACAGCAACTATGTATTAAGGTATACATGAAAGCATGGATCCATCCTGACTGGTTCGGGCGATATTTACTTGGTACACTTTGGGCCCCTTCACTGTACCCAAATGGCCCCACAGTCACCGGATCTCAATCCATTACAGGACCTCTGGGATGTGGTGGAATGGAAGATTCACATCACAGACATGCAGCCAACTAATCTAAATTAACTTTGTGACACTATTATGTCTATATGGAGCAGAATGAAATGTTTCTAGCACCTTGTTGAATCTATGCCACGAAGAATTAAGGCAGATCTGAAACCAAAACAGACTCCAACCTAGTACTAGCAAGGGGTACTTAATAAAGTGGCCAGTGAGTGTATTTAAGGTAGTTTCACCAACACTTACTATGCACTTACACTTAGTACCCAAGTATTGGAACACAACAGATCAGCTATACATTCAACGTTCGTAAAGCAAATAATGAGAAAGTTCTGACTATCATAGAGATAACAATTTAGCCACATTTATTTGCCCTGTTGTGGACCGAAATGTAGAACTGACCAGTTATTACAAAAATCTATCTACACATATAAGAAGCCCCTGTGATACATTTTAATGAAATTAGTTAAGGCGAGCAAGCTTTTATAGCTAGTCAGCTGACATGATGTTGAGGGCTTCAACAAGGTTTGGAGTGGCCTCAGCAGCAGTTTTTCATGAGTCACTTCATGAAATATTTAGAGCATAATACATGCTAACAGTGGTGCAGGCTGAAGTACATAATACAGTCACATTAGGAAGCTTAGGTGGGAGTTGCATTCAAGGACTCAGATGAAAGATAAAAAGCTGAGGTAAAAGGCTTCTAAATTAGGCAGCTGATTAGTACACAGTGTCTGAACAGATGCATTACATTAATAATTAAAAATCAAAAATTAGTTGCTGATATTATGCATTAGCAATATTTTATATGTGTTAATTTATTTGAAAGAAGTGGCTCAAGACACAACATAATTTGGAGATTTTTATTGTTTGAACAAAGACACGCTGTGGCCCAGTGCCCTCTATAGCCTATTAAGAAATAATAGCAGCAAAGATTTCAGTGACAAAATTCATACAAAATGATAGTTTCCTTAGCTATAATGACAATAGTTGATTTATTCTGCGTGCACTTGGCTTCTAGGTTACTTTTCTGTGTTAGATAATTAGTTTTTGTTGATTTCCTCTATAATTGAAACCATAAGTGTCATGAAGCAGGCAGGATAGGACCCAAATGCAGACTCACAGAGGCAAAAATGAGCTCAAAAACACGGTTTTATTGCTGGATGGCAGAAATACAAAACTAATTAAATTTGGATCACGGATCACATTAACTCGGTGCAGTTGAGACGCATTTTTTCTAAACACCGGGTCTCTGTGGCTTTTAAACCCCAAAACACGCTGCGCCAAAAACTGGTCCACCCCAAGGATCTGGTCCCCCGACACTAACAGAGTAACATAGTGTACGCTGTTAAGTGCCAGGAGGATTGCCAGGATTTATACATCGGGGAAACCAAACAACCTCTGGCGAAGCGGATGGCACAACACAGAAGAGCTACCTCGTCAGGCCAGGACTCTGCAGTCTATTTACACCTACAGGCCAGTGGACACTCTTTCAAGGATGAGGATGTACACATCTTGGACAGGGAGGAACGCTGGTTTGAGCGTGGAGTCAAGGAGGCCATTTATGTGAAAAGGGAAAGACCATCTCTGAATCAAGGAGGGGGCCTAAGGGTACATCTTTCGCCATCTTACAATGCTGTGATTGCAGCCATTCCCCAACTCTCTGTGAATGGTACTCATGGCCATTGATCAGTGGTCTTTGATCAGTGGGTTTTGGTCAGTGGTTGTCGATCAATGGTCATGAGAATTTGCATAATTAAGATTAAGGAACTGACCTCCCAGCCCATTGTTCCTTCAGTGGGCTGGTTTCAGTCATTATGCAAATGTACTGTTTATAAGATTGGGGAAACCTGCAGTCAGCTGAGACTGAAGAAGTCACTTGGATGAGTGACGAAACATTTCTCCCACAAAAACGCTACGTCCAGATGAACAGAATCAACTTTTTGGAGGACTACTAAAAATTGGCTTCTTCTCAGATCTCACATCCAAACCATCCTCCAAGTTGGGCTAGAACATTTGCAAATTTTAGTACCATGCCAGAAAGGAAAAATATAAAGACTGGAAAAGGGTGCAGACGATATAGCAGCAGTTGAGGGCTCCATCTGCCTCACCCAGAAATCCTCTCAGGTCCCTGTCCTCTCTGCAGGCCTCTAAACTTAGCTCAGCCCAGAAACAGACCAGATCAGAGAATGTTTAGCTGCAGCCAGGTCACATGGCAGTCGCTCAAAGGGTGCAAAGATATGTGATAACTGCTCAAATTCTCAGCAACACCATGGACAATACTGAACCAGAACAATACTGTGTGTGTGTGTGTGTGTGTGTGTGTGTGTGTGTGTGTGTGTGTGTGTGTGTGTGTGTGTGTGTGGGTGCGTGCGTGCGTGCGTGTGTGTGATCCTTTTTACTTAACCATGCCATTATTTGGTTTGTAAACATATAAGTAACTGTGTGTTCCACATTATTTTGAAAAATATTCAAAATAAATAAATATTAATCTATAGTGTATACTACTGTACTATAACTATACTATACTATATTATACTACACTATACTATACTATACTATACTGAATACTCTGAATATTCTGATTGTGCGCCATTGCATTGTTGCATCACGTATAAACACAAATAACTCCTGAACAAATTCATGTCAACATTGAATACCAATACCAATCTTCCCTCACCGCTCCCAGGCCAGATTGAACTCCTAAATCAATTATTTTCATGACAGTTTCAACTTTTCATGATACAATTATTGTTCCAAACTAACACGCTACTATAATCACTTGCATTTTTCAGTAACACACTTATGTAACATTACTGTACTAAATTCAGTAATTAAATTAAAAAGGCTCTTCAGTTATCTACACAAATGTGCTTTTTTTCTTCCTGCTCACTTGTACTACAATCAGCTGATTTCAGTTTGGAGTGATCTACAGATTTTGACGATTAGAGATGTGGATAGACACAATTGTTAGCACAACTTAAGTTCTTGTCAAGTGTTTGGACCCGCAGCATGCTATCACAAAGCTAGCTAGTATGTGGACTCCAGCCTAAAGAGCCAGAGCTTGAACTTTAACAGGTAGCAAAGGCACTGATGAGCTTGGTTGAAGTACTGTAGCCTCAATTTCCATCTGTACATGTTTTTACAGTAGAATCACTAAATAATCCCTCTGAAATCTCTTTGGGCTGGTTTTCATTTTTGATTTGTGTCACTTTACGGAGATGTGAAAGCAATGTTACTAGCAGGGTAACTAATTACTTTGTCCGGTAAGTAATTAAGTAACGTACTACGTTACTTTTCAGGAAAGTAAGGAGTAATGTGTAATACATAATAGTTCTTTTTAGCGTAATGACCCCTACTTGTTATGATCTGCATGCTCGTCTAGTTTAGATGTCATTTGGTCTCTAGACTGTTTAAAATGATCTGGTCTGGGCTGATGAACTGGAAACTAATAAACACGTAGCAGGAAGCATGTGCTCGCCTTATATCTTATATTGGCCACTGCAGCAGTAGGTTTAATGAAGTGTTGAGACTTGTGATTTTCTTTGTTTTTTGCTTTTTAGTAGCTGTGAGCCACTGTCACCTCAACTCAATTTTTTGCTGCTACCTGACTCTTTTTGCTTATGCTGGCACTCTTTTGTAGAGAGTTGTAACCTACCCAAAATAAATGAAAACTCAAAAAATTCAATATAGCAGTAAGCTACATGTGAGAAACACAGATATTTATTTAATGCTAAACAACAGACTGATAAAATCCTTGGATTTCATTCATTTCTTGAAGAAGGTGCAGCACACAGAAGCTCATATGTCTCGGATAATTCTGTAAAAATGCTCCACAAACACAATGATTTTAATTAGCGGAGGCAAGGCCTAACAGACAGCTTACTGTGTCAAGACACCTCTCAAAGTGGTCACACTTCCAAAATCCAATGTGTGTAATAGAGTAGCCGCCAACAAGGTTTTTTTTTTGCTACCCGCCTGTAAACATGTTATTATTAACTTTAACAGGGGTGTGTCAAGTGGCCATTAGAGGAAATTCAGTTTTTGGCACTCACTTCTTAGCTCTGGAGGTTGCCACTTGACTTTGATAATGGAAGAACTATTCATAATGTAAGTGCAAAGTATTTTTTAATGAGTTTCTGACCAAATGCAATATATAACTTGGATTCCACTAGCTGTTATTTATTAAAAGGCAGTGCTTGAATAACGATGGACTGCAGCCACAGTGTAATAGTGTGCTCTTAAAAACCACTATCACCAATTGTCTGAGGTCAGCTGGGCTTGTCACAGCACTAACCAGCAGATAAATGGGCTTATGCACGCTCACTGACTGGTGTTTGACATTGATCCAACAGTCCCAATTATTAAACAATCACGCAACCAGCTGCAGGGAATTTTAGTGGCTGGCTTCTGTAATGAAAAGAATTGATGGCTCCATGCTAAAGTGGACAAATCTTTTGGCACATGATACCTGGTGGGCAATCACGTGCACTGCAATAAACTAAGCACTAGAAAGAATATCGATGGTGACAATCCAGTGACCTGAATCAGGTTGGTGCCCAACTCAACGATCAATCGAAGTGATTTTAAAAGAGAAATGGAACTTGCCTTAGATAGATATTTAGAAAGATCCTCATTTTAGTCAGTGCATTTCTCTATTTTGCATTGCATGAATGGGAGAAAGTGAGGGTAAGCTTTATTATAAGGAAATTCACATTTACCGTCAACACTGCTATGACAACAAGTACTACATACACACATGACTAAGATGGTTAAGTAACCCTAGATTAAAATTTCAGACATTTAACACAAGTGAAGCAATATTCAGTCTGCAGAAATAGAACACACCTGAAGTGTGGATTAAACATCAGATCTGCTCAAATATACTGGCGTGAAAGAAAACAAAGAAAACAGACTGGGTAGCTGCTGTACCTTTCCCTTTGCATTCTTACTGAGACTGAGCTGGAAGAAGTCTGACCGCTCAGGAGTTCTTAAAATAGATGCACTCACTGAAAGAAAAACATTTCCGACAAATGGGGTTGCTTATAGTCCTGGAAAGTTAAGAGGTTACGCAGAGGAAAATCAAGCTCATTAGCATCCGCTTCAACCATATGAGTCACATTATCATTTACAACCTTTCCGCTGAGAGAAAAGAAATTGATGAGCACTGACAGTTTAGGTTCAGGTTTGAGTGTTTGACATCCATAACAGGAAATACATAAAAAATGTATGACAAATAAATCAATAAATAATTTCAAACAATACTCTGCAGTACTTACTTATACACACACACACACACACACACACACACACACACACACACACACACACACATTCTTTAAGAGGTGCTATAACTCTCTTTATCACTAACTAGTAGCCATTACTGCTTACTTTCATTCTTGAATCTATTTTTTTAATGCCAGCTTATTGAACACCACATCCATGGGTTTTGTCATGCATTATTTGCTTTAGTTCATGCTGTGACTTCTTCAGTTGAAAATCAAATGTTACACCGAGTTATTTATTTGTTATCCAATGCAGTATTTTACTTCTGTTTGATATGTCAGGCAGCTACCAGGATATCAGCAACAAAAAATACTGGTTATTTTTGTTATCTATTGGCCTATTTTTTAATAAACTTATCAAACATTTATAAATCTGTGAATTGAAAATAAAAGAAAAAGAAAAAATTTCCCAATTTCCAAATCCTATCATTGGGAAGTCTTTTCAAGCCAAAAGTCTGAAACCAAGATAAAAGCCTTTAACCTCCTAGGACCTGGCGTCCACATATGTGGACATCACATTTTGGGTTATTTTGCTCTACAAGGGCCTGATATCCACTTACGAGGACAATATACTGCTACTGTTCTATCGAAATTCTAAACGAATATCCTCATATGTGGCTGTCATTTTTCTTAGAAACAAAAATCAGGTAAAAAAAAAAAAAAAAAATCTGGTAATTCTTTGTTTTTACATTCATTGGGTCCCAATCAGTTCAAATATCAAAGAGAAATCAAAAATGCATGTCGTGGAAGAGTTCGGGTCTTAGGAGGTTAAAGTGCAAGATAGAATTGTACACCAACAGCAGATCTGCCATACATCTCTGACCTTACGTAGTATAGAAATTCACAGGAACTGAGTACACAACAAGAAGTTTGAGGGTGTCCTCATCTTCGATTATCAGGATGAGAGGATTCTGTAGGATGGACCTTCTATAGTATAGGCTTGATCCAATCTAACTCCAGGATGCTGACCGTTACTGGGATCTTGGTGTTCAGTGGCTTTATGTTTCTTGTGGTGTTTCTTCAGGCACTGCTGAACCCTTTTCCTGCAGTTGGAAGTTCACCCACTGACCTGAGGGAAAGAGGTCACTGCCACTGGGGAGAAGGTATGTGCTTCATACATTGTTTAGATGGATCAAAATAAAATCCACATGCATTATCCAAGTTGTCCCCACAAGAGAAGCTGTTGGCAGATGATCTGTATTATTAAATTGGTTTTATTATTGTGGCTGAACTGTGTGAACTGTTTCACTGCTTTTATTTTCTTCTTAATCAAATATGACTTAATCAATAAATTTTACACCAGATGATAATATTTATTTATATTTTTTTTGCTAATCCACTAGCTGTGGATAAAAAAGAAAAAATTAAGACATAAATTCTTTTTTGCCCAGTTTAATGTCGTCACATTAAAAGTCCTGTCAAGATTACAAGAACTCTTGGGTGCGAAAATAATTTAATAAGCTAGAAATAGCCCAGTTCTTTGGAGTTTGAAAATGCCTCATCAGATTTATGTTACGGTATTTGAAACAGAGACAAAGGAAGCCCTGAAATGGAGCATGCTGTGATCTCGCCTGGTCAGTCTAGTTTCTGACCATCTGTCACACAGGGCTCTTGTGATACTGGCACCTCCTGTGTGTATATTTCCTCCAGCGTTTACTGAAACCGCTTCATGTTGCTCCCTTTGAAAAAATATATTTTGACAACACAGGACTCAACCCGCAAGTATTACTTCTGATCACCCACAGGAGGAGTCTTCAGATATGATTCACAGGCCTATTTTATATATATATATATATATATATATATATATATATATATATATATATATATATATATATATATATATATATATATATATATAAATAATGCTGCTGCTATAGCTACTGCTTTATAACACATGTACAAATCTGCTTGTACTCTTTAAGCCACAAGCTTATTCTCATTTCTTAAGTATAAATATATATTTAACCCTATATCATGCTCACAGAAAACAAAAATAAATAAATAAACTGTATCTTACAGGTGTGCTAGTTTTAGGCTTGTCTTAGTGTTATTAAGACAATCTGTATATACCATAAACAAATAATGTACAGTTCTACTAATCGCTGAAAATATATTTAAAACACAAACAAAAACATCCAGCATATACGTAGACTCACGGTCATAAAGTTACATGAACTCATCATGGGGATGAATGTCATAGAACTTGTAGGTTTGGGGGTGGCAGTAGCTTAGTTCAGGATCATTCCAGCAGCTTAATGTTAGCCTGCTTTATTCATTCCAAAATCAGCTTGTATGTGTTTTTGGCATCATTGTCTTGCTAGAACACCCAATTGTGTCCTTATTATTCGATCCACTGGACCAGTACCACTGGAAGCAAACTAGCTCCAGAGCATGATGCTACAACTACTATGCTTGACAGCTGGTACAGTGTAGTTAGGTCTGAAGGTCTCACCTGTGTCTGTGGTCATTGTTGCCAAATATTTTAAACTTTCTCTTGTCTGACGAAAATTGTGCAGCTCGTTCACGTGGGCAGCTGCAAATTCATCAAAAAGGTGAAGATTTTGGAGCAGGGGCTTCCTTCTTGCTCAGCACCCTCTCATTCAAACAATATGAAACTGGCTTTACTGTGAACACTGGTGTTCCAGGAGTTTTCAGCTCATTGCAGGCTTGAACTTTGATGAGTTCCTGGGTTGTTCCTGAACATCCTAGCCAATTTCCTACTATCTGAGGGGTAATAGTTTAGGTCTTCTTCCAGACTCTGGCAAATTGGTAACACATCCTAATAACTTGTTTGAACTGATGAGCTGTCGTTGTTTAGAAATGGCTATAAGAGACCTTCCCAACTTGTGTAAACCTACAATTGTCCTTCTTAGAGCTTCACTAAGTTTCTTGAAGTTTCCTATTGTTTTCAGTATGGGTCAGTCCAATCAATGCTCCCAAACAAATCCTTTTGAATGCAGGCAAAGAGAAACTACCAGCTGTAGTCAATCATGATCACTAACTACAAGTTAATTGGCCTTAGACTTGTCAAGTTAAAAGATGCTCTCGAACCTTCAGCACCACTTGTTAAAAGATTTAACTTGGTGTAGGTATGTATACTTTTTAATTAAAAGTTTTTTAATTAGAGAAAATTGAAAATAAATTCAATTTTTTTCTTCCAGTTCCTGTTTTTAAAACCAATAAAGATGTATGCTCTGCTATTATTCCAACCTGGAAAAAGAACTGTTCAAAAAAATAATTAAAATACCCAAATTACCATGACATTCAATGCCCATGATGAGTCTATGTAAACTTACCTGACATCAATGGTATACATACTCTAAATCAGGGGTGCTCACACTTTTTCCGCATGTGAGCTACTTATAAAATGACCAAGTCAAAATGATCTACCCACTACAAAAATCCAAAACATATACTTATTTATAAATATATTGAGGATTCTTTATATCTACAATGTATATACATGCATAACCGCAATATCCAATATTTCACAACACAATTAACTATGTAAATTTTTTGTCATTACCTGAGTTTACTCTGATGACTTGCACTGAATTGAATCAGCCAGGGATGCATAGTCCGGACAGTAGCTGCTGACGGCCAGGTTTAAGAGAAAAAACCGAGAGCTAAAAATTGGAGTTAACTCGCTGACTAGCTTGTCAGTTTTACTACACTTCGCGCCGCTGTTTGCGCATGCGCAGCGACCTAAGCGTCAGAAAAAATCTGCTGTCATCTGACTGGCTTCCCTGTATCAATCAAGTGACGGGATGGATGATAGGCTGGCATCTATTTTTTTAATGCCATGCGATCTACCAATATTACCTTTGCGATCGACTGGTCGATCGCGATCGACGTATTGAGCACCCCTGCTCTAAATGCCTGGATTCTGTCAGGCTGTTATTTCCCTAAAATGACTGCAGAGCCACTGCAAAGAGTGAAACTAATTCTATAATATACAGCATTTCAAATATAAACTCATAAAAGAGAAAACTGCATCACCTTCCCCACAGGCTGCTGCATCCGTTCCACCCAATATGTGTTCTTATGCCAGCTACAACTTGACAAATAGTTAGGTGAGAAGAGGGTGAAGTCTGTGTTACAGGCAAAGCTTTGATAGTACCGCATCAATCACTGAAGTAGCAGTCATGCCGACACCCTTCCACAGTGCTTAACTGTGCATTAACCGAACAACAAAGCCTATGGACGGATCCAGCTGCACGATATGATAGGGGTTAAAAATGAGAACTCGTGTTGCCTACAGAAGAAAAGCTGAGACAGTTATTAGACACACTTCACACTGAATACGGGCCCTTCTTTTTAAGTTCAGAAAGAAAAAACAGGTGTCCAAATATTTTCATTCCTGCGTGCAAGAGAGAGCCCAGAGGAATAATACAATTCTGATAAAAATCGAAGTAACTGCCTAAGTAAGCTCTTGACTGTATTTTACACTGTTAAACATATCTACTGTAAAGATCTTATAGGAGTCATTTTCCTAAGCTTAAAAAAAAGGTCTATGAAATTTTACCTTTTAAAAAGTCATTTGACAAATGGGAAAATTATGTCTGTTGAATTAAACACTGAATTATATCACTCTAGGGTAACTTGAAGTTACGGCGCAATTAACAGAAAGCACTCTTACTATGAGACTCACAGGTAACAGGATTACTTTTACATCAATACAGGCTGACTCTCCACTTGGAGTCAGTGTGAATCTGTCATCCAATCTTGCTTCTCTTCAATTTGAATGCAGCAGAAATACTCTCCTATAGAATTTCTGTGGAGCTGGTTTTCTGTGTTTATGTCTGTATTTGTAACAGACACAGAAGAATGTACTCATGAACACATTCGTATGCATACAATACACAGTCCTAACAATAGAGCCACTAATCTAGTGGATAATTCTGCATTAAATTTGTGCTGTAGGCATGTAACTGCAAAACCTTCTGAAACTCTACACACAATTTGACGCACCTCCATATTACTGTAACTACATATTAATGCAACTTGACTCAGCCACACAGGTGCAGGCTAATAAGATTTAACATAAAAGTCGAAAATAAAACCTAACCAGCCATCTCACTGGTAAAATAACCAAAATGTTACCTTTGTAACTTAAATTTCTCAACCAAGAGAAACCATATAAATAACCAGATTTAACTTGATCACATTATGGGTGAAGTACAAAGGCTATAAGGAGAGAGGGGGATTTTACCGATCATAAACACACACCAAAAACTGAAACTGATATATTCCAACAACGTAACAAAACCCCTTATCAAAGCTGAGAATTAAGCCTGGAGCGCAACATCACCCATTGCACACAGGCCTACTGACTACCACTAGCCTGAAGGGGTCTTGTGATGGAGTTTCTGTCAGAGCCAGAGTACAAAGCACCTCCAAAGAATAAAACACAGGGAGCTATTTGCCTTTAGTTTCTGGTTGTAGATTTTGGATCCAGCACATATCCACTTACAAGGCTGTATTCGGATTAAAACAAAACAGCTTCTGTTTGACCAGACTTCAGGCGCACTCCAGCTCGCCAAAGTAAAGTGACTGAAAATATGTCTTGACACAGGTTAAATACTTAACTTGTGCAACTGTTAAGCCCATAAAAGTTTAACTACATTTTAATGTTCCTAATAGCTGAGACATATTATGTAATATACACTGCCATAAATAAGAACATTTGCAAGCTGAAATGTGGTCCAGCATGGAAGAAATACTCAAAAGTCTCCCGTGTCTCCTTTTTAGTCTTTTCATTACCTGTTTCACAACTGGTAAAATTAAAACGATTAAAATAAGTTATCAAGAAAGTAGAAACTATTTCATGCTCAGTTTGAGCTTAACCAGGTTGTCTGGACTGTACTGTACATGCCTAAAAGCACTGAGGTGCTGCCATGTGATTAGTTGATTAGACCTTTGCGTTAACAAGCAGTTGAATAGGTATTACTGCCTAAATGAACAGTAAGTGTAAGACATGAGACATAATAAATGGTATGACCTCCCCTGGATGTGATGCAAGCAGTCACCCATAAGCACATGAACTGCACAAGTGTCCAGATGTGTCATTGAGGAACTGATGACGCCAAACTTTCAGGTCATATGCTTTAAAATGTATTGAGTAACATCTTAATTAAACAAGGCCTTACGAGAAGCTACTAAAACACAAGTACCTTATGACCATGTGAGTCAGGCACTGATCACAGGTTGTAAACGAAGCAACGCTGCAACCAAACCTCCCTTTTATTCCGAGGGATATTAAACAATGCTTGTTAGCTTTAAATATGTGAGGCTCAGTATATTTTATTTACTTTCTTTTCAACAATTTCCTTGTGTTTTTATTCGTCACTAGCATGCAGTGCCTTCTGTAATAGTTTCAGAAAGCATACATCAAAATACTATTTATTATTAGTGTTATTTTCTTAATACTAGTTCTCGATTATTATTTTTAAAACACTGAATCTTCACACTGATTTTCAACACCGATTGAGCTATTAGTCATTATTTATTCACTTCAGGCCATGGACAGATTAACAAACAGGCTAGGCTTGTGTGATCTAGACTGGTGTCAGACAGACTGGTGTGATCTAGGTTGTATTATATGAATATATAGCATCTTAGGAAATAAATGTGGAAAATCCACAACTTGTGGCCACCCTTGGAGCACAGATTAGTGAGTGCATGCAAGAGATAGCATCAGATTTTGCATCCGTGTTAAGACACACACACACAGACACACACGCCTATATCAAAGAGCCTTTCTTGGTGCTTTGCATAGCAAACAGGTGCTAGATTTAATCAGAAGGCTAGAGACAAAAGCTCAGTGTCTTTAACTTGCCTTGTCATACTGATGTCAAGTTAAAGCCTGAAAGGATAAACCTAGTCAAATGTTAAAAGCGAAGGGAATTAAAAGACAGATAGGACTGCCAAATGCAGACAAATAAATCAAATTAATTGTCTACACATCTGCCAAGAAACTCAGGTACTGTAATAAAGTGATTTAGCGAGCATCACCCAAACAGGAGTAAAAATATTTAGAAACAATTTTCTGCTTTAGATTAATGTGCGTTTAGAGTATTAGTAAGTATTCAAAGCAGAAGGAGAGTCTATGTGAGATTTAATCAAAATTAAACTACAGGGTCTGCCCGGGTTTATGATAATGTCTGTGTCATGGAGTGCAACTCTGTGTCTCAGTCTTGTGATTTTTTTTCTAATAGTCTTAAAAGAAAACAAATGGAAGTACTGGACTAATTTCTTTCTATTTTTTTTTTAGTTTTTTTGGCAGTAAGATTAAATATCACAAGCTTCATCTTTCAAAAACTCTGAGAACTTATCTTCCCACCGCTGTCTCATGAATTACGAGGTCTTAAATGAACACCTTATTGTCTGCGAAAGTTATAA
Organism: Mchenga conophoros; assembly: GCF_057382185.1. Lineage (NCBI taxonomy): Eukaryota > Metazoa > Chordata > Actinopteri > Cichliformes > Cichlidae > Mchenga > Mchenga conophoros. The sequence continues at coordinate 12,313,323 of NC_140532.1, forward strand.
CAGTCTCCTTATTGCAAAAAAGACAGCCCTGTATTTGTGAGTCTTTCTGTAATCTCCTAACAATACTCAAGAGAGAAAGGTTTAGTTGGAAAAATGCCAGGACACTTAAAATACTGAATACAGCTGACATCAAACACAATAAAGAATCGCACCCTATCGATCAAATCTGATCAAGCTACAGATGCACAGAGTTTTAAAGTTTCAATATAGTGTGGGGTTTTTTTAATCACATACACAACTAAACCGTCTGGATTCAGCCAGAAGGGTTGAAGAAGAAAAGTCTTTATGACTTTGCATTATTTAAGCTTCTAGCTACTGTTGGTGAACATGAATGAGGCCTCCATTCGCCAGTGCTCCTAAATATAAAAGTAAGCAAAGAGCCAGCTGCCAATGAATCAATCAATCATTTCAACTCCATTTATAACACAATTTTCTGTAGAAAACAGACAAACTCACTTGCTTTTTCAGTTTAGCCTATCTACCTTTGTGTGTACCTGGAATAAAGTCCCATGACTACTGTACTGACTCTACTTTAAGGCACTGATGCTGCTTAGGACAAAAACCGTGAATCAACAGAAAGACAGGTCTGCACCTGTTCACCTGGTGATGCAGGTTATGACATCATGAGGAGTAATTCAATCCCCAGACATTACCATTGTGAGTAGTATCAGCCCAAAGGGGCATTGCTCAAGCGAGCAAGATCAAATTATATTGTCCCTTTTCAACAGAAAGAAAGAAAGAAAGAAAGAAAGAAAGAAAGAAAGAAAGAAAGAAAGAAAGAAAGAAAGAAAGAAAGAAAGAAAGAAAGACGTTATGTTTTTCATTTTTTCCTTCTTAGCAACATTTTCAAGCAGCAGCAGAAAATCTTGGCTGTTTCCACTGTGTCCAGTAGTTTGCTGTCAAGGTTATTGTCACACTTTCATGCAGAGCTGCATCTTGAGTGTAGCCAGACCAATGAATTTTCTACTTCTGCCTTCCCTCATCTGTTCAGTGTCAGTCTCAGCAGCATCTCATGTATACCAAAGCCTCCCTAAACACATCCATCACGAAAGCACACAAAATTTATCTGTGACTCCCTGCATTTGTAGAAGCAGCTAAAGAAAATCTGTATTCTTCGCCCTCCGCATCTGGATAAAATGATTAGGAGGTTTCACTTTGTCAGTGTAAGATGTGCTAAATATTTTATCCCCAGCGGGACAAGATTATGGATAAAATTATCAGAGATGAAACAATATTAACATTTGCAAAAATGTCCACAAAGGTCATATTCACTGCAGAGGGCTCACACCTGATTGTTTTGCATTGTACAAAGCTCACTTCTAATATGATCACCTCTGCAAGATATGGTTTTACCATCTTATGCTGCACCCACATCCCACAGCAGACTGCAGTGAATGATGTCATATGATGATGGATTGGGTTCCCCCTAGTGGCATCCTCAACACATCTATGACAACATCCTTGATTTTTTACCAGCTGTGATAGTGTAGCTGGTATTGTTTTTACCCTGTGAGTCTGTCTGCGTGTCCTACTGTATCACAAACAACCACAAAGGCAGTTTTCTTATACTTTGGCAGGTTTCTGTCTGCCTGCCTATTTTTGTCAAGATAATACCATTACATCTGCACTAGAACAAGTCACTAGGCTTTTTGAGATCAAAATGAAGGTCACATTTAAAGATGGGTGTGGTCCAACTGGCAGTACTAACCAGTCAGTAAGCCTGACATGAGTCAGAACATCAGGATGACAGGCATACCGGCTGGTGTGATTCCACTGCAACATGATGTAAAGTATATTGTGGAAGGGATTTGATCGGGCATTGATCTGCACTGCAGCTCAGAAATGATAATATATGACATATATTTCTATGTGCCAATGTGACATTTTTAATCCTAAAAACATTTTCTAGCTATTTATAGGAATTGGCCCTTAATGAGACAAGGCTAATGGAAGTTGTGTGAAGTCATTAACAGCACCAGCAATGTATATGTTCTGTTTTGTTTGCTTGTTTCTGTTTTAGTGCAGAAAACCATGACTAACAGACCTAGAGTAAGATTTACTGCTGCAGCGGCCTTGAGGCAGATACTTAATGCTCGACGTGACAATGAAAACAGCTCAATTAACCAAGATGCGCTAGGTTACTCATTTTCCATTAACATTCAAAGTTTCAAGCCTCTCAACATTTCTTTGTATGAAAGTCATGTCCTTAACAAGTAGGACAAAATTCCAGCACAGACCTTAAACAGGACCTGAGAGATGCACCTGAACCATCAGTTGATCCATTTACTGCTCACTCATCAGAAATGGTCTCAGTGGAAGGATGACTGTAAGGATGGCATTCGTAATTAAATGAGCTGAAAATTAGTAGCAAAAGATCTTATGGAATGATTAATCCAAATTTGACTTTTATGGCTCAAATTGTCATCGGTATGCATGGAGGAGGTCAAGAGACAGTGTACAGAGTACAACAGTGAGTGTCTGCAGCTATCTGTAAAACACGGAGGAGTAAAAATCGATGGAATTATAAACACAGAAAAGTACCATCAGATTGTGACCATGTAGTAACATTTGGAAAGTGTCTGACTGGCTTCATTTTTCAGCATGACAATGATCCCAAAAACACTGCCGATGCAGTTAAAGTACACCAGGATAGACAAACACACAATGGAATATTATCAGTCATTGGTAAGCAACCTTAGAACCCAGACATCAACATTACTGGAGCAGTGTGGGATCATCAGGAAATGAACAAAAGAAGAGCTTTCAATGTCCTTCAAGAAGCCTGGAGAACTATTCCTTAAGAAATTACAGGAATGCTTGCCTAAGAGAGTTAAGGCTGTGATAAAAAATATTGACTTTCAAGGTTGTTAGAATGTACAAACTCTATTTTTGCCATATATAGTGTATTTCTATGTATGTTTGCCAATATTTCTATAATAGCTGCATCTATTTGCTGCAAATTATGAAGAAATGATGGATGCTTAAGACTTCTGGATAGTACTGCAGATAAATGAAACAGTACAGATATGGGAAAATAAGTATAAAATAAGTTGCTAATGAAGTTAAATAGTATTAATTGCTTAGGGTTAGACCTGTAATAATAAATATGATTGGTCTTAAATTTTTAGGATCAATCATACTTTCCTGCAACAATTTTGTGTCACTCTAACTGAATATGTTTCAGATGTTTAGACTTATGGGTCACTGATTAGACCATAAAAGTCACGTTTATATGGACTGTATTTCTAAACATTTAGGCAGAATGGTGAATCAACAAAGTATGTTTTTGGATTACCATAAATTTATTGTCAAATTTAAAATAATTAGTATATTGAGAATAATGAACATATGCCCCTTAGTAAATTTCTCTACATTAAATAAATTCTCAGTTGCTGAGTTATTAAAGGGACTATGAAGCCATTAAAGTTAATTACATACAAGATCTGATGTATTAGTTTTGTAGTAATAAGACCAACTGACTGCACCACTTACCATCCTTTAATTAGCCTATTAAGATAAAAGTGGGAGGGCATGCTGCTGAACTAACTATTACACACACAGGTCTGTGTGTATATATATATATATATATATATATATATATATATATAGATATATACACACACACACGTGTGTGTGTATATATCATAGCAATATTAAAAACAGTGTTGAGCCACTGGTGGTTTACTGGTCAGTATCTACATTTATTTACTGGTAATGATGTCAAATCCATTTGTGTGTGTGTGTGTGTGTGTAAGTCATAAAAGCCTTCAACACTGTGTTTCAGATAAGAGCAGTACTGCTATATTTCTTTCAATGTTAAAACTATTAGGGTGCTAGTCCTTTGATTAACTGACAAGAATTTAACAGGCATCTTTATTAAAATAGGCCCTAATACATATTCCTCAGTATAACATGTGAACTGAACAAATTTAAGTTTTGAACACAATTTTTTTTTCTCCAGGCAATAAGAGAAACAGTTTGCAGCATTAGCTGAAGTCTGACACAACTACTTGATTAGTTTTAGTAGCGCCACATCAACAGATATGTACAAAGCACTTGCTCATCTCTACAAAGACCCTTGAAGCTTTTGGACACACAGTGTTCTTGGCACTGTATTAACTGATTTCAAGAAGCGTGTGCGATCTCCCACCTCTGTATGCACAGCATGCTTGAGTTACATGCCCCATTGCTGACCTCCTCAGTGGTGAGTGAAAAGAGGTCTCAGGTATATGTGAAGGAAGCAGGGTATGGCAGGTGTTTGCGCCTTCACGTTGACATCAATGCTAATTTAATAGACAGCGCAACTGCATGAAAGGCATGAATTGAGACGAAAACAGCGCACTCTTGGACTGAAAAGAGCTTTTTCAGTAAAGGCTTCAGACAAGTTGGAGTACTCAAATCTTGAATGTACCCATATTCGGGTAACAAGTTATTTCAGTGCTGAATGAAAGAAAAGCTGTGGTATGTGAGCAGAAAAGGAAGGCCAGCTCACTGAGAAAATACTAATTTAAAATCATTCAGTTTATCAAAAGTGACAAATAAACTTTTCTAGCAAAATGATATCAGAGAAAAGAGCTACAAGTGAAGAATAACCTCCCTGCCATGCAGTTTTTTGCACAACTCATGTCCTTGCACGGCTCATTCAATTAAAGGTTGCCCATTATTAAATCGACTTTTAAATTTAGCTAAATCATCACATGTAGCTGTTAAAATCAGTAGACTGTGTGGCTGTCTTCAGCCTGCAGTGAAGGGTTGAAAAGACCCATCTGACTGTTCTGGTAGTCTTGTTTGAGCAAACGTGTGATGACATTTTGAACATTGCACTTAAAGCAATTGAAAACAGGAAAAGAGCAATACCACCCCCCATAAATGTCATTTTTTCTATTTATCTATAGCCATTCTGTAGCACTTTGGACATGAGAATGAAAAAAAAAAAAACTACACAAGAATCACTTTAGGAAAAAGACTACAGACTCAAATCAATCCAGTGCACTGCAATTGCTGCAAGTTAATACCAGTCTCAGGGTACTTTCAGTCAAACCACATCACATTTACTTTAATGGTTTTCAGCACACACTCACAAATACAGCAAAGACAAATCGGTTTTTTTTTTAAATTTACTGCAACAATTACACAAATGTTTATGATAATGTAATCATGTGAAAATGCAGCATTTGAGAAAGTCGTCCTTAGAATAGTGCAGCAACAGCTACACACTTACTTTTAAGTGCTGTACTGCAGGCTACAGATTGCTTAGGACGCAATAAAACGCACAATGTTATCAGGAAACATTCTGATTGTCACTGAATGTTGTAGCCATAACTACAAGCCCCAACTGTCAGTAGGTATTACAGTAAGTATATCTGCCCTAATATCTAGAGAACTTAAAAGAAAGCTACAAACAAAAGGTGAATAAAGGAAAAGCAACTGTAGGTTTTGTCAAAAGGGGAAATATTCACATGAGCATCAAGGGGGATGCTCTATTTTCCCCAGAGGGAATGAGCAGGCTGGAAAATTATATGGACACATCACCCCCAAGATAATGTCCGTATCTTTGGAGTGAGATTTTCATTACATCAGTGACGTATGGGTGTAATATTAGATGTTTTGGCTATATGTTTTGTTTTTTTCTCTATGCTGATATCTCGTATTACCAAAAAAATGCAATACACATTTTAATATAATGTGTTTGTCCATCATAGCAATATTAAAAACAGTGTTGAGCCACTGGTGGTTTACTGGTCAGTATCTACATTTATTTACTGTTAATGATGTCAAATCCATTCTATTGTCTATCATTAGTAGGAGTAGTAGTAGTAGTAGTAGTAATAGTGGAATTCTTGTAGTTCTTAAGGGTCATAATGAGTGACATTTTGTCCAACCAGACTCTCTAAGTTTTTAAAAAAGATTGAGAGATTCTCATTTTACATGGTTTGCATAAAAATCACAGAGAGAAACTATGCTGCAAACGTGGTTCTAATTCATGTAAGTATTAAACAGGAGAGTGACACTTTTTCAGTGACTAATGAATGTATTAGTATTGGTCAAAACACTTGCTTTTTTTTTTTAATTAACAGCCTAATTTTAAGTTTGGTGCAATGGCAATTAGCTGCGCTCAAGGTGCCAATGTTACACAGCTAAATGTTGCAAATTAGGCTAACAGTTAGCTATGTATTTTAAAACACAGATTTTAACAAATACTTAAATTTTTAAAGAATGCTGACACTTACCGAAGAACTTTGTGTTTAGCGCCATCTGAAAACCCCCTGTGCAGTTAGAAAGAAGCTTTTTCCTCAAATATATATATATATATATTTTCATCTTTCTTATTAGCAAAGATGGCAGCCGGAAGTGGCCACTCTCAACCTTCAACAAAACATCAACTAACTTAAGTTTCAGTTTTCTTTTATGTTTCTACATGATCCTCAAATCAATGCCAGATTTTTGTTATTGGATTTATCCTGTTGATTGATTGTGAATTAATTCATTTATCTTCTCTTTATTTGTTGGTTTTCTGATTAACATCTATGCATATGTGCTGCATATATATTCTTGTTCAGTTTGGCTTGGACAAAAAATGATGTTGATATCTGGAAATTTAGAGGAGCATTTCAAATGTGCTTCATCCACAAATAAACAGAGAGTTGTTGATGTTTTTAGCGGTGCTGCAGTCGCATATCTTACAGCAAACACTTAGTCAGTGGCACCTTTGTTTTGAACGGGGTACCAGTGCCACCTACTGGAATATTTTTGAAAACACAGGTTCACAAAGACATTAAAAGCTATGTCCAGTCATCTTGTCTGCTGCCTTCAGTAGCTTCAGTAAGCAGCACTGAAGAACAATGCTTCTTCCACCATTTTTGTTGATGCTATAACTCAGTGGTATTGCAATGAAATGTTAACTGTATACCAGGTCCTAGTGTGAAGCTCCTGTATGATAACAAACCTACATGACAGATTTATGAATTGTTTTCACAATTAAACATTATTCCAATCATTATAAATGAGAATTGTGTTAGGTAAATTATGAAAGCATTTAAATATTTTTTGGTATTGTTACAAATGTAACCAGTAGGAAAATGTAGCTCTAATTACTGCACACAGAACATACTGAAATAAAGCTTTAGGACAGATATTGTGCAAATTTTTTGAATGGCATGCGTGGATATTTTTTTCATTCTCAAAGCCATTTTGCTTTGATGAAAAACCCGAGAACAAGACCTGAGAAGGTAGTACAGTAATTTAAAAAAAAAAAAAAAAGGGGGGGATGAACAGAGAGGTGTATTGAATTTCAAGGAGCTACTCTAAGATATGCACGATTTAAGATCCACAGGATAAGCATTCTTCTAATGTCAAATCATATAGTAGTTATTTTAGCTTCTAAAAATTTCTCTCAGACCAAACATAACCAGGGAGCACAACAACCACACACAACAAATAATCATTCAGTGTGTGTGTGTGTGTGTGTGTGTGTGTGTGTGTGTTTTATCTTGTGGAAGAAGCATGTCTCCAGCCCTTCAAAGAGCTAATCTACCAGCTCTCTTCATCTTTACTTTACAAGGTATGACAACATCTACCTGGAAAATGGCTAAAGATGCACATTATGGAAACAGGAATAATGCGCACTGTACTAATATGTTGCCTTCAGAATCAAAAGCTTCTTTTTTCCCATTCTGTACTCCATTTTTTTATCACCAGTGAAATGAAATATTCTGAAATATAACACTGATCAATTTATTCATGACAAAATGTTGCTAATAAAAAAAAAGCAAAGTAGTATTAAGTGATTCTTTTATTAACTAAATTCATGTGGCATCATGGCTCATGTGGTAAGAGGGCAAATGTTTCAGCTGTGTTATTTGACGAAGCAAAACTATGTAGAGTACTTTCCTTCTCTGACAACACATACATTATTTATACAACTAAAACAGAGCACTGCATTGCTCCGTAGTTTGTGATCCTTAACGTGATCAAGAGGCATGAGTGAGGGATCGAAGCCATTTTGACGCATCTCATACTTTCATGCTCATCCAGCTGAAGAGTTTGTGTGAATCATATGGAATAAACATAATACATAAAAAAAAACACAATGAACAGCCAGAGATAAAAGAGAAATTTAAAATAAATCTACAAAAAAGAGGTTTTATGGAAACCTTTACCCAAACATATGCTTTTTGAGAAGAATCTAGCTGTTTAATTTTTTAAAATCTTTTAAATGAAGATGATGAAAAAATTTGCTTTTCTGCTTCATCTTGCTGTCCTCACTACTAACACTGTTAGGAGAAGAACTGTGGAGAATGAGACATGGCTGCTTCAATACCCCTCGACCTCACATAGCCAGGGACTCTTCCTCATACACAAACCCCCGTAATATTAGATATTCAGGGCTCTCTTCAGATTTTATTGATTACCATACCATTAAAAACACATACATAAAAAGTAAATAATAATAATAATCATTAAGACCTACAATTTAAATGGATTATAGAAGAAAAGTTTTTTGTCAACCATGAATAAAACTGCTAAAGGTTTCTTACTGTTTCCGATAAAACCTGAAAGCAAATGCGGTTAATTTAATTTAACTCACATTTGTCCAAATTTGCATTTTATTGTATAATTTAAGAAAATTAGAATCAAATGCTTTCTTTTCTTTTTTCTTAATTTTGAGTCTGATTTAAATTCAGTTATGAACAAGATTAATTAATGAACTGGCAGTTTCCACTACAGTTTCTTTCAAATGGCCTTTAATCTGCTGTCTGTGAGATACTGTCTGTTACTATGTTTCACAATATGCTCAAAGTGGTCCTTAAGCTTTAAGTTAAAGCTCACTAATGCATTTTGTTCCCATAGTGACATACCAACCACATAACCACTAAAGCTTAATATATTATAGATTAATGAATTGTTGAGGATTATTAATGTAATTTTTGCCCATTTTTTTTTCTTTTTTCAAGGAACACACTGAACTAATAAAATGAACACATCAGTTTTTCAAATGCACTGGAAGAATTGCAGTAGCTGATGAAATGAAACAATCTCACTATAGCTTGTTTAATAACAAGCAGTCCTGGATTTATTTTTCTGGATATCTCAATCAAATGTATCACATCATGTCATTACAAAAGCATCATATGAGGAAACAGCATCAATATGCCCAGTTTGTTAGTTGAGTAACCCTGAAAAGTTTGTGTATGTTCAGTATTGCTTACTGAAGGACACCGCTTATCCTTAAAGCACAGCAGAGATGTGCTGAAAGCGTTCACAAAGCCTTGATCGCTCTACATTTACATGGCCTCACAGCCTCATCAGTCTCTATTTCTCTTTGCTCTCTTTTTGCTGTCTGAATAAACCATTTTATATAAGATGCTGGAATAAAAATATTGGGAACACTATGGCCTGTAATGAATGGAAAGACTTTAAAGGGGACACAAATCATTTATGACTAAGCTGAATGTTTTCTACTCCCACTTTAGCAAAGTTATGTGCATTTATCTGTTAGTACAATGCAGTCCCTTAAAACGAAAAACGTGCTGCGACCCTAAATCCTGACACTGGATCTTGTAGGAGATACTCCATTTAACATAGGAAGGAATATAGACCTGAGGGGGGAAAGGTAGAGCTGCAAATTTGTATGAAATAAAGTGCAAGTGATTAACATTTGACTGGTGCAATAATTGATAACAATGATACAATAATTCTGTGTTGAGAAACCAAATTGTCATGAATGCTAAATTGCCTGAAATGCACACCAGATTGAGGCAGTGATTTGTGCACAAACTTTACTTTTATTGTATTAAAGAATGCTGTACATCTGTCCAAATAATAACAAAAATAATAAACTAAAATTTCTAGACATCAACATAAGGCATGTGTTTTTCTTTGCAATTTAATTACGTTATAACATAGGAGTTCAATTAATTTTTTTAGGCTAACTGTGCACTTATATATTTCTCTTTATTGTGGGAAACCCACAGGGAGTCAGAGTAGAGGACAAACTGCAGAAGACAGCTCTAATAGGATTCAATCCTCTGCCAGCAAGGGGCTGTCATACCAAAAGCTGTCGGATCTTACTCTCTTTCCTCTTCTACTAGCAGTTCATCAGAGTAATTTCTGCTTTGTGCATATAAAACTCTTCCTCATTGCCATAAAGGGATAAAAAAAGTGTGCACTAGAGTCCATCATGGAGTCATAACACCACCTGACCTTTACGTTTTTCTCTCCTGCTCCTTATCTCCCCTTTCTCTCTCCCCTCTGTAGGCATCATTGAAATCTATTTATGCTATCAGTTTTTGTACTGTATGCTGATGTCCTGCCACCTCCTTTTGAGTAAAAAGTGAGCAGATGACAGAAAAGGAGAGGGCAGAGAGATATGTAGCCATTAGCTGCTGTCAGCTAACATCAGGGTATGTCCGTGGATTTTACAAGTTGACATCTATTTACAAGTCTGGTTAAAGAGCACAGGACAAAGCCTTTTGTGGCTGTATGAAATCAAGTACCACTTGAGGCAAATCTGAGATTGGTCTTTCTGCATGCAGACATACTGCATGAGCCCTCCTGTTCCTTATGTCTGTTCTGTTTCCTGTTTCTAATACTTACATTCCACTGCTCTCCTCGCTCTCTGAGTATATGAAATTAAAAGAAATATAGGCTCCTCCTGGGCAAATTCCTTCCTCAGCAACCTGTGTACTTGGAGCCTTCAGGTCTCATATCTGTGCAGACAAACAGTTAGGGCTGATTCCAAATGGTCTAGTCTTTGTTCTTACGGGAAGCTTCAGAAGTTTCTTGATTTTGTCACTATAGCACCTTGGCTGGTCCATTTATATGTTGTTGTACCTCTAATTATCTTCCTATCATAAAAGGCTGACCAGTTATTCCAAAATCTCAAGGAGCATTTGATCTCAGTCTCTGTCTATCCACTGTGATCTAGCCAACAAATCTGGGGCAATATGTAAGTGACATCCCGTCTGTCTTGTTAGTGTCCAACCCAGAGCCCTCTGTGTGCTTCGTCTTCTATGAAGCTGGAGAGCCTTCTTACTTTGTTTCTATTAATTGACACTGGCTTCTGGAAACTGACAACAGAGAAAACATATGCTACCACCTATCAAGTCTACAAATGTATTTACACTCACCTGCCACCTCATTAGGTACACCGTGCTAATACCAGGTTGTCCTCCCTTTTGCCTTCAGAGCTGCGTTAATTCTTCATGAAATAGACTCAACAATGTGCTGGAAACATTCCTCGAAGATTTTGGTATCAGCTGTTCCACCACATTCCAAAGGTGCTCTACTATGTTGAGATCTGATGGTTTTGGAGGCCATTTGAGTACAGAGAACTCACGGTCATTTTCAGTCAACCAAATCGAGGTGATTTGAGCTTTGTGATATGATGCGATCAGCCATCAGAAGATGGGTACACTGTCATCATAAAGGGATGGGCATGGTCAGCAGCAATACTCGCTAGTGTTTAACTGATGCTCAGTTGGTACTAAGGGGCCCAAACTGTTCCCAGCAAGTGTGAGATTACACAACCACCAGCCTGAATAGTTGATATAAGGCAGAATGAACCTGTCCTTTGACGCTGTTTACACCAAATTCTGACCTTACTATTTGAATTTTGCAAGAGAAATCCAGACCAGGCAACAGTTTTCTACTCCTGTGTTGGCCAATTTTGGTAAGCCCACGTGAACTGTAGTTGCAGTTTCCTGTTCTTTTTTATTTTTGGACCCATATGGTCCCCCACTACTGTGGGCAGCACTGTGCATTCAGAGATGCTCTTCTGTATACCTTGGTTTTAGCAAGGGATTATTTAAGCTTCAGCTTCCTTCCTTTTCTCTTACCTCTGGCATCAACTAGACATTTTCAAGCAGTTAAAACACAACTTACCTCCTCACATCATTTCTACATAGGCAGATGGGACTTATGGTTATTTTATGGTTTTATTAATACTTAGTTTGGGATTCATTTCTAATTCTCTGCAATAATTTAACCTAAGAGCTATGTCCATAAGGCATTAGTATCTTTGGGACTTGACCTTAAGAAGATGCTTATGATCTACAGTCCAAATACTGAAAGCAATCTAATTAGAATTTGTGTAAATTGCACTTTAAATGGTAAATGGTAAATGGCCTGTATTTATATAGCGCCTTACTAGTCCCTAAGGACCCCAAAGCGCTTTACATATCCAGTCATCCACCCATTCACACACACATTCACACACTGGTGATGGCAAGCTACATTGTAGCCACAGCCACCCTGGGGCGCACTGACAGAGGCGAGGCTGCCGGACACTGGCGCCACCGGGCCCTCTGACCACCACCAGTAGGGAACGGGTGAAGTGTCTTGCCCAAGGACACAACGACCGAGACTGTCCAGGGCTCGAACCGGCAACCTTCCGATTACAAGACGAACTCCCAACTCTTGAGCCACGATCACAAAACCTAAGAACCACTAGCACTGTGATTAAAGTACTCATCTGATACTTACTGGACTGCCAAAATGAGCAAAACCATCATCCCAGTCCTATTTCACTTTGTTTGGGTTCAATGGATAAGCAGAAGAGGATGGATGGATGGATGGAATCAGTCATGAAACCTCCGAGTTGGGCTATGCTCAGGGATCCATGTTAGAAGACGGATAGACAAGATGGATATTTTGTCCACTGATGAATTGGAGAACTTAGACTTTCAAATACTTAAATCATCTTAAAAAAGTCGTTTTTATGGACTGAAAGGGACATAAGAGAAAGCAGGAAATATTGTATTGAATCGGCCCCTGAATATGGTAATCTATGCTCCAATGGCTTGCCAGTGGCTGGATGGGATATGGCCAAGATGACATAAATTTTCTATTTAGTGTGCCAAGTATTTGGAAGGTGTGACATGACTTCATTAAGGTGGCTTCATCCTTCTGTGACTTTGCTAAAATGTACAAAGATTTAATCATCGTTCTGATTTCAAATGTATTGTCTACTCGTTCAGTTTTCTCAGTGTGAGTCATGTTGAATATAGCTACTGTGCTGTTTAAAAGTCTGGAACCACAATGAAAACTTGTCATAATGTCATATAAAACTGGAAATAATTTCTAAATTGTGAACTTTAAGGACCTGAAGACATTTAAAAGGTGCAAGAAGTGTCACATAAGCTGGATTTGCAGCATTGGTCATGGTAAGCCATTACATTTTCTTACAATTCCCATAGTTAGATTTGTAAGTTCTTGACACTAACATATTTTTGTAATTTTGCCCCAACACATCCCCACAATGGATCAGACAAGATGGGACTGAAGTGCAGACATTTAGCTTTAATTCAGAGAGTGTAAGTAGTGTGATGGCTGTTTAGGAATTCCAGCCATCTTTGTACACAGAACCACATTTTCAGAGAAAGTAATTTTAAAAATTGTAATTTTAATCTTAAAGATTGTTTTTAATGCTTAAATGAAAGTCATTTGTAGTCACTGCCTAAAGTCTAAATCCAAATACATCACCAAATGTTGTTCTCCCTCCCCTCTGCATTCAGCTTTGTATTTAATAACTGAAAAGCTTTCCTGTCGGGCTGAGATCAGGTAACGGACATAGTCAATGAATAATTTCATTTCTTTGCCTTGAGAAACCCATATTTTGCTTTCGCAGTATGCTTCAGGTCATTATCCATTTGCACTGTGAAGAACCATTTGATCAGCTCTGCAATATTTAACTGAATCTGAGGAGAGAGTTCGGCCCTGCAGAATTCATCCTGGTTCCACTTGCAGTCATGCATGTCCATGCCGTAACACTGCTTCAATCATGTTTGACAGATGAAGTGGTGTGCTTCAGATCATGACCTGCTTCTCCCCTTCTTCATCTGTCTGTGAAAGTTCTCAGTCATTCAGGTCATCGGAGTCTAACGAGCTTTGAAGATGTTTCACCTTCATTCGAGAAGCTTCTTCAGTTCTAAGAGCAACTGGTGTAGCGTCCCAAGATTTCTCTTGGGATGCTACACTTTTGAGGAGATTTCTCCTCAAAGGTTGCCTATAGTGGACCTCATCACAGCCACAGAAACTGCCATAAGGATGAATAAATTACCACAAACAGAAGCAGAGCAAATCAGGATGAAGGTTTCCGCCACCCTCTCCAGTGCAAAACTTCCTCCGTCTAACCTCACAATACAAGAAAAGAAGGCCGTCACATACCTGAGCAAAAAAAATAGCATCACCATATCACCAGCCGACAAGGGGAGGACCACTGTTGTTTTAAACACAATGGATTATCACACAGCAAATTCTGGTCTTTGGAATAAACTCTCAGGGAGTTCAGATTAACTACATTTGAGTGTACATGCGTGACCATCGAATGAACTCTAGTGCAGAGTTAGAGTAACTCTTTTCCGGGAGTTGATTTTTCAACTCTTTATAGGAGTTAAAACTAAACTCTCAGAATCAGAATCAGAATGGGTTTATTGCCAGATGTTGAGGTTTACAACATTAGGAAATTGCTGCGGTGCTTCAGTGCAGACAATAAGAATTAAAGTGCTATGTAGAAAGAAAGATATGTGCATGAGATATACATGAGATATATACATGAGAATAAGAATTATGAGTGCTACGTAGAAAGATATATACATGAGTGCAGGTGGTGATCAGTGCCAAACATGAAATGATGCAGTAACACAGCGTAGGGTCATGTGTTAGTGGCGGGGACAACCATGTGGTTATTGTTCATGTGTCCAACAGCAGAGGGGAAGAAACTGTTCTTGTGGCGAGAGGTTCTGGTGCGAATGGACCGGAGCCTCCTGCCTGAGGGGAGCAGGTCAAACAGACTGTGTCCAGGGTGAGAAGGGTCAGCTGAGATCCGGGCTGCACGCCGCAGTGTCCTGGAGGTGTACAGGTCCTGCAGAGATGGGAGTCTGCAGCCAATCACCTTCTCAGCAGAGCGCACAACACGCTGCAGTCTCTGTTTGTCCCTGATAGTGGCTCCAGCGTACCACACGGTGATGGAGGAGGTGAGGATGGACTCGATGATTGCAGTGTAGAACTGCATCATCGTCCGTGTTGGCAGGTTGAATTTCTTCAGCTGCCTCAGGAAGTACATCCTCTGCTGGGCTTTCTTGATGACGGAGGTGATGGTGGGCTCCCACTTCAGGTCCTGGGTGATGGTGGTACCCAGGAAGCGGAATGAGTCCACAGAGGTGATGGGGGTGTCAGTCAGGATGATGGGGGGGAGTGGGGCTGTGTGCTTCCTGAAGTCCACAATAATCTCCACTGTCTTCTGGGCATTCAGCACCAGGTTGTTGTGGCTGCACCAAGACACCAGACGTTCAACCTCCCTCCTGTAGGCAGACTCGTCCCCGTCCGAGATGAGCCCAATGACGGTGGTGTCATCTGCGAACTTGATTAGCTTGACAGACTGGTGGGTGGAGGTGCAGCAGTTGGTGTACAGGGAGAAGAGCAGAGGAGAAAGAACACAGCCCTGAGGGGAGCCGGTGCTGATGGTCCGGGAGTCCGAGACATTCTTTCCCAGCCTCACGTGCTGCTTCCTGTCCGTCAGGAAGTCAGTGATCCACCGGCAGATGGGATCAGGCACATTCATCTGGGAAAGCTTGCCTCGGAGATGGTCTGGAAGGAGTGGTCTCACGGAGTGAAATTTCTACTACCATATAGAGTAAAATTTAACTCATAACTAGAGTTAAGTTTGATATTAACTCTTTTGTAGTGTTACTCATCAATTGAAAAAAGTTTTAGGTTTTTGGTGCAAATTACTACAAAAACACAATAGTGATTATTATGAATGTATGGATTTTATTTATCAAAAATAACATATTCAAATATGAATGCTGCATGGATTAACATACATTCTGTGTAACAGTACTGTAATAGCATAATATCCACCATTATTGGCAGCTAAACAGTTGAGGTCAGAAAGGCCTAACATTGGGCGAAAAGAAAAAAAAAAACAGAATTAAAGGAAAAAAATGACTACAGAATAAGCACTTCTTGTAATGCAGTGTTAACGTGAGGAAGACTCTGTAAAGTCTCCATCAAGCCAACAAATTAAGTAATGCAACTCTCTCACAGAACATAAAATTGTGAATCACACCCATATGACATTTGGGCATCAAAACATTTGAAATGTCTTACTTTCTCCCTTTCTAGGACCAGTATCTTCTTAAAAATGGTTTCATTTACCTGAAAAGCAGGACACTGATCATGGAAACACGTTTCATGGTTAACATGCATAACAAAAACAGAGAGAGAGCGAGAGAGAGAGAGCAAGTCTTATTACACACTACAGTTGCAGAGCAAACTACATGAAATACTATATTAAATTATTTTTCTCTAATCTGTTTTATCTTCGTGTTTAAGCTTTTTCAAGTAATGGCAACTAAAGAGTCAAGTATAAGTCAATTAAGTACTGTATCTACATTTCTTTCATGTATGCTGTCCAATAGAGGCTGAACCATTTGAAGTCCGGCATCACTTGTGTCACTGCTCTGACTGCTGGTGGTTGAGACAGACAATGTATCTGTTAGACTTGGAGAGGAGGGCTCTTCCACATGTTGCTTCAGGACAGTCAAATCTGAGGGTGACAAATAAAAATATTAGAATACAAGGTGTATACAATCAAAAACACAACACAACAAAGATATCATTTATGCACACAGGGCCAGTAAATTGCACGGTTTGATTAAATTATACTTTCTCCCAGGAGAACAGATGGTTATTTTGTATTTTATTATGGTAATATACAATTTACATACCACAAGGTGTGAGTGTCACATAGTGTGTTAGGTCTGAGCAGTCACGCAGCTTCTTGGATGATTGTGTTTCCAGGATGTCTGAAATGCATGTGATAAATCCAACTTACTGTTGAGCCATGAAAACAGCATTTTGTGATTGTTACCACAGGATATTAGACAAATTAAAAATGTTTATTTAAGAGTAACTGTACAAATCAAATCCTTCAAAATCTATCAGAGCATATATTTACTTACCTTCAGCTGTATAGATGACAAAACACACCTCTTTGACTGCTGCAAGTTCAGGAAAGATATCCTCATCCACCTCTATACCCTGCTCATCCGTGACTTTCAGTGCTGCATTTTCTGGTATGAGAAACTTCTGCTGCACTGAAGTAAAATCATCACTTAGTTAATAACAACATTATCATTTCTTCTTTAATGACTTAGTACAAACCATAACTTACCTGCTCTCACAAAATCTGTGAAGCTGACTTCTTCCAATTTTGCATATTTCTTTGTCTCTCTGTGTTTTACTTTTATCAACATCTTGGCCACCTACGGAAAAAAATACCTTTACTACTATGAAACACAACACAAGAAGAAGAGGTTTTTTATGGTAACTCTATGTAAACTGTGTATAACTTAATCAACGAACACTGTCTTACATTGAGTTAGCCTGTCCACACTAAATATTGCTTAAAATCTATTTAGCTAGGCTGGTTTAGCAGACAATGTGACTGCATGTTTGCTGTGTCCTTGTCTTTACAGTTCTGGAGACAGGGTTGTGTGCATGTCTCAGTGTGCAGCAGGACTAACTAACTGATGTTAATGGTACCTCAACATCTCATCAGTGCAGGCTGCACCTCTCTTTGGTTAAATACGGCCATTACCATGAGTCTAAACAGAATATTACTGTAGTTAGCTAACGTTAAATTAAACGTTGGTGTTAAAATTAAGAAATAGAAATAAACGTTTTCATTGACAACGTGAAATGTGTATCTTAAAATACAGTAAGATAAGTAAGTTAGCTAACTTTTGACTAGCATTAGCCTAGCTGCTATCTCCAAATCAGCATAACATACAGAAAACACATGTAGTGCTAGTTAGTTAACTTTATATTTTACTTGTGCATCCATGTAACTGAATATATATATATAAATAACATCACTACACTCACAGAAAATTCCAAAGTAAATAAAGTATTTTTACCTCCTACATGTCTGAGTCCAAGAAAGAAACACAGATAGGCGCTGTAACGGTCGACAGACAAACAACACCAGCAATGTGTTGAATTAGACTCCTTAGCACCCAGTGAATGAACACCTAAATATTACACCGCTTTAGAGTACTCCCCAACACTGACTGTAGTATAAGGTGAAAAATAAACTCCCGGAATGTAACTCTTGCGCACTTTTATGCCTAACTCCAGAATATTTAACTCCAGTGATTTGCTGTGCACCCAAAAATTGCTACATTCGTCAGTGACAATAAGATCTATGAAGCCTTAAAATGAGACCCCACCCAGTAGGGCTTAAAAATCTGGGACTCTCCACCAGTTGCTCTTGGAACTGAAGAAGCTTCTCGAATGAGAGGTGAAATGTCTTCAAATGTAAAGAAGTCCACACCCCTTTCTTTCCAAGCTCCTTAGACCTCCTTCTTCATACTTTTCACTTCCCACCATTCCTGTACAAGCTCTTAAGTCTAATCTGGCCTTCTTGTTCTTGACCACAGCCAGTGGTTTGCACCTTTCCATTTATATTCATGAAATTATCTCTTGATTATAGACTTTGATAATGGCATGCCTACGTCTTTGAGAGTGTTCTTGACTTGGTCAGATGTTATGAAGAGGTTTTCTTAAGCAGGGAAAGAAGTATGCAATCATCTACTTTAGTTATGTTCTGTGGTCTTTCAGGCCTTTTAGTGCTGCGCAGATTGTCAGTCCATTCATCCTTTTTCAGAATGCACCGGATTGTTGATTTCACCATCCCCATAGTTTTTGCGGCTTTGCAAAAACTTTGCAACTCTTATACGTTTATTTTGGTTTTTCCACACATCAAATCCAAATGTTTTATCTGTTAAATTTGTCAGTAAATAGGGAAACAGTGAACTGGCTTCACCTGGCTTCACTCTTTAACAATCACTTGTCCAGTTACTTTTGAACCTCTCAAAATGGGGCACTAAAAGCAAAAACATGGCTGTACTTTCAAAACAGTCTGAAAGTTCATTGCTTGATTTAAAATCATTTGCGGTAAGGCAAAACAACGTGCCATGGACCTAACTGTAACTCCTGTCCAACTGTAACTCCTGTTCAGTGACAGCGATACAACTCAGATTTCCTTGAGCTGTATTCCTGTCACTGAAACAGAATTCAGAGGACACAAAGCTGGAGTATGTCTACTAATTAAAGCTTTTCAAGTTTTCAGGTTGGCCCACATTCTTCGCCTGTTATCCGCATAGCTGTACCTCAAGTTTCCAGAAGAACACGGCTTACTGAGTAGCATTTAGACAGTGGCAAACATGAAGTAATTGAAATTGGCAGGAGTCAAATAGTTATTGTAACAAAGTGGGGTTTTCACTGAATCACATCATGGCTAGATTGAGGGTTTCTAAGTGAGCAGTGAATGGAACTTTAAAACACTTTATGTGAACTGGACTCTCTTCTGCGAAACACATGTTTTGCGTTTCCAAACTACAGTCAGACAGATCAAAAGCGTCCACATCATGATAAGATCAGTATATGCAGCTTTGTTCAATGAGAGAAAAATAGTTTACCACAGACAGAGACATTCCTAAACAAAGAATCCAAGAGTCAAATCAGCAGAAGTATGGTGGAGCTGTGGTCTCAAGTAGCATCTCTAAACTAGTTCTCAGGAAGGGAAAAGTAACCAAAGGCTTCAGGCTTGGGCTAAGACATATCGACATTTCATAGTGAATGATGGGGAAAAGACCTTTTTACTATTCCGATTGATACTGCAGTTCATCAAACCCAGTAACAAAAGGTGATGGAAATATTAAATTCTAGGCCTGCTTTGCTTAACCTTGAGTTGGACACCTGCTCTAAAGTGACTCCACCCTAACAAGGCAGAAGTGGCACTCCAACCATCAGAGACATGCTACACCCTCAGATTTGTCTCTTTGTGGAGGAGGATTCATATTACAGCAGGTTAATGAGCCCAAACGCACCTCAAAGCTTGTTGAGAGCTACTTGAAGACCAAAGAAGACCAAGGACTCCTAATGTCATGGACTTCCCTCCACTTTCAGACACCACTAAACACTGCAGTCACTAGTGGGGGGTGAGAAAACCAAACATTCTCGATATCAATTGACCTTTTTTTTTTTTAAAACATCAAATTTATGCAAACTAGAAGTCTATTCTCAGGCCTCAGTCTTTCAGACCCCTCTGTACCTGAGACAGCACTGTGGATAATTAAAAGGTGCCTCTAATGTTGAATTAACTGCTTTTAAGTGAAATGTGAAAGGGTCAGTATAATT
The DNA here is from genome assembly GCF_057382185.1 of Mchenga conophoros. Taxonomy (NCBI): domain Eukaryota; kingdom Metazoa; phylum Chordata; class Actinopteri; order Cichliformes; family Cichlidae; genus Mchenga; species Mchenga conophoros. Next base: position 12,333,528 of record NC_140532.1, read on the forward strand.
GAAACAAAGTGCTTGTTAAATTGTTGAACTGTGTGAAAACCTCCGTCGAGCTCACCTTTCTAATCAGGGGAATCAGGAGAAGCTCTGTCCCCCAAATTTGTTTTTGAACAACTACGGTACTAAGTTATTAGACCACCTGTCATAAAAACAAGAGACGTTAGCATTTTAGAAATTTGCTAAGTAAAATCCAAGCAAAAATGTGCTATTTGTAATTATTACAATTAAACTGTAAAACTGTAATTATTAATGCAGTAATTTGGCATCTATATTTAAATATATATATATATATATATATATATATATATATATATATATATATATATATATATATATATAGGGAGGTTAGCCAACTAACGGAGTTGCAGAAAGGTGCGACAAATAAGGTGCCTAAGAAATACAGCAAGCTGTCCATACCTGAGGCCTTGGAAACTGCCAAGCAAAGACTCACAGCCTTGGCCAGCCACTTGAGGAGGTACACCAGAGAGATAGAAGGCAGGAGAATAAACCAGCTGTTCTCCACAGAACCAGCAAAGGTGTACTCTCAGTGGCAAGGGAACAATAAGAGAACAGCACCACCAAGGCTGGAGACGGAGCAATACTGGAAGAGCATATGGGAGAAGGATGCAACCCATAACGGCAATGCTCAGTGGCTAGAGGATCTGAGGGCAGACCACAGCGACCTCCCTGAACAGGGTCCAGTAACCATCACAGTGGCAGATATCCAAGAAAGGGTCTCCAGTATGAAGAGTTGGACAGCACCAGGGCCCGACATGGTTCACGCCTACTGGCTGAAGAAGCTGACTGCACTCCACGAGCGTCTGGCAGCACAAATGAACCAGCTGCTAGTTAACGAGAGACACCCGGAATGGCTAACTGAAGGCCGGACGGTCCTGATCCCCAAGGACCCCAAGAAGGGACCGGTCCCCTCCAACTACCGACCAATAACCTGCCTCAGTACTACATGGAAGCTCCTGTCAGGCATCATATCGGCTAAGATGAACAGGCACATGGGTCAATACATGAGCGGGACACAGAAAGGAATTGGCAAGAATACCAGAGGCGCAAAACACCAGCTACTGGTAGACAGAACAATCAGCCGAGACTGCAAGACCAGACTGACCAACCTGTGCACTGCCTGGATTGATTACAAGAAGGCCTATGACTCAATGCCCCACAGCTGGATACTGGAATGCCTAGAATTGTACAAGATCAATGGGACCCTAAGAGCCTTCATCAGGAACTCAATGGGGATGTGGCGTACAACACTAGAGGCCAACTCCAAGCCCATAGCACAAGTCACCATCAAGTGCGGGATCTACCAAGGAGATGCTCTGTCCCCACTGCTGTTCTGCATAGGCCTGAACCCCCTCAGTGAGATCATTAACAAGACTGGCTACGGATACCGACTACGGAACGGAGCAGTTGTCAGCCACCTCCTGTACATGGATGACATCAAGCTGTATGCCAAGAGTGAACGAGACATCGATTCACTGATCCACACTACCAGGCTATACAGCAATGACATTGGAATGTCGTTCGGACTGGAGAAGTGTAGTCGGATGGTAACAAAGAGAGGGAAGGTAGTCAGAACTGAGGGGATTGAACTACCAGAAGGCAACATTGCAGACATAGAGGACAGTTACAAGTACTTGGGGATCCCACAGGCGAATGGGAACCATGAAGAGGCCGCTAGAAAAGCTGCAACCACCAAGTACCTGCAGAGGGTCAGGCAAGTCCTGAGGAGTCAGCTGAATGGTAAGAACAAGATCCGGGCCATCAACACGTACGCCCTGCCCGTGATCAGGTACCCTGCTGGGGTAATAGGCTGGCCAAAGGAGGAGATAGAAGCCACTGACATAAAGACAAGAAAGCTCCTTACCATGCATGGAGGGTTTCACCCCAAATCCAGCACCCTGAGGCTGTACGCTAAGCGGAAGGAAGGGGGCCGGGGACTGGTGAGTGTCAGCACCACAGTCCAGGATGAGACAACGAACATCCAAGAATACATTGGGAAGATGGCCCCAACTGACCGAGTGCTCAGTGAATACCTCAGGCAGCAGAAACCCAAGAATGAGGAGGGAGACGAGGAACCATCATGGAAGGACAGGCCCCTGCACGGTATGTACCACCGGCAGATAGAGGAGGTGGCTGATATCCAGAAATCCTACCAGTGGCTGGACAAAGCTGGACTGAAAGACAGCACAGAAGCACTAATCATGGCAGCACAAGAACAAGCTCTGAGCACAAGATCCATAGAGGCTGGGGTCTATCACACCAGGCAAGACCCCAGGTGCAGGCTGTGTAAAGATGCCCCAGAGACAATCCAGCACATAACAGCAGGGTGCAAGATGCTAGCAGGCAAGGCATACATGGAACGCCATAACCAAGTGGCCGGCATAGTGTACAGGAACATCTGTGCCGAGTATAACCTGGAAGTCCCGAGGTCAAAATGGGAGATGCCCCCAAGGGTGGTGGAGAATGACCGAGCTAAGATCCTGTGGGACTTCCAGATACAGACGGACAAAATGGTGGTGGCTAACCAACCGGACATAGTGGTGGTAGACAAACAGAAGAAGACGGCCGTAGTGATCGATGTAGCAGTTCCGAATGACAGCAATATCAGGAAGAAGGAACACGAGAAGCTGGAGAAATACCAAGGGCTCAGAGAAGAGCTCGAGAGGATGTGGAGGGTGAAGGTAACGGTGGTCCCCGTGGTAATCGGAGCACTAGGTGCGGTGACTCCCAAGCTAGGCGAGTGGCTCCAGCAGATCCCGGGAACAACATCGGAGATCTCTGTCCAGAAGAGCGCAGTCCTGGGAACAGCTAAGATACTGCGCAGGACCCTCAAGCTCCCAGGCCTCTGGTAGAGGACCCGAGCTTGAAGGATAAACCGCCCGCAGGGGCGTGCTGGGTGTTTTTTTTTTTTATATATATATAATGTGCTTTACTATTTTCTTTAGCTTTTTTGTAAAATAGGACATCTGAGAATTCAAGAGTACTAATGAAAATTATAGCTTGCAAAAATGATTTGGGTAATTACCAATACTGTTCAGAGCTACTGTTGCATAAATCTTACATTAAGTTATAGTCTAATAAATTTGTTAAGCACACTACCTTTTTTTGTATGGTAACTTTTTCTATATGGTAACTTCATATAGAGAAAGGTCAGGTGTGTCACTGTGAGAAAAATGCAGTATTTATGTATTTTTTTTGTTCTTCACAACTATTTAAGTCGCTTTTTATACTGAGTGCTACACTAAGAATGCCTCTGAGGAGAGACGCCCTTATTCCCATTTGTGTAATTCATTCCATTAGGACTAGAAAGACCCTCTGCTCTTTTGAAGAGAGAGCACTGAGGCAGAGTGACAAAGCCAGGAGGACGCTGAAGTCTTTTGGTCAAAAAGTCACATATAGCTACTCTGAAGTGGTGTAGATGCATTTCGCTGCAGAGGTCGTTAGCCGATTAGTTCTACCAAGTAAATTGATACCAGCTTAGAAAACAAGAAAAGAAAATAGATTAAACTTTTCATATGCTATACTTTCAGCTGCTCTCTTATTCACAAAGGGATACCACAGCAGGTAGCTCTGCATGTTTAATTAGGCAGATTTTTACACCCTTCCTGATACAACCCCAAAGGGATTTATATCTCCTCCTGGGATTAAACTAAGAATCGTTCACTTGTTAGGTGAATGTGTATGCAATGGAGACTATACTATGTATGCTATGATCTAGTTGAATTTGATCTAACAAGCTTGACAATGGACAGTTGGACAACCCATGGTCCTATCCAGTCTGGCCTATCCTAAGCTGTCCTATAGTCAGGCTGATTGACAGGCAGGTACAGTAAATCAAATCAAATCAAATCAAATCACTTTTTATTGTCACATCACATGTGCAGGCACACTGGCACAGCACATGCGAGTGAAATTCTTGTGTGCGAGCCCCACAAGCAACAGAGATGTGCAAACACAACAACACAAACGAGCAAAATACAAGAATGTAGATTAACAGTAGATTAGTTAGCACTGCTATAGCTACTCATCAACCAAGGGAATGGTATTGACCAGATTTATCCAGATGGGTATGCACACACATAAGTACTTAAGTAGTTCATTGCATTAGAAAATCTTTGAAAATCTCAAAGATTTGATTTGATAAAAGTTCTTAAATCATTCATAGAGAAAATACTATATTTTCAAGTCTTACTTTGGTGCACTGTGTGCCACAGGATACAGGGTACAGTTATATCATGGTCACTTAATTAGACCCTGAAGCAACCGTTTACCCTTGCCCTCATACAAAAGTGGCAGCTAGTACAGTTAGTGAATGTAAAGAAAACACAAAAGAATAATGAATTTTCCCAGGACATCTGGCATAACACCTGCACAGCATTTTATGAGAAGAACATCATACAAACAGTGAAACACAGCGGTGGTAGTGTGATGGTCTGGGCCTGCTTTGTTGCATCAAGATCTGGACGACTTGTTGTAATTTATGGAACAATGAATTCTGCTCTCTACCAGAAAATCCTGAAGGAGACTGTCCAACCATCAATTTATGCCCTGAAGCTCAAGTATACTTGTGTTATACAGCAGGACAATCATCCAGAAAACATCAGCAAGTCAACCTGTAAATGGCTAAAAAAATAAATGAATATGAAGGTTTTAGAGGTACCCAGTCAAAGTCCGGACTTAAATATGATTGAGATGCTTTGGCATCACCTTAAACAGGCTATTCATACTCAACAACCCTCCAATGTGGCTTAATTAAAACAATTGTGCAAGGAACAGTGGGTCAGAAAAATTCCTCCACAGTGATGTGAAAAAATCATTGCCAGTTATCACAAATGCTTGATTGCAGTTTTTGCTGCCAAGGGTGGCACAACCAGTTCAACCAATTTTTCCCATACTAAATGAAATCATCATTTATAATTGCATTTTGGATTTACTCAGGTTATCTTTGTCTAACATTAAAACTTGTTTGATAATCTGAAACATGAAACAAAATCAGCAAAAAAATCTCTCTCTATATATATATTTATAATAAAATTAAATAATAAATAAAACTGTAGCTTTATTGGTCATTGGCTTGGTGACTATTATGAGGTAGATGATGAGTTATGTGTTAAGGAGTCGCATTCATCTATTTTCTTCCAGCTATACAATTTAGGATTGCAGGGGGGGCTGGAGAGTATCCCAGCCGCCACAGAGCGAGAGGCAGTCCACCCTGGACAATGCTAACAACCACGGCAATGAATACAGCCTAGGAATACAACCAGTAGTTCACAATGTTTAACTACTATTCAGGAATGTATGAGGTTTTGTAAAGTGGTGCAGTGTGTTGGGTGACCTACAGTTTTGAAGTTGTTAGTACATGGAACTGAATTCAGTCATTTAAACTGTCAAAAGCAGGGATGTCAAAATCATTGTGTGTCTGTGCTGGCCCGGTGAAACTGCATAAGAAATGTGTAAAATTACAGAAAAGGTTCTGATAGTTGTTAATTCACAGAAAATAACCCATCATATTTCCTAAAGTCTTTGCCTGGCCTATTCTTCGACACCCCTGGACTAACACACATATTTACACTGCAGAGTTACACAAATAGTAAATATATTAATAATTTGTTTCCTGTCATGCTAATCATTTGTTTATCTAAGGACCAGGGACTGTTAAATCTGAGTTTATGTAAGTGCAGGCCATTATAAGAGCTCTCCACATGCACCTTAGCATGTGGAGAGCTAAAATCTGCCCATTATGAAGCTGTTGCTTTCTGTAACACACTTTGTAGTGGATTTTAAAAATGCTCTGCAGAGAATCATTTTTAGCCATATTGAAATGATCAAAGAAAAGTTAATGTTGTAGTGTGGCAGTTTGCCTTTGCAGTATTTCCAGCCTATAGGATCACTGGTAATTAATTTGACTTCAGTCACAGGTGATGAAATCCAATAAATGCAAGAGTTAGACAGGATCATCTCACCAGTGAATTCTCCTTCCTTCGACCTCGTGAAATTTTCCATCTAGATCAAGACGTGGTGATCAGAAAAAATAGGCCCTTTCTCCCAAATATTTTTCCAGCTATTCAGCCTCAGCACTGTACCAAACCATGCCCTGAAATTGTATTTATCTTAAATGAATTGTAGCTCATTTTTGTTTACCCTTTGTGTGTAATTTTGCTCTGCTAAACCCCTATATGCCTAATATGACCCCTTTATTAGCCTACTTATTAAATTTTTTGTTTTTCTTTGGGGGGGGGGGTGATTTGGGAGACCTTTTTGAGTTTGTAAAAAGACCTTTTTTGACAATGACTGTTTTCTCATTTATCAGTCGTGAGCATTCAGGTTACTGGACACCTCTAAGTGGCAGCTAGCTTGTGTTACTGTCTGTCACTTATTACTACAGATTTCAGCTGCCTCAATCATTAAACGCTAACAAAGAAAACAGAAAGATTCAAACGTTAGCTCTTTATTAAAAGTCATACTACTTCCAGACATCCATTTTGCTTGCTTTTGCCTGCACTTCTGAACTTTTTAACACCAACTCAACTATGTCAGAGATTTCAGAAAAATGACACATCCCCAGTCATAATTACAAGTAAGTGGGAAACTGGTAATTATGGCAATTCTGCTATGACACAAACAGTACACCAGGGCAGGACTGGTAATTGTACTCTCGTTTTCAGCATTTACTATTTGCAAGAGTGGATTTTTAATCTTTTACTCGGCAAAACTAAAGGCAACAATTAGGCACAGTGGTGCTCTGTAAATGCAGTCCAAATACTTGGTGATTGTAAAGATAATTGCAGTCTAAATACAATTGTATGCATTTAGCAGGACTGTAGTCAGGGTAAATGTTGTCCCTGTGCCTTTGTGGGTTCTCTCCGGGTACTCCAACTTCCTCCCACTGTCTGAAGACATGCACATTAGGTTAATTGGGGATTCTGAACTGGCTGTAGGTATGAAAGTGTGAATGGTTCCATATGTGTTACCCCAGCAATAGACTGGCAACCTGTCCAGGGTGTACCCAGCCTCCCATTGGCAGATGGAATAGGCTACAGAGCTTGGAAATAACCATCTTCATAGAGGCTCGCAAGATTTTGAATATTTTAGGAGAGCTTTTGAAATACTGCCCACTGTGCACTGTTCATTAAAACCTTTCTGCATGATGTTAACAAATGTAATCAATTTCATGGTTTTGTTTAATAAGTATTTGCTGTTGAAGATATGTGAATATAATTTCTAAGAAGAAAAGCAGGATCGAGGCACCAGCTTGCATGTTTCTACAATTTTCACATGGTTTTTAGACATCACATCAAATCTCCCAAACAATGCCCATGCAGATGTCATCTTAGGACTATAAATATGTAGTTACATCTGAGACTTGACAGACTGATTTAAAATAACAGATAAGTCACTACTATGTAAATAGGTCATTACAAAAGGAGCTTTAGCTGGGAAACACATTCAACAATCACTCTTAGACTAGTGTGCATACACTATCACCAACATGCAGAAGCTCAGCAATGTATGTTATCATTCTCTTCTTTTACATATACTGCATTTAGCATTTTATTTATTTAGAAAAGGATTCTGCTTGTTGTATGACATTTTTTCTTATTAAAGACACAGAGCTTGGTAACTTGAGAATCTTTCAAATGATTCTTGGCATGTACAACTAATCTGGTTTCTTTCTGCATTGTACTTGATGCGCATGTGCCTCAAAGTGTAATTTGAGCAAAAGCAGCATGGCTATCATTGGTAAAGAAACAGCCTTGCTGAGAAACAGCTTTCACGGACACTGTCGGGACACTTGCCTTAGAGTACTCACAAAGCTAATCAATACACAATACTAAAACACACATCAAACAGCTTCTTGTGGTTTTGTTCTGAGGTTAATATTTGCTGCCTGCAGATGCCTTTTGAAAATTTGCAACATCTGCCTGATGGTCGAAAATAGTCATCGACCAATGTGAAAAATGAAGACTAAAATATCTCAATATTGCTTTGAGGTCTAATTAGGTCCAATAATAGCTATAAATCTAAAAAATAATAATAATAGGAGTACTGTTACTATACCCAGGCTCTACTGATGCTCTGCTAATGTTGCTCTAGAGAGCCACTGAGACATTATACAGTTTGTACTTGTAATTACTCGTGATAATTTGACTTGAAATGCTTGCCCACATAATCTGATAGCATTAGATAGAAAACAGATTGTTAATTCAATAATATAAATAGATGGACCATAATGAAGCTGTCCCCGTACTGATTATTTTTACAGAGTCAATGTAAAAAATAAACTCACCAGCTCTGGCATTCTCACCACTCATGCATGTAGGGTGATGCTGAAATGAAATGTAAATCATACCCACACTGCGGTTCACGTAGCCGTCTTCCCTCATTAAATGGCCTTTCATATTGGCCCACACAGTTATTATTGTTTGTCACATGCATCTTTGCTAGAGCTGGAAGGTCAGTGTTTTCAATTACAGATTGTATTACTGATACCCGATATCAGATTCTTGACCAAGACATCAGTGGTGCTGGTGACCAGAGTTAACTCCTGCAGAAGGTAAAGGCTGAGAACTAAGCACTATTCCTATTTTAATCGCCCACTTACTGTTGATACGGGAATAAGTGAGATGTAGAACAATTTGTTAAAAGCACATTTCCCTTTTTCCTATGTAGACATTTTTTTAACTTATTTATTATTGTGAGAAAAGAAAAGAAAATATGACCCAGAGGGGAAAAAAAGTATGCTTTCTTTAAATTGAAAAATTTACATCAGGGCATCAAACAAATCACCTGGTCCTTGAGGACATCTTAAAATTAGGTAAATAACCTCAGATAAAGTACAAAACATGACATATTAAAAAAAATAAAGAGCGTAAGGAGTTACTAATCAAATGTACTTGATTAACTGATTATCATGAAGTATGAGCACCTCTACTAGAGCTGTAGTTTTGCAGGTTTGCTGGTATGGACCATTCATGTGTGTGTTAACACAATGGCAAGGAAGAACAACATCAGCAATGAGCTTTAGGAAGAAATTGTTGCTGCCTATCAGTCTGGGAAGGGTTATAAGGACATCTCCAAACAATTTTAAGTTTACTATTCAGTGAGAAAGATTATTCCTAAGTGGAAAACATTCAAGACAGCTGCCAGTCTGTCTTGAATGGATGTTGCAGCAAGTTCACCCCAAGGTCAGACAGTGCAATGTTCTGAGAAACTGAAAAAAATCTTAAGAACTACATTTCAGACTCTACAGGCCTTGCTTAGCATGTTAAAAATGTTAAAGTTCTTTAGTTACACTTTTTTTAAAGACTGAATGTGTATGGCTCGTTTGGAAGTCTTGCCAGGAAAAAACATTGTAGCATGGCTTATGTTTGCAATATTGTATCTGAATAAACTTGTGGAGCATTGGACAGATGGTACCAAAGTGGAAAGGTTTGGCCATAATGCACAGCAATCCTTTGGGTGAAACACAGCATATCAGCACAAACAATGGTTAAGCACAGTGGTGGAGCAGTGTTGATTTGGGCTTGTTTACAGGCATAGGACAAGGGCACCTAACAGCCACTGAGTACACCTTGAACTTTTTTTCACACACCTATTTTCACTCACTATGTGTTTATACCCTACTCTGCATTTAGTCATTGCTTGTTATTAATCTCTGGCGCTCTTCTGCAGTGTGATTTTTAAATTGTCTCCCTTCTCTCACCCCCAACCAGTCATGGCAGATGGCTGCCCCTCCCTAAGCCTGGTTCTGCCGGAGGTTTCTTCTTGTTAAAAGGGAGTTTTTCCTTCCCACTGTCACCAAGTGCTTGCTTATAGAGGGTCTTTTGATTGCTGTGGTTTTCTCTCTTAATGTAGGGTCCTTATCTTACAATATAAAGCACGCTGATGGTGACTACAGTTGTGATTTTATGCTATTATAAATAATTACATTGAATTGAACTGAACTGAAATTGAATTATAGTTTTGGCGCTCATGTGGTTTATCTACAAGTTGCATGATCTTATTAGATTTTCACTTCCCAGTTATCGTGAACAAAATAATTCAAAGCTATGTTATCATTGTGGTATCAATATAAAATGCAAAATCAATAATAATAATAATAATAATAATAATAATGATATCAATTAATCATGTTTTTTAACTTTTCTCTTCTGTGTTTTGTGTAATTTATTGAAAATTAATTAAACTCAAGAAAAAAGTGCAGGATGGGCAGAAGCTGAAACCATAACAGTATCTGTCGTAATTATATATGTATCCATAATATGATGTCAATATTTTATTGTGAACAGTTTCTATTGGTTTCAACCTGTTTTTCTTAAACATAAAGAAATGAGCTGTTTATGTCTTCAGCCCTCTTTGTGGCCCCAGTTCACACTGAACAGCCTGTACTACAGTCTGCAAAGCTCTGCATGGGATCTGCATACAACCAGTGCACAAACATGTGGGTTCCTTAGAAATCTGCTCCTAATGACTCAGCTGTTTACTCAAAGGTTGCGATCTTGTGGCATGAACTGGTATTATCCCAAAGTACAGCCTGCCCCCAGTTCAGCTTCAGTTGGTATTTCTTGAACACAATACAGATGTGTTGGACATACAGCCATGGCTACTGTACTTAGTTCTGTTGGAAGGTTTGAAACTGTATTTTATATAAACACAAATTCATATAAAATCAATACACAAGTTTTTCCCACATTTCCATTTTGTAGTATTTGTAAATTGGTGAGCTCACAGGTACAAGAAGATAATGCAAACCTGTATTTCCTATTGAACTCTTAGGAAAGAAAGCACATAAGCAAATCTTTTAAAAAAAGGGAAAAAAAAGGGAACTATTAATGGAATCATAAAGGAAACCGTCCATTTTTTAATTTATTTCTTGCAGCAAACACATGGAAAACTCGTAAAGGAATTGTTTTGCCTATTTGTCATGCAGACTACACGCTGTGCAATCTAAGCTATACACAACGCAGTCACAACAGTACAAATGGCAGCATCATCGTACCGATCAAACGTTTGTTTGTGTCTCATCTACAGATTTTAAGAATGCAGTTAGAAACAACGCATTTACTGATTTGATGATTTCTGTATCATAAAGAGACGCTAACACATGCATGCCTGATTTCTGATGTAAACATGGCTTGCATTAACAGTGATTGTGATAACAGTGGTCTGACAGAAACACCGACTATGACTAATGCGAAGTAAGAGACGGGGAGGCCAGATTATAAATTCAATTTAAAAGGTTGAATCTTTTTTTTAATTCTCTGTTTCAAGTACTCAAAACATTTGTGAATGTTTCTGTCTGTTCTTTTGTTTTCTCTTATTATGACTGAGTAAAATGAAAAAAAGGGGATTCAGACAATGTAATTTAGCGTGAATGTTAATTTAACGCAAATGAAAATAGCCCAGTCTTTGCACAATCTCTATTGTAATCATCAATTTTTCAAACCCATTTCGACCAATTCCAAATAGACCTTTTCCTTTCCAATATGCTGCTCCCCTCATCTTCTTCTTAGAATTTATTTCCACTGAAATGTTCCTGTCTTTCAGAGCTTTGTGTTTTTTTCCCTTTTTTTTTTTGCTATGCTTTTCTCTCCTTGCTTTATGCTCCTTTCGCTCTGTATCTTTTTCTGTCTCCCCTCCCTCTCCCTGTCTTTCTTCTTTCTCTCCTTCCTTTTTTCTTTGGCTGCTTTTCATTCTGTTTTCTTTCATTGTTTTTCTTTTCTTTCTCGCCTAGGGACCCCATTTTTTTTTCTCTTCCTCTATTCAGGTTTTCTTTATTCTCTTTTCTGAATAGTTGTGGTACTTTAAGGGGAAGGGGAAGGCGAGGGAGAGGGGAGGGAGGTTAGTTTCAGTCAAAGCTGCAGAACAAAACTTCCTCCCACACCACATGCAGTGTCTCTTGGAATGAGTTTGTCACTGACTTGAAGACACACTCCCCCTCCTGTGTATACCACCATGTATGACAGCCTTACAGTGAATTGGTGTTAGGCCAGCAGACATAGCCATGTTCTATACTGACTATTGTCCTGTCTTAAATATCACTGGGGCATGTTGTCTCTGTTTGTGGTTAAGCAGTGCAGTATCACATGGTGACACATGATGTGGTGGTGGTGGTGGTGCGTTTAAACCAACCACAGCTGTGTGTGAATACGATTATCTCCCGACTGAGGTGCGTAGAGGGAGGCATTTGTGCTTCACAAGAACATCTTCATCACTGCAGAGAAATGACAGGCTACCTTACAGGAGGCAGCCCCATGTCGAGGAGCACTACCTCCTCAACGGCTTCGGTCTCAGTGGGACTCCACACATATAAGCACAGACGCAGTCCAGCAGTAAATAAAAGATGAGAAAATCACATGTGCTGGTTTGTAAATTTATTGACACACAAAGCCGTTGATATGAAAATTAGGAAAATAGCACGGAGGGTGAAAAAAAAATCTATTACTGCACACCTGAAAGACAAAACCACAGCAACCAGTCTATCTCGACATATCATGACAGGAATCATTCCTCTTTCTTTATGGCAGTAAAAGACTACAGCCTCCTGCACCTATGCTTTCAGTCTCACAGCCATACACACACTCACAGTCTGCCCAAGACAATTTAATGCATGACTCAATGGCATTGAAAGTGGGTTGGATAAATTGGAAATGATTAAAAATGCAGAATTGACAGGGAAACCGATAAAACTTTCTCTCTATAAGTAAGAACCAAAAACCAGCATGATGGAATGGCAGGCTTGAAGGGGAGAGAAAGGTGAAAGACAGATGAAAGTGAAGAGAGATAAAAGCCGGAGTGAGGAGGGTGTGGGATAAAGCAGGAGGAAGGGAGGCAGAGATGAAAGCAAAATGAGAAAGATAAGAACAGAGTGAGAGAGACAGAGAGGGAAACGGAGGAAGAGATAGATAGTGTACAGAGCAGAGAGAGAGGTAACCATGGAAACAGGAGGAAGGTACAAAAGAAGAGATAGACAAAGGGTTTGATTTAAAAGAATGAAACTTGGACGAAAGAAAAGTAATTCCGACTGAAATTTGTTACCGGGAGCTGGAAGAATAATACAAAGAAAGTGACGGCCACAGAGGGACAGTGGCTGTGTCCCCACTGCCTGCTACAGCCAGTTTGAATGTGGTCGCCTCTAACCAGCATATAAGGCACTCCAGAGACCTCTAGTGTTAATAGGCTTCTGTGGTTCATTGTGGGCCTCACCTTGAGTAAATCTGGGGCCATTTCACTATGTAGGACACTTGCAAGATGCCCAAACCCCCCTCAACACACACACACACACGTTTCCTTTTCTATACATGGAATAGGTAGCACGGTATGTTTTATAGGCATACTTTTCCGTGAATCATATAGGAGAAAGAGACTTCACAGCGACTAAAATAAGATAAAATACCTTGGTAAGATTCCTCTCCCACCTCACTACAATGAAAAACTGCATTCCTGATAAGAAGATATGAGTTCTCCATGGTCCTACATTTTGTTTGCTGACTTATTGAATGAACTTGAGGTGCATGTTGAATTCTGTACTGTTGCCCATCCACTCCCATTGAATAAATGCAATGCGCCCATATATTAGGATTCATATTTGTATATCTATATAGAGTTACAGACAGACAGAGGGTTTTTATTCTGTGGTTTTTGAGTCTCTTGTGGCTATCCCTCCTTTTCCCTTCCCCCTCTCTGTTTTTCTCTCCTCTCTGTCTTTCTCTTTCGTCCTCTGTCTCTGTTTCTCTCACTCGCTCCCCCTCCCTCCCTCCCTCTTTCTCTTGATCTCTCTCTCCTCCTCTCTCTCCTGCTCTCTCATGCCCCCCTCTTTTTCTCGCTCTCTTATGCTCTCTCTCTCTGCCTTCTCTTTCTCTCTTTCCTTCCATAGCTCTCTGTCTCACTCCCTCGCCCCCCTCTCTGTTCCTTTTATATCCTCCTTGCTGAATGCTCTTCTCCTCTCCTCCCTCAACTCTGTCTTTTCTCCTTTATATTCAGCCTTTTTTTTTTTCAAGCTCTCCCCACACTCCTTTCTCCAATGTTGTCTCCAAGCAGAGCTATTTCATTGCTAATATTCTGTCTTTCCATTTAGTACCCCTGCTACAAAATGGGGAGAGTAATCTTTTATTTAGGGTTTTCTTTCTTTTTCTTTTTCTCTTTCTTTTTTTTTTTTTTTTTTTTTTTTGCTCTGGCCATCTCTGCATCCTGTCTTGCAGTTTGCATAAGAACATTTTTTTTGGGGGGGGGGGGGGGGGGGGGGTTCTCGATTTGTTTAAATTGTATAGTAGGAACGAGCCAAAGTGAGAAATGGATCATAAATGCAGAATATCCTGCAGATATCTTGTTTATTTGCGGTAAGATGCATTCCCCTATACTCTGCCTTGTGTGATCACATATACCACATTTAAAGTTGCTCTCCTTTGCGGCAGTGAGGGAGGCAATACTGATAAAGACTCCTTTTTTTCCCTCCTTTTTTTCAGTTTTTCTTCTCCTGTCTGCGTGTCCACTCCATTCTTACTAACCTTAATGGAAGAAGCTGGAGGCGTGCAACTAGGGTGTGGCTGCTTTTATACACTTTTGATATAGGTCTTCTCCATCTGCATTGCTTAGATTCAAGCTGTGTGATAGTCAGCTCTCTGCTCTTTCTTGTTCTCCTTTTTTTTTTGTGAAAGCTTAATTACAGCTAATCATGCTTGAGACTTACTATTATATCAGCATGCCGTACAGAGGTGAGACTGATCCAGCGCTGGAAATAACAGAAGGTGTGTGGGCTTGCTGCCTTACACACGGGGGTCTGAGAGGAATGGCCAGCTAAAAAACATCAGTCCAATAACTCAAAGTTCAAAACACAGAGCAAACTGATTTCTCTCCTATCTTTCTGCTGCTTTCTGATCATAAGAAAATCCTCACCTGAACACTGGAGCTGTAACATCCCTACACACAAACCTACACAGCTCCCCGTTTGCCTGACAGTGAGAGGATGTTGAATTATAGCCATCACCCAGCACAGCGTCTCTCCCTCACACACACACACACAGTCAGAGCAAACTCTGGCTGTATGCAGCCTGTCACTGGGCTGGATGAAGAAACAACACTGACAATGTAAGGAGTGGGATATGCTTATATAGAGAGACTCACCTATGGCTGATACACAAATGCCTTCAGTATGCTGCCATTTGGATTCGCCAGACTCTGTTCTCATATTTGTTTTAACCCCACCGCCCCCTCACAAAAGAAAAACAAAAAAAAGAAAGAAGGAAAACAGGGAGTTGTCATCAATGAGTCCTCTGCAGTTGTATGATTCATTGAGATTTTCTCAGGGGTAAAACAGACAGCTGATATCTGAATCTGTTGCTCCCCACCACCAACACCAACACATCTTCCTCCTTTCCTCCAGTACAGAGCTTTCTGTCGCTCTGACTTGTTCTCTTTCTCTTGTTGGGAAAGAAAAAAAAAGTTCTAACTTTGACCCATATCACAGAGGATGTGACACTGCGCCGCATGCTCGTCATCCTATAGATAAACAGCGCCGAGCCAGGCCAGGTCTGGAAATGGACTAGCAGCTGCTGGTAGAAATACAGTAATCATACCCGTGTCAGAAGTGTGTTGTTTTAGGGCTGTGGAGGACTGTAAGCACGCTGGTGTCAGTGGTGTGTGTTTCTGTGTGTGTCGGTGTGCGCGCGTTTGTCCCTGATCTCAGACATCAGACAAATGCGCGCATGCAACCACGCACAAACACACATTTGAAATCCCAGTTGAGGGTTAGTACACTTGAGAGCAGGGCAATGGCTTACTTCCCTTTCTCTCTCCCTCTCTTTCTTTCTCTCTGCCTCGCAAACCTGTAGAAATCTAAGAAGTGAATGAAATTTTATGCTTATTATCACCACAGCCTTTTCCACTACTAGTTTTCCGTGGACTTATGCATGCAATCGTACCCTAAGTAAATGGACAAGCGAGCGAGGTTTTTTTTTTTTTTTTTTTTGCTGTTATGAAGATTTGGGCCTGGAAAGGAGCCAGTGTGTTTCTTCCACAAACTTTTGTTGTCTGTGTCTTTTTCATTTTCCCCATAGGCTAGTTCTGTGTTGTTTTATGTACGTGTCCCTTGTTGTTTCTTCCATGTGGTTTCTTTGTCTTTCAGCCTCTTATCTCTTTGTTTCTTCCCTTGCTCTCCTTCTATTTTCTCTCCCATTCTCTCCCTCGACTTCCTGCTATCTCTCCCCCCCTCACTCACACCCTCACTCAATCTCTTTCTCTCTCTCTTCCCCCCCCTTCCCCTCGCACTCACTCTCATTCCCTATCTTCCCCCCCACACCTCCTCCACTCCCCTTTCTCTCTATCTTTCTCATTCTCGCAGCACTCCCAGCTGCTGATGATTGATCAAGGTTTTCAAGGTTTGCCCTTTCCTGTTATTTAGTAGGAAATGTTTATGCACGGTCCTCAGTCTTACAGTCACAACTGGCATGTGTCCACGCAGTGTTTGTCGCACTCGCCCTCACCTACACACACGCACGCACATCTCAGATCCACTTTTTATTTATTTATTTTTCATTTGTCACACACACACGAACACACACACGCACTCACACACACACACACACATGTGTTTACTAGTAACAAAAAGAAAAAAAAAAGGTAAGGTAAGCACTGGAATAACAGAATACCTGTCTAATTATCAGGATCATCTTTAGTGAAGACTACTTAAGCACACAACCTGTACTCAGCCCGCAGGTACTCTGCCGCACTGTTTCTCAACACAGCCTGAAAGAAATCTGGAAGTTCAATAGTTAATGTCTTCCCTTGCTGTTTTTCCTTTTCCTCACTCTCTCCGTCTCTCTATCTCCTTTCCTCTCTCCATTCCCTTTGCTCTCACCCTCCCCTCCCCACCCCACCACCCACACCCTCCTCCACCTCCTCCTCTCCTCCTTCATTCTGTTCTGCACCCCCCCCCCCCCCCCCAACACCCCCACCCACCCCTTCTCTTTTCTCTTGCTGATGGACTCTTCTTTTTTATTTTCACACTCCACCATCCCCCCTTTTTTTCTTCTCTCTTTTTCTCTCTCCTTTCCTCCAGCACACCCCCCCCCCCCCGCACTCTTTTCTTTCACTGCGTTTTCTTTCAACCCTCCCTCTATCTCTCTTCCCATCCCCACCCCCTCTCCACCACTCCCCCTCCCCTCTTTCTTTTTCTCTCTTTTATTCTTTCTCTTTCTTTTGCCACATCCTTTCTTATGCCCCTGCCTCCAACCCCCCACCACCCCCACCACCCCCAGTTCTCCTTTCCCTTCTTCCTCCTTTTTTTTGCTGCATTCTCTCCTTCCCTCCCCCACCCCAGCTCTCTTTCCTCTCTCCCTTTTTCTTTCTGTCTCTTTCACCCCCCCCCCCCAACACCAACACCACCACCACCACTCCCTCCCTGTTCTTCCTCTCCCAGCTTCACTCCCCCTCCCTCTGCTTCTTTCTTCCTTATTCTTTCTCCCCCACGTCTGTCTCCCTCCCTCCCTCTCTCCTTAATGTTTTTTTCTCTCCTTTTCTTTCTCCTTCTCTTTTCTTTTGTCACTCTTTTTTTTTGTTTCTGAATTTCTCAGACAGTATACTTCAGGCTGTCTCAATAGTTAATTAGTTTGAATCTAGAAACAACGGCAGCAAACTACACATTCTCTGGAAAGTTACAAATTTGAACATTTCTCAGACATTATCTGTCTGACTGTTTTGCCACTGACAGACACACCTCCACCCATAGTGTCTCTGAGTGGTTTGTGTGTTGCTGTGAAAGTGTGCACATGCCTCTATCTGTGCACGCTTACACACGCGTGCATCTATAAACATGTCTCTGTATGTGTTTTTCCACGTATATCTGTGTGCATGCACAGAGAGGAACTGCTGATTAGATTTTATAATTGTTTGTGCGCTTGAGCACATACTCATAAAAAAAAAAAAAGAAAGAAGGAAATGCAAAGTATGAAGTGTGATCAAGAAACGATAGAGCCCGTGTCTCTGGGTGCCTTAAACAGAAATGTGTGTTGAAGGGTCATGCTGAATTGTACGTAGTGAGAAAGGGAGATAAGATGTGTGTGTGTGTTTGTAAGAGAAAAGAGGAGAGAAAGAGAAGTGAGATGGGAAGGAGAGGGTGGGAGGAAGAGAAAGAAATGGGGTGATGCTGTGTGTGTTGTGTGCATGTGTGTGTGTGTGGGGGGGGGGGGTGGAGGGCTGTTGGAAGTGAGGGGGGGCAGGCACAGTCAGTTCTGATAACAGCAACAGTAGGAGGAGGATGAGCCGTGGGACCGCCCCACTCTCCCACAGATATAAATAGGAGGTGGATTTTTTTACTCCACTCATTTCTCCTGAAGGATGAGATCCCTGAAACACCTTAAACATCACTCAAGGAACAATGTGGTGAGTTTGTAACCAAAAGATAGGGGAAGATTTTAGAGGGGAGAGGGGTGGCGGGGGGGAGGAGGAGGTGGCGATTACTTGTTTTGCAGTTTGTTAGTGAGCTGTTTGCACTCTTGTCTGTCTTTGTGTGTTTTGAGGGGAAGCAAGATTACTTTTCCCCCTCCACATTCACATGAGTGCTGCAGTAGGAACATCCTTCTTTTTTTAAAAAAAAATATCATAATAATAGTTGTGTTTCTATCTCTGTGCTGCACGCTTCTGCTTCTGCTCTGTTTGTCCTTAGGTGTCTTTCAGTTGCAACTTTAAATGTGAAAGTACGGACTCTTGCAATTATTACCCTACCTTCTCTGTCTACTTGTCATTTGTCTTTTTCTCTTTCATTTTGTCAGCCTTTCATTTTGCTGTGCTTTTTCTTCTCTCTACAGCTCCCCCCCCCCCCCCCCCCCCCCCGCTCCTCCTCCTCCTCCTTCCCCTCTTTCTCTCTCACTCACTCACTCTGTCTTTCTGTCTTTCTCCGGCTCCCCCCTCGCACACACCCCCTCCCTATCCTTTTCCTTTCTCTCTTCCCTCCTCTCACATGCTCACTCAATCTCTCGTTACCCTTCCCTCCCCTCCCTCCCCTCCCCTCTTTCTTTATCTTTCAGCCCCTCCATCTCATTTCTCTCTCTGTCTCCCTCCCTCCACTCCTCCCCCGCCCACAGCTCTTTCTCCTTCTCTTCAAACCTCCCTCCCTCTTTTCTCTCTCTCTTTCACACACACACACACACACACACACACACACACACACACACACACACACACACACGCGCGCGCTTTCAAATACACACCCAGTCTCTTTCCTTTTCTTTCTCACAAACACACAGTCTGTCTCTGTCTGACTACTTTAAAAGCAGTAATTATAAATGACGTGGTTATCAGGGCATCCAGGTCTACTCCCCTCTCCCAACACACACTCACTCACACATACACCTTTATTCCTGCTCTCTATCTCCTCTTCCTTTCTCCATCCACTCTTTTCTTTTCTCTCAGTATTGTGTCAGGAAAGGAAGCAGCTCTTATTTATATGGCAGTGTGAAGGCTAGAGTGCTGTCTGCAAAGAAACCAGGGGTCAGCTTCTCACTATACATTTTCCTACTCATCGGAGCCATGCTGAGAAATAACCTGAAACTAGTGGCATGCAATACCCGCTTCTCTTTTACCACAGAGGGCCAATTCTGGTCATACCACAATTTCTTCCCCATAGTTTCACTGTTCTGCTTTTACAGGCGGCAGGATAAACATGCGCGTCTGGGTCTGAAACACATCCGAACCATACAATTAAGTTAGCGAATCTTATGCATTGGTCTGGAATACAGAATGAGCTCTAAGCTCAATCGAATGTCTGTTATGGATATGAGACTGCCTGCCGGCATATATCATCTTGTTAAAGAAGCCCAGTGTGGCAGGCATTATAAAGTTGGCTACGGCGGGATCTCTTGGTATAGAGTTGAGATACTTTTCACCTTTATGAATGGCAGAGATAGCTCCAGTGATGAGCTAACTTTGGTCAGCAAGGCTGTCCCAGGACCCCACAGGAAGTGCTGAGGCCAGTCCACGGAAGTCAACATCCTGGCTGGACCTGCATCCCTTGTTGTGTTCTTTGTTATTCTAAAGCCTGTCAAGGAAGGAAGCCGGGTGCTAACACAGATCTGTCTTATCTCCTCAATCTAATGTTCTCTGGATTCAGAGCAAAGACACAAGGCGTAGTCCGAACGCAGCTTTCACGGAGTAGCACTGAATCCTTCTCTTAATACTCTCCCCTAATTCCCAGCTAAGGAAGACTCTATAGCTGCTGGGGTCAGTCTGACATGCTGAACCTTAAAGGCTAAATTGTATGGTTGCGTTACCTTTGACCTGATAGATTGCAAATGAGGAAGCGAGAATATGCGAGGAGAAATTGTGCAACAGGTTTTGAAACAACGGAATAATAGAAAGCACACAGGGACACAGATGCAGTTTTGCCTCTAGTTCATTTTGACTTATGGTGTATGTCTGTGTGTGTGTTTTCTTCCAGGAGGAGGAGAGTGGCCGCTTGGTGCGGACATACCCAAAGATGACTGAGGGCCAAGTAGATGTGGGCACACAGACGGAGCCTGTGGTCGTGCTATCTCTGGCTCAGGCTGCCGTTCTTGGCCTCATCTCCCAGAATGAAATATTTGGGGCGACTATTGCTCCTAATGGCTTTTACACAGGGGAACCCAGAGAATGCCCCCCTCCACCACCAGAGTCAGTGGAGTATGAGTATGCTGACCAGCTGATAGGGGCCAATGGGGACTACCTGGCTGAGCCTGCTGGGGAGCTAGAGCCGCAGCCCCACTGCAGTGAGAGAAGACGGCCCGGGCCCCGTGGGAGAACCAAAAGGCCCAGGATTGATGGGGAATTAGAGGGTCATCCGCACAATGTACCCAGTCCACAGCCTCAGGTTAAAGGTGAAAGACTTGACTCTGATACCCCTCCTTCGTGTATTCACATGAACAGCAGGGGTAGTCCTGGCAAGTCAGATGATCCAGTCATCCAGCAAGGTACTCTGAAAGAGGAGCAAGCCTGTGGAAACTGTCCTTCATGTGTGAGAGACACATCCAGGCCACATACAGATGGACAGCCAGAGGCTGAACAAGATGAAAGCTCTGGTAGGGAAAGAGTGAGGAAGGAAGAAGAGTTAGTAGTAGAGGAAGAAGAAGAAGAGGAGGAGGCACTGAACCTTAAGACCACCGGAGAAACAAGCAGTCCTGTGCAGAATCGTTATTATGATTCCAGTGAGGTGGCCTATGAGTCTGCAGATATGGCAATGCCAACAGAGTATGAGGAGAACAACCAAGCCATGCTGTGGTCAGACCCAGAGGGTCTCGCAAGACGAATGCAGATTGACCGACTGGACATCAACGTGCAGATCGATGAGTCTTACTGCGTAGACGTAGGCGAGGGCTTGAAGCGCTGGAAGTGCCGCATGTGCGAGAAGTCATACACATCCAAATACAACCTGGTAACACATATCTTGGGCCACAATGGAATTAAGCCTCATGAATGTATACACTGCGGAAAGCTTTTCAAGCAGCCAAGTCACCTCCAGACTCACCTGCTCACGCACCAGGGAACTCGACCGCACAAGTGTACCGTCTGTGAGAAGGCCTTCACGCAGACGAGCCACCTGAAGAGGCACATGCTGCAACATTCAGACGTGAAACCCTACAGCTGTCGTTTCTGTGGCCGTGGCTTTGCCTACCCCAGTGAACTGAGGACCCACGAGAACAAACACGAGAACGGCCAGTGCCATGTCTGCACTCAGTGCGGCCTCGAGTTTCCAACCTATGCGCACCTGAAGCGTCACCTGACCAGCCATCAGGGACCCACGACGTACCAGTGCACAGAGTGCAACAAGTCCTTCGCCTACCGCAGCCAGCTGCAGAACCACTTGATGAAGCACCAGAACGTGCGGCCTTACGTTTGCCCCGAGTGCGGCATGGAGTTCGTCCAGATCCACCACCTCCGACAGCACGCTCTCACTCACAAGGTACTGGCAGCGCACGCCCTCCCACTTAAGGTACTGAAACCCAATGATGTGCCTTTGTCTACCAGTTGATGTGTTCAAAATACACTCAGGAGTATGCTAGCTTCATGCAGCAACACATCACTATTTAAAAGCAGAAAAATGTGATTATCAACATGAGCACAAAAGAGATTTATGGGTTAAAAGGGAAGTATTTTGGACTCTTTCAATAAGAGTCTGCAGTATGAATTCTCATGGAAAAAAACAGGGTATATGGCATCACATCCTTTTCTCCAAAACCAGTTGCTTTGTAAACATAGCCTTCAAAGACCTTGAGTTTTTGTATGCGTCTCAACCCCCCACTAGCATGTGTTTTGTGTCGTGTGTCATTCGCAAAGCTACTTCCCTTTGTGTCAGATGAATCACTCTAGTCTTTCTCTCCATTTCATTGTATAGTCTACTTTAGACTAAATTTTTTTTTTAAAAAGCCCTTCTATTCATAAAACACGCTTTGTTGAATATTAAAATAAAAGTCAAAAACATGGTAAAAAACTTTTAGTTTATTCTTCCCATTGCCAGGGTTTTTCATCTTTGTCACTCAACAAGTGGGGGTGGGGAGAAATATAATCTACACGAGTAGGATCAAAAAGCCAGAATACAAATGCTCAATTGCAGCAAACAGGCACACATGTGAGCGCCTTGTGATTTTTTTTTTCCTCTCTGTGACTCATTATTTATTTTCCACCCGACCATATATTTAAGCCAAATTAATTAAAAGGACGCAAACACTTTTTTTGTGTCCCCAGGGCATGAAAGAATTCAAGTGTGATGTCTGTGCCAGAGAATTCACCCTGTCTGCCAACCTGAAGAGACACATGTTGATCCACGCCAGCGTGAGGCCCTTCCAGTGCCATGTCTGCTTCAAGACCTTTGTCCAGAAGCAGACCCTGAAAACGCATATGATTGTCCACCTGCCGGTGAAGCCTTTCAAATGCAAGGTGGGGGAAGCAAGTGGCACCTTTCGCAAAATCACCTGGATCTCGCTGGGATGAAGCACGGAGCGATACTCACTGTTGTACTCGTGTCTTTCAGGTATGCGGGAAGTCGTTTAACAGAATGTACAACCTCCTCGGCCACATGCATCTCCACGCTGGCAGCAAGCCCTTCAAGTGCCCTTACTGCACCAGCAAGTTCAACCTGAAGGGCAACCTGAGTCGACACATGAAAGTCAAACACGGCATCATGGACACCACGATAGATGGACACGGTGAGTGCCTTGGTGACTTTAATTAAACTCTGAATTAAAACAGATGCTATTTGAATTTGTTGATGGGTGATGTGTGGCAAATTTCCCAGTGGGACTGTTTGGGGTGAGCTTCATGTCGCATTATTGTCACTCAGTCTGTCCCTAATGCACTTTGACTCAGCATGTACTATAATCTAGTATTCGAGCATTTTGATGTTTCTGTCACTCTCTCCTCGTGTGCTCAGTAAATATAGCAGTGCCTGGATTAGACATGCCTGTCTCTATCAGTAGAGACTGATACCGAGGAGGGGCAATCTACAGGCTGTCCTAAATGTGGCCATATGTCTTTAGGAAGAGCTCCGCGTGTGTGTGTATGTGGTGAAACTAGAATTATATTTGTATCCTCCTTTGTCCCTTCTTCAGAGCCCCCCCAAGAGACAGAAGGCCAGGAGGACTACGAAGAGGAGAGCTTTGAATTCAGTGAGCGAGAAAACCGGGCCAACAACACCAACACACCTGACATCTCTAAACTCTCTCAAATGGAGTATTACAGCACCTTCGGAAAGGGCGCCGGACGCTTCAACACTGCGTGAATTATTAAAAATGACCCAAATTTGAATATAGGTGTGACCTAATGAAAATAGGATTGCTTTTTGTTTTGTTTTGTTTTGTTTTTTTGCTGTTAAAGGCAAAGTGCTTGGGCTCCTCTTCAAGGACGTGAAGAAGCCTAGCAAAGCTGCACATCAGTATGCACTGGAATCTAAAAAAATATATACTTTTTTAATCTAATTACATATTTTTCATCTCTAAAACATTTAAAAATAATTACAGATAAATATATTTGAAGGAAATGGACAGCCTAAAATAGGAGCAAAGGATTTAAAAAATATATATATATCTACACACATTTGTATATGTTGTGAGTTGTTTAACAACAGTTAAACATCATCTGAGCCCAATTTGAAAAGCACAAGCTTAGCTACAGGCATAGGTGCATATGTTGATGTCTCACTGCACATCCTCATTCAGACAATCCCGGTCCCCCTCTCTGTGGTCAGCTCATGGGTTAAAGAAGGAAACAGGTGTTGCTGTTCATTTCACTTGCCAAAGCTAATAAAGTTGCAGAACTTAATGATTCACTTTGATTTAAACTGTGACAAACTGCAAAACAACTGAAAATGCCACTGGATTTGCAATCTGTGTTTTATTGTATATTATTGTACAGAATGTATCAGCCCTCTAGTACGCTGGCTGGTACTGCAATCAGTGTGTTGCACTGAGGACCACTGTGTCTACTTTTTACATTACTGCATTAACAAGCGTCACCCTGTATTGATCTCTAGTCTATGAATGTAACTGTTTATGTGGAATGTTTTAAGATGCTAATAAAAACGTGAAGAAAAACACTTTTTAAAAAAAAATGGTTGGATCCCTTTTACCAAAGAATTAGATCAAAATCTCAGAGCTACTGGTGCCATTGGATTCCTTTCCTTGCTGCTGTGTTGAGCTGGGACATTGAATTTCTAGGGGTCCAATCACAGACCTCCAGAAATTACATTCAGGTTTCCCTCCCACCCATCTGTAGATCTTTTCAAAAGATTACCACAGAGAACAGACTGTGGTGCAGCATCTCTTTCAGCAAAACCTCACCTTTTTCCCTGATCCAAGCCTTCACAGGACTGCAGCATTTTTCAAAAGCAAGCCCCACATTTGTATTGCAGTTGTGTGGTTTTTTTTGTTTTTTGTTTTTTAAATGGATGAATCTCAACAAGAATTGTCCTCCCAAAAAACTCGGACAGAAATATTAAGTGCCCTAGTGTGTCTGCACGAGCATGCCATCCATCATGCTGTACACTGGTCTCGAGTGATGAACGACAACCTCCCAACATGTGACAGGGCCACGGACCTTGTGCAAAATGATTTGGAAATGCTCAATATATTCAGTTTCTCCAGTGTTTAGCTTTTCAAACTTGTAACCTGCGAATAAGGTATCCATTTGCAATGTTGATATAGTGCATTTAAAAGAAGAAGAAAGCTCATTTTTGAGTTTTTCAGCTGCTGTGTTCACTCCATCACTTTTTTGTGATGACACAAGTAAGACGCTCATCTTAAATGGCTTTCTGTATTAGACATTAGTGTGGAGATAATGTTGATAGAGTTGTATGTACAATGTTGTGTACCAGGCAATACTGTAAGATAATAAATTTATTTACCTTTAAAGTGGCAGAGCTCTCGTTTGTACAGACGCAAAACACAAACAGTGGTTTAAAAGATTTATTGGCAAATGTGTGTGACACAGGCTTCAGTCTTGCCCAAGGCATTACATAGTACTGAATACTTCACATTACAAAAATAAAACCCTGCAAGTAATGGGACAGACAGTAAGGGAGGCATGAGGTTCAAAGGACAATTCTCAACGATTTAAAAACCTAAGAGAACTACGTAATCCTATAGACAGTACTTTCTTCTCCTTCTGATTAAATTGCGAGTGGATTTATTGACCTTTAAGTTAAAAATGAGGTACAAAAACAGAAGAGTGACATTGCCATCTTCGTGCTTATCATATTCTTTCAAGTCCTTCACTTTCCAAGGGCCTTATCCAGATTTGTCTTGATGGCGTCGAGGAAGTCTGTAGTATTGACGTAATGCTCGTTCAGCTTGACACTGAAAAGACAGGACGCGGCACATCAGAAAAGTCAACAGAAAAACAAAAGCGTAAAAACATGCAAGCAACACAAAGATAATGCTGTTGGTTAGTTACACAGGGATTATTAAAATAATACATTTTACATATCATGATTAAACAGACTACAACTGAGTACTACAAGGTTGTGCCCGTTTCATTTTGCATGTAGCTTTTAGACAACAGCGTATTATATGAAGCATTCATTCAGCGGCAGATGAGAAAACCGCAATGCCTTCAAGCAAACAAATGAGTCAATGCAACAAACAGATAAGTATATACACTAAATGTGCACGAAAGCGTGGAGGAACTAGATGACAAGGCTACAGAAGTCTTGAGTAAACATTTTACAAGCTCGACATAAATCATTCTTAAGCAGATGCATTTGGAAAATCCTGCGTTACATGTGAAGTTTATTTTGTTCATTACAAATCAGAAACGTTCACTTAATTAAAACACACTTAATACTCCCTTGATTGACTTTAAAAGCCATCCTAGAAAAAAGAAATAAATCTTGCTTTTTGTCAACCTTGAAAGTGAAATTTAAATTGTGTTTTTCTTTTTAAATAAGTTGCTGAAAAATATATAGTAATGAAAACTGGCAGAGGCCTAAAACCTCGCAAATATTCCGGAAGATGAGGACAAGTTCATATAAAGTGCAGGTCAGAATCAGGGCAAAGATTAAATGCTGTCTTGGGTTTAACTTGAGGTTAAATCCACACGATTATCAATAATTAAAGATTAAAGCCATAGCGTCAAACCTTATTCATTTTCTGGCTGCCATCATAGGCTTAATGTCCCAAAACATAAAGATGCACCAAGGCCTGAATGGCAGCATCCTTCAAAATCAATGCAGCAACTGATGACTTTTTGTATGACTGATGAATCTGCAAATTCTCCTGTGAAAATTTGTGTGTTTTATAAAAATCTCATCCAGCAGTGAAAAATGGATGCCACTAGTTCTCAAAGCTCAAGATGATATCTTCAAATTATTTGATGCAATAATAAAAATAACAAGCAGCAAGTCCTTAGATGCTGAAGATGATACACGTTTGGCATTTTTGATTTAACAAAATTAAAAATGGCTACAGATTACTTTTGTTGATCAACTATTTGTTAGGGTAATCAAGACTTCCTTCAATCCTATTCCGTTGTTACATAATAAATGTAAAGGTTAAGCAGTAAACCCTTAATGTCACATGGTTAAAGTAAAACTAGTTGATTAGATTGGTTGAGTTTAAAATGATTTATCAATTAAATGTGTTCTGCAGTGAACGTGGTAATGTTCATATATATTACTTAATATTTCCAGTGTTCTGAAGCAAAGCAGAACTCCAGCAGCAAAAACTATCTAACAAAATGATTATTGAGTATATATACTGTGATTTCAGTAAGTCTGCAACTACACTGCAAACTAAGGTGTCAGCAGGGAAATAAACTTACTTGGACAGGCCGTGGATGCAACCTGCCAGGTCCTTGGTCATAGTACCACTCTCTACAGTCGCGACACACACCTGCTCCAGTGTCTGGGCGAACCTGCAGAAAAATGCAGACATTTATTAAAAAAGGTCACATTTCACATTAGCATGAGTAAGTTTCCTGAAATATTAAACCTCTCTTACTTTATGAGGTCAGGGTTGCCGTCAAGTTTCCCTCTGTGCTCCAGGCCTCGGGTCCAGGCAAAGATGCTGGCAATGGGGTTAGTGCTGGTTGGCCTACCCTGAAAGCAGAGATGGAGACACTGTGTGCATTAAAAACTACTAAACATATCAACTGCAGCATCAAATATTTAATAGAGCTGAGCGTCTGCAGACACTTGTCATTACATTCTTCACCACAAGATGGCAATGTAGCTCTACAGATGACACTGCCTATGCAAGCAGAAACTTAAGATTACTAACACAGACCCCACAGGGTTGGTGGTTACTAACCTTCTGGTGCTCACGATAGTGCCTGGTCACAGTGCCGTGGGCTGCCTCAGCCTCAATAGTCTTGCCATCAGGACAGACAAGAACTGATGTCATGAGTCCCAGAGAGCCAAAGCCTAAAACAGGAAACGCACCATCTTCTTTTAGTGCAACTACCCAAAAACTGGCACGCGCCTCATATGCTTGCAGGTTTCAGTGTTTTATGACAGTGATGTTTTCCGAATATCTCACCCTGCGCAAGGATGTCGGACTGAACGTCTCCGTCATAGTTCTTGCAAGCCCACACAAAGGCTCCGGAAGACTTCAGCACCTGGGCGACCATATCGTCGATAAGCCTGTGCTCATACCAGATCTTCAGTTTGTCAAACTCTGGCTTGTAATTCCTGCAGAAGACAACACAATAAGATAGTTTTTTTCTTTTTCTTAAAAAGAACATTAAAGTGATAAAATGGTTATAAATGTTGGACCAAATACTAATTAGATTAATACTAATTAATTTGAGCTTAAATTAAATGCATTTGTTGATTTAACAATAATTGTGCAAATGACACTGGACAAATGGGTCATTGATAAATGTGCACACATAAGCAGAAAGCTAGAAGACACTCACTTTTCAAAGATATCCTGGAAGATGTCTTTAAATCTGCCGTCGTAGGCTTTAAGAATGGTGTTCTTTGTGCTCATGTACAGGGGCCACTTCTTGCCAATAGCGTACTGGAAGCAGCTGTGTGCAAAGCCTGTAATAGACTGATGAAGGGAATAAAGAAACAAACAGTTCATGACTGCTGAAGGCTTTATCAGTTGAACAGGGGCTAACAACCTTCCCCTTATCAAGTTGAAAGTCATTTGCGATGACCTGTGATGTTGTAAAATCAAACAGACCCGTGCTGATGAAGGCAAACAAAACAGTAGCAAAGAGAGTTGAAACGACGATAGAGGACTGCAGAGACTGCGGTGTGCATTTTACAACTCAATAGCAGCTTATTTGAGAGTTCAGACAATATGAGGACAATAATACACACAACCCAGATGTTAAATAACTATGGCGTAGAATTAAGCAAATCTTTTAACACCATCTGGATGTTGCAATACCAAATTTTATACAAATTCTTCTATTTTTTAAGAAACCAATGAAAAAAAATATTTGAAGCCTACACCAAAGAGCAAGCAAAGTTTAAAAACCAGACCTGTACTCTCATTTGCTTACACGCCACCCTAAATAGACCCGTGTTCTAAGATATCATCCACAATAATGCTGGTATAAATTTTTACATCCAATAAAAACGTCATGTTGCGATATTATTGTATAACCAGTCAAGCCCAGACAGGTCTGACACGTGAGAGCCACGTGTTAGCCTCCAGTAGCAATTGTGCACCTAAAAGGAGCTACTTTAACAAAGTACAGTACTTTGTTGAAATAGTAGCATTGCTACCTTTAGGGGGAACACTCTCTTGCATATTTTACAAACGTGTTCCACTACTTGAGGGGAAAAAAATCCCCAATATGATCAGTAAGGAGTAACTCGTTTCAA
Source organism: Mchenga conophoros (assembly GCF_057382185.1). Taxonomy (NCBI): domain Eukaryota; kingdom Metazoa; phylum Chordata; class Actinopteri; order Cichliformes; family Cichlidae; genus Mchenga; species Mchenga conophoros. Next base: position 12,362,836 of record NC_140532.1, read on the forward strand.
CTCGATCAACTTATTGCAGTTGTTGTTTAACCGGTGCGTTAAGCAGGCATCTCACACTACTGCTTACATTTTTCAGGGAAAAACACTACTTCTGCTACTCGTGTGTTTATATTTGACTTGTTTCACTAACATGGTACTATAATGCTGCTTTTTTAAAGAGTCGCACTTCAAATTAGGTAGTGTGTCATCAATGACAATAGCTCATTGAAAATGCTGCTCATTTAAGCCTACAATGCTTAATTTCAAGAACCAATCAAATGTTGTTCTATATTTTTTCTCTGTAACATTAGAAAAATTACTATTGGACACTTTCTTAAAATCTAGTGACATTATTGAGGTTATATTGCCTCCAATTTGAAATACCATCAGCTGTTCTTTTCACTATATGAAAATGTCCATGTATTTACATTGTTTACCTTTTATATTATATTCTTAAAAATAATTAAAGGTTCTCATTTATATGTATATGTTTTATATGTTCCTTTTAGAACTTCTGGGCAAATGTTTAAGAATGTAAAAATATTAAAATGGTAAACATTTCAGTAATATAAAACACTTTACAGGCCAAACATATAATATTGCTTTATAACACCAAATGTAAACATTGTATTTTAAAGTTTATGGTATAGCAGTATTTCTAATATTTTGAACATTTGATGGTTCTACTCTTTCTTTGCATGTCCCCGTGGTTCTCACGTAGGTGTTAGAAGAAGTTTATGGTGTTTAAGCCCATTGTGGAGACCGATGCGCTGTATAATTTACAAAAATACAGTTTCCAGGTCCGTGGAAGAAGGTTCAAAACCACATTCATGTAACAGAGGCCTTTTTCTAGGAACAAGCTCTTTCCTTTGTCCTTCTTCAGTTTGGACCTTCCTAGTTCTGTCACAACTTCACTCGTCCTGCTGGTATTCACATTTCTGCCTGAACCCATGTGTAAGATTGCAATTGGTCGCCCAAAATATTCAAAAAAATGTTGCCATAAGCAGTACATTTTGCTAACTAAAAGAGCATAATATGACATTGTATTTTGCCACATAAATCTAATATTTTATAGCTCCAATTTAAATTTCCTGCTCAGTCAAACTCAGGGCACAACGTTTGGTAGCCCCTGGCCATCAACAGCAATGTTTCATTAACAGGCAGGAATTCATTAACACCAAGATCTTACTCACATGAAGAAGCTTTTCTCTTTTGTTACTAGCTATGGACACTTGATCTGTTAAAGTTGTTTGTTGTTGTTGTTGATGATTATTTAGCCACACTGGCACGAGTCGGCTGGGTCATTTTTCAAGATAAATGCGGGAACTGTTGTTTATTGTGAATTTTTTAAACACACAACAGGGTACTACTACTGTAAATATTAGCCAGTGGAAAACAGCCCTCAAACAAAACACACATGAATAGAAACAAATGTGGGCTCGTACCGACGGGCCGACTACAGTTTTGTTGTGATTTTCTAAGAATTTAAACAACAAAAACAACCAAAATCTGCATGTTTTCTTTAAGTAGAAGTATCTGCTAACCTCATCTGTGTTGTACATGCCCATTCCACAGCCACCTGCAGGGAAGTCAAAGACCTCCCATTCCTTGTTTGAACTGCCATCAGCAGGTGAGAAGATTATCTTGAATTTGCCGGGCTGGTCGACAACAAAGTCTGTTGCTCTGTACTGTAGAAGAAACACAGAAAGTTAGACAGAAAGATATTTAGTACTTCTGGCTCAAAATGTGGGAAAAACAAATAAACAAAATCAAGCCCCACCTGATCACCGAAGGCGTGTCTGCCAATGGTAATGGGCTGTGTCCAGCCAGGAACAAGCCGGGGAATGTTCTTGCAGATGATTGGCTCACGGAAGACTGTGCCGCCCAGGATGTTCCTGATGGTGCCGTTGGGACTCTTCCACATCTTCTTCAGGCTAAACTCTTTATATAAAAAACAAACAAAAATTATAGGCAAGTCAATCATTCACGCATGTGCAGTGTTGGTAAACACCTATTTAGCTTTGCAGTTTACAAGATCATAGCTGCATTCATATGGGGAAAACACCTGTTGCTACCTTTTTACAAAGGGTACTTGTGGAAAACATGCATTAATAAACAATTTAACTGAATTTGTAGCCATCCTGTAGGGGATGATTTTTCTTTTTAATTTTATTAATCCTCTAAAAAGGCATACAGGTATACAAAGTGAAACAAGAGATGCCTGACATCTTAGTCTGTGAAGGCTTTTTTTTTTTCAAAGCAATCTGCCTCCTGTCAAAGGAAGGTTTTATTAATCACTTAACGTGCCTTATTAAACAACGTGTGCCCATTCACACTGCTTTTAATCTATATCTACTAAGCCCAAAATTGCCACTTTAAAAAGTCGTCGATGCGGAATTGTATTGTCAATGCATTATACACTAATACCACGTAAATGTGTTTTTGTACACAGGAAGCTATGGGGGCAGTATCACCTATATCGTCTGCCAAGACTGCATTCACGGGGCGACCGTGGCTCAGGGGGTTGGGAATCGCATCTGTAACCGGAAGGTCGCCGGTTCGATCCCTGGGCTCTCTGTCCTGGTCGTTGTGTCCTTGGGCAAGACACTTTACCCTACTGGTGATGGCCAGAGGGGCCAATGGCACGATATGGCAGCCTCGCTTCTGTCAGTCTGCCCCAGGGCAGCTGTGGCTACAACTGTAGCTTGCCTCCACCAGTGTATGAATGTGAGAGTGAATGAATAGTGGTATTGTAAAGCGCTTTGGGTGCCTTGAAAAGCGCTATATAAATCCAATCCATTATTATTATTCAATACTAACGAAGGAGAATGTAGTGGAACGGCAAAAAACAGGGAGAAAATGGAGATTTTTTTTTTTTTTTTTTAACGTAAAAGCATTTCACAGAAAACAAACAAAGTGCAAAGTTTAGCTTTCCTTCCACGACAGCACAACTGCAGTGCACGAGCATTTAGAGCACCAGCAACCTAGAGCTGTTACATTAACACTGAATGGATCAGTTTTAGGGTGTTAAGTGCGTTGGGTTGATACCTTATTTTAATGTTTGTTCAGTAATGCTTGTGTTAGCTTACCTGTCGGAAACTCCTCAGGATGATGCTTGCTAAGCAAACACCGTTTCAGTTTTGTTAGCTAATGAGTGAAATGAGTAAACCATTAAATAGGAGTATCTACACCGTCTTCTAGTCCCCCCACCCGCGTTATATTAGGGTTTATTCCGAGTACTAAACCTCTTCAACTAATGTTAGATTTTTAATCCGTGGGTTGGAGCATAGGGCTGGGCCATATTATACCGTTCACGGTAATACCGGTATAATGTTAGGCAACGATAGGAAAATGAAATATCGCGATAGAATGGGAGTAAAACGCGCATGCGCAGTGCCTTTGTTTTCATACGCACATGGCCGATTGTTGAGTGAAACAGATGAACCAGAATTGGTTTGTAAAAATGGTGCAACTTCAGTGATGTGGAACTGGTTTGGTGTTTGTCCGTCAAATACACAACAAAGCACATTTTTTTGCAGAACATGCAAGCGGCCGTTGTTATTGTCATATTTGTCGGACTAAGATGCTCTTAAATCTGGGAGTAATCTGGGTCCTAAACTCCGTATGCTTCAGGTCAAACAACACTGCAGCATCACTTAGAGTTAAAAACTGTCTAAATTCTTTCATCTTTAATAAAACGATCAGCATTGCTGCTTTACCAGGTGTAACTATAAAGTTTAACTTCCAGGCATCCATGAAAACGAAAGTTATTACATTTAACGGAGTTAGAAGTTAGCAGGAAGCTAGCGGAAGTTAGCTCGCTAGTTTCGCTAGTTACCTAAGCATGATATAGCATGTTCTGACGGAGAGATTTCTGAAAAAAATCAAACGTACAGCTCTGCTATCACTTCCAACATAAATGAAGACAGGAAACTAAACAGCAGTGACGTTTGTAGGGTTACTGAAGTTGGGCTAGCTGGTATATAATGATGTGCTACGTGATCGCTAGCGACACAGCTATGTTAGCATAACATAAACAGTGAAGCTGGAGGAGAACACTAACACTTTTCCACTTATAAAAGTTAACGTGAAGGTTCTTCATGGTTAGAGACAAATGCAATCGCATGGCAGGATACTGTAAACGGACCAAACTTCAGTCAGGAGAACAACTGAGATAATCCATCCACAATACGAGGTTAGTCATTAATATACTGCAACAACATGGGAATAGAGCAGCTGCCAGAGAATTCAACATTAATGAATCAATGGTACAGAAGTGGAGGAAGCAAGAAGAATGAGTTTAATAAAGTTTGATTTATCTGACTGCTTTGTTTCGCTTAATGTGCCTTATAATCCCGTGCACTTTATGGTGCGAAAAATACGTACTGCACACTGCAGTTTAATGTTGCAAAGCACCTCTTTTTAACTTCAGTGGATATTATACATGGTTATGCTCAGGATATGTCAGCCCATTTCTACTGGAAATGCCTTTTGGTTAAACTTTCAGCAAGGAATTTGCATTTGCACTGTTACATTTTTATAAAGCTTTAATGTACATAAAAACCAGCTTCTTGTTTAAGTGAAAATAAATGGAAGGTTGTCTTTTTGCGCTAGTAATGTTGTGGAGTTGTATTTTGTCTCGCATCAATTATATCGTCGGTTATATCGTTATCGCAAATTTTCAAATATATATCGTGATAAATATTTTTGGCCATATCGCCCTGCTCTATTGGAGCATATCAATAATTAATTATTTACTTAGTCATTTATTATTTAATTACTTAAACTTTTTGATTGTCATCGAACACGACACCATCTAAGAAACTATGATATAGAACCAAATTTGTGATTAGTAATTTTGCTTTGTTCGGTTTTACTAGTATTAAGGCATACAGATGAGTTTGTGCTGTAAAGACGCTCATGCGCCTCTCAAATGGCTGAAGTCATGACAGAGAGCATTTTTAGCATTGTTATGAACAGCTGATAACATATTCTCAAAGATAAGAGCAAGCTTCACTCCAGAGCATGTCCACTGCAATCATGAATTCATGAACTGAACCATCTGTAAACTTTTTTTGTTTTGACTGGAAAAAAAAATCTTTTTGATTTCATTTGAAGCTTTATTTGAACTTAGACCTCAGCCAACTTTGCTTTTCTACTATCACATTGTTTTTTGTTTAAAATACTACTAGCACAAATACTACTATTTAATAATATTACTTGATATTTTTTATTTTTTTCATTTTTATTTGACAGTCTTATTGAGTGATGTCAAAAACATATCTAATTACTAGGGGATTGAACCGTTCGATACAGTGCTTTTGGTTTGGTACGCATATGTATCGAACAATACAAAATTTTTAATTTACTTTATCAACTTTTCTTCTGAAGATGCTGTCTGTGTTGAGAGCTCAGTGGGTCTGCCTTCGACTACTCCGCCTAGGCTGCACTGTCGAGCGCAGATCCACTGAGCGCAGGGCAAGCTAGCGAGACAGAAGCTAAGCTCGTTGCAACACGGCAAATTGAACCTCCCCCACCCTCATTCAGATCTGGCCTTTGGAACTATTTTGGTCTTCATGTGAAGCATGACCCTGAAGGTAAGCGCGTCATGGACTAAAGTAAAACAGTATGTTGGATGAGCCACGCAATGCTCAATTACATCGGTGGGAACTACTGCGTTAGCGCAGTTTGCTCGTTAACGTGTTGACACCGTCCAGCCCCATGCTCGTTAACGGAGATTTGCCATGTTGTGGCGTTAATGTCATTTCAGGTTAACGCTGACAGCACTAGTGGGAACACAATGAATATGACTGCACATTTACACCGACATCATCCTAGTGCAAGTGGAAGCAGACAAAAACAACAAGCACGCATGCTACAAACTTTACCTGAGTCATTTAGACAGCCGTTAGCACATAATTCTCCTTATGGGGACCTGATATGTTTAATATGCTGCTGAGAATATAGCCCAGAAGAAGCGTATAGTATAGCTTTTATTTTGGAAAGAGCCATTTCTCTGTAATAAACTCTCTTTTCCAAAGATGAGTGATTTCTCGATAAGATAGATTTATTATTTTATCCCTTTGTTGTTTCAGCAACATTAAATTTAAAAACTTTTTAATTTGTCATTTTAATAAATGACAAATTAAAAAGAGCATGAACATTTTTTGTATCGAAAAAAATATCGAACCGTGACACCAAAGTATCGAACCAAACCGTGAATTTTGTGTATCATTGCATCCCTACTAATTACTACAACAAACAATTGTTGACTAATCGAAGAAAAATTGGCAGATTAATCGACTACAAAAATAATCTTGGGTTGCAGCCCTACAGCGCTGTATTCAAAAATATGCAGAATTAATGTAGCAATCACTTTGAGAGAATGAAAATCTTAAGTCTAAAGTGCTCTGAAACTAGAAATTAATAATTGGCGATTAAAGATTTGGCAAAGACCTTCAACTCTGGCTTCGTCAGGTGTGATGGTGGCACACTTAACCGCTACGCTGTACTTCTTGGTAGCCAGGGCGGAGTCGATGGTGACCTGGTCATCAGTCTGGTCACGGTATGGCAGACCCAGGTCGAAGTACTTCAGCTCAACATCAACATTGGTCAGGATGAGCTAAACAATCAAAAATTAAAATTAATTAATTAAAAGGCACTACCCCCCCCAAAAAAAAGGCACCAACAATGCAAAACCAGGTACGGACAGAGTAATGTCTGAACAGAAATGCAGCCTTGCAAATGTGTCACAAAAGATCTTACCACCTGCTTGTAAACACTGATGCATAACAGATACTGTTATAACAATACTGCATTAGTGTACTGTACTGTAAAGTGATGCATTAGGTCAGGGGTCGGCAACCTGCGGCTCCGGAGACGCAGTATTTAGCTGAAGTGAGTTTTATTTATGTTAGTTCTTTTAAAAAAAAAAAAAAAAAGAAAGAAACAAAAAAAAACAACTTGTAGTTCTAAATTGGAAGATTGTGATGTTGAAATATAGAAATAAAATTATATTTTATTATTTTTTCATTGCTCAAAATAAGCGTCACACTCGCGGAAGCCAGTGTACCCGCCGAAACGCCGTGCATTTCAGGTAGGCCAAATATGGATCTTCAGATCCACATTATGTCAGCAGCTATTCTCCTTCGTGAACTATGTTTAAAAAAAAAAAAAAACACCGCTCACGCCTCACAGATGACAGCTTACAGTCCTGCGTAAAGATGAAAGTGACTTCGTACAGCCCCGATTTGCAGACGCTGTGCTCATATGGGATATGTGCAGAGGTTCAGGAGCAGAAGTCCCATTGTAAACATATCACGGCAGACCCGACGAGGTTACCATGAACATGCTTTTCAGCATCTCTTTATTGACCACTTTTCACACACGGTTGCTGTAGCTCACAGCCCGACATATACCAACAGCAGCAGAGATAGCGCAGATGTTAAGGTGTCGAGGCGTGATTGCGGGTGCCGCTCAGTTGCTTCCGCCTCCCCTGCAGCGCCGCTGCAGACCACGCCCCGCTACACACATTAACCTGGTAAAATACATATTTAGGCAGAATTTTGCAAATATCTACTTTTCATTTTTTAGCAACATAGTGCTTTTTTTCAATTATTTTTTAAAAGTCAGGTCAAGGCTCCAAAAGCGATATAAGGGTGGCAGCTCAAAACAGTTTTTGTTTGCTACATGGATCCTTTTAGTTCAGGTTGGTGTCTTTCCTTTTGTTATATTTCTTTAAGAGTTCAAAATGTGTTAATTACATAAATAAAATGTAATTTTCTTTGTAGCACTTCATGGATTTCATAAGCAACACACCTTAGTTGTTCACACAAAGCATAAAGGTAAAAAACAATATATACAGTGTTATCTTCATTTAAGATGTCAAAAAGTATTTGCGGCTCCCAGTTTTTTCTTTTGCGTGGAAACCAGGTCCAAATGGCTCTTTGGGTGTTAAATGTTGCTGACCCCTGGCATTAGGTGTTCAAGACTTCAAAATTTTCAGACCACTAAAAGCATATAGAAGTTAGAGGTGGGAATCACGAGGTACTCCACAATACAATATCGCAATACTTCACTCACAATATGATAGTAATGTTTAACATTTTGCAATATGCAAAATATTGTGGAATGTTAAAAATCACAAAGTATTGCAACAACATATCAAAGTTAAACATTGTCAGTATCCGTTTTATCCAATAAGATTATATCAGTTATTTTTTTCCTGCAAAATGAGATCATCAAGCACACCAACACTGTCACTAAAACCTGCAAAATGCAAAATAAGAAAGAGTCAGTCTGCCATCAATCTATAACTGAATGGGGTCAAGTTTCTGATAATACAGCAGCTAATTGTAAATACACAGCTAATACTGTGAAAACTGCAATTAACTGTAAATAACTATTCACCAGTAAAATCACCAGGCAGCCACCAATTTATTTATTTTTTATAGAAGCAAGGAGTTTGCTCATGTGACTGAGCCATTGCACTGATTTAGAAGGTAGCTTTGTCAAGCAAAGCGTGCCCAGTGTTGGATGGGTTTTCAGTTGAGCCAATTTAATGCAAGTTTGGTCAGCTAACATTGTGTCAGGGTGGTGCTGCATGAGATGAGCCCGCTTGTTTTGTAGTCTTGCCAGAGTATTTTAATTTAGTCAATACAATATAAATCTTATCAAGTATGAAATATCAATTTGGTGCCCCTGTAGCAATACAATATTGTCTCAAAAAAAAGCAATATCACGCTGTATCAATTCCCCAAGCCTAATTGAAATTATTATGTTCCAGGGTGTGTTTGTTTTCTCTAGATAGTGAAAACGGCTGTATAAACATAGCCCTGTTTGCTATATTAATAAAATGATCAGAATGAAATCAGCAAACTATCAGGCAGCCTTAAGAACATATTTAACGTGGAAATCATCCAGGTTACTTAACAGAAAAGATTCTTAGAATCTTAGAAAGAACCCATTAAAATTTTTTAAAAAAAGATAGGCTTGGGAGCCAGTAAGTGGAAGCATCATCATATAACGGGCTCCTATCACAAAGTTTTACAGCCTCCTCCAGAGTAAATAGACGCAGACACCTGGCATATTGACAACCGACATAAACACCAGACTGCCAGGCTCCACTCCCTATAGTTAAAGTGTAGACAGACTTGTTTGTCCTACCATAGCTAGGATTATGCATTTGAATTGAAGAAGACAGAATTCAGATTTCTAGTGGCGATATTTTACACACTGAACCAACAACAGTTTTCTGTCATAGGATCGGATCCGGAGGGCAAAACACTGTTACAACACACCAGCCAATCGTGGACATGCCAGAGAACTAAAGCACAATCCTATAAAATTTCCATCAATTTCTAGCCATGGGTATTTAGAGCACCTTCCAAGAAAAAGAAATATATGCGGACAAACTGCAAGTTGTGGGAAACTGCAGTGACACTCACTGCAGTGAGTCTTCTCACACTGCGCCTAGGATGACAGTGTACAGAGATGCATACAGTTAAATTCACTTTAAACCTGGATGGGTCGTTTGTGCTGCTGTGTTGGAGGTTAATGATATTGTCAGAGCAAAGGTGAGGGCAAATAAGCCAATGTTTGCTGACAAACATCAATCTGTGACATTCTGGTTAGCTAAGATAAACAATATTTAATGGCATTAATATATATCTCATAACTTGAATCAAATGGCAGGTAAACCTGTCCTGTAGCTAACATCAACTACAATTAACAACCTGGGGTGCTGTTGATGAAGGTGGGTTTGGTGTGGCTGACTGCATGCATGTATGGCATGGTGAGACAAGGTTTGCTTGCAAGCATTGCCATTCACATGAGCAACTACCCATCAGTTTGGCTACACAAATGCAGTAAAACTGAGTCGCATTAACCCTGGTTTTGCAATCCAGACAGATATTTCTGCAAGTATGTGACATCTTTTAGAAACTATGAATAGAATTGGCTTTGATTGGACCAAACAGCCAATTAACTGTCATATTCAGCACCCCATCAAAATCTTAAAAGACAACTTGACAAGCAAGCGAGCGTTGTGTAAACAGCCAGAAATGTTCTGCCCCGAAGATATTTTTTCACCAGCATTTTAAAGATCCCCTAGCCTGTATCACAAAGACCTGAGTTTTAATTTGCATGACTTTAGGGAATAATTAAATGTACCATTTCCCCTTTGAGAGTACCTAAAAAAACCGATAAAATGTACTTTGGGATCACTGATTGTTAACAAGACAAAACTGCTCATCAGCTGTCAAAAACATTCAATGATTGAACCTCATGCTATTCTGCGTTTTCTTCCTGAGCCAACAACATCTGCTCTCTCTGGAGAAAATCAGCCACTGAATTACCAAAGCCCCTCCCCAACACACATACATAATCCTCTACATAACACTTCCCACACAGCCACCTGCCAGCCTGCCAGTCAGGCTGCATGGGCTCAGTTTTCCCCCTTCAACCTTGGATGCCACTTTATCACCTTCTCTTTAATGAACTCCCAGATGATCCTGGTCATCTCGTCTCCGTCCATCTCCACCACTGGGTTCGCCACTTTGATGCGTTTGTCGGCATCTGTCAAAAATAAAACGTGAAGTACAAAAAACATGAGACTGCTGTGTGCCAATCATAGAATAAATGCATTAATCAAGGGGAAAAAAGAAAAGGAAATGAATTATGCTCAAGAGGATGAAAACCCGTCTGGTCAGACCAACATTTAAAAATTTAATGTTTAATCCTAAATGTGTTTAAAAGCTACGAAAAGCTGAAATCAATTTGGACCCAAGGCTATTTCTATTTTGCATCCACAAGAGCAGACTCCTCGCATCAACCACAGCTCAAATTTCCATCCAAAACATGCATGAAGAGAGTCCCTGGATCTGGAAGCATGACATCTCTCATTTGTGCTTATTTAGATTTGGTATGTTATGTTGAAGGTTATTTCTAAAAATCCATGGCTCCAGATTTATACTGACTCTAAATGCAACTCCCTTCTAAACTGGGCCAAGTGAACCACAAAAAGGAACTTTTTTTTTTTTAAGTTAAAAATGTAACTGGCAATTTCTGGCAAGAAAACTTATAGAAAATCTTTGCATGTAACAGAGTGTGAATCTAAACTGTTTATTTTAAACTAGAGCATATGGTTCGGTGTATCTTTTGGATCGATGAGATTTTTTAGTTTAATGTTTAGTTTGCTATACAGATAATATATAAAGATTATATAGGAAGTCATCCAGAAGCCTGGTTCTGCTGGAGGTTTCTTCCTGTTAAAAGGGAGGTTTCCCTTCCCACTGTTGTCAAGTGCTTGCTCAAAGGGCGTCATTTGATTCTTGGAGTTTTCTCGCATTATTGTAGCATCATTACCTTATGATATAAAGCGCCTTAGGGTGACTACTGTGATTTGGGGCTATGTAAATAAAACAAAATTACTGAAAAATTTGGACATTTTATTTTCTATGAGCTAATCACTACAGCTCCATTCAATACTTCTTGACACATCCTTGTTTGTAGTTAGCATGAATAGCCAACTGACCACACGGTAAATAGCCATTTTAGAGAAACACCACTTCAATAAAAGACCAAATATTATTGATTAGAGCAAGTTTTGGTTTACTCTAAAGCCATTCTTTATTTTGAGAAATGCATATGTTCTTACAGGTAAAAATAATAATTTATTTGTAGGTTTTCTTAAAACCATCAAACCTCATTAGAAAACAAAGTGCTTTATTTTTACACTGACTTTTTAAGACTGTCTCTTTACTTCTTTTCTGTCCACTAGGACTGATATGGATTAGTATGTTTAATCATATCTCCTCTCAGCCTACTCAGTGTGCGAGTGCTGCCAGCAGGAACATTTCAGTGAATAGGAAAGTACAGGGGGGAGGTGCAGAGGATCAAGTGACTCAAATTTCCCAAGCCAAGCTTATGCTCCCCCACTGCCCTAAAAGTAATTCAAGTAAACACAAGGTGTCCTATGGAAACAGGGTACAGCCAACATTTTTAAGAGTGGAAGATATTATATCCATTTAAAACTCAAGCATTAGTCTGAGACTGAAGACATCTGATGTAGCTGGGATTTTGAAGCCATGGTAGCACCTGTCAAAACAGCCTCTGCTCTTATCCTCCGCACCCTGCTGACTACAGAAACATGGCGACCGTGCACTGAAAATGACCTCTAAGGAAGAACAGTTGTGGCTTTGTGTTATGTTACAACTATGTTTATAGGATAGCATATTACACAGACAGAAACGAATGCAATGTCTGTAAAAGAATGGTGAAAAAGTGATTATGTTCTGCTAACTTGCTGTTGTTTTGGCTCTGACACACAACTGTATCACACAATCCTTAACCTATTGGAAATTGAAGAAGGAAATATGTTCAGTTTTGGCACATAACAAAGGAAACTAGGATGATGACTTGTCAGCAGTTTTATTTTAAAACAAATCCATCAATATGACTTCGGTTACTTCCCAACAATAAGCTGGCAGCGATGTTAAAACGAACAGAAAAGCTTTTTATGGATTTCCAAGTTCTGTTTGAAAATTGCATGCCGGAAATTACTTTTACGGCAATTTGAGCTGAAACAGTCTGCTGGCAAAATAAACAAGCTATTGCAATAAATCACTTAAGTGATTCTTTCAGAAAAATGGGGAAAACTATAGGCTGTATATGAGAAAGAGCTGCTTTCTTTCCAAGAGACAGAGGGCACAGTCAAGTAATCTGATGTCTTAATGGTTGGTTAGGAAATTGCAAATAATTTAACCATTTTCTCACATTTCATAAGCAAATCAAGATTTGATTTTTTTTTTTAAATCAATTCCATAACAGACTTTGCCCTCCTCCATCTGCTTTTGGAAGAGTACAGACTCTTCCAGCATTGTTTCGTTAACACATTAACTACTGTCAGGCATAATTTCTGACTTGTTCAACCTAAAACTGCAATATCAAGACTTTACTCTCACAATGCGGAGGGAGGGGAGCCCAGGAGAGAGCTGAGCAGGTTATGTAACTTATGAGCGTATCAACAAACTGGAGGCTGAAGGGCGAGCTGAAGCACAGTCATGTGGGCCTGCATGCCACATCACTCGCGCATGCATCGGGGACAGATCTGCAGGATTTGTTCGACCACTTGTAGCTAAAGTCAAAGGCAGGTGTTTGGAGAAATATGCAACCAAGATAATCATTTGAAAACGTGCACAATGACTTGGCTCTTCTGTCGACTCAAAATAAGCACATAAGGCTTTTTTAATGCTAAAAATGCACTTGAGAAGGCTCAGAGTTTTTTTTTAATTATTTCTCTTTCTTGAAGGACAAAGAAATCAGTTGGAGAAGAATTTGTTTACAGGTGATAAAAGAAATCTTTAAACTGTGACTTTGAACCAGAAGACGTTCAATAGTGGAAAGGAGGGAAACAATAAGACTAATGACCTCACCTAGCCTGCAGTGTGGGACTGGAGTATTTAGAGCTTTTAAATACCCTTCATTTTTAGCACAGTGTACTAATTTTAAATTGAACTGTGAGGTGCCTTGTGGAAATTACGGTCAAGCAGTCAAGGACAATCCAAAATGATGTGTGTCTTAAGGAGATCAACAGAATAAGCATTGATTAGGTGTCCCGCCTGGTTAACTTTCAACACAGTAGGACAAGCCTTAGCCCACATCAAGTTTTAATCCAATACTTGGAAAAGGCATTTACGAGGCTCGGGTAATGAACTTTTCATTCACTATCACGATAGTAGACAGTGGTCAATGCAAAAGCTTTGAAGCTTACAAATAAAGCAGCATTACACGGGATTGTGAAATTCAAATCAAGTTTAACGACATGTTGGGTCAGCTTTATAAGAGCTGTTAAAATTTTAAAAAGTGCATACCAGCAAAGAGGTGCTACTAAACCACAATGCAATTTGTGGCTGGAACAAAAGAAACCAATCAACACTGTCAATCTTCCACTTTTAGTGTGTCACGCAGGTTTTACACCTCGGAAAAACGAAACACGATTCTATCATACTGTGGAAGTGTTATCAAATCATGCGATCACTTTATAAGAATCCTCGTGATAAAGAGCGTTTGGAGGCGTTGCTGTAATAAACAGTCCTGGGGTATGATCCCTAACCACCATCAAAGAGGTACATGCCGGTGATTCAATCGGATCTGAGCCACAGCGTCCTTCAGCTGACCCACTATTTTATGAACGGTAGCTGGTCATGCTAGTGCGTTTTTGTTCTTTTATCTTATATATCTTATAATTTCAGCCGCATTTAATCTGGGATTGCTGCAGAGCGCACGTCATAAAACAGGATTCCTCTCCGAATCGCAAAAACACAAATCCATTCAGCCTGGTCTCCCTTTTTATTTATTTTTAGAGTCTTGTTTGTTAACATTTAGAGGGAACATAAAAGTAACAAGCCGCACAGTGTTTTACAGTCTAAATAGCAGGGTGAGATGTGGTCTTTATGAGCAGCAGCCTGGATGCAACCCAGATGAGAAGCGTAATGTAGGACAGAGAGCGCCATACGGCAGCAGCGGCGGCAGCCATTGCTCTCCATAGCGGAGACTCGTATGCGGTAACTGACCTTGGGAAAAGTTTCACCCAAGTAAATCACGCACTGACGATCTCACGGCTGACGGGCAGCTCATCCTTTTGGACAACAGAATTTAACCGGGTTCCTCTCGTGGTTATTTTATTATCCACCTCAGAGATTAGCAGCTTTGGAAAAAAAAAAAAAATCCGCAAACACGGCTAAAAACGGAAGATTCGCTTAATTCATCAACTGCCAGCTTTTGCACTGCACCGCCACTTTTATTATGAATCTTATATTCTAGGTCAGAGTAGAAGGTATGTAAGCCTGCCAGGGTTTATCCGTTTTAATTCATTTGAGTCAGCATATCTTTACATTGTCCTCCACGGTTCCTCAAAGTTTGAATGGAGGAAGACAAAGACGGGTCGTCTCGCTGAGGCTGCACGCATCTTTTTTTCGACGTTTACATTTTTTTATCATTAAACAGCCTCCGTTAACTCAAACATGTTAACGGACATTTAACGGTCGTGGGCATTTAAAGTATCGGTGCCCTGCGCTCAGGAAACCATTAAAGGTATTAACCGCATCCTACTTGGCTAGCGGCACAGTCAGCTAGCACGGCTACGTTAGCTCCGTAAAAATAGCCGGCTAACCTGATATCGGCTTTTTCTATGTACGCTGACGTTGCATTAGCTCACCTAAATGCAACCAGAGCTACATGTTTTGTTTTGTTTTTTTAAGAGGCCACGTTAACACCAGGCCAGGTCAAGCTGCAGTTAACGGTCAACATAATGATGCTCGGGATGAACCGGCTATCTCTCCACTTACAGTTTCTTTGTTGCAAAGTCTGACAATTTGCAGCCGGCGCAAGCACCGCCGGGTTTCTGGAAAAAGCAGCTCCAGCAGATCTCGAAAGGGAGCTGAGGACTTTCAAGTATCCAGCCATGTCTTCCCGCGACCGAAAACACTTTGCGGTGAACGCTCGACGAAACAGAGCTAAAGAGGGGGGCAAACGCTCCGCGGCTCGCTGCAATATAGTCACCAGCAGCAGCACCGCCCTTCTCCCCTCCCCGGCGGGAGACGCTGAGTGCTACGTCAGAGTCACACATACCCAGAGGAGGGACCGCAACAAAACGGCGGTTAAACACCACAGAGGCTCGTTATAGAGACCGGATAACCCCGACTGAATCAAGGTGAACTACGGGGTAATCCACACAAAGGTCACAGCCTGCAAGCAAGATAAATATTGAGTATATGCGGGCTTTCTTTTCTGTACAAACCATAATAACCCAAACAAAGTCATCAGGCTCATTTACTCAAAGCTTAATGCGGAGTTTAAAAGTTTTTTACAGTTGTTACAAAATAGTTCCAATCTAATGGTCATTGTAGAAATATTACCTGTTTGTTTTCTAAATATATTAAATTAATTTCTGAAGCTCTACGCATTTACAGTCACCCAATATTCATTAAGATCTAGCTAATGTAGGCCTGTAATTTATTATGTAGAATACATGCTGGATCATATCTTCATATTAGAGGAAACCCACTGAAATAATCAGCAACAATGTAATGTCCTAATAACTAAATCAGAATAAATCTGCTTGGTTTTAAGGCAAAAGTACTACGTCATTAACACAAATCGCAATGACTGAGATAGATAATGCTCTAAACAAACTCAATCATAACAGATTTATCTTTGATATTTTCTATTTGACAATTTTCATGACAAATCATTGGTAATTTAGCAGTCACGACATAAGGTAAAAACACAGTCATTATGAAAATTTATTAAGGTCCTGATTTGTCTCCAGGATGGGTACGGGAAAGATACATTCCACAATGTCTCAGCAGAGGGCCCTCTAATTTTAGCAGGGGAAGGTTACCATACTCGGAGATAGGTCTGCAGAGGAGTCACATGACGGGCTTAGTAGTGAGCCAGTAAAAGAGACAGCCAGGTCACCTCTAAAGTGCTCTTCAGATTATAGCAGGCCTCCGCTGGTTGAAAAAACCTCTAAAGCCTTAACAATAATGTATTTACCCAAGCAGCATGGCTTAAACTGTGTGTAATAACAATGTCGAGAAGGTCAGTGCAATAAGAATGTCATTCAGTTGTCCCTGAAATACAAAACTTTGACCTGCATATTCAATGAGAGGCTGCAATAAAGAGCATGGTCACTGCAGTCAGGTGGCTGTTA
Source organism: Mchenga conophoros (assembly GCF_057382185.1). Lineage (NCBI taxonomy): Eukaryota > Metazoa > Chordata > Actinopteri > Cichliformes > Cichlidae > Mchenga > Mchenga conophoros. The sequence goes on from NC_140532.1 coordinate 12,379,529, forward strand.
GCTAATCCTCTCACTTTATACAGCCACTTCAGAACACCTCTAGGTTTTCACATGTACTTTGTGGCCTGTGCTTCCCCGATTTACAGACACTCCACAGTGAAAACATTCACTCTCAGGTGTCACAAGAATTACAAGGTCAAATCTCTCTATATTGTCCCTGTCTAGACTCATTGTGTTATGCTTTAAAGTTCAGAGAAAGCACGCCTTATTGATCTGACACAGTAAAATTTTATTCCAGATTCAGTTGCTCCACTGCAGCTCTGATTAGGCTTTAATTGAGATCTGATAGTGTAGGCTGATGCTGTTATTACTGTCATCTCGGTGCTTCTGGTGGGTTTCCTCTTTTGTCTGCTCACTCAACAGCACAGACAGTTCTTAATGTGCTCGTAGGAGTTTGGGATATCATGTGATTCTTAGGTGTTTTATATAGCTTCAAAACACGTCTTGTTGTGCTTGACTGGCAACTGTGACTAAAACAGAAATGAAATATAGGCCTAGTTTAAGGGCTAATGTGATGTATGTGTCTCATCTGCTAGAATCACGTAAAAATACACCAAGACAGCGTTGATGAGCCTACAGCGACATCTGCTGTACAATTTATGAGTATTCCTTGTAGATGATAGATTTGTCTGTTTATTAAGCTTAAATCACGAGTGCTTTATTGCATACCAGCTGTGCTTCACTGCATAATAACTGCACATATTATATCTTGAGCCCAGCATACATTGACCTTGCATATTTTATGAGTTGATGATACCTAAATAAAGCTGAAATGGAAATGCAGCTTTAAGAGATGCAGTTGGCTTTATTTTAGAACAAAAATGTATTTTGTAAAAACAAAACAAAACAAAAAACAGCTGACATTCAGTGTAAAAAAAACATCTTATTTACACCTTATTTATTTTTATTTGATTATTAAATTTTATTACTGCCATAGAAAGATGTGGATCATCATGTCTGATTTACACCCTTTTTGATTTTTACACCCTTTCAGGAAAGAGACTCCATGGACTATGATATTCACAAATGACACTGAGAAAAAGAAATAAAGTTCAAGTAAGACATAATACATGTGTGTGAATGAGAGGGAGACCGGTGGAAAGGTAAAGATGCAAGGAGCAGAAGTAGTGAAAGTAGATGAGTTTAAATACCTGGTGTGGCAGTGGTCAGTGCACAAGAGAGGTGAAGAAGAGAGTGTGGGCAGGGTGGGTGTCGGTGGAGACAAGTGTCTGAGGGGATGTGAGAGAGAAAGATAGCAGCAAGATTGAAGAGGATGTTTAACAGCCTGTTATGATACAGATATGTAGAAGGTTGGTGTCAAAGGAGGATGCTGGCAGGGTGAGATGGAGGCAGATGATCCACTGTGGTGACCTCTAGAGGGAGCAGATGAAACGAGAAGATGGAAAGTTGTGAGATGATAATAGTTTCAGCAAAGATGTTTTTACTAAATCCTAAAGATACCACTACAGTTTGATTTGATTGCATTTTGTTATATTGGAGTTTGTTTGTTTTTAGTTTAATAGCATTGAACTTTTTCAGATTTGTTAAAAATCTAAAAAAAAAAAGTTCTAAAATAGCCAAAATGTACTTTACTAGCTGCTTTCTTTGGCAATAGCTTTTAAAAAATTGCTTAAAAATATTATTAACACTATTGACAAAAATGAACCAATAGGATTCCCGTGTAGGGCGGCGATGGGCGGTACTTCCTGGGCAAAGGCTCCGCTTGTTATGTAGCTGTTATTGACGCGGTTTACTTTGTAGCAGGCAGTAAGGTCTCGCTTGCAGGAAAGTTCGCCGGCGTTTCTCCAACCGGACTTTAAGAGAAGCAGATTCATAAACAGTAACAGGGTCAGCAGGGACAATGCGGACCTCCTCGGCTGCACGCTCATTTGTTTCCCAGTATCCTAAAACTACTGCATTGGTCACAGTAGCAGGTATGAAGTGACCCGACGCAGGCTCTTTTTCACAAAAGCAGGTGTTGTGTGTTAAAAGAAAAACAAAGTAACTCATATAATAGCTAATCACTGATTTACATTAATGGTCTGATCATACGTGTAGACTGTAAACAGCACACGGATGGCTGTCTTAGCTCGTGCTCTTTTACAGACTCTGTGACGTTTACTTGACGTTGCATAAGCATGTAGGCCTTTTGCGCACGGACCCACGTGCTCGTTAAAATGACAAGTGCCTTTGATTTTGCATCACGTTTATAAGAATATAGTTAAAGTGAATTTGTTAAGCTACAGCTTATTAACATCTTAACTAAATATTCACTAACACACTGTTCTAGGTGTGCCTGGTGCTTTACAGTGCAGTTTGAATGAGCTTTCACACGTTTGATGTGCCTATATTGTTTATATTTGTTTTTTAGGTGGTTTGCTAGCTTGTTTTATTTATTACAAAAAAAGGTAGGGAACCTGATATTTTCACGGTCACGGTCTGCCATCATAGCTTTATAGTTACTAATTTGTTTTTATTTTTTATTTCGTTTTGACTTTTGCTTTTGCTTTTAATTCTGTTTAATTTCAGTTCGTTTCCAGTAGGTTTGCTCATTTCAGTTTATTTTGTAAATGCTTCAAATTAATAACATAGGTGCATCTACTAAATACCTCAGATGAGTTTAAATCTCAGTGAACTCAACCTAAAGGTTAGCGGAATAGTTTTCTGAAAATGTTATTAATTTGAGAAGGAAGTCACCTAGGATTCTCAAATTGATGCTATAGGTGTGTCTACTGGTTTGCCGGTATTTTTATTGTTTGAAAGTGTTGACTTTTATTTGAGTTTTTATTAGTTTAGATGTTAAAAAACACTTTTTTACACAATCACCATCCCAAAACCCAAACTTGTTCAATTTGTAGTTATGTAAAATAGAGAGACAATGTTTTAAAAAAAAATATTTATGCACATTTGGACAAAGAAAAAAGCAGTTTTAATTATTTCTCAGATTATTTTAAGGCACTTTAAGGCTTTTTCTGTTAAACTCATTCAAGTGTATTATCTTCAGGGTGTGGAAGAAGGGGTCAGAAATTTATATTTGAGAAAATCTTGGTCCTAAAACATCTGTTGAATCTGTGCAGTTGTGTTTTGTTTTGGGTGGGTGGGGGTTTCCTTTTCTAGAAGGTGAAGATGGCTCTGATCAGTGGAGATTTAGAGCTGTCACTATGCGGACATTTTTACAGGAGTGGGACTTTTTGGTTTGAAGAAGTGGATGGCAGGTGGTGTGTGTCACAGCAAAGCCCGCTTAGATGGAAAGACAGTCCTGATCACTGGAGCCAACACTGGGATTGGCAAAGAAACTGCTGTTGACATGGCTAGAAGAGGTTGGTGATTTGCCAGGATTTATATATCCAATTTTATAATCTAATATCTGTTCAGGTGTAATGACTTTGCTCCCGCATTGCAGGCGCGAGGGTTATTCTGGCTTGTAGGGACATGGAAAGAGCTAATAAAGCTGCAGAAGAAGTGAAAAAGAGAAGCGGAAATGACAGCGTGATTGTCAGAAAGTTGGATTTGGCATCTCTACAGTCAATACGCCAACTTGCCAAAGATGTCCTAGCAAGTGAGGAGCGCCTGGATGTTCTCATCAATAATGCAGGTGGATGTATAAATCACATCAGACCCACTATGGTGTGATGTAGCATATTATGCCAGCTTTGTGACTGTGCATTCGTGTTTAACAGGCAGGGATAGCTCAGTAGGTAGAGTGGTGGCCCCATGATCGGAAGGTCGGGGGTTCGACTCCACTGAACGGCTACCCTGAGGTGCCCCTGAGCAAGGTACCGTCCCTACACACTGCTCCCCGGGCGCTGCACTGGCGGCTGCCCACTGCTTCACTGGGTGAATGGGTTAAATGCAGAGGAACTATTTCCCTATGGGGACTAACACGCACACTTTACTTTAACAGGCGGTAAATACATTTCCTTTGATATTCCTACCTTTAGGCATAATGAGCTGTCCAAAATGGAAGACTGAAGATGGCTTTGAAATGCAATTTGGTGTGAACCACCTGGGCCACTTCCTTTTAACGAACTGTCTGTTAGATCTCCTGAAGAAGTCAGCGCCGAGCCGCATTGTGAATGTCTCCAGCTTAGCGCATGAGAGAGGTGCAGTTTTTCCTCTTTTTTTCTAGTTCATATAAAGAGAATTAGTTGTTTTTTTTTAAATCTCTCAGGAATGTCATCCTTTTATATTCATTTAATGTTAAATACCACATCTGTGAATAAGGATGAAGTGCTTTCTCTCAACAGGTCAAATCCATTTTGATGACATAAATCAGGACAAAGATTACCGGCCTTGGAGAAGCTACGCTCAAAGTAAACTAGCTAATGTCCTCTTTACAAAAGAGCTGGCCAACAGGCTGCAAGGTGCTGCGTCTGTTTTATATCTATATTTCTATGTGTCGTTACACATTGAATGGGATTTCATGTCCTTGTAATGACTTGTGTTCTGCATCTTGTCATTTTGCAGGTACTGGCGTAACAGCATATAGCCTCCACCCTGGAGTCATCCGCACCGAGCTTGGCCGACACTTCTGGCCCACAGTGCCCCTGTGGAAGAGGGTTTTGTATGTGCCCTTCGTGTTTTTCATCAAGAATCCGACAGAAGGAGCTCAGACCACCATCTACTGCGCTGTGGAGGAAAGCCTGCAAAATGAGAGTGGACTCTATTACAGGTCAGTCTGTGTAATTCAACAGATGGGCTCTTTATTGATAGACAGCCAAAAGGGATATTGCTCGGCTCGCCCATGTGGGGGAAATGGATCATATTGAGAACAACACTAACATACTCTACTGAGACTGGTATTGTGAATGTGTAATGAAGCATATTAGCAATGAAACAGCTGGACTCTTCTTTCTCAGTGCAGTCTAATGCAATATCTTCCCTCAGTGGATGTGCAGACACAGGAAATGAATCTGATACCAGTTCTTTATTTTCTTCAAAATTATACTCTGAATACGTCATTGCACGGGAGTCATTGGATTCATTTTGATGATAGGGAACGTGAGTTAGGGATTGCTTTTGCACTTTAAAAAACTACAAGTAGCTGATAGTAAAAGCAGAAAAAATTTTCTAATAACACTGATAAAGAAACTACTTAGTGCCAGTCAGTCATGTCTAGTAGGATTCTCCAACCTCTCAATGGGCCTTTTAAAGGTGACAACAGGGAACACAGTTGATCTGCGTACAGTAAAATAAATGTTCTTGTGATTTGTTGAATATAATTAAGTCCAGTTAACACAACTGTTTAAAAACCTAATGTGTTAACATGCTGTGGGTTTTTCCACAGCATGATAATTCCTCTATGCATGAAAAATGTTGTCCAAGTCCAGTAAATGATGTCAGCGTGAACACTGATTCAAATCCAGTGAATTAGACAGACACATCTAAAACATAACGAGCAGACACATTAACGTTCATTTGGGGTCGTGTACTTAACCTTTTCGTGAATGTTAAATAATTATTCACTCTCATTTTAACTCTGGTCTTACTCCTGGGGGACAATTCTGTGTTTTTAGCTGCTGAATCCTAAATTCTGAACACCATCTAATCTGGTCTATTAACTGTCATCTGTTTGTTTCTGGGCTGGTAGAGCAGTGTAGAGCAGGCTCATCGAGGCTTTTATGCAGGAAATAGCTGTGTGCTACAGGTGAAAGCTTAGCTGATGAGACCAGAATTGTGGGTTGGAAAATCAGAGCAATTATCTAAGGAGACTTAAAGGCTTTGTAGAGGTGAGGGGTGTTTGGTGAGTGACTCATTTGCAACTACAAGCGACCCCTTTTACATTGTAAGCATACTACAGTAGCAATTTAGCACTAATATAAAAATGTGGATTAGCACAATATAAAATGAGATTTTGATACAAGGAATCTTTTTGAGACAGAAAGTCAAGATCATATGATAAATAAAGGAATCATCATGTCAGCAGGGTCGCTGCGTCAGTGTGCATGCCCAGAAAAAAAAATGCCTAGACAAAATCACAGTCAATATAAATGCCACAAACCAGCTGCAATACACTGACAGCTTTCCACCTTTTGCAGATTTCCAGTATTTCATTACTGCTGACATTATCTTATCAGGCATTTCAGCCATTTACCAGTGAATGACTGACATTTAAGTGGTGCTGCATGTGTTCAAGATTTTAAAAATGACAAGAGCTGATTGCATGCTCACACACACACATATTTATATTTATAGATAGATAGACAGATAGATAGATATACCAGAGGCCTGGCGGCTTGAGGGTCCTGCGCAGTATCTTAGCTGTTCCCAGGACTGCGCTCTTCTGGACAGAGATCTCCGAAGTTGTTCCCGGGATCTGCTGGAGCCACTCGCCTAGCTTGGGAGTCGCTGCACCTAATACTCCGATTACCACTGGGACCACCGTTACCTTCACCCTCCACATCTTCTCGAGCTCTTCTCTCGAGAAGATGTGGAGGATATATATATATATATATATATATATATATATATGGAGGGTATATATAAATGCTGGCAGCACATTTTAAAGTATCTGAGGCCTGATGAGGATCATTTTCCATTAACTCTTCACATCACAATGACCAGATCATTCTATTCATTTATTGTATTTATTGTGTACCTAACACTGAACCTAACACACTGTGTAACAAACAGTTTAGCATTTATCTACTAAAGAGCCATGCTCACATCTAGAACTGTTTTGCTAAAATAAGCAGGGCTTTCCCTAAAAATAGATTGTCTTGATGTTTCTCCACAGTCTGTGTATTTATTAATTCTCCCCCTGAAGTGAGCGAGTCTGTAATCTGTTCTGTTTGTTTGTTTGTCTGTCTGTTTGTTAGCAGTCTACAACAGCTCGAGCTGATTTAATTTAGGTGAAAATCTAGTCAATGTCGTACCAAATGTGAAAGTCAGTAAAAACTTTATATTACCCCCAATGTTTTATGGATCAAGTTCAAACAATATACAAAGTCTTGGTGGGCATGAGTACCTGGGTTGGCTAAACATTTGACCTTGACCTTTATTGTTGGTGCCCAAGGTCAAAGTTGACCTTGGAAAAAAATACAATATAATAAGTATTATGTTCCATATGAAAGGGAACATGAAGAGTGCTCTACAACACACCTCTTTTTTTTCTCCCACTATGACACCCTATGATGTCAGAATGAACCCATAACAGGCTGAGATCAGGATGTTGTAATAAAATGATGATAATAATAATAATAATAATAATAATTAAAAAACATCAAAGTTTTAGTATAGCCTTTGCCCTTTAAAGGAAGTCCCGTTTTCTGAGTGTTCTTGTTTGAAATTAGAACATTTTAAGATTTTCCTTAATAGTTTTTTTTAGCAATTACAAAGCATATGATTTAATCTTAATTTAAACTGCTGATACTAGAACCTGACTGATATTGGACTTTTATGACCAATACCCATATTTGGAATGTTGCTTTGTTGTCACCACAAGTCATGGGTTACTCATTTACACTTCTCCTATCGATGCCAACAGGGAAGTTGCGGAGTGCCATCTGGTGGAATATCTGTGTAACATCAACATTTATAACATAATTGGAGGTTTTAGTTGTCAACCATACCGATATATCGCCACATAACAAATATCGGTTTGGCTCTACTTGATGTTATTTTTGTATATAAAGTGAAAACTGACTCTTTTGGTCTTTGTATGAAATTATATGGGTAATAACATAACTAATAAATATCTAAATTCCTATAATTATCTTTAAGAAAACAGTATAAAATATTAAGACATTGTTGCCTTGTAAATTATCCTTTGATTGCATATCTTGCCTTTTTTATCTGACTGATTAACTTGTTCTTGTGACTTAATCAACTCAGCATGAACAGATCAAGTTGTGTGTTTAACACTAAAGTCTGCACTGATTACAGCGACTGCGCCCCTAAAACAGCAGCCCCTCAGGGTCTGGATGATGAAGCTGCCAAGAAGCTGTGGGAGCTGAGTGCCTCTGTGGTCGGTCTGACATAGTCACAGCGACGATGATGATGATTTTGATGATGATTGTCATCATCGCGGTGCCACTGGACTGCCAGGTGGCCTGAGGAAAGAACTGGTACTCTTTCTAGTGAACATCTGCGCTGCTAGTAGCAGCTGAGCTCCTGCTTAAGGACAACAAATGAACAAAAGACAGAAATTCACAAGTGATAGACATTTATTTAGAATATACAACAAACTAATTGGAAAAATACTATGAATTAAATTAAGTTTTTTCTTAAACAGAAGCAATGCTTCACAGGTCAGTTACATGGAAGCTGTATGATCTTTAGCATTGATTGCCTTTAGCTTGAAATGACATTTTAATTGATGGGTTTCACCAATATCTGTGTGGACTAAGGGTTAAAATGTCATTTATTGTTGCTTGGGTTTATCATATAAGAATTATATATGAATGTGCTTTAGCTTTTTGTAACACTGCTAATAGTGGTATTCAGTTTCTTTCTCGTGGGCATTAAAGTGCTCTTATACATAGCCCATTGTTATACCTGTCTTTTAAGGCATACTGTTTAGCCACATCCTATGTATTCATCACGAGTCTTCATTTTGATCCATGTGAGACCAGCAGTGCTGAGACAAAACACATGTTGGTTACATCACCATGAATTAAAGTTTTCTTTATACAAAATTTGTATCTGCTCATCACTTTTTTCGGTTTCTTTTTAAAGGCACTTTGTACAGAATTGCTACAAACAGTCCAATTTCATCTTATCCAAAGCTACATCTCAGACAAATGCATCACATTTTTTTTTCTTTTTCTTTTTTTCTTTTTTTTTGTGAGACAGAATGTCCATTATGGTGCTAATTACATATGCACAAAGTGCACCCTATCTGCCACCAGCTACAAATGTACCCTGTGTGTTCCTTTAATGTTACATGATCAGCTAGTTCAGAGGAAAAGTACCATATCTTGGCATTTACATTCAAAACTGTAAAACATATACAGCAGATGTTGTGAAGTCAAAAGATAGTTATCCTTAAGGTTGAGTGTGACACGGGGAGGAAATCTACCTATATTGCTCAGTTTTAATGTATCTATATATTCTATCTATATTTTTTAATTACACATAATTCAACAACTAGATGGCTCTGAGTCTACACAAATGACACAAATGACTTGTGTAGACTATGGATGTACTTCCTCACAATCTATGGTGTTAACATCTCTACTTCCACAATATTTGCTGCATAAACTTCATAACTAACTAATGCTCTTCAAAATCAGAAAGCTGTTTCATCTGTTCCACTTGCATAGAGTGCCTTCTCACAAGTTTCTTCTTCAACTTGAGGCCACCTCTCTTTGGTGTGTTTGGTGCTACTGGAGCTATAGATCTAATACCTGTGGCCAGAGGTGAGGAGGGCTTGTTGCTAGCCCCGATATCGGGAATGGGAGGGTTTGGGTTTATGTTAAGAGGGGGGAGGTGGCCAGGCCTGGTGTGGGAGATGTGATCCAGCAGAAGTGTGCCTGAGCCTCTTCTCTCCAGGAGACCAGGTGCACGCCTGCGTGCTGTGCTGGGAGAGGATGTGCTGGCATTGCTGTCTAGAGATTCTCTGGAGCTGGTTAACATCACAAGTGGAGAGGTGTTTAGTTTCCTGCGCTCCACCGGGACCTTAGGAGAATCTAACATGGCAGAGTCTGAATAGAGCTGTGAGTCTGAGTCATAGTGATCATTCCCCAGGTGTCTCCTATGCATTGTGTCTCTCAGACTGGCTAGTCCACTGCTGCAGCTGCTGCTCTCCTGCTCTGTAGGCACCGTGCTGCGCCGTGCCAGTGGCTGGTGTTGGCCTAGCGTTCTCTCATATGATGGTTTAGATGTTGGAGGAACTGATAATGAGGTGGTCATTTTGCAGGGCTGTTCTCCCACTAGTGGGAATAAGCTGTCCTTCCCGTCTACACTGTTCTGTCGAGATAAAGCCGACCTCTTACTCAGAGAGAGTCCGTTTACCCCTGCAACAACATCCTCATCAGAACTAGCTTTCTTACTCTCATCATGGGCGGCGGCGGCAGCAGCAGCCAGGACAGAGGGTGCAATCAACCCCCAAGGCTCTGATTGCAGCCGCTTCAGCTGAGGCAAACGTGCACGTTTGGGGTTTGCAGGCCGCCGCGTCGGCGACGTGGGCCCATTGGCAAGTTTCGAAGCTGAGCTGGAGGTTTTTAGCTTTGTCTGGAAACTGAAGACTGTGTTTTGTTGCTCTTGCTCAGGTGAGGGCGATGCTGTGACGTTAATATCAGAGGGAGAAGTGCAGTACGCCGGGGAAGATCTCTCAACCAGCTCTGGTGATGGAGGGACATTTAGATACTGTTTGGTAGTCTTAGTGCCAGATGGTGACTTGTCTGTGGTGATTATGATCACCTCCTTGCCTTTAGCTTTGCATGCATCCAAGAGCAGTTTAAGTGTGTCCTTGTCATCTGCGTTTATGGCATAGACCAGCGCTGAGGCCCCGCTCCTGTCTTCCAGGCTGGGATCAGCACCGTTGCTAAGTAGGTGATCCACCACTTTGTGTCCAGCCTTGTGAATGCAGGCGTGCATTAAAGCTGTCCGACCTCCTTTGTCCTGTATGTTGGGGTCCGCTTGGTTGTCCAGCAGATATTTTACGAGCTTTGCCTTACTTACACTCTGCTGGTCGGTGTGTGTGGACATGCAGGCCACCATGAGAGGTGTTTCCCCACGTTCATTGCTCTCGTTGATGTAGGCACCTCCTTCCAACAAGAGCCTGGTGAGTCTCAAGCGTCTGAGCCACACTGCCTTCAGGAGTGAGTTTCCATCTGTCCGCAGTTCCAGAATATCTGCCATTACCCAGCCAATCACAGATCTTCTCAGTACTGAACTCACAGCTCGCAGCCCTTTGAACAAATTTGTGGAATTAGTTCAGCTTACATAGTAAAATGAGTGATTAATACCCACTTTGTTTGTCTGCTTTTCTATTTGTTATCACTGCCAGCAGGTGGCAGTCTGTTACAACCTAAAGAAAATAAAAATAAAACTTACTCTTATAGATCTGTGAAATATAGTGGATATATTGTTTGTTTAATTATTGAAATTGAATCAGTGTTGTACAAAAAATTGGCAGTTTTCCTAAAATGCTCATGCACGTCCTCAAAGATCACATATATCCATGCAGAAGTCAGCGTGGTAACACACCTGTTAGAGTCATAAACACTACTGATAGATGTGTCATGATGTCATAATCAAAGTTGATTTTTTTTTTTCTAAACCTCTATCTAGACAGCAGTGCCCCCCACCCCCCACCCAACATACTGATACTGACACAAAAGCCTCCAGTATTCACTACAAGTAAGCATAAACATCATTTTTCCACCTTTCTGGGACGAATATACGAGAGACTGCGCGTAAATGCGATGTTTGTTATATAAATTTCAAATAGTGATCCAAACATCTGTTCAAGCTCTTTAACTGGCGACATTAAATAACGTCACGCTAAGCTCAAAGAGTCGCTGTCCGCGGTTCTCATTTTGGGTAACTTGGCTCGAAAGACGCGCTCCATTACACGTTGCGGTGTTCGTCGTCTTATTCTGCTTCAAATCCCAAATGTAAACATTTTATCTGCAGTTTGAATATTAATTTGCCAACATTAGACATACATTTGATTTCACATGCAACACAAGCTGTCGATCTAATTTAACAGCCTCCGCCTTCACCGATACAAGATAGCGAGGTAAAGTTGAATTAATTAACCTTCACGTGTAATATTGTTTGTGTGACAGTTGTTTCCTTACCTGGTCAAAGAGGAGATTTTCCATGTTCAAAGTAACCAGTGCTCTGCCATCTGCGAGGGTGAAATTAAAGATTCAAAACAGAAAGTTTGTTGAAGTTCTCCACAATAATCCTATTTTCTTTTTTGTTATGCAGCCGTGACTGTTCCCATCAATACGTCTTGGTTTAGGTTACAGTGTGCCGTGCCTCTCTGGCACCATAACGCATGAGCTGTGTGGCTTTTGTTATGGAGGCACACCACATCAGTCCAATGGGGAGTATTCCTTTCACTGCGCACTCAAGGATCACAACCTGGAGATGCTGCGGGTTATAAATAACTTACTTTCTTGCTGGTTGAATGAAACGTGTATTCTCTTGACGTCAGAGTCGACCAAAATAAATTGCGTCTGATGAAAAACCTCTGTCTCGGTCTTTATATCTGCTGGACACAAACAAAACGAGTGCTGCCTCCTAAAGACATGCAAATGATCTGCGCGCGCGTGTTATTTTAATTATGTCAAAAGAGCAGTATGAAAATGAAAACGGTGGGCACAGTTTGGCCTACACGTGATGAAGATGAGAAGGCTGCTTTTTCTCCTAGAGCCTAGTGCTTAGGCTGCTTTTTGAATTTTCTTCAGATAGTAAGTCTGCGCTATAAATACGATTTAATCTTTCTGCAGGGTGGAACAGGAATAAAGGCAGGTTGTCTGTCTGCCATGTATGAAAGGGCACAGAGAAAACAATTCAGTTGTAAAATGTGCCTGGACCACCATCACGCTGCTTCTTGCAGGGAATTCCAATAGGATATATTCACCAGCTATCTTTCTTTTCTTATTTTCATTTTTTTTAAAAAGCAGAAATCATATTTTTAAGCAGTGACACTTTGATACAAAGCATTAGTTAATATTTAATGTTTATGCATATCTGCAGCGCTTCTTTCTCTCATTGTCATGTACTCAACAAATTATGTGAGAGAGCAAAAATATTTTGCACCTATATATTTACAGTACAATTAAAGAAGCCAAAACTTGTAGCAGCCATCGCAGCTATACAGCCTAATAGGGACATTTCTATTTTTAGGTTGCTATGAGACAGCACAGAAGCAGTTTCTAATGAGAACAGTGATGTTCTCAGCCCTGCAAAGAACAGGTAAATCAGACACATTCCTCCACGGACAGACAGGATTATATGGCATTTTTTATGCAGTTATTTTTGGATCTATTTTCCACTCATGAGTAAGTCACCACCACCACAATCAATCATTAATCCTTTGACCCCTGCTCCTTTTTTTCTTTTCTTTTTTTCTGACTCTAAGACTAATCACTTTATTACCTATCCAAAGGCTTGACGTCTCAGGACTTCAGCTGTCAATGTTGCCAGTGATTTCTCACCTGTGATTGCCTTCTCAGTCCCAGAGGAAGTGTTGTTTACAAGGCACATGGAGAAGGCAGTTTCATAAAGCAGCTCATGCTGTAGTCACCACCTCAAAAGAGTATGCCCCTCCTGTTCAAGAGGCATTAACAGTCTGGCTAAATATTGTCATTTCTTCACCAGAAATGACTAAAAGAGTTGTGTAAAATATTGGTTTATATGTAGATGAGTAAAAACTGTTCTTCTAAGTGTCAAACTTGATTCTAAGAATAGGAAGTTCTAAGAAGTTTTTTTTTTTTTTTTGTCAAACACAAACTGAAATTGTTATTCAGATGCTATTATGTATATTTCACATTTTATACTGTTGAGTAAAAATTATATGGGTCTGTATTATAGACAGACTTCAGAGAATCATGATGATCCAAGGATCAAAGGCCAAAGCTGACTAGTTTAGACACATTCATTATCACTGGGAGCCAAAAGGACGTCAGTGGCCCTCACAGAGGGTGATCTTTGCCCCGATGATGCTGTCGTCTGCAGTATATAGAGGAAAAATAAATAATTAAAGTGAAGAGAATAAGCGCCATCACCCCTGGGAGCACTTTCCATTTTCAGATATCTTACACCACAGCTGCTGCTCTCCCTCCCCTCCGTTCTAAATATAACCTTTTCTTCTGTCTGAATTGTGACATTTTTTACTCATCAGACTACAGTAGCTCAAAAACTATTTATATATTCTGACAAAGGACACATAAAAGTTATCAGCAGTTTTCAAATTTAGAGTCTGATCACAATTTTTCCAGGAGACGGGAAGAACAGAGCACTTCATGTCTAACCTTAATTTCAAATAATGCCTCAGTTTTGAGAAAACAAGAAAGGAAATTGTTTTTGTAAACTGCAAATAGAAATATGCTCAGTTTTTTTTATTGCACTGAAAAAGAAAGTTGCTGTTGTCAAAGCCAGTAAAATTTGAAAGTAAGATACAGCCAAGTGCTACAGGAAAGTCTAAAAAATATATAGTGCAACATGTCAGCACATATTTATTCTTCGCTGTGATTACTGTTTAATTTTCATCCTCCTCTGAAATGTCAGGTGACAACTCATTGCAGAACACTAATTTAAATAATTGAGCAAATCTTGGTATTGTGGCAAAGATATGTAATTTTAACAAATAAATATTCTTAAGTGTTGTTAAAGTTACATTTATTCTGTTTAAAGTGTCTTTTATAATTTCATCACTTTCATGAGTTCAGCACATAGACTGTAAACAGGTTACAAATGTCTCATAACCATACACTGTATATAAAAGATGGCTGGAACTAGCCAACGCATTTAACCTGCACTTTCTCTGACTTCTAGCAGAGCTACTGAGCTGCCATATCTGTGACCTCGGTAAACAAATTCCTGATCTCAGTCACTGGTTTTCTTCTTGTACATAAATATGGTCACATTACATTAAAATAACAACAAGAACAACAAAGCCAAAACAAGGATAAAGCAGGGCATGCTTTACTGTGTTACTGACAAGCTGCTAGGCAAGAAATATGTGTTATCCTTTGATTTCTTGTAGGCTGAACATGGCTATCTGTTGGCAATCGACTGGCAGACCATAGGGTACAACCGTCAGCCCTTCTACCTGCAGAGAGCATCTGATGCTAGATGTAGGCAGTGTCCAAACCAAGACTTTTTTCTAGTCTTGCTTGTGTGCCAGCCCCAGAGAAGAGAGAAGTTCTAACATGTAAAGTGATGAACTGAAACAGAGTTTTAAAAACAGTGAAAAGTGTCCAGTGCTGCCACTCTCTGTACTTTTAATACTGTATCATTTCATTTCTGATGTTTTTTCAACGCTGCTCCTGTTCTTTTTAAGCTCCACTATCACAGCCAATCAGCATTTAGCATTCAACAGTTACATGCTGTTCGGTTTTTGGAATACTGTGCGTTTTTTGTAGGTTGAAAACCTCTCTCTGAAGGCTCTCCACAGGTGCATACCTATGCAAATGGCCAATCCCGTGGTACCATAAAACAAGCATCAATCAGAGCCTCCCCTGGCTTGTAGTGTAGGTTTATGAAATACCGACCTCTGCCAGTTTGAAGCTTCATAACTACATTAATCACAGTGTTTATATCCATCTTTTATATACAGGCTATGATTATGACAAAAGTGAACCCAGATTGTTCAAGAGAATCTGATTGGACTGCTTTCAAGCACATCACGTGAAGAACATTATATCTTTTTATGTATACATAAGTAATCTTGAACACTAGCATTAGCCAACTAATGCCAACTATAACGTGAGTTAAATTTAAGGTTAGCATTAGGGTGTGAATTGTTTTGGATAATTGAGGAAATGGGGAAAGCACTTAAGGAGACCGGGATATTATGGCTGTTATGGGAGTCAAAGAAAATTCCTTGACCCCCGTAACAGCCTGTTAATTATGTAAATAAATAATTAACTGAACACAGTTTACCTGGCGCTCTCCAGTGGCAACAAAAGTCACATCTGAGAAGCTGCTAGTTTCTTTACAAATACCTAATTGTAAAAAAAAAAAAAAAAAAGCAAACTGCTGTTTTATTGGGAATACTTGGTTGGGAACAATAATCTCCCGGAGTCACCACTGGTTGCTGGGAAACTGCTCAGCCAAGAAATAGTCTGATACATAACACCCTCCAAAACTGTTGATTTGCTGTTTTCGCACTTTGATTTGTGTAGCTGTTTGATCCTGTTTTTAGTCTTTGTGGAAGACTAAGTTAGCCAGCTGCAGATGAACGCATCACATTTTGCATATGGACACATAAACAATAAACGAAATGACATAAAGGATACAGATACGATTGGAGAGCTGCCTCTACAGAAATTTCAATTAAGCCCAAAGTCACAACAATTCTGCCATAACAATTACGTCCACGGTCTGAACACAGGAATTCCGAATAACATTTGCCTTTTCTAAAATAAACCCATAAATCTTTTTTTTAAAAAAAACATATATATATCTCACTTATCCATCCCTTCCTGATAACTCCATTTGCATTAAGACACCGAAGCCTGCATGTGTGTTTTTTTCTAGCACATATATCGCCTGTTGTTGTGCTGATGTTGTGCTTCTAGCTCTGTGGTGGTTGTCTCTTTAAAGACTGAGTTTGACATTCTCATGGCATTTGGTGTCTCAGCGATTGTATCAAGCGAATGTGTGGGCTGCGACAGCATTAACTCGCACGAACCCTGCTACAGCTTTGGACTGGACTGCTCCTTGTCTCCCTCCTACCGTGGCAGATTTAAGGAAATGCCTCCAGTGCAGCTTAAAAACCTGCCACCCCTCACATATGCTGCGAGTGATTTTTTTTTTTCTTTCCCCTCGTCCACTCATGATTATAGCCCGTGAAGTATAACACATTTTCAGACACTTTGATCTTTTCATATTGAAAAGTGCTACTTTCTCATAGTTGAAATCTTGAAATGGTTCCACTCCTCCTCTGCCTCCTTCTCCTTCACCAGTCCTTCTGTTCTTTCTCATCTCGCATTGCAAACCAACACCTGCCCTTCTGGCAAGCAGTAATTGAGTTGAGCATTATTCAAGAGCATTATACAGGCAACAATTTTGCTGGGTGATCATTGTGTACGTTGGCTGTATCCTAGGAGATTGGTGCATATCTAATAAGGAGTTTGTTACTCATTTTGCAGAGTGGGCACTTTGATGTCCGCCGTGTTGAATTTTCTATTTTAGCTCAACATCCTCCTAATGAAGCAGAGGGCTTGAAGCCTCAGAATTGGTTGCTTATCAACTCTACACTCCACTTATTAGTAGTTGTTGTGAAGCCTTTAATTGGATACTGGAACAGGAGGCACCTTAATGGTCTGTCAGTAAAAAGTGGTCATGATATATAGCTACGGATGACAGTTTTGTTAACATGGTTAAAAATGTGAAAGGCGAACGCTCGCAAAAAACTCTCACTTTCCCCTCGTGTTTCGTGGCTTTCTTTCCTTTCGCCCTCTAAATCAACAAGTGTTAGGAGAATTTCATTAGGTGCAGTTTCAGGTGGAGTTTCAAATTCTGTGTAGCTGCCTCACTAACTACAAAAGTAATTAGTGGCAAAATTGATGTTTTGGTAGGATCTGTCACACCTCTCTTAACACCACCAAATCAAAAGCTTAACAGTGTGTCTTGCCTCCCACTGGGTAGAGAGCAGAAACTCTTCCTGCCATAAGTTATCTAATGAAAGACAACAGAAAAATACAGCCATCAATAGAAGTCCAGGAATATGGCCTACCTACCATTACACTGAGGTAATCGTGTCTTAAATATCTTTTCTAATTTTTAGTATCATGTACAGTGTTTTACTTTTGTAGGAGTATCTTTATCCTTTTCAGAATAAGGTAAAAGCAAATATTGATATGGGGTTAAATGAATTTCTGTGAAAAACTGAGTTTTCCACTACGAATTCATCACAGACTGTTTCATAGCTGCATCTGTCAGAGGTTTGGGCTCGTCAGAGTATGTGGGTACATCAGTGTGGATGAGTGGATGTTCTGACAGTGAGTTAGAGAACTCTGCTCGCGGTTCACACCCCTGAGACTGTGACGTCTTTGACACCATGAGGCACTCTGACCAAAATACACCTCCTCTGCAGCACAAGGTGAAGAAAGAGCTTTTTCTGTCTATGTTGCTGGTAGTGACGTCAGATCACTCCTTTCTATCCTTGAGGGTGTCTGCAGATGAGCAGAATCAGACATGACAGGACCGAACAGGACCAGCCTGGCCTCAGTTAAAAAAAAAGAAAAGAAAGATAATTGTCAGGTCACAGATCTTAGAGTAGATTAAGAAGCCTTAGAAACATGGCGGAAACGCAGGACGACCGCCTCCTTTATTGAAGAGTCAATCCAGGGGTTCACCCATGACTAATGTGGATGAATTTGAAGACTATAAATCCAGAACAACATAGCAGGATAAAGGTGGTGGAAAGAGATGCACCATTTGTTTGACTGTTTGCTTCTCCGTTTACACAAAAAACTAAAGACCAGCTTCCTGAAACTTTTCCCAGACCTTTGTTGGAGCTGCAGATTCATTTTTAGAAAAAAATCCAAAATAGTGTGTGAACCTTTCAAAGGATGCACTTTTCACAAAATCCTATACTGTGTAAAGAATTTGTGCTTAGCCTTAATCTTTGTCCAGCAATAAAAGGCTAATTGAGTTTCATTTTTAAATAGCTAACTGTCCTTTTAGTTCTGCTACAAGAATCTGGCAAGTCTAAGATGGCACAAGCTTGTTGCAGCTGGGTTTAATCAGCTGTGCTAGAAGGTGGGATGAGCTGGCAATATATGACCTGGCAGTATATGAGGACAAACACAAGTCAGTAATTATTGCTGGGTGCTGTGAAAAAAAAAAGGAGCTGTAAGACAATGAAAACTGTCAGATGTAATACTTTAAAACTCCTTAGAAAGTTTGGCAAACAGATACTCTAATTTGAAAATGTCTGAGAAGGTGATGCCACGATTACAAAAAAATGTACAAATGAGAGAGGAAAGTTCTGCAGGTGATCTACTAACAATACTGTAATTTGGAAGAACAGATGCGACCAGTTGATTTCATTAATGACTAACGCAATCTACCAAGAGGAGCACAAATTAGCCTGTCGCAAACAAGCAGACATGATGAGGGAGCATGTTACCTACTAAAAAAAATAAACACTACATGCACAGGTTTTGCACATGAATGTCAGAATAGCCAGACAAGCATGCTGGCTTGTAAACTGCAAAGTGCTACTGGATGCAATAGGACATCATGGTGTTTTTGTCATACTCTACTTGATATAGCTGTTAATGGTGCACAATAAATCTTTATCTGGCAGGCTAGTCGACCGTTTAACAGACAACAGTGAAGTTTTTTTAAGCTAGGTGTTATTTTTCATGCGGATCATTTTCTATCATGATGCTACCAATCTATAATTCTATATAATATGATATATTCAATATTCTATACTCATTATTATCATTCATCCTATCATTTTACAGTTGTTGTTGTTTTTTAAATCATCTACCTAATGGGAAATCGACTTGTCAAGCTATGTTCTCAAGTTAAATACAAAATGTAGTTTTCTACTATTTTTAAGGGTGATTTTATCTAGATTTTTGTGATTGCTTAATTGGTATTGTTTCTAAAGTGTTGTGTCATTCTCTTGCATGTGTACCAGCTCAAAAGCATAAAGCATATAGATTTAGCTTTACTACGCTCACATTTTTCTGATTTGCCAGATCTCCATCTGATCTGGACCCACCCTGACTAACCAGATTTAGCTGAACACAGTCGTGTGAACTGTAGTTATTACATTCAGCTTAACTCCTTCTGTACCAAGAACAATGTATGGCGGTATCGTAAAGGTAAGTTCACCTTCATGATAGTTATATATATATAAATGACTACGTAACCCTGCAAACAAGAAGTCTTGTTAAAGTATTAGATCAGCATAACTGTGCTGAAAGCATAGTGCCACCTGTGCATCTCTCACTTTCTGAATCCGACTGATTTAGCTGACACACTTGGCTGAGCTGCCCGTGTTTGTGTCCTGCTGTTTACTCACACAGACTAGGCAGAACTTGTATCAGAGGAGGCACAGTGAGTGAGGCTCTCTCTGCTTGAATCACAACTGTGCAGGTAATAATCAGTTTTCCTGTCTGATTTCAATTCAAAACAGGCATGACTATAATACGCCACCAGGGTGATCTGGCTGCCAGCCTGCTTGTAAGAAAGACTGACGATACTCAATATAAATATAATGCTCGACTCTCTCTTAAAGGTAAGGAAAATTCATCTGCATTCTGGTTCCCACTGTGCTCGTGAGACCCATTGCTAGTGTTCCCCTGGGCCAGGAGCTCTCATACCTGACTGAGCAGATCGAGATAAGAACCAGTTATCTTTGCCTCACAGCACTCCACATCCCAGAGGGAGATCACCTCTCTAAGCAGACGCAGCAGCCTGGGATTCAGTGAAACCAGAATATCACCATTTACTGTGTCTTTCCAAATTCCACCTACAAGGACTTCAAAAGCATAAAATGCAATTAATAGTTAACCATTTTCAATGCTCCCTGCTTAAATCTTAAGTTGGCCTAAATCAATTGAATGTATGATCTGTAATGTTAAACTAAGTGAAGCACACTTGTCAATCGAGGGCTTTGACTCCTTTTTCAGAGGATCAGAAAGTGTACAATTATCGTGCAGCGATGCGATGTAAAGAAAGCATATTCAGATATCTTGAGCTCAGTTAGACCAGTGATTCACTGGTGCACAGGAAGATTTCTCTAGATTCTCTAAATCTTTAAATGATTTTATGTACTGGATGAGGAGATTTTCAAAGTCTTCCCAATTTTATGTTGAGGCTCCTTATTCTGAAATTGTTCCACAATTTGTACTCATCTCTACTCTGCCTCTCCTTTTCTATTCAATCATGCTACCGACCTGTTGCTAATTAACCTAACGAGTTGCAAAATGCTCCTCCAGCTGTTTCTATTTAGTACCACTTACTTTTCCAGCCTTTTGTTGCCCCCTTCCCAACTTTCATTTATTATGTGCACTGCTGCCATCAAATTCAAAATCATCAAAATGAGCTAAATGTTTTTCATGAAATAGTAAAGCTTCACCAATCACTGCTTTTTCCTTGTTCAGTGACAGTTCACCTGTCTGCATGTAAATAATATATGATGATATATAGTCATTTGTCTCACCCATAGCTTCTGTTTCATCCTTGTCACTCTATATTCTCTGTTTTGATGCCTGCCTCTTCATGTGCCTGGTTCTGCCAGAGGTTTCTTCCTGTTTACAAGGAGTTTTTTCTTCCCACTGTCACCACGTGCTGCCCATAGGGGATCAGGGTTTTCTCTAATATTGTAGGGTACGTAACTTACATTATGAATAAGTTGAAGTGACGGTTGTTGTCAGTTTGCACTGTGTTAATAAAACTAAACTGAGTGAACTCTATTTGATTCAATGTCAATAAAAATATTGATCTCTGTAGGTTTATATTTGTTTTAATGACTCAGTCTTTGAGCAGCTGGAGGATGAACCGGTGTAAGCCCTTTTTATTGCTCCAGGCGCTCACAGCCTTTGTGTAAAGTGGATTCAGTTTAGTTTGGCTGCGAACTCAAAGACGGCACTCCAGCTGGCACATTTTGAGAACAATATCTTGTGTGGTAGGATGACGGAATTGTATCTTGGTTTGGAAGGCTTTCAGAGGTGCAACTGTCCAGATAAAGACTTCCTGTGTGCTCAGTGTGGAGTACTGCCTCGGTCTGCAGGGTAAGACAGGGCAAGTGTTGGATCAGCCTCTTCTCTGCTTTGACATCAAAACTAGCGAAAGGAGAGAAGGAGAAATGTAAAATGAAGATATTCTTCTCAAATAAAGGTCTCGTCGATATCATACGCATCTCTGTCTGTTCTGCTTTTTTCACGTTACATCCTTTATGACTCATCAAATTCTAATTTTAAACATAACAAAGACGCACTTATTTTGGGGGATTCCCAATCTCCTTTTTCTTCTAAGCCACACTGCAAATGGCACACATCCCTTGGAGCTGGAGACGCCCAGGATGCTGCTGGGATGTTTTCCATGGCACGATTGTGTCAGTATCACAATGTAGTGAGTCATGTTTATCACCTTCTCGCCTGTTGTGCCTCCTCCTCGTGTGAGTTTTGAAGAACATGGCCAAAATCATGAGTGTACATGTCAATATCTTTGTCAGTGTTTGTGTTTACGTTAGAACTCTGTGTCTTTAATCAGTCCATTTTAATAAAAATTGAATGTCATGGTCTTTTCACTGCTGGGAACACATTAGCTGTGTGCTGTCCTCTGACTAAGCCTGCGATGTTGTTCTCTATTCAGTAGGACTCGATGAACGCTAAATGGAGAGGGAACCTGATTTAATTAGTGCTGATCAAAGGTTTCATTTCATCGCATTGCATTGTGCGAGTGTGCCTTGACAAAATGGTCACAGAGCATAATCGGTAGCAGCTGTGATATCACAGCAACAGATCTGATCTGAGTGAGAGGACAATGAACTGTGTTTCCAAGGAAATGATGCAGCAGTTAAGACATTACTGAACACAGAAGATAATCTTAGTCATTTATTTAGCCTTGCATACACTCCTGTACATCCAAAATATCTCCACAAGCATGCATGCACAGGCATTTAAACTAAGCACAGTTCTGAGAGGTGTACATCTGGACAAAGCATCGGGGTTTTAGTAGATATAAGGGAGTACATTTGGGGGCAGTGACAACAAAACAGCTTCCAACCTGTGATTTATCACATCATAGGAGCTCCACTTTGGTGCTACTGCAGAATTAACTGGATTCACATCTGCTGTGATTTTGAGTGCTGCACTATGTACACCAGAAGGTTGGCAAAATTGGCAGAAAACCCCCCCATAAATGTTTTGATGCATCACTGGTTAAAAGCTGTTTTATGTGTCAGCTTAAAATCTGTATCATAAGTGTTGCTCCTTGACGGCAACGAGATATGTCTGTTCCTGTCACCGGTTTACAGTGTCCATGTTAATACAGGCACAGATGAAGGGGATGTGCCCTAAATAAATATGTAAGTAGCCATGCTGGGTTCCTGCTCCTCCTGCTGCTTCTGCTGATGCTATTGATCTAATTGCTCATTTAAGCCCAAATGCCTCAATTGAAATGTTCCTAGTGCAAACTAGTCAGCACAAAGAGGTTTCTGGTGCGAGCTGCGAACAGTTCATGTATTTCAATGCACAACTCTTCTCTCCAGCACGCAACTGTCCTCGCAGGCAAAGGAAGAAGCTGCTGAAACATGAAGTTAGAAAGAAAAGGGGGCTCATATTCATTCTTCACTTAAAATAAAAAATAAATACATAAAAATCAGGTCCGCAGAGTTGGGTGTATTTGTGCTGATTACAAAAATAACTTTTCACACCAGCAGAAGGAACACCAGCAAGAGTAATGTCTTTGTGTATTTTTAGGGATGATTAATGTGATTCCCAATCCAGGACAGCCGACTAGAGAACACAATCCTTAAGGGACTGTGGCTAGAACTGAATGGGGTCATCCAAAAGAAAAAATCGTGTGTTTGGTGTATGCGCCGCGGTGAATATGCGTTTATGTTTTTAGATTTTAAATGAATCAAATATGTTTGTCTTTTATTTTTTTCCTTATGTAAATTTTAAGGGTTACAGTTAAGGTTAGAGACTGTCACCGCTGGTGAGTCGTGAATTAATTATTTATTTTTGCTGTTGTTTTTCCTCTCCACTAGCTCCAAAGGGAAATATAAGGCACTTTAGCTACTCAGTGCTCCAATATGTTAACCCGTAGTGTCTGCGTCTGTCTTCTTTTTGGTGCTGAGCAGGCTGCTTAACAGCGTTAACTCAGAAAACAGCTGCCTGCTGACACCAAAAACTATGCTATAAATAAACTGAACAAGATGTATAAATAAACCAAGCTGAAACTTAGCTTACCTTGTTAGAGTTGCGCGATCACAGGTTTTCTGTGGAACAAACCATCTGGTGCATCAGATGTGAAGCTCTGTAATAAAGTTGCAGAATCAGTGGACAGCTGTGTCTAGGATTATAAGTATGGCCTGTGACTTTCACTTATCTACTGAAACTTCCATAATCCAAATTTTCACAAACAGTATTATGCATCTTGTTTCCATTTGAGCAGTCAGTGGTGTTTAGATGAGTAACTGCCTGTGTTTTGTTGCCTATCCCACCTGTCTCTGATCATTTTGTAGCTCTTTGATGTCACCAAACTTCACCTTTGCTGTTTTTTCTTCCCCCTCTGGCTCGGACAGTCAGACAGAAGCCTGCTGCGTGTTATTGTGCACTTCAGGAAACAATGGATGCAGCTAAAATAAAAGAATCACACCTTCCCCTTGGTTTTGGTTTTTACAACACGTTTTTACCTGGACCCATAATTTAGTGGAAGTTAAAGGAAATCCTGTAGCTTCCTTCCAGACGAGTTCTTCTAGAGCTGCGGGACAGTCTGGCTTTAGCCAAAAATGTGGCCTGGCATCTAACACTCAAGAAATGTGCCACTGACATTTTTAATAAACAGCTATTATTGACGTTTTGTGTGCAGACATATAAAAAAAAGAAATAAGACGCTGGATTTGAAGTGCTCGGTGTATGCTGCCGGTGCTGCTGTTGTTGTTTAGTGCTCGTTCTTATTAGAGGTTTGACTTGATCAATGTGATCAGCCATGCACAGCCAGGTGTGTGGTGAAGCTCAGTGAGGCACAGGGACAGGGTTTATAAATAAACCAAATAAAGAAACGGTTGTGTCAGTGACCCCTGAGATGTGGCTTTGGAAAGGCTGGAAAGGCAGACGTTTATCCTGAAGAAACTAATAAAGCACTGTCTGTCAACTGGGAGGTGAGTCAGCCCAGCATCATTAGAGAGAAGCATCGTTCTGATCATGTCTCTGAGGGGAGATGACCATGCAGCACCACGCATCCAGGCAAGACCACCAAGAAACACACAGAGCCAGCAGCCAAGCAAAACAATCTGTTTCTGCAAACAGAAACCCGGGCGTGTATGCAGGCTTTAAAATAGGAAAAAAAAAAAAAAACACGTACTGTATTGTGTTACAGTCAATTGTCATGGTGACAATCTCAGGAAAAAAAGAGAAAAAAAACATCTATCAGCCATCTATTGTTGGTTAATGATGTGTTAGCTTGCCAAAGCTATCATTACCCCTCTCTCGCACAAATAGTCATCTAGAGCCATTTTACACAAGGATATTACAGCATCCACGATAACTGTTGGATCAGAAAACGCAACAAATCATTAGCTATTATTGATTTGGACAATGTGTGTGTTCATACATAATCACAACAGAATTTTCAAAATTGTAAATTGGGAAATTAAAAGAAACCGGTGTTTAATGTTTAATATGAAATACTTTGATATTTCTGTAATTTTGTTTTCATTGAGATTCCTGCCAAGCATCAGATTTGTAGATGCATACCTCTCTTATGTCTATATGGTAAGTTTCAAGCTCCCAGCAGTTAGTGTTCTTCATTTCAGCCTCTCGCAACTGGGAAAAGTCAATTGCGATTGCAAGTAGCTGCAGCATCCATTTGCGAAATCGTAGCCCAACTAGGCCTGTTGATTGGTGAAGGTCTGCAGATGATTTTTATGTAATTTAAAAAAATAGACAGACTGCCAACATGTTGCAATCAGTGTGGGTCAGTCTGCACTGATGTTATACATTGTGCTAGACATTTCGCAGTTAAATCCTGCAGCAACTACGTCGATATTTGTGGAGGAATTTCTGAAGTTCTGTTTCAAATTTATGAGGTTCTGGCTGGACTCTGACTGTAAGTAGTTTATGTGAATTTCTGTGTTTTTAAACAACAGATTTGCAGAAAAGAGCAACAAACTGCATGTCAAATACCAACATGAACTCATTCAGCCACACATTGACTGCAGACTGGTAGCAGACTGACTCTGTGTTGTTGCAGTTTTATCTCCATCTTTGCAGATGGAAGTTTTTTGAAAGGAGAAAATAACTGCACCACGTAGAGGGCATAAATGAGAGCAATTACAACTTAACATAATCATCCATCTATCCATTCTCCTCCACTTACCCAATTCAGGGTTGCAGGAGGCTGGAGTCTATCCCAGGTACCATAGGGTGAGAGGCAAGGTACACATAGCATACATACATAGCTATTTCCAAATGATTTTTTATCAATGATTTTACAAAAGAAAAACCTTCACAGAGGAAAACTGCTGTCTGTTTCTCTGCATATGTCAGCAATCTATCGGCTCCGATAGACAATGCTCATTTTTCCAAAATGTAAAAAAAAATATCCTTAAAAAGACAAGAGATTTTTTTTTAGTTTTTTTCAATCATTGCTGTTTTTGCGTGCAAGTCTGCCATTTTTCCAAGTTTTTTTTATCCACAATCATTGAGTGTCGATATATTTTTCAGAGCTGATGATCATTTTTTTGTGCTACCGCAGGTATTGGGTAAGAAAAAAAAGTAAAAACAGGAGCATTAAGAATGCAGGGCTGTAGATCTAAGATCCAGAAAGGATTATTAACAGCAGGAGTTTAAATGCTGCAAAAATTGAACACATGCTACTTTATTGATGAGATGCATTAGTCAGTATTGACTAAAAGAAATGAGAGTCTTTTAGACCTGATGGTAAATTATGGAGAATCTATATTTATAGGCTAGTTAATGTTGAGAAGCGAGAGAGGTGGCGGCCCTGTGTTGTGCTGACACTGATCCCTCAGAGATGCTTCACACCCAGCTGTGACATCAAGCACTTTCGTTACTGGAACTGCCGCTGATTTCCTCCTAATCAGCTCATTTTTGGTTAAATTAAACACAAAGTCGTTGTGCTCTTTTATTGTTGGTGTAAAACAGACTATATAGACAATAACACAGGACAGCAAGCTGTAGCAAGCTAAGGATATGAATGGAATTTAATATGAGTTTGGGTGCTTTGGTAATATACTGTAGTCATAAACTGTCATGGTCCTGGGTCGTGCGACCCAGTGTTTTGTGTTTAGTCTATTTTGATGTTTATTGATTGTTTAGGTTCTTTAAGGTAGTCCAGTCCTTTGGTAGTTATGTTACCCTTGTATCAAGCCTCCCTTGCCCTTCGTGTGTTTATGTCTGTGTGTCTTGTATTGTCAAGTTCATGCTGTCGCGTCTGTCACCTCCCCCTGTACTACGTCTCCCCGGTTCATGTCCCATGTTTCCTGTTTTACTTTGAAGGCCTGCATTCACTGTCAGTGTATTCAGTTTCACTCCTCCTGTCCTGTCGTTAAGTTCATGTATATCAGCTGCGTTCCCATGTGTGGCCACTTCCCCTGATCATCCCTCATGTGTATTTAGTCTCTGTGTTTCTTACAGTCTGTGTCGCGTCGTCTGTGTTCCCACCCTCCATGTTTCCATGCCCGGTCTGTTGTATTCATAGCCTTACCTTGGTTCATTCCCAGTTTAGGTTTCTGTTTAGTTATTGCTTTTGAGCTGCCCTTATTCTTGTTTGTTTCTCTTGCGTTACCAGCCACAATAAAAGGCTCGCTTTTGTTTAAAGTTTACTCCCGTGTCACTCGTGTCTGCACCTGAGTCCTCCACGCACTCTCCACACAGTCTGTCACAGCGGACCGTGACAATAAACATCCAGTTGTACACTTCTGATGCAGTTTTAGTGCTTTTCACTATTCTCGTGCTTTTTTTTTTAACGAAACATCTATATTTAATATCTTAGACATGTTTTTGGCTGATAGGAATGCATCCTATAAAAAGCAAAGAACCTGTTTTAAATAAAACAACTGGAGTAGTATTATACCGCTGGCCTCCTCCTGCTGCAATTACTGTGCTTCTTCACTGTGTCATAACAGCAACCTTAAAACTTGAACTCCAACAATCTGACCAGAGGACCCAAGTGACCAAAAAAGAAAAAACAACAACAACAACGATACAAATGTAGTGAAAATTCCCATGAATCCCAACTGAGCGTCTAACAGTGATGCCTTCACTATGAAGACTTGGTCTCTGGGTCATAGCCATAGGTTCAACTCTTATCATCAGTCATAAAGATTTGGTCACCTCAGAGATGTTGACTGACATTCTAACAAACACTTCTGTTCTTTAATGCAAATTACACCAAGTCCTGTATAACGTACACTTAGGTTGGGATGGGACTCAAGAAACCAGTTCATGCAGAGGTCATTAGCCTGGTTGCCTATCAGTCGGTTCCACTTGCGCATGTGCTACAATCAGCTGATGTACAATCAGCTGTGGAGGAAAATGGTGGTGCAGTCTACATTGTAAATATTGACATTACTTTTATTTTTATTGCACAAATGGATAAGAGAATGATGGTAAAGTGCAAACTGCATCCAAGACAGAGACAACTATTCTTATACTGCTAACACAACTTCAGCTTTTTGCAAGCACCTGCGCAGAAAGCATGCTAATGCTAAGCTAGCCAAGAACCCAGGGTGATGCTGATCCCAGGCCAGCAGCCAGACCCTGAACGTCAACAGGTGAGAAACAGATGATTAGTCAGGTGTCTCTGTTTCTACCTGTTCATGTTTCTAAAGCACTGTGCTGATCATTTTGTCTTTTTTTTTTTTTAATGGTTTTTATTTATGCTTTGTGTTTATACCTAAATACTAAGAGAAAGATTGTAAAGGTGACCTTATTAGGATGAGGGTTTGTGTGGGTGTGTGGCAGAGGTGGGAATAATGAAGTACAAGTACTCTGTTACTGTATTTTTTGGTATCTGTACTTTACTTAAGCATTTATTTTTCTGACAACTTTTACTTTTACTCCCTACGTTTTAAAACAAATATCTGTACTTTCTACTCCACAACAGTGTCATCTGTAGCATTTATACCCGGGGGTTAAAATTGGCCAGAATGAGTGCAGAAGAGGAATGAGTATAACAGGAGTAAGAGTTTGTGTACAGTTTGTGGCACAGTGTGTTGCTAGCTAAAGGTCCAGCTGCTGTATTTCACAGGGAGAGAAAAGAAAGAGGGAAAGTAAGATGGAATCTTACTTTCAGTTGCATTCTTTTGAGTGTGAATAGAAGTCGATTGAAAACACTTAGGTGTCGAGAGAGTGCTTGTATGAATGGGTCAATGAGGCAAGTTGAGTAGAAAAATGCTATAGAAGAATTTATTTAACCTGTTTTCATTATTCATTTATTCATTGTTGCCAGTTGTTATCAGTAAATGTCATCAGCAAACTGCCTTTTTAAACAGCTAGTAGGTTCAGTGTGCTGTTATCACCTCATCTAGTCATGATCAGTTCTGCGTTACTAAAAATAATAATTCAGAAGTCTTTCTACATCCAGACCTATCAAAGATCTCTATGAGGACTGAAGCCTCCAACCTTCACCCAGGAGACTTAAGACATCTCAACTCTTACTTTTTTGGTTTTAAGTTTAGGCATAAAACTAAAAACTAGTTAGACGAGAAAAAGATCTTAGCCTCGATTCACATAAATACTTTCATATTCACCACATTTTAGAAACGACGTTATATTTTTCTGGCTACCAGAGGTCGTTGCAGATTTTCCATGAACTTATTTACACTACTGTAAGATGTGTGGAGTGAATATCTATGAGAGTGACTTCACTGATAACAGATACTAAAGGGGGGGTAACATTCAAAGCAAGTGCACAGCATGAAGCATGGTCATCATTTTTACACAGCTGGGTTTGAAATGCCATTCATTAAATAACTTTATGGTTTGGAGCGAGTGTGCACGTGACAGCCATGTTCCTACACGTTAAGTGTTTATAACAACTGCGTCCTTTTAGTGACCATGAGGCTGCCTGTTTTTTTTTTTTGATGTCTGTAAAAGAGGTTGTGACTCATGTCCTCTTATGACTCTCTAATTAACTCTAACGAACAGTAAATGGTCTGCTCTTATGTGGCACCTTTTAACCCTAGCTAGGTTCAGGAAAGTGCTTTGCAAAAAAATTTTCATTCACACGCATGCATTTACACACCAGAGCAGCTTAGGGTTCAGTGTCTTTGTCAATCACGTAGAGGGACCGTGGAGCTTGCACCACCAACCCAGTGGACAGCCTGCCTTAGAGTGCAGTTTGCCAGTTCGAATCATTATAACTAATTAAACTAAGACTATGCGCTGAAACTATGTTTCCTCTTCCAGATATAAGGTTAGCAAAGCGTGTTCGCTGACATCAGGGGCAGACTGCTTTGTAATGTGTGACAACTTTACTACTCTGCTTCACTCTCAAATGATGTTACAGCATTTCTCATTATCTGTGGCAGGCGTGAAAGGAAAGCCTGAATTCTGTTTACCTAAATTCAGTTTGCTAATTACAGCAAACACACACCTCTGTAGCATTACAGAAATGGTATATTTCACATTTTTTGTGTTGTGTTACACTGTGAGAATTTTGCCAGTTTGCAGACTTACAGAACTTCACCTGTGCCGTGTATGTCATATGGAGCTGTGGTTTTAGAAAGGTCATGAAGATAAATAGCAAATGCCCTGCATCCTGGTTTGTTTCCTTAACTAGTGGGAATCAGAGAGAACTGCCGTTTCAGTAGGGCCTTTGTGCTGGCTCATCATTGGGTGTGAATTTGTTTTCATTGCCTTATCACAGCTCATGGGCTTGTGGCAAACAGCAATATATAATAAGAACATCATTTGGCACCGTTTGTACAGCATCATATGTGGTGATACACTCATGGTATGTCATAAACCACCTTTTTACATCTTGTCAGCAGAGTCACGAGCCAACAGGGGACCACTGCGTGCATCCAGAAGAAACTGGAACAAATCACAGAAATGAATATGGAGCTACACGGGCCTCCAATTGTATTTAAAGTGAATAAAGTCATTCTAGTCTGGTGTTTATTCTACTCTCAGTTTGATTGCTCTGCAGATTCGTCTTCATATTCATAGATCACCATCAGGAGCTCACGGCAATTAGTGTCGCCAGTCGCTTTGCTCCATGTCAAGCCGTAGTAACTGCTGAGCTCCTTATCAAGCACATGGAAACAAACTAGTCCTAACATGCAGTGTGGCACGCCAAGACAAAGCTGCCGGGCTCCTTCACCCAGGTGTCCTGAACCCATTTTGTTTCAAGGAGGCCCGTCAGTCAGCCGGTCCCCCGTGGTTTGCCGGTGTACAGATGGTGCAGGTCTGAGAAGCATCTGAGGTGCTGGATGCCTTGGTAAACAGTTGCCACATGGCAACAGATGGTGGCGTGGAGGTCCAAACAGGTCAGCTGTTAGTTTGGGCTGTGCGTTTCTCACTTCACTCGCTTAAAGGTGTGCTTCATCTCTCTACTGCTCTCTCTCTCTCCTCTTTTTCTCCACATGAAAATTGTGAGCAGGCTATTTTTCAGCTCTTCTATATCCCAGACATAATCATATCTCATTAGCTGTTTTACATCTTCACTAAGGGAGAACAGTCATCTATTCAAACGGACGTCAAGTGTCACGCTGAGCCCACAGACGGTTTCACGTCTAAAATACATTAGCAGCAAATCTAAAAAAATGAAGCCGAGTTTGAAAAGAAAAATATATAGCCTGATGTATGGCAATATGCAGTGCCCTTTCTGCTTCTTAGAGACCAACCCGTCTTCATTCGCCTCTATCTCTTCATTGTGTCGTCATGGTGATGGGTTTTCGTCTTTGTGTCTAATTAAAGAGAGAGCTTTAGATGTATTGACTATTTCAGATCACAGAACACCTCTCTCCCAATAACTTTCCCCATGTCGTCAAACGGTTAATCTTTAATTAGAAGCAAGCATGCAGCTACAACATACTGAGAGCATGCAGATGGAATAGAAGAGCATCAGAAACAGGGGCGATCACATGCTGGCATTTATTCAAACTACTCTTGATTTGTTGCTTTCAGGGAAGATTCTTTGTCTTGTGATAAACTCTTTCATAGAGAAACTCTGCGTGACCCTTGCTGGCACATGCTGGCGTCAGTAAACAGTTTATTTATTTATTTTTAGCAATATAAATCTTTTTGGAAGTGTTAAAAAATTCAAGGTTTTCCCAGATCATGTCAGCATAAGTGTTCACAGCTAGCAGGAAAATTGGAAATTGTATGGGAGTACTTCCCAGCCTTTCATGATTTCAATGAGTTCTATTTCATTTTCATGACATAGCACCTTTTTATTTTTTATTTGAGCCTACGCTTTTATTAGTTTTTAATACAATACAACAATTTGGAGAAACTTCACAATCCAAACTTGAGCTATAATTATGCAACTATAAACACAGTCCAAAAATAAAGTGTATAAAATATAATATTTCATAACGTAAGCAGAGACGTCATCTTTGTTTCTCCCATTAGAAGGGGTCTCACACTTTAATTATCGCTCTGCGGAGCTCACAGAGATTACATGAAAACACCCAAAAGCCGTGTCTTGACCATCGAGAATGACTGTTCCTTTAAAGATTTGTCAAACCAATCGGGTTGAACAGGCAACACAAAAGCAGAAGGGTCCTTTACGCGACAGGTGAGGATGCTTGAAACACAGGTTAATAATCTGTATATCTAAAGTCTGCACAGCTCCACAGATCAGCTTCAGGCAGCATTTGCTGACCTTCACATTTGACGTGCTCGATAGTCATTTTGTTAGGTTTGGCTAATCTCATGCTGATTGCTTTCTCTCTTCTCAGGGATGTCATTAAATGTAGAGGTGTGGGTGTATCATCGGTGTGTCCTGCGTGTAGAAGATTCCCTCCACAGATATGTGACAACTGCAGCTGCTCAGCAAAAGTAGAGCAAGAATACCCTCTTGTGTTAGCTCATGCAGTCGCACTCTTTGTAATCTACACTGCAACACAAGTGCGATCGTGTTGTTTAAAATCAAAAGTTTCACACAGAGTCACAACTCACTGAACGTGATGTTAGAGGTGATATTTGTCTTATTTGTGTATCCCATCTTATCCCAGTATTTCAGTTCCTGAGAGCAACGTATGCCTGAAATACGTTAATAATAATGATAATATTTACATATGTTATTACACATTGTTATGACACAGTTGTTTTTGAATTCAAAGAAAAGTTTGGGGAATAAAATCAAAATTTCTTATTTGGCTTCTCTTTTTAGGGATCCTCCTTTCCGTAGCATCTTCCATGAAAACTGAACTCAGTTTTTGAAAACAAAACAAAGAATTTTAAAAAAGTAAAGGCCTCAGAGAGTGATTTTGAACATATGAGGCCACACAGGGGATTTATGTATTGCTTTTCTAGTCTTTTCAGCCCTTCAGAGTGCTTTATGTTGCATTCACACCTTTTTTTAATCACACAAATACATGAAACACCAGAGGAAAATTTGGGTTTCGGTATCTAGACAAAGAGAAAAACGTTCACTTTTTTTAAAACAAGCAACTATTTCAGCCTTTTTTCCCTTCAATCTGTTAAAATTATTACACTTTCTTATTATTATATCTACAACATTTGTGCTCTGCTTGACAAACCTGCCAAGCCTGATAGACAATATGCCTCCACAAAATTAAACTTTTTTTTGTAAATCCTCACAGTTTGGAAAAGAAAACTGCATTTGCACATTTTTCTTGAGAGAAAAAATTAATCCAGTAGAAAAATTTTAAAAAAAGAAGAAAAAGCATAAAATTAATATCATAGCACTGGTTAGAAATAGTGAAATATTAAAGAAATCATAAAAAATAATGCAAGACAGCCATAAAGATGTGGTCAAAATACATTTTTGATTATTAAAGCATATTTTGGCTGAAGGTTAAAATCTGCGAGGAACTTTTTGGCCCCAGTGGCAGCATATTGCTTCCACTTATCAGTGATGGAAAGTGTCAGACTCATACCCTTATCAGTTCTCCGTCCAACAAACATTTAATAGATAGCTGGGCTGGAAAAGTGATAAGGATATGTGCTTGACAATGTTAAAGCCTTTTTTGTAATAAAACAACACGATCGCATGAAAAAGTAAAGCAAAAGCAACTTAAACCTCAAGAAGGACTTACAAATGAAAAGAAGTGTGAAAGCAACAAAAAGGTCTCACATTGTTCCCTTATTGCCACGTAACTGTAATCCAGAGCTGTTATGAATTTTTTTTTTGTCCACAGTTTAACGCAGAAAATCACAAACGTCTCCAGGGGGGAAAGCTGAGAGCTGCGTCACTGCATCAGAACCAAACCAGCAGTCCAACTTCAACTACTCCTGTTACCACTCTGTCCGTTTAGCATTCATCTGCATCCAACCGCTGAAGTAACTTTGAGAACATCGCTCATCAGCAGTTTTAAGGCCCGTCTGGCTCCACCTCATCCCTGGTGCTGTCCTGTTAAAAGTGAATACCCAGATTATCTTTGTAATCCCTAATGTTGTGCCTTCTCAGTCATTATCAGCTAGTGTTGTGGAAGGGGACTGGCCTCAGGTTCACGCAAAAAAAGATCACAACTAATGTACAACTGAGTGTAGAGGTGCAGTAGTTATTCATCACTCTGTAATCTGAGGTTCAGGATGTCGGACTTTTGGGTAATTTAATGCCATCTATGTTTAACTGATTTTTTCCTAATACTTACACAGAAATGTGATCAGTTGTCGATATATTTCATACATGAAAGTTTTAACTCCATAACTTTAAGTGTGTTGAGATCATGTATAGCAGTGCACTGCTGGCAGTTCATCTGTGTTTATCAAAACTTTATCCAGTTGCTGTCAGTGTAATCGCTGCATGGCACAAGACGTCAGAAACAACCCTAAAGCCACATTTGGGGAAAACTAAAGAGGAAATGTGTGTGTTAACAAATGAATTTTGTGAATAAATATCAAAAATGACTTCCACATTTTGTACATGGATTATTTAAAATGAGCTGACAGTAGGTCATCGCGGCTCAGTCTTTTAAATCGGGATCAGTCGGGGTGAGTGAGCCAATATGTGACACGCTTTGACCCTTTTGGCTGTTATCTATAGTCACTCCTGGGGCATGCAGTTGGCAGGGGAAGGGGAGCAGACATCTCTGTATGCTTTGGTGCTGGTTATCTCTGCCTAGTTCCTCTCTTCAGCGTGAAAGTCCCGCGCAAATTAAACACGGCTGACTCACTTTCTGATCCAGTTCCGGATTTCTTCTCCACACCAGCCGCCAACAGCAGTCACACGGATGAGGGGAGATCTGCCAAGCATCTCCTCTGCAGTGCTCTGTTCTCCTCTGGGATTAGCTGCGCTGCATTCCCAGTGTCAGCAGCACCAGGGCCATCATGCGCACGCGCACACACACACACAAAGACACACACATACACATTCATTGCAGGCAGCAGTAGTGTTGTCTGCACAAACAAACACATAAATTCCTTTGTTTTTCCTCTTTGTCTTTCTGTCTCTCGCAGACTCAAGCCAGTCTGGTTTTACCTTTACTGTTTCTCACTAGGTCCCAAGCTTTATCTCTTTTACTCAAAAGCCTGTACACACTTAGGCCCAGAATCAGCTTACAGCAGCATCCACTGGTTCACTGCGATGCATATGGTGTTGCCTCAAAGAGACAGTGCGATTCTGTAGGACAACAAAACTTTTCAAAAGTTGCTACATTGTTGCAATGACAGGACAGAGGTATTGGTGGCACTGAAGTCAGCACACATGATACAAGAACGTAGCTTATGTTGAACAAATAAAAAAGTGCAAAAAAAAAAAAATACCATTAATCTTTGTAAAAATGTTCTTAAAGGTCCCACTGTAAGTTTTTAATCCTATTCTAATTGATGAAGTTGATCCTTTTGAAAAGATTTCTATCACGTATGGTGAAATAAATTAGGCTTCCCTCCTTTTATTCTACCATGATCAGCCAACTATCACTATTTATCTGAGCAAAGAAGTGGACAAATCCCAGTGGTTGTCTTGTACCTCCTCTCTCATTAAAAACCAAAAACCAAAAAAAAAAAACCCCAGAGGATTAGCTTAAATAAAACAAGCAGGCTTGATTGGGCTTTTTCTTGGAACACCAGGTAATTCCTACAACCTTGAACCCTGAGAGGAAGTAGGGACAAGACAGTAGGACGATAAAGTCATGCAGGAGAGAAAATCAGGCTATGGTGAGCAAACTGGCTTTCAGCATTGTCAGAAGACAGCAACAGTAGATCAGTGCTGCAGTAAAATTAGAGTTGCCAGCTCAATCAGCAAAGTCTTGTTTACATGGAAGAGTGAACAGTCACTGCGAAGAGCCCTGCAGCACTGCCTGATGCTCCAAAATAGAGTACAGTTCACATCAGCAGCTTGACTTAATCTCCAGCAGAGGGCACCATGGATGCTTTCTATTTTTAGTAGTTGACTAAGATTTCTAAAGGGGATTAGAGGCTTCCTGAGGATGCCTTGCTCTGTTTTCAGGGAAAATAAGCTATTTTCTATGACTGAGAACTAGCAGGAGATTTTACAATAGGCACGTATTCATTCCATATTATTGATCAGCAGCACTGATTGCAAAATTATCACCATTAAGAGCTTTAATCTGATCTTTCTGTTGGCTGTAGAATAGGTGCTTTTGAGTCTGGTCATTTTAAAACATAGCACGTGTTTGCTTTGTTTACTTGTAGCTCGCTGTAGCATGCAAGGTGCAGTCTGATGCACATATCTCACATCTCTGAGAAGATTTTTTTGCCTAAACCATTTTTGGCAGCACTAAACTTGACTCAGTTGCCATGGACACAGATGATGTTTTCCTT
The DNA here is from genome assembly GCF_057382185.1 of Mchenga conophoros. Classification (NCBI taxonomy): domain Eukaryota; kingdom Metazoa; phylum Chordata; class Actinopteri; order Cichliformes; family Cichlidae; genus Mchenga; species Mchenga conophoros. The sequence continues at coordinate 12,415,792 of NC_140532.1, forward strand.
TTCGGGGTTTTTTTTTTTTTTCAACCTTTTTTTCCTGTCTGTGTCCATGACAACAAAATGGCTTTTACAGGAAATGGTATGCATTTTCAGATGCCGGGAAAAGAGGAAGGTTAATGACTTGATTAATTACACTATGTCAAGCCACCACTGGGAATGCATTTTGATATTAAAACAATTATTTAGATATCTGAGGGAAACTTCTAATCGTTTTATCCAAAAATGTCATATTATGTAAGATATTTGCTGTGTCTCAAGATTCTGACAAGATCCCTTTTTAAGTGCTTTTATTTTGCTGTCAATTCAAATTGTAGAGAAAAAAACATCACAGTTATATTTCCTGTGACAGCTTTCTTTTGAAATCAGAGATTTTCTCCAGTGGTTTTTTTTTTTTTTTTTTTTTACAGATGATGGCTAAATATAGATGCATTTAACACAGGTGTGCATGCACTGACCTGTCACTGACTATCTTGATCTCTAGAAACCTAAGCTCAGGATGAAGGTGGACAGAAGAGTGGAATATCTATTTAAAGTGATTTAAGGTGTTGTGTCAAATGAAATAATCACCTTTTGTAAAACTGAATAAAAATCATTCTCTCTGTTCTCTCTGTGTCCAACTAAGAAAACATAATATAGCTGCAAACACCATTATCACTAAGAACATAAAGAGAGTGTAGCAAATATAATTTTTATTCATGCATTTGTCAAGACTTGTGTTTTTTTCCAAAACATTAAAACGGGTGCGTGCAACATAAAATGCAATCATATTACAGTTTATATTTTCATTGAATGTGAACACAGACAATTTTTAATGTATCCAGCTCTATTTTGTGCAGCTGTTCTAAAGATTAGAAGTAATATAGTACATTTAAAAAAAAAATCTGCACAGTTGTACACTCAATCAATGCCAACAGTGCAATATGGATAGCCCCATGCTTTTGAGTTAGTGTTTTTGCAGAAAATGTTAATGTCAAAATGAATTTAATCCCTTTAGAGATCATGTTTTCGTTCTGTTTTATTTTATTTATTTTTTACTTACAGGCAAAGCCATGTTTAGCAGGTCACAGAAACCTTTGACCTTTAGGAACCAGATTCTAATCAATGCATTCTTCACTCCATTTGGATGGTGGCACCAGATACACTGAAAAAAAGGGACTGGCCATCTCTTGGATTTATGTAAGCATCTTGCATGTATTTAACACAATTGCCTCATGTTTTAAAGATAAATGTAACTATATAGTGTAAAAACTACATGATATGCAGAAAGGGTGTATTAAATTGTTCATATCATGTTCAGGTGAAGTAAGTCAATAAGATAGCAACGTTAAATCTCGTGAAACCACGCGTGATTTCATCTCGCGGGCTTTGGATCGTGGTTTAAAAAATGCATCCATCTCAGTCAAGTCGAGCAGCCAACTCTACGTTTTTGGTATGTCTTGATTTTTTGAATTAATGTTTACCATATTTCAGCCAAATGTAGTTAAACGTCTAGAGTGTCGCCATGTAACATGCTAAAAAAGAGCCGTTAGCTTATTTGCTGTTTTATCTGTTGTCAAAGAATTGGCGCTTTTTCATTTGAATTTGTCTTTGGCACAAGAGCCGTAATATCACATTAAACCTAATTACGAGGCACTCATAACATAATTTGGTTTTCTGTGTGAATAGATTTGCCAACTGACTCTTCAGTTACATTGTGTATTTACTGCACCGTGGTGTTAGTGAGATTTTGGACATTGAACAGCTTTAGCTAATATCATCAGCGGCATTATGCTAGCTTACATCCCTACCCCTCCTGCCCTCACCTGCTGTCCTTTTGTTTTTGTTTTTTTTGCTGCACATTGAGAGACGACCTCTATTCTGCATTTCACCAGGAGTCAGCTGATGGATTGTGGGTTCAAGGTGTTATGGTAAGAAAGTATATACTATTTTCGCTTAAGGTTTCTGTAACTTAATTATAATAGGTTTTTTATAATTATTAGGTGCATGCATACTCACCCTATTAATACAACTGAGAAATCCAAAATCTGCCATAGGTTTAACCTGTATGTATTGTCAGAAAGGTGATTACTGGACTCGCATTAATGCACACTTGAACTGAAATGAGGTTGTAACTTGTGGGTTCTTGGGTTGCAAATCAGAAACAAACATCTTTGGATTTTTTTAATCCCATAAGATCTGGAAACACAGTTTTTATTCAACAAAACATTACTGATTAACCAAGCACAGTGCCTGCTGTTATTTCAAAATAATTTTGTGTCATTTTAGATGAAATGCAGCATTCCAGTGCATCCCAACCATGCCTTTACAGTCAAGGTTTCTGACGGAGCTGAGTTTCTCTCTGACAGTCTGCTGAAAGTGTTTGCAAAGTGATCGGGGGAACAGGGCACAAAGCTAAAGGATGTAGCTGCCATGATGACAGTAAGAACTTTAAAATTCTTTAACTACAAAGTGTATATGTATTGCATTAGGTCAGTAAAAGAGTTTTATGCTGCATCCATTGAAACAGTCAACTATTACCCGTGAGTACTGATTCCACCGAAAGGATGCCATAATTTTCGTTATGCATTTACTGGCCCACTGAGAAAAAATCTTTTTTTTTTAAATATATGTTCTGGAAACTATATATCCATAAAGTTGATGTCAAACAGGAACTTTTGATATTTCTTTGTAGATGCTGGTGTTGCATGTTGACTGGTTTAAGTTTTTGTCTGGGATCATTTTCTTCTGTGCTACTGAAAAGTTCACAAATCTCTGTTTTCTTTGTTATAATACTTTAGGATGACATTAATGCTCGAAGGGAGTCTCATCAAAGTGCTCCGCATCTGTGTGAAAGACAATTGCAACATCTTAGTGCAGGAGTTCATGGTGTTTTATGAGTAGATTGTGGCTTTGCAACATTTAAAAATGCATTTAGTTATCCACTTGATCCTCATTGGACTGGTTAGGACCAGTAGTCCTCTTTAATAATTTGAAGTTCACATGAGGCCTGGTAGTGAACTCGGCCGCCCCCCCTTGAGGCCCCACCCCCCTATATTAGGGGTCACATCAGTGTGAAAAAACTTTAAATTTGTCATTCTAGTGAACAAAGGAAAATCCCACCAGTATTTACATTAGCTTTTGTTTGAAAAAAAAAAAAAAAAGACCAACTGACCAACAGCTAACCAAATTGTGGGGAAAGTCTAAATTCTAACATCTTCTGAGTGACATAACCTGGATTTCTGATGGGTTTTTGTTAGTCTTTCTAACAAAAACTAATGTAAAGCATTTGAAATTATTATGTTTTTCACTCTGTCTTAGAAACTCTGTTAGACCATGAATGGCAGCATGGCAGGCCACTCTTTGGCTATAGCTATTTACTATGTTGCTTGCATTGGTTTAAATTACTCTAACATTAGAACTGGTAGATTCAAAAGAGATGAGTTTAAAAGGGAATCTTAAAGAAATGTTTTGTGTTTAACCAGGACTTGACTGAGGCCACTGCACGGATTGAGAAAACCACAATGAACATCTGTCTCCAGAGGATGCACCAGGCAATGACTTTTCTGATGTTGGCATCATCATCGAGGGTATAGTAGTTCTTCAAGATCTGGATAACGTGACCTTTGCAGTAGCCATGCTGTTTGGACCTTTTTTATTCCTTCAACATGAGTTACCCATCACAACTCTGAATCACCTCAAAAGTGTAGCAAAGGGTGGTAATGGAGTTGGATGCAACTCAGCTCTCAAGAAAAGCTCACAACTAAGACAAAACTACTCCTGCAAGGAAAGCTCACTGTTATGCATGCAAGCTGATCAGCTCTAGGTGAGAGGACATTTAAATCTCACACTTGTTCTGCTGCATTTTTGAAGCTCAATTCCAGGAACAGATCGCAGGGTTCATTTTTATATACTCTGCAACTGCCATGAGGACGAGCCGTTTTTTGTTGTTGTTTGTTTTTCCTTTTGCTCTGTACAGCATTTTGGCAGCATTTTTAAATTTCTCTTTGTATTTTTTTCTTTCTTTTACTAGTGAAGAGATGTAGCGTGAACAGTTATGCAGTCTAAATATCCCATATGGGTCGTGTGAAATGGTATTTTCAGTTTCATTCAGTTGAAGTAAAGAACGTTGAATATTTCTAAGTGTGCTGTTTTGAACCAAGATGTCACAGTATGATCAGTGCTGTAATTTTTGACAGTCACTGTATCAATGTTATTTTTGCATCTCTTGAATAAAGGTTTTGACCTGCAGGTGCTAATTTCTTTAGTTATTGGGGTAAAATGGGTAGTGTTAATAGGAAGGTGTTTGCCAATTCAGTAACCTAATTTAATGTTAATGGAAACTAACACTACCTCAAATTGTTTAGTTATAATTGTTGTTTAACTGAATCTTGATGTCAGAGGCCTTAAATAGAATGTTTTGATTTGTTCTTTCCCAACATTTTTCAAAAGAAACAGTCTAATTTCTTTGCTGTGATTGATTCCAGAGAACACGGAAGAACTGACATTATTTAACTGTTGATTTATGTAGATTCAGTAGAGGAGTAATGTCAGTTTAATTCTTTACCTACTGTCAATGCAGTGAAATTAGACATGTTGTTTTTAAAGGTTACTGGTGGATGCCAGCAACCATCTTGGAAGAGAACAATACAATCTGTTATAAGGCCTCCATTTGAAAATTGTGTATTTGATGCTAGAATATAATAGCAAAATGTAATTTGAAGATAACATGTAGCATTTAAGTGACCAAGTAGTATTGGGTAAAAGTTATTGAATGGTGTTGGGATAAAGTGAGAAAATTGTGAAGGATTAAAATATTTCAAGAGCTCAAATTACTTCATCAAAACATGTTTAAGTCACATTTTATCAACACAAATTGCACAGGTTTATTGAACATGAATAAATTGTGTTAATTTAACTCAATTGTTTAAGTTGCTGCCAAAGCAAAACATCTGTGTGCAACAAATGTCCACCATTGAATTAAGTAAATCCAACAACATATTTTTTTCAGTGTATAACGTCCTTGTGAGAATGATTCAAACATAAAAACTGAACACTCCTTTTGATCATTTATAGATATAAATATGTAATATATGTAACACATGCAAGAATATGTTTATGGTGCTTGTTTGCATTTATAACGGTACGGAGCCCCGCAGGGGACATGGGAGAAAAAAAAATTAAGACGGACTTTTGCAAGATCTCGCAAAACTATCTCGGGATCTCGCAAAAGTTTTGCGAGATCTCGCAAAAGTTTTAGCCGCATTCTCCCGTTAGCTCGAAGCTAACGGGAGGTCGAGACCTACTACAGCCGGGAGGAACACCGCTTTCCCGGCACATCGTGCCTCGACCTCCCGGTCGGCTTCGAGCCGGCGTCCGAAGAATGTGGCTAAAGGTTTTGCGAGATCTCGCAAAAGTTTTGCGAGATCTCGATCCCGAGTTAGTTTTGCGAGATCTCGCAAAAGTCCGTCTTAATTTTTTTTTCTCCCATGTCCCCTGCGGGGCTCCGTAATAACGTGTTCATAAAGACTGAATATTTAATACCAAATATTTGATTCATTTTGTATTAAATTAATTTTATTGTCTATTAATACACATTTGAAAGTTCTTCACAAAGCCAGTTATAAATGCATTCAACACTCCTAAAAGTACAACATTATAAAATATAATTTAGTGTGAATTCATAACTGTTTGTGGTTGAGTTGTAGCTGCCAACACACACTGAGGAAATCTCTTTTGTCATTTAGATGTAACATGACTGAGTAAAAAAAAAAAAAGGGAATAAAAAAAAGTTACCAATGATGAATCCTTTAAATGAAAAAGTAATAATAATTAATTAATTAAAAGCTCCTTTTGCACAACCACTAGATGGCAGTGTCAAGTTAACCATTACCTGATTGGGACTGTGTGGCCACCAGGCTCATTATTAGCACATGATGAGGCTGCACTTCTTCAGGGAAGCAAATGTAGGTTACTACATGAATATTTAAGAGGAATAAAAGAAACAAACTGAGAAGCAACAAATTCAAAAGAAGTGGACATCCAAGGTCACTGTGAAATAAGACAGCCACCCCTGAGGCTCTCAGCTCAGCAGCTTTTGTATTCCTTTCAAATAAATTATAGATGGTTTCAAGGTGTGAATATGGTTTGTGTTTTGAGTGTTGTTCATTTTAACAGTATCACATTTCTTGTGCAAAGATCTTGTCAGTGTATTTTCAGTTATCTCTTTGGTCTTTGAGCTGATTACACTTGAAATCACACAGGTTTTGCACATGACTACAAAGGAGGAAAGACCAGCTACAGACGTATCCAGCAACTAATCATTAACTACTAAATGAGACTCATGAAATAAACTTTTTTCAATGACATAAAGCATTTTGAAATCTATTTGAAATGATGAGTAGCAAATATATAAAAGAGGGAAAATGAAATAGAAAATATTAATTATACTTGCTCTATTGACTGGTCATCTCAGTACTCAAGGTTGGAATCAGCAAGGTTTAACTTATTGCAAACTATATTACACTATATTAAATCATATCATTTAACCAGCACATCATGCTAATTTAATCTACACATCCCTGTATGTTAAACAGTCAAACAGCTTCATCTGAGGCAATTGTTCCATTTTAATGACCCTTTATCCATGATAGGTTAATGACAGCAGCAAATCAGCATAGGGCTAATTCTTATGCATCAAGAACGAAGGCGGTGGGAACAAAAACACAGGGACAAATGCATTTCTACAACATACTGCATTAACAAAAAAGAAGGGGGGAAAAGGAGATAAAGGGGGTATTAAAGATCACAACCTCAAATATCAACTCTGCACAGTGTTGCCAAGTCTTGTTGCTATGGAGATTGCATCCTACTGCAGGTGTGAGTAACGACAGAGGAAGTCAACTGTGCTTCCTTCTCTGTGTTGCTTTCTGCTCCTCTGTATCTTACATGGTCCCCACCGCTTGTGTCAATGCATGTTAGCGTGTGTCTGCCTTTCACACATGCTAAAAAACAGCCTTAATGATTAACCCTGAGCTGCGTGTAAATACTCTTACACAGTGTGCACTTTTTAAAAAAACTTTCTATGCATATGTGCATCGGCAGCAGCACATCAAAACAAGCCTGATTGTTCTCAGTTCTCACCACATTATTTTCTAATGCCATTGTGTCAGAGGAGTCTTTCAAAGGGCGACAATAGAAGACCTCAGAATTGTGTGAGTGTAATTAGCCCTGGGGCACGGTGTGCATGGTGCAAACCCATTAAATACATGCATGCATCCAAATACTGCAAGGAGATATTCAGTGAACCGAGATGGCATTGCTGTGCATCAGAGCCATTGGACGAAATCCAGTTTGAAAAGCTGAAAAGATCTGACCTGGCAAGATGTGATGTGACTACTTCCAAAAATGCAGGTTTGTTTTTCCAGTATATTCAAGAAGCACTTGGTTTTGGTAGGTGCATCATGCAAAAAGAAAGATCTAATATAATTACTTAATTTATAACCTTAAAAAAAAACAGTGTTTACAGTATGTGGCTGCAGTATTGATTTTTGTGTTTAGATGCTCAGTACCACATTCACTGACCACAGCCTTGGGGGTTTTACAAGCACACATACTCAGTATTTTCAATGCATGTTACAAAGATTATGAAATGAATTTGCCTACAAAAGATTAATTGTTTAATATTTAAAAGCTCTGTTCTGATTTCAGTTGCTAATTCTGCTTTCCAGTTCTAAGCTTTGTGCTATGAAATGCTAAACCTAATTTCTGTGGTTGGGATTGATAGTATAATTAATCACGAGGTGCATTTTCAGCTTTTTTTTAATTTCTTTTTTTAAAGCTTTGATTCCATCATTCAGTCATTATTTGTAACTGTGCAAAACTACCCATTTTTTTCTGCCACAGTGCATGAACATGTAAATGGAAGCAGATTTTTTTTACACCCTCACACTGACTTGTCCATTTCTATCAGATTTGGAGCCGTTGTTATGCACTGCAGGCGGCTGCTGCTCAGCTTGCTTGTGGCTTTGTGGCTTTGAGTCTAACTGAGGCAGACCGAGAGAGGCTTATTAATCCCAGGGCTGCAGCTTCAATCTGAAAAAAAAAAATGCACTCACTCTGCGAAATAAATAGACATCTAATGTTGGCCATCTAACTATACAATATGAAGTGCAGACATTATGATCTACATGCTTGAACCAGTATTGTTATTAATAGGGCCTGACATTTTCACGGTTCGTGGCTCAATCACTCTTTGCAAGCCTTGGTGAGCTTGCACATTTGCATTAGGATACATAAAAGCTCTGTCAAGTGTCCAAATTTGTTCATAACTGTGTTTCAAAGTCAAGAAGAAGCTAAAGATAACCAGCCATCTGAGGTGAAAGCAAACAGCAAGGTTTCTACTTCCACAATTACCGCTGCTGGGATCAGTCAGAGAGGGAAGATATCAAAACAGAAGAATGAGAAAAAGAAGAAGAATTAATCACATCAAAGTCACTGTGGTAAAAAGCTACACTAACTGGCGACTTTGTTAGTTACACCTGCTCAACTGCTTGTTAAAGCAAATATCTAATCAGCCAATAACATGGTAGTGCATTTAGCCATGTAGGCATGGTCAAGATGACCTGCTGAAGGAAGCATCAAAATGGGGAAGAAAGATGATTTAAGTGACTCTGAACATTACATGGTTATTGGTGCCAGGCAGGCTGGTCTAAATATTTCATATTTAATTTCATTTACTGCAGGGTGACAGGTGAATTTGGCAGTGTGAGCCCAATGAATGACTGTTGAACAGGCAGGAGTTGGTACATAGTGTGATTTGGTGGGCTGTTACTTGGGTCTGGCTGATTCTGAAGGGCCTAGTGGAACCCACAGAACCCACATTGCAGGTGGCTGGTAGGATAGTTGCAGGCAAGAAAAAGACAAAAGGTTGCAGCTTACCTTGGGTCCATGAATGTTGAGAGAGTACGGCCCCCAACTCCAGAATCAGAGGCATCTACTTCTACAGTGAATGGTTTCGTGGTATCATGCAGAAGTCAATAGCTGTTTTAACTCAACGGCTTCTGGGGACCAGATAAATGGAATCTTAGTTGAGTTCAGGTGAGTGAAAGGTGCAACTACCTCGCTGGTGCAGCTATCTGAATAAAACATTGGTAGAAGTTGGCAAAAACAAGGAATCTTTGAAGGTGTTTCCATGACGTGGAGTGGGCCATTCGCTCATGGCTCAGATCTTTGCTGGGTTGGTCTTGACCTGCCCTCCTGCCAGAATATAACCAAGAAAGGTGACTGAAAAAGCATGGAACTCACATTTTTCTGCCTTGACATATGACTGATTCTTATAGAGAGAAGTTGCAATACAGAGTGGACTCGGTGCTGCTCCAGCATCCTGGAGAAAATCAGGATGTCAACTAGGTACGCAAACCTATGTGCAATATCTCAGTCTTTCCATGTTCTGTGCAATATTTTTGGCTCATGTGCAATTATTTTGGTCCCAGTCTTTTTCAATGTTTCCTACACATACACCATGTATATAGTTCCACTCACATATGTATACATATACACTGTTTTTTATTTTATTCTATTTATTTAATTATTTATTTATTTTCCGCCTTCGTTGTATATTGGTTTCTCTTCTTCTTACTTTAGCACCTTTGTGGTTCAGCTACCCAATTTCGCTGTGCAAGAAACTGCACAATGACAATAAAAAGCTTTAAGTCTCTAAGTCTAAACACAAAGATATTCAGGAAGTCCCTCAGAACATCATTTACAGTGCCAGAAAAGCTGCTGACGTGTTAGTGAGGCCAAATGGCATAACTAAATATTTAAAGTGTCTTAGGGGTGTTTTGAATGTGGTCTTCCATTCATCAGATCAGATGGTAAGCATTGCGTAGATCGAGGTTGGTGAATATTGTGGCCCCGTGAATTGGTTTACAGGTGGAGTTGATCAGGGACAGTCAATAGTCAATACAGGGATTAGGTTCTGAGCATGGTGCGCTATTACTGGGAGGTAGATGGTTTCTGAATTTGGGGCATCACTTACAGGTGGAGAGCGTGAGGCTGTAACGTTCAGCTTAAGGTATAAATTATTTTTAAAAAATAATTTCAGGACTTCCGGTTTGGCGGGTCGTGTGATGGCTGTGTAGGACAGTTGCTCCCGACATTTTTTCTACCCCAATTTACCTAACTCGAAACATAAAAAGTTTGGATTTATTTTTGTGGGGTATTATACCAAGGAATAGAAATGCCCAGAAAATTCAAGAAAAAGGATATAGGAGAACGTACTGAAGCGGAAGAAGATGCTTCGTCGCAAGCTAGCAGCAATATGGAAGAAGACCAGCAACCCGATGCTAACGCCACAGCGAAGGACCACCCAGCTACGATGGACATGATATTAAAAGAATTACGTGCTTTTAGAAAAGACACAAATGATCAGTTTAATGCCATAAGGGAGAAGGTCGTCGGCATTGGTATAAGACTCGACGAAGCAGAGGGACGCATAGACGTAATGGAGACTCGAATCCAGGCCTCGGAGGAGCTGCTAATTGAAATGGCAAATTTTCAGTTGCAATGCGAATCTAAGCTACTGGATTTAGAGGGACGGTCACGTCGCAAGAATCTTAGAATATATGGCGTGAGGGAAGGGGAAGAGGACAAATTTCCATCTGTTGTCAATTTCGTAGAGGTTCTATTTGAAAAGACAATGAGTCTCTCCCGCCCCACGGTGTTGGGAATTGAAAGAGCACATCGAGCCGGTGGCAAAAAACCCCCGGAAGGAGCCCCTCCACGCTCAATTGTAGTTAAACTCGCAAGTTATCGTAACAAAGAAGACATCATTAAGAAGGCCTGGCAGGTTAAGGGCTTCAACTTTAAGGATTCTAGGATATATGTGGACAATGACTACGCCCCGGAGATACAAAGAAGAAGAAAGGAATATGCGACAGCGAAGAAGGTGCTTAAAGAGAACAATATTCGCTTCCAGAGCAGGGATAGCTCAGTAGGTAGAGTGGTGGCCCCATGATCGGAAGGTCGGGGGTTCGATTCCCTTGAACAGCTACCCTGAGGTACCCCTGAGCAAGGTACCGTCCCTACACACTGCTCCCCGGGCGCCCAGTGGCTGCCCACTGCTTCACTGAGTGAATGGGTTAAATGCAGAGAGGGATTTTCCCCACGGGGACCAATAAAGTACACTTTCTTTCTTTTCTTTCCCGGCCAAGCTAAGGGTGTTCTACAGAGAGGGAATTGTGACATACAACACGGCGCACGAAGCGACTACCGATATGGTGAAGAGGGGATTATCGGTAGAAGTTGTGAAAGTCAGAGACTCATTCTTGGATCAAATAAAACAGCAGACTTGGCAAACAAGTACGAAGAAGAAAGGTGGAAACTCGACCCCAAAGTTGGGTTTCAAGGAACGCCTTCAGATATTTAGGCACCAAGATGATAGTGGACAAACAGCAAGTGTGTGACGGAGCACTATACTAGAGGTAAACTCAAGAATATTGAGACCTAAGATCAACTGAGAATATGAATTTTATTTCGATTAACTTGTTTTGTTATATAATTAGTTAACCTTATAAAGAGGGCATATAAAATTACATTAAAGTCGGGTCATCTATTTGCACAATAAGTTGGACCCTACAGACCACTGGGCTTTCGGCCTGTGTGCCGGAGAGGGCACTCTTCCACAAGTGGACAGAAGAGTTTTTCCCTCACCAAATATAGCTAATATAGCGATTATGTTTTTGGAAGTCAACATGATTATATGTTTTCGTTGTATAATGGGGTTTTTTTTTGTTTTGTTTTGTTTTTTTTCTTTTCTTTTTTCTCTTTTTTTTCTGTTTTGGGGGAGTACCTTTCGATCTTTGGCTATGTACAGAGATTGGAATTATATAAGGTCGTACATCAATGCCCTGTAAGGTAACTAAAATAGCGTCATTTAATGTAAATGGTCTGGGGAGCCATATTAAAAGAAGTAAAATTATGTCAAAAATAAAAAGAGAACAAATAGAAGTTGCCTTTATACAGGAATCTCACTTATCGAAGCTCGAACATGATAAATTAAAGAAATGGAAATTTAATCAGTATTCCTCGTCCTGCCCTCAGAGCTCTAAAAGGGGTGTGGTAATTCTAATCTCTAGTAGGTTAAATTTTGAATGTATTCAAGAAATCAGTGATAAGGAGGGGAGGTTTGTGTTAGTCAAAGGGTACCTGGAGGGTATACTGATTACTTTTATAAATGTATGCTCCCCCAGGATCAGAGATAAAAAAAATTTAAAAGGTTTTTGAATTGATTGTTGGAGAGGCACAAGGTACTCTGATTTTGGGAGGAGATTTGAATGTTCGCCTCAACCCGTCCTTGGACTCATCAAACCCACATGCTCCGGGATTGAATAAAACAACCAAAACCATCAAATTAATTCTAAAGGACGTAGGGCTCATAGATGTATGGAGAGAACTAAACCCCAACAAGAAGGACTATACCTTTTTTTTCTCACCCTCATTCATTCTATTCTAGATTGGATTATTTTTTTATGTACCAATAAGACATTAGCAGGGTGATCAATTGCAGGATAGGAGTGATGGATTTATCGGACCATGCCCCACTGTACCTGGAAGTAGCGCTTGGATATGAAAGAAGAGTTACATCCTGGAGATTAAATACAAGTATTCTAAGCACGATGAAAGAGCAAATTAGTCAAGATATAATAGATTATATAGCGGAAAATAATAATGAAGAAGTTTCCCCGAGTATTCTATGGGACGCCCTAAAAGCAGTGATAAGAGGAAAACTCATAGGTTACAGCGCTAATTTAAAAAAAGAAGAGAAATGAGCACTTAAAACTCCAGACACAACTACAATATCTTGAAGAGGCCCATAAAATAAGCGCAGTTACAAACTTACAATTAGAAATACAAAAGAAGAAAAACGAAATCGATGAAATTTTTTTCAAGTGAAATACAAAAAAATGTTTTTTTTAAAACAAAGACACTATGAGGTAGGAGGCAAATCTGCTAAATTATTGACTTATAAATTAAAAAAACAACAATTAGAAAATACAATATATAAAATAAAGGACCCTCAAACAAACAACATTGTGTATAAACTTGAAGATATTCAGTCAGCCTTCCTAAAATTCTATAAAGAACTATATACACAACCTAGAGTGGACACTAAAGGTATGATATCTTTTTTAGATTCATTCGACTTACCAAAGTTGAATGAAAAACAAAATATAACCCTAATCAAGGACTTATCTGAATTTGAAATTAAAAAAGCTATTACAAAATTGAAATCGAATAAATGCCCAGGTCCAGATGGATTTCCATCAGACTGGTATAAAGAAATGAAAGAGGTACTGATTCCTTTGATGAGAACATCATTCAATTATATTTTAAAGACGGGAGTAATTCCCCCATCTTGGAATGAGGCTTCTATTTCTATAATAGCTAAAGAAGGAAAGGACAGGCTTGACTGTGGAAATTACCGCCCCATTAGTGTTCTTAACCAGGACTTTAAGATATTTACATACATTCTTGCCAAAAGAATTGAAAATATTCTTGTTCAGATAATTAGTTTGGATCAGACTGGTTTTATTAAGCAGAGACAAACGCAAGATAATGTTCGCCGAACACTACACCTTATTGATTATGTTAAGAAAAATAAAATTCAGATGGCCCTTATGAGCTTAGATGCAGAAAAGGCCTTTGATCGGGTTAATTGGGAATTTTTATACAAAGTCATGGGTAAATTCGGATTCCATCAATCGTTTATCAGGATTATACAAGCATTATATAAATCACCAAGGGCAAGAATTAAAGTTAACGGGGCGCTTTCAAATGTTTTTAACCTACAGAGAAGGACACGTCAGGGTTGTCCTCTAAGCCCCTCACTCTTCGCTCTCTTCATAGAGGCCCTGAGTCAAAGGGTGACACAAAGCAATACTATCACTGGAGTCAAGATTAGGGGTCGAGAGCATAAGATTTCCTTGTTTGCTGACGATATTTTGATTTATTTGACAAATCCAAACACTACTCTTCCCAAGCTATTGTCACTTCTGGAGATCTTTAGTTCAATATCAGGTTATAAACTAAATATATTGAAGACTCAGATATTAACTTTTAATTATGAGCCCAATTATGAAATTAAGGCTAAAGCCAATTTGAAATGGGAGACGGAGCAGATGAAGTATCTTGGAGTAAATATTACTAAAGATCTATCTAAGATATACAATGCAAACTTTAATCCTTTAAGTTATAAAATAAATGAGGATATTAAAAGATGGAATTTATTACCATTTTTAAATTTTGAATCACGTATAGATACAGTTAAAATGAATATCTTGCCTAGGATGCTCTACCTGTTCCAAACACTCCCTGTAGAAATAACTGACAAACAATTTCGGGAATGGGACAAAATAATCTCTAGGTTTATATGGCAGGGGAAAAAAACCACGGATTAAGTACCAAACTATTCAGTTGGCTAAAGACAAAGGAGGGTTGGGGTTTCCATGTTTGAAAGACTATTATATTTCTGCTCAATTGAGGACATTAGTGTGTTGGTGTAATGTAGATTATCAAGCGAGATGGAAAGAACTAGAACTAGAAACAGTGACCCTAAAAGATTCCCCAATTCAGGCAATTCTAGGGGATGTGACACTTATTAAAAAACAAATTCATCAAGGAAGCCAATGGATTAACCTACCTTTAAAACTCTGGTTACAATTTCTTAATAAGAATGATTGGATTGAAGAGGTTAGGATTTTAAGATGGTGCGCTTTTGACAGTGATTTTTTACCTAATGAATTAGACGTAAGATATAAAAAATGGTCTGGACAAGGTTTAACGGCATATTGTATGTTTTACGATAAGGGAATTCTTAGGGACTTCCAATCAATAAAAGATCAATACCAGTTAAGTAAAACTGACTTTTTTAGGTTCTTACAAATTAGGCATCATCTATATAATTTTATACCTAAGAGAACAGATCTTTTTTCTTTACCTGTTCTGAGTATATTTGTCAAGGCTTATCAGGCTGACACAGGCCTTAAGGTGATTTCAAGATTGTACAAGGGTATACAAGAGGTTAAGAAGTGGAATACTACCTACATCAAAAAAAAAATGGGAAAGCGAAACAAATATAGCAATATCAGATAACATTTGGTATGAGCAGTGCGCTTTTCAGTGGAGAATTTCTAGTTCTAATACATGGAGATGTTATGGTTGGAAGAGTATCTGTAGGTTTTTTATTACCCCTGCACAAAGTAAATATTATTTTAATCACTCTAATTGCTGGAGAAATTGTGGGGCCCAAGGAGTAAAACATTTCCATCTGTTCTGGTCTTGCCCAAGGATCAACATTTTTTGGGTATTGATCCACTCTGAGTTGCAGATTATTTTTGGTAAGCAGCTTCCCTTTAATTGGGACGAACTTTTGTTTGGATATTTATACTCAGTAAATGTAGATAAAATGTTTAAGCAGTTCTATGGTATCCTGAGTTTGGCTGCCCGTAAAATTATTACCAAGAAATGGCTTAGTGCGAAAATTCCATCACTGGGTGATTGGCATGAGACTGTACATGGGATATTTAAAATGGAAAGAATTACCTTCATTAAAAGACTCCAGTTTGATATATTTAGTGAAATTTGGGGTAAATGGAAACACTACATCCGGTTAAGGAGACCCGATCTTGTTTGAATCTCTGTAACTATATATGCTACATTTTTGAATCGTTATGTGTTTATATGTATATGTTAGTATGTATGAGACTATAAGTGAACACATATGTAAGTAGGTATGTGTATGTAAGCCTAAGAATATGTGTGTGTGAGTGAATATGTGCGTGTGAGTACATACACACTAGAGGGTACACCCGTCTGGGTTTTTTTTTTCTCTCTTTTTTTTTTTTTTTTTTTTTTTTTTAAATTTTACCTCTGTTTTTGATTATATGTTTATTTTGGATTATTTGTGTTTATATAGGTTGTTTAATAAAAAGAGAGTAACAAAAAAATAATAATAATTTCAGCAGTTCATATCTTTAGCTAACGCTACTCAATGGTGGAGGAAATAGTGCATGTGTAGGGGAACTGTTTCAAAGTGTGAATTAAAACACATTTTGCCGTTTAAATGTGTGATCTGAAAAGTCCCCAGGTTCTTCATAATGAAGCCAGTGCAACAGTGTTCCTCGCTGATGTGTTTTTAATAGTCTTTAGACGACAGCCGCAGTCCACAGTAAGGAAGAGCAAGCTTTTGTCCGGACAGACAGTCCTTTTAAAACCCAATTAATTGTTGGTATTTGGTCTTTTCTCACAATGTGCCAGAAATAACAAGAATAGAAATACTATTCAGTGTGGAAGTGTGGAATTTTACCCAGACAACACTGGGGCCCTACACAGGAAAGATGCTTGAGGGAAGGTTCTTCCTGGGTGGCCCAATTGTGTTGAAGGGGTTGCTGATACACTGCAATAGCTGAGATAATAGTGTTTTTATTGAGAGCACTCGTCAACAGTTGTATAACCTTGCCTGGGCCTGGTGAGCGTTGTGCTGTAGTGTAAGTGATGGCCCTCCACTAGGATCAGACCATTAAGACTCATTAGTCCCCATTGATAGCCCCGATGATAGGCACTGTGAAATGAGGCAGCCAAGGAAAAGGTCAGCAAATGGATCTTAATTTGACCTCACTAACCCGTCACTGATTGGCAGCATCTGTCATCCTTAGATTTAATTTAACAGTGATTGAGTGCTGCGGAGACCATATTGGCAATAACCCCTGCAGGCTATTTCATAGCCTGCGTCCTTCCAGATGATAGCTCTGCCTGCTGCCCCTTTTATGCCACAATTGTTTCCTGTGCCCGGGTCTCATGCTGGGCTGTTCACCCGCTGTGTCAAATTCTGCTTGTTTCCCATAACAGCCCTTTAAAAACAATTTCATTTTTAGTCAATTTGCTCTTCAAAACATGTCACCAAGCTCAGGTAAGAGCGGTATTTTATTTTATTATTTGTAAGTGTTTGAAATAGATAAGCACGGTTCCCATTGTTATTCAGTACAACTCAATTTTATTTACATAACACCAAATCATAATAGTTGCATTAAGATGCTTTATATTGTAAAGTAAATATCCTACAATAATAGAGAGAGAACCCCAACAATCAAATGAGCCCCTTTCAACATCCACTTGGTAACCGTGGGAAGGAAAAACTGCCTTTTAACAGGACTTAGTGATATGTATAAAACAAAGTTAAGGGCTTCCTAAATTCACTTTGATTCCAAGATTGTTTGCCAAAAATGTAATGGCAATCCACCTTCTACTTATTAAGAATAGTCATCCTTATCCAAAGTTATAGATCAAGTGTTTGCACTGCTGTAAACAGCGAAGATCTGTGCTCTCCCGTGAGCAATGGATGGTCAGTGTGGCAGCATTACATAGTGAATGCCAGGGGAAGTACAATATTTGGTCTCCGCACTAATCAGTGACTAAGACGGAAAATACGAGGAGGAATGTGAGTGTAAAATAAGAGAAGATGCTTTAAGGAGAAAGGGACTGATTGTGTAATGGAAGGACTTGTTTACATGTCCCCTCTGAGTTCATATTAGCTGAAGGAAGACACCCTGCCTTTGCTTCTTGGGCTCTGCCACATTGCATTAATGTCTGTATTCATAGTGACTGGTAATTGGCCTACTTTGAGGCGAGTGTTGGTCTCTTATGTGGAGTTGTACAGTAAGGAAAAGAGATGGCAACCACTGTCCTAAGGTTCCACTTAGCTGAACAGGCAAACACAAATGTTGAAGTTAAATAACTTATAAACCTGTGCAGACCCACAGCAGCTCCAGCTCATGTTGTAGCTACCATAGCCTGGGTGGAGATCTTTGCTCATCCTTATCATAGTTTAAAGAAAACATATATGATGGCATTTCAAAATAAGCCAATGTTGTTATTGTTTACCTTAATCATAAAAACAATGTTAACAATGAATCTTATGGCTAAGATTCAGTGTCCACACTCACGCACATTTACAGAGCTGGAAGACGTTTTTACTTGTTGTCTTTGTACTTAATTTTGTTGCTGCTCATCAAACTGAGAAAAAAGGCAAAAGACAGGGAAGTCTTACAAAGTCACGCAGCAATGCAACTAAGCACTTCTTGAGTCATTGTTTTACATCCAGCTTGTTTTCATAAGATGACTTTGAGCTAATTCTTCAACCAAAGTTCAGTCTTTTTTTGTTCAGCTGAAAGCACTCATTTATGTTTTGAGTTTCACTTCTTTAAAATGCTTTACAGCGATTAATACTACAAAATATGGAACTTAATGGTGAGCAAGGTGGAGTGTTTAGCTTAGCAGCAGCTGATAAGACCCAAAGGAGATCTAATGTTCATCATAAGAATCCTTTTTACTGTCCTAATTACTTTTTCACCCAGGGTTAGGTAGGCTTGGATGGCCTTTTTTGCCCTTAATAAATCTAATTTTCATTTAATTATGATATCATATTAATTATCATGTATATACTCAGGTTATCTTTTTTAAATATTACAAATATAGAGAAAAAAAGAAAAGAAATCAGTCAGCATAAGTGATCTGTGCTTCATTTCTAAACATTTCCAACTCTGCATTTCATAAACATGGTTAAGATACAAGATATGGTTAAGATAGGCTTTCTTTGTTTTATTTCTTTATTTGGTAATGTAGAAGCTGAAAGTTTAAAAAAAATCAGCTAACACCTTAGGAACACAGCTGGAAACGCTCAAGCAAAGGGACATTTTGCACAAAGTTAAGCCTTCGAGGCACACTTCTCTTTCACACTGAGCTCACATCCGGCCTCCACCTGGGGCACGTTCAATCTGAGGGGAAGAAGAACAAAACAAAACAAAACTTGGCAAACATTCAACCTTTTCTTTTTAGGTACACTTTCTTCCAAAATCAGTATTTGAAAAAACAAAAAAGGAGACATAAAAGCATTTTAAAGAACCACTATTTCTATTCAAAGAAATACATTCATTTTGTTGGGGTTGAATGGAACCGAGGTTACCCGAAATAACTGCCAGCAACGGCCAAAAGCCTCACCTTACCCATTTGGTGCAGAGCAGTATGTCCTTCTATCCATGCACTGATTGTTGTATGTTGTGTATGAGATAGAAGGGCTTAGCAAAGGTTGCAAATTATTTATTTATTAACATATCCAAATAAATTACATACTGTACCTTTGGCAGATTAAGGTCAACTCTCCTTTTTTTCATGTTTTAGTACCACAAGCAGTGAATTTATAGCTCCAATGTAGTTCAAAGTGCGCACAGGAGCTAAAATCCACCCTCTGACATCATGATAATTCTCAAGCACCTCAAGATAAAATCTTTGAAGGTGCTGTCCATGTGCCTTGCAGAAAACACAGTTAAGCTGCCCGTGACATGTGCGAAATTCAATTACAGACCTGCTGTGAATGCACTCTGTGTAACCCAGGGAGATTGAAGGAAGCAGCAGCCAGGTGGCGACCCTGTAGGCAGCAGCGAGCACAAATCACAATGGCCTGGGCTGCTGCCAAGAGCTGGGTTTCTGCCATCACACAGCCCACCAACACTCCAAGAGCAGCTCATGGTCACTCATCACAGACACTCTCTGTGCATCTCGCTCTCTCCCTCTCTCTCTGCCTCTCTTTCAATGTACTCAGGTCAGTGGAAAGGGATTGCAGTACACATTGTTGGCCACTTTGCTCTATAATTCATGTCCTGCACCTAAAGTAGAGTACTCAAATTGTATGCACTGTTTTATCGGTGCCTGCAAAAATAGAAGCATGCATGTAGAGCAAAAAGCTGCATATTTTTAGATTCATGAGAGAGCTCACTGGGGTTTCTGGGGTTTGGGGTGTTAGGTACCATGTGATGCATATCTCTGCAATTCTGCCATGTTAGATGTTAGGTAAACAGTGTGGCAGCTGTGTGGTCATCCTTTAATTTATACAACTGGACAGCAGTGTGACACTGGGGTGAGGTGGGTGGGGGTATTTCAGGTTGGTAAAGAATCACCCAGGCAGTCATGAAATCTGCATGTGCACAGACCCAGACTTCCTGCATGTGGCCGCGACTCAGTGGCCATGGGGAGGATCCTGCAACATCTCTCTGCTGTTGTTACACAACAGCTGGAAATGATAGGAGTGTCAGTGAACAACATATGGCTATCTCCAGTGACAAGATGAAAACCAAAGTGTATGTCCTTTAAATGCAAAGCCCTGGATGCGTGTGATTTAAAGATTTAAATGATAGTTTGCAGTACCACTGTACTGTCAGAACATAATGGAGCTGTCGTGGCTTCAGCTTCTCCCATTCCCCCCACTCATGAGCTGTGAGTGGCAGACCAGCTAACCGGGCTTGACACGGCAGAATCAGCCTGAGTTGAGAGGGAGCAGCCGTGGGAGCAATGTCTGCCTGCCACATTGGAGACCATCAGCAAGACGTGTCAGCCTCCATTCCAGCTCAAGTCCAAAGTCGTGTCGTATTGTACGGCAATCCAGCAACAGATAAACCTAAATGGTAAATGGCCTGTATTTGTATAGCGCTTTACTAGTCCCTAAGGACCCCAAAGCACTTTACACATCCAGTCATCCACCCACACATTCACACACTGGTGATGGCAAGCTACAATGTAGCCACAGCCACCCTGGGGCACACTGACAGAGGCTGCCGGTCACTGGCGCCACCGGGCCTCTGACCACCAGTAGGCAACGGGTGAAGTGTCTTGCCCAAGGACACAACGAGCAAGACTGTCCAAGCCGGGGCTCGAGCTGGCAGCCTTCCGATTACCAGGCGAACTCCCAACTCTTGAGCCACGATCGCCCCTATGCAATCATACCTAACAATCAAACAACAGAAAACATACACACGGACGATGCTTGCACTCTTGTTGCCATTCATGGAAATTAGCATTAAAGTATTTAACCATTTATGAGGTCACTCAAGAGATATTTAAGTAATCCAAGAACTCCCAAAAGTTTCCTCTTTTTAGTTCAAGTACCACTTTCATGTAACCTGAAAGTACCCACTAATGCTCTCAAATAAGCTTTTTTGCGATGCTTTATATAATCATCCACTAACTGTCATCATAACCATAAATCAAATAAACTGTGAGGTTTTGGAAGACCATCAGCAATCTCTTTGATCTTTGACCCACTGGTGGGGAATGACACAGCACATCTGGATCAAATTGAATTTAATAGGAATTTAATAAATTAGCAGCTGCCGGCCTGAGAGTGTTGTAAATCTATTGTAAAACTGCAAGCCTGTTTGTATTTCTGTTAATAATTAATCTGAAATATGCTTTATCATTAACGTCTTATAATTTTATTTTGCCAGTTGTGCAAATGACAGTTAGTTTCTTTGACATATAGGGAAGGACTGTTGCACTCTGGGAAGAAAGTGCACTTGCCTTTCTTGAAGAGGGCCTCTGCTTTACGTCCCAGTATCACCGCATTGCAGATTTCCCCACTACATCTTTCTCTTTTTATTTAATTCCTCTGTTCAGCTAATCTAGATTATTTAACAAAACATCATGCTTTAAAGGGATTTAAGATGTCTGTTTGTATGTTTGCTTACTCACTTTCAATCAAATAGGCTATGACTGCCACAACAGCCAACTTGTTTGTTCCTACATGACAATGAGCATGAGGGGGGCTGGATAAAATCCAGAAAGCTGTTTCTAAAAACGGAAGGAGTAATTAGTAAATGTCATTTGAGAGGAGTATGGCGAATTAGAAGCCTGGTGGATCATGTAATTAGGACTGGAGCCTTTTCATAGGCGGCTCAGGGAAGGACGAGGACACCACAGCAGCATCCTCTGCTGACAGCACTGTGAGCTGTTGCAGAAAACACCATTTGACACACACAAATACTCTCTCTCTGTTTCACACACACACACACACACACACACACACACACACACACACACACACACACACACACACACACACACACACACGGACACACATTTCTGCATGCAGACACAGATCACAATGTCAAGCAAGGCTGACAGTGATACATGACCGTTGCTCTCTTTACATGTGACAGATGTCACATGTGAAAAATAGTGTGCAGTGTACAAAACATAGAGTTTGATGTTTTAAGAACGACTTAATTTCCTGTAAGCTTCAGATTTTACATGACAATTTAAAATGAATGTGTTTTATTGTTTTAATAGTCCTCCTGCAGTACAGGAAGCCTATAAACATATTACTATATCATTAAAAAAAAAAAAAAAAAAAAAATATATATATATATATATATATATATATATATATATATATATTACTATAATATCTGAAGTAATAATAATAATAATAATAATAATAATAATAATAATAATAATATAATTTATAGGTACACGTGGAACATAAATCAATTAATGTTCATATTTTCATGTCTAAAACCAAAAAAAAGGCCGGGTTTTCATTTCAGGTGTCAGTTTGGCCCTTTCCAAAAGCAATTTTGAGAATTCACTTGTCTTTAAAATAATTTGTAAAATAAAGTATAATAATAATTTGATGGTTTTTGATTCTCATATATGAGTATATGATACTTTTGCATGACTTATAGATATCTACCTCGTTTGGTACAACAAGGTACAACAAATCCTTATTATTGCAAATATCTACTCAGCCAATCGCATGGCATGCTTTTAGTAATGTACGCACGGCAAAAGTATTTCGCACACTGGTGATGTTCTCTTCTGGGATTTTCCCCACACAACCATCTGTAGGGTTTACAGAGAATGAAAGAAAATATCTATTGAGCAGCAGTTCTCTGATTGAAAATGTTGAAAGTCCTGACTGCTTCAAGCTCTCAGGAAGGCAACAGTAACTCAGAAAACCAGCCAGGTGTCACTCCTGTCAGCTAAGAACAGGGAAATTGGGTGGTGTGGTTGGTATGGTTCATGCTGGCGGCGGTGTAATAGTGAGAGGAATAGTTCTAACTGAGCATTGTTTAAACACCACAGCATATAATATCATTGCTAACCACATCAATCCCTCTGTGACTACAGTTTCACCCTATTAACAGCAAAGACCTGGAGGACATCTTAGGTCAACTGAACTCCTCCTCTTGCTGTTTAGATGTCCTGCCAACAAGTTTTTTCAAAAAGGTCTCAAAGACTTTAGAGTCAGACCTGTTACAGATCGTCAACTTTTCTTTAATATCAGGTGTGTTTCCAGAATCACTAAAAACTGCTGTAATCAAACCTATACTGAAAAAGGACAATCTTGACAAGACACAAATGAACAACTACAGGCCGATCTCAAATCTCCCATTTTTAAGTAAGATCATTGAAAAAGCAGTTTCTCAACAGCTCAGTTACTTCTTAAAACAGAATAACTGCTACGATGCCTTCCAGTCAGGTTTTAGACAGAATCACAGCACTGAAACCGCTCTGACCAAAGTGTTTAATGACATATGTCTGAATACAGACAGTGGAAAAATGTCAGTCTTAGTTCTACTGGATCTCAGTGCAGCATTTGATACAGTTGACCACAACATATTACTCAAACGACTGGAGAACTGGGCAGGTCTTTCAGGAACTGTACTAAACTGGTTCAAAACATACTTAGAAAACAGGAAATACTTTGTATCAATAGGTAACTTCACATCTGAGCAGACAATCATCACATGTGGAGTTCCCCAAGGTTCCATCTTGGGACCCCCTCTGTTTAACATTTACATGCTCCCACTGGCACAGATTATAAAGAACAACAAAATAAACTATCATAGCTATGCAGATGACACACAAATATATATCACAATGTCACTAGGAGACCGAGGCCCTGTACAGGCTCTTGGTAAATGCATTGAGGAAATTAATGACTGGTTGTGCCACAATTTTCTCCAACTAAACAAAAACAAAACTGAAGTAATAGTCTTTGGTGCCAAAGAAAAACGATTACAGGTCACCAGAGAACTTCAATCTATACATCTAAAAACCACAAACCAGGCGAGAAATTTGGGTGTAGTGATGGATGCAGACCTAAACTTAGAAAAACACATTAAGACAATAACAAAATCAGCTTACTATCACCTCAAGAATATTTCAAGGATAAAAGATCTGATGTCTCAACAGGACCTGGAAAAACTAGTCCATGCATTCATTTTTAGTAGGCTTGATTACTGTAACAGCATCTTTACAGGTCTACCTAAAAAATCAGTCAGACAACTACAGCTCATCCAGAACTCTGCTGCTCGAGTCCTCACTAAGACCAAAAAAGTGGACCACATCAGTCCAGTTCTGAGGTCTTTACACTGGCTGCCTGTCCGTCAGAGGATAGACTTTAAAGTTCTGATGCTGGTCTATAAAGCTCTGAATGGTTTAGGACCAAAATACATCAGTGACCTCCTGACCCAGTATGAACCTTCCAGATCCCTCAGGTCATCTGGATCCGGTCTTTTATCAGTTCCCAGAGTCAGAACCAGACACGGAGAAGCTGCATTCAGCTTTTATGCTCCTTATATCTGGAACAAACTCCCAGAAAGCCTCAGATCAGCTGAAACACTCAGTTTATTTAAATCCAGGCTGAAGACTCACCTATTCTCAGCTGCATTTGAATAAAGCACCAAATCCACACTTTTAAGCTTAAATTTCAAAACTTACACTAACTACTGATCTTATCTATTTCTGATTTTATCTGTTTTGATTTTATATACTGTTTTGTTTGTTTGTTAAGCTTAAATTTCAAAACTTACATTAACTACTGATTTTATCTACTGTTCTGATTTTAACTGTTTTGTTTGTTTGTTTGTTTGTTTGTTTGTTTGTTTGTTTGTTTGTTTGTTTGTTTGTTAAGTGGGTTTAGAGCTCTGGGTAGCTCCCCAACTGGGTCTAGACTGGGTCTAGAGAGTATTTTAAATTCAGGGAATTTAAAATAGAAAGTAGCTCGTCCACAGAAGGACTGGTAGCTCCCCTTACGATAAGGGTTCAGATCGCGCGAACAGGTGTGGGATTAGAGCTCTGGGTAGCTCCCCAACTGGGTCTAGACTGGGTCTAGAGAGTATTTTAAATTCAGGGAATTTAAAATAGAAAGTAGCTCGTCCACAGAAGGACTGGTAGCTCCCCTTACGATAAAGGTTCAGATCGCGCGAACAGGTGTGAAATGTGTGTGTTTAATTAGTTTGTTTGTTTGCTTGTTTTAATCAATTTTAAATCATGCTTTTTATTTGTTTTTGTTTCTAATGTCTCTGTAAAGCACTTTGAATCACCTTGTTGTTGAATTGTGCCATACAAATAAATTTGCCTTGCCTTGCCTTGCCTTGCCTTACATGTGTCATCTTCATCTGCCTGCTTCAGAATAAGGAATGATGTCACAAAGCTGAAATCATCTCAAACTGGTTTCTTGAACATGACAGTGAGGTCACTGTACTCAAATGGCCTCCACAGTCACCAGATATCAATCCAATAGAGCACCTTTGGGACGTGGAGCTGACAAATCTGCAGCAGCCGTGTGATGTTATCATGTTGATATGGTCCAAAAGCTCTGAAGATTTCCAGCACTTTGTTGAAAAATTAAGCCATTCCTGAAGGCAAAAGACAGTCCAACCCAATACTAACAATCTGCACCTAATAAATTGGCGAATACGCGTACATTTACTATGAAACTGCTTTTTGAACACCACAAGAAATTTAGGGGAATGTTATACAATCATTTGTCATTTTGCAGACCTTAACTTTACCGCTCAGTGTTTAAATCCAACATTGTTTTATTCTGATTATCCAATAAAGGAAATAACCGTCAAGCTTGATCAGCACAAACGGTCATTTCCTATAAACAGACTCTGTCATCACTGACCCTCGTAAACAACACGCTAATTCTCATCTCAGTGAGATGTTTTGTCTCTGAGGCTCCGAGACAAAAAACTGAGCATCATTTTTGATTTAATCTCCTGGAAACTAACACACATATCATTTTAGGAAAGACTTCACTGATCCACGGAGCAGGGTGGACTGAAAATTCCTACAATAAACACAAGGCAGCCCTGGTGTGTTGTAGCTTGACTCAGAACGTCTACACTAACAATTCCTGCAGTGTTATCAGCTGCTTGCGTGTGTGTCAATGCAAATCTATTCAAAAACTGGGCAGCTCTAACTGCTCAGTCACAGCACATATATGCAATGGTGGGTCAGTTATCAGAAAAGCTGTCATCACACGCTTTCTACTTTCACATCTAAGCCAAGGATTCACTGATCACTTTTTTACATTCAGTTAAAATTTAAGTGTGAGTGGCTGATTGAAGAAGATTGGGGGGGGTTGTTGAGGAAGATGCTCCAGGACCTAAAGGGATTTATGGCAGGGTAGATCAGAGATAACAATGAAGATGGAGTAATAAATAAATCTCCTCTCTAAGAATTAGCTGAAGGACTGACAGTGGGAGATTACACCATGTGCCTTTTCAATGAATTGGATGCTCAAAGATGTGTATTAGTTTTATTCTTGAGCTTGTTTTACTGTCTGGCTCATTACCACAGAGACACACAAGGGTGGAGTCCAAAGCTAGGAAGATCAAAACAAAAAAGGGGATTGAACCCTTTGTGCAGGTGATGAAACCCCTGCTTTTAATAAAGCTATAAACTAGATGGAAATTTGCACATTTGCACAAAAATTTGCACAATATAACACATCTTTACATGCTATGGAATTATTTTAACTACCATACACAAACACACACAGGGATGTCCTCAGTCCTCAGATCACCATAAATTCTGTTTTTATAGATGCTTTATTTACATTTTCAAATTATTAAACAGTAACATCCTGCATTCTTTTATTTTTACTACTTTTCATAGCTTATAGTTTAACCTGTACCCGTAACTGAACATGAAGTGAATCTGTGACTAGAGCATATTTACAAACAGAGCCTATATGACACAGCAGAGGATGCTGGCCAGCAAATTATTTTTGACCTACTTCCTGTCATTGCCTGCATCCTGATTTACAGTACTTCAACTTTAAAATGCAGCAGCTGATCACATTCAGACCACACGTGCTAGGACCATGCTGAGCAGCCATTTAAGTGCAAATAAAAGACACCATATATTGCTTTTTTGTGGGTTTTTGTTGTTATTATTTAAAAGCAATTTGAAAGCAATTTAAAAGCAAAGCAATTTCTCGCCTGCAGGCGCTGAAATGTGCTCATGAGAGTCAAAGAGTAACTTTAAGTGTTGCATAAAACCACCTAAAGCTAGAAAATATGTCACGGAGAATGTAGGTGTAGATTCATCTGCAGCCTAAACGGCTGCTCTCCTCTAAAGTTGTTGTTCTGTTTTGAAAGCTTCGTATTTTCCATTTTCCTCTCCGTTGGGCCTCCTTGATCGTCTTGAGACGAAACCCAACTTATGCGGCATCTCGTCGAGACGTCCCTGTCCAGGGACCTGAAATCTGCTTTCCCAAGCATGCGTCACGTGACTTCACCCAGCACTGCCTGGCTGAGCACCAAGCCTACTGGTTTCTGGATATTTCATGTGAGAAAAGGACAAACCTCGAACCCCTTTTCCTCTTATCGTTCAGTCTGAGACAGTTTTGGGGTTTGTTTGTTTTTTTTACCTTTTTACCTCATCTTTCCCCCCCACACCATCGGATAATGTGGACCTTCAAAGCGCTCGGAGTATGACAAAAGATTTTAGGATGCTGGACTTGTGCTCCTCGTTTTGTTTTGTTTAGTTAAATGCCAACACGGTGAATGCGTCGGACAGAGTGGACAAGCCTGCTGCTAGAGGTCCGCATTGAGAAAGTCAACATCTTGCCTTTCTTTATTTGATTTTTTCCCCCTGAGCGACTTCAGAAGGATGTAACGACCGATCCACCTTGCGCATCTGAAGTGTCCTCATCAAAATGCAGAAGGGAATACGACTTAATGATGGTCATGTCACCTACCTGGGGCTTTTGGCAAAGAAGGATGGTACAAGACGAGGGTGCTTGAGCAAAAAGAGCTCAGACAACACGAAATGGCACACAAAGTGGTTCGCTTTGTTACAGAATATGCTCTTTTATTTTGAGAACGAGTCCAGTTCTCGACCCTCGGGATTATACCTGTTGGAGGGATGCACATGCGACAGGGCGCCTTCACCTAAACCTTCGCTGTCAGCCAAGGAGTGTTTGGAAAAGCAGGTACGGAGAGCGTGCGCGTGCGATCACGCACAAACAGATACACACGCACCGTCTTTTTCTGCTTTATTGTTTTGCAGACTTCCAGCTTTAAACACCAATGAGGTGCAGCAATACATGCATTATTGTTTTTCTTTTCTCGGATGCCTCTGAACTCCCCAAGCGCTTCTCTTATACATTCATTCTTCATATATCGCATCGCATGATGACCCCAAATCCAGTGCAGCAGAATAGCATGAGGTTTGCTGTATTGCACGTTATGTAATCCATGCATGACATTAATGATGAGGTAACAATATTAACACCTAATGATGTTACGGCAGCCCTGGCAGTAAGCAATGTGGTGCAGTGTTTTGCTTTGGGTTGCACCAAACCTGCGCTCGACCTAAAAAAAGAAAAAAAAAAAAGGGGGGGGGGGCTTGTAGGGTAGTTCAGCGGTGCATGAGTGCATGAAATGCAAATGGATTTCTAGCCTCGTGAAAACGATGCATTTGCATTTTTGGTTGGTCTCATATTTTGCTTTTTGACTTCCAGCCATCATGTTTTTGACGTTTCAGGGCGGAGAGTGCTATATCCTACCTAATGCCCCATCCAATAAAACGTGCAAAAAATAAAAATTAAAAATAAAAGTTGTGGCCTCAAGGTTTCCATCCTGTGGTAATATTTTGAAATTACACTTATGGGTCAGGAAACAGCAGGGTGCCTGTGATCAGTCAGCACTGATCTCTGTGACCTGAATGAAATGGTTCAGTGTGGAGTGTAATGCTGGAGGTTACATTTGCATTAAAGGTGACAGCTGTCATATTTTACCAGAGCCTTTCACTCTAAAGTAGGCCATAAGATTTTTCAAATTTGAGTCCAGATAACTGCAGATGAAATATTTATTTAATCCTGCTTGATTTCCTCTGGCTCCTTGTTCAATTATTTTAGGGTGGAAAGGTTAACAGGCTTGTTAACACCGTTATTGTGATTAAACAGTCGAGGAACACGATGCTCCAATGCTGTCGGCTTTCCTTTGCTCACTCCAGGCTCTGTGCCTGACTCTGTAGGTAGAGCTGCAATCCAATGTGAGTCCAGGCTCTTCCTGTGAACAGCTGCCCTTGTGCTGACAAAGCAGAATGCATGCACACTGGTAAATGTTGTGCTTGCACAATTGCTTTAAAAGCACCCCAAAGAAAGAAAAAACCCTCCTTAAAGATAAAAAAAACAATGTCAGCAGTGCTCTTTTACGACTATTGTGCTGATTTAAATATGACTGCAAGCTGACAGACAGATAACATCTCTGGTTTCTTGTGAAACCTGTTTGCACAGTGCAGCAATATGGGGTGCACTAATATCTGATATCTGAAGCATTGCTTCTCACTGTATACAAATATTTTAATCAGGAGAAATCACCTGCATCCCCTAACCTTACCTATAGATTTGTTGTTTAATGGCAACATTTTAGCAACCTGCCATAATCCCCACATTACATTTATCCTGAAATGCAGTTAGTGTGAAAATGATAATGCGTTTGAGCCCGAGGTTTCTATGGCAACCCTTATTTGCATCCTAAAGAATGATGCAGTTAGAAGAGGCGGGGTAACAGCGAGGAGAGAAGCAGTGTGTCTCATCTCTCCTATTAATGTGAGCGCTATCTGAGCTAAATTTGTTCCTCGCAGTACCTTGGAGGGGTCAGGGTCCAATTATAGAAAACACAGCTTGCTCACACTGGGTAACAGCATCGCATCAACCAGTATCACAGGCAGCCTCTGACGGCAGGATCTAAACTGTAATGTAAATCAGGCGATCTGATTAAGAAAAGACACTCTGGGGTCAGTGGTGTTTGTAATTAAAACTCGTCATGAAGCTGAAAGAAGGTTGAGTTCTAACTCTTCAGTCTAATGGGTATACATTAACAAAAATATTTCTGCAATAAAGCTGCTTGTCAGTCAGAAGTAACTCGAAAGGGTGTAAAAAATATTCTATAATTTATCGCAAAATGCCTAATTAATTATTTACCACTCACTTATGTACACCACACAGCAGGACTGAGAAGTGAGCTGCAAATCCGTATCTAAATTAACTTATCTGTATACAGCTGAAAGTAAATGATAGACAAGCCTTAGTGCTGTATCGCATCTCATACCTGTTTAGATCAGTAACAATATTTAAAGGTGCTTGACTGGGACATGAACATAAATCAGAATAAATACAAAATGCTTAACATGACTTCACACCAGACAGTCTTAGATAGATCATGAGGGAAAACTACAACAACATACATGCCTCTCTGCCAGAAATAGATTTTCTTTGACGGTAGGATGAATACCTAATGAATGTGAAGATGAAAGAGCAGTCAGCCGTGAATAATGATCAGTTGCATGTTGATAGGTGCCTGTTGAACATCTGCAGGCCAAAGATTAGAGTCTGGTCAGACTCAGCGTGGCTGGAACAGTTCAGAAGAATGATGACAGTTCAATTAACTGAATTGTGATGTTGATTTTATATAATAAACTCTCATCTAAACAAGTGTTTACAGGTAGAATATGTAGATATGAGATTAAAATAAAAAAAAGAAGCAGCTGATTCTGAATTTTAGTATTGTGTACGGATTCTCTTGAAGTGTTAAAATAATCTATTATAAGTTCAGTTTTACAATCACATTTAAATAAAAACACAGAAATATTAGCAATTAAACATATCCTGTGATACTACCACAATTCTTTCAGCTGATGAAGAAGATGTTTCCATTGCATCCTAACTGTTCATTTGTGTTTGGATATATTGTATATTTGAATACTGCAAACGAGCTAGTGATATTCAACAATTCAATGCCCACTGCGGATAGTTATGCAGCAGTCAGGGATAGGTGTGGACAAACTGGACAAACTGGAAATTAATTAATTAAAAAGATCTAAGCAGGTTTAAGCAGAAAAGTTAGCTAAAAATTAGACAAACGGATAACCAGTATTAGATAGACTAGATATTAATGATTACGATAGATGACTAATATACAAAAAGATGATACATGGTTGAAATATTGAGGAAAATTGCTAACGTATTAATTGTTAGCCTTAAATTACAGATAAACTGCAAAATAAATTTCCAAAAGTTGATTCTGTTCATCTGGACGTAGCGTTTTGTGGCGTTTTTGTGGGAGAAATGTTTTGTCACTTGGATGAGTGACAAAATATTTCTCCCACAAAAACGCTGGGTCCAGATGAACAGAATCAACTTTTGGAGATTTACTTACCTGGATGATTGAGCATGCATCAAGATGGAAAATAAATTCTTGAGCAATAGACTGATAATTATGCTAGATTTTTTCTGCCATTAAAATAAAAAAAGAAAGACAGACAGAATGAATGTCAGGCAGAGCTAAGCTGAAATTTAGGTTATCTCAATATTTTAGGTCAGATGCCTTCCTTTTTTTTTTTTTTTTTTTTTGTATTAACAGAACAAAAATAGTGGCAGAAACAAGCTTCCATAGTTAGCTGCTAGTGCTAGTAGAAGTTGAAATAGTTTGCTAACAGGACAAACTTAAACATTGGGTAAACATAAATGATAAACAGAAGCTAGTTAGCTAAAATTGCATTTAAACTGATATGTAACTGAATTAGCAGTTGAAGTGGCTAGATAAAAGTACAGAGATGTAGCTGAAATACTTTGCTGGGTTAACATAAGAATAGATGCAATTTTATACACAGTAAATTGCTGTTAAATAGAGTAGTAGCTAAAAGTAGTGGCTGAATAGCGGAAATAAGAAGTTAATGGTTATTCTAATTGATAAGTGGTACTCAGAGGTATCTGAGATATTCTAAGTAGTAATATACAATCACCTTTTATTGTAGTTTTTTTGTATAAAGGCTAGGGAAGCTGGCTAACAGAGGAGTCACGTAAAAGCAGCCAGAAGTATTAACTTTTTAACAAGCAGAATTCAGGATCTGTAACAAAACGAAAAGCACAAAAGCTCTTCATTTCACCAGTCACAACCAGTACAGCGTGAAAGGGAGAATGGTGATCTAAAATCAAGTGACAGTGAAAAAAACAGCTGTGAACAACTGTTCACAATGACTGGAGTTGCTAGGAAACAGGTATTGCACAGTTATGTAATTGGCCGTGGCTCCAGCCTCCATGTCTTGTGGCATTTCCTCCTGGGAACCAGAGGCATCCCAGGAACTGAGCTGGGGGAGGCTTCCCTCAGTGTGCTCCATCAACTGCACTGGTGGGCGAGGAAGATGTGGCTTCCCCGGGCTCTGTGTGGTTTTTAAATCACCCACTTGATGTCTGCAGCAGCGAGGCAGTGAAACAAACAAAGCAGAGGAGAAGCTTCAGTCATGCTACTATATATAACAGATTTATCCGAAAGGTATCTGATAACGAGTGCTCCTTCCTGCGCGCAGCATGTGCATTGTTGTTGTGTGTTGGTTCTAACCGGAGCTCCTCACCCTCTCCTCGCTTTTTGTTTCAGTACTATTTCACAGTCAGCTTCAACCACGAAAACCAAAAGGCCCTTGAGTTGCGCACGGAGGATGTAAAGGACTGCGATGAATGGGTGGCTGCCATATCACACGCCAGGTAAAGCCATGCAAAGGCATATCAGCGCATCAGATGGTAAATTAGTAAAAGTTTCAAAAGTTTGGTTAAAATTTGAAAAACTTCACGGAATAATGCTTTATTTATAAGAAAGTCCTCGTTGCTTTCTTGATTTATTTAGTGAGACGAGACAGTGTGCAGTTAGATGACATTCATCACTCCAGCTGATATACAAAACCATGTGGTTTGTGTGTTTTCATGTTTTTACAGTTACAGAAACTTGGCTACAGAGCATGAGGCTCTCATGCAGAAGTATCTTCATCTGCTTCAGATTGTGGAGACGGAGAAAACAGTTGCTAAGCAACTTCGACAACAGATAGAGGATGGGGAAATAGAGATTGAAAGGCTCAAGTCAGAGGTAATATTCACTGTGATTTCATTCTTAGTACTTCTCAAGAGTAGGAATGTAAACAAATACTCGGTCATACATGCTAACCCCCTCCACTTTGCTCATCCTCCTCAGTCAAACCAAAACGCACCATCAGCTAAATTCATTTATTCCAGTAGAGTCCTTAAAGAACATCTCCTGTATTTATTTTCAATTACATTATTTTATTCTTGGACTCTGCTAGGCGTGATTCACAGTTACAGTAATCCCTATTTATGATATACTGGGTCATGCCCCCTAGTTCACCCTAGCAAAAATGGATAAATGTTGGATTTTATTAAAATAAAGGTACACATTTATTTTAATTAATAAATATGTATTCCTATTTATTCATATTATATATTCTGTATTTATAAATGTGTATATGTGTATATATGGTATATTTATGCTTATATCCTTGCTATCATTCCCCTTTATTGTATCTGTAACATGCAACTTCTGTTGGTGCTGTGCTACTGGAAACTGAATTTCCCGGAGAAACCCACCCGAGGGATTAATAAAGTTTCATCTAATCTTCATCTAATCTAATCTAATTTCAGCACAATAGCATCAGCAAATTCTTGACAGTTCCTTAAAATATATTCACATCAGTCACATTAGCTTCACTTTGTATTTGGTGGCCAGTGTGGTCTGCCCTCCACTGTTTGAGACGCCCTGCTCCCCACGGACAGCTTTTTTCTGATTGGCTGTGCCTCATAAACTAAAGATTTAAGCAGCACTTTTGCAGCTGAGAATGACATCGTACAAGCAACAATTATAAAAACTGAACATTTAGAGCAGTCTCAAACCAGGGGGTTTTTGCTCATGTGCTCATACTTGAGACTTCAGTGTCATGCATATTGTGAGTATTCACCACTGTCACAACATATATGACAGAAAATAGGTCAAAGCCATTGTGTTTCATCAACATCTGAAACTGTTAACTGTACAGGGCATGTCATAAGTACTACTTTCAATTATTTACATTACTTCTAGTTTTTAGAGTAATATTCATGCATTAAGACCTAAAGAATACTCATTTCCTTGCTGTTACCTGCTCCTATTATTGTTTCAATATCACGTATGGCATCTAAATATTAAATGTTTAAAAATAATTATTGATTACCTATCTTTAATATGAGAACTACAAATTTATAGTAGATCTAAATAAGCTACACATGTCCCCTCTCAGGAGTAACTGTTTGGACAGTTTGGGGCTTTTTATGACCTTACCAGCACCCTCAATACTAAAGGGAGCATTGTTAAAATATCCAGGATTTTGTAACTCTCTGTCTGGATCACAAATAGCCCAGGATTACAGGCTTTTCCATCGTCAGGCAAATGTGTGGCAGTCACACAAAATATCAGTCAGACCTGCTGTAAATAGACATCCTGGCACAATAGCACTATATTATAACTGATTCTTACTTTGCACTCTCATTCCTTTCCAAAAATTTGTCTGCTTTCTATCCTCGCTCCGACCTGCCAGCTCAACAAATAACAGCTGAGCCAGTGGGAAAACGATG
Organism: Mchenga conophoros; assembly: GCF_057382185.1. Classification (NCBI taxonomy): domain Eukaryota; kingdom Metazoa; phylum Chordata; class Actinopteri; order Cichliformes; family Cichlidae; genus Mchenga; species Mchenga conophoros. The sequence continues at coordinate 12,450,353 of NC_140532.1, forward strand.
GATTATGCTGATTATTGTTCTGTTTGTCTCATATGCGGAGACTAGTGTGAGAGGACAGAAATGAAAGCACACCCCCCGTCGCAGAGAAGAATCATGTTCAGGCCAACCTCTCTCCACTTTGCATCTCCTTTCAGGAACAATGCCTTCAGTAGGGCCATGTCCCCAGCTGTATTCTTCAGATCCAATAGTCATTTTACTTTAATGTGCAAATGTGATGCTTGAAATTGAATTAGGCCCTGAATATGCATGGACTATGCTTCATGTTGCATCTCTACTATGAAATTCAATGACAATTAACTCTCTCTGTCTACAAAGCCGAGTCTGGGTTTTTTCTGTTTTATTTTTTTGGCACTCTGTCTACCGCCCAGTCAGCATACACACAGGACAGTTTGACTGATACATATTGCATTAAAATGATCAACGTTATGACCGATGTAAATAAATATTAATCAACGCTACAGAGGAGCAGCCAAGTGAGCACAGCTAGTTTAGTCAGGCTAATGTTTTAGTGTTGACAGTGCTGACAGGTCCTGTCCTGTCGATTCAGTCACTTTGTTTACATGCTGTTACAGTAAGTGAGAAGAAGAGGAGTGTGTAAGTGGGAATGACTGGTCTTTTTTGTGGTTGCTTCCGTGACAGATTGCTGGGCTGCTCAAAGACAACGAGAAGATCCATGCCAGCCCTGCAGCCGCTCCAACTGACGATGACTCTGAAATTAAGAAGATCAAAAAGGTAAAGCAAGCAGTCTGAACTTCTGCCTTGATTTCATGCATTTTCATGTTCTGAGAATGCACGGTCTATTGCAGGTCCAGAGCTTTCTGCGAGGCTGGATTTGCAGGAGGAAGTGGAAAACCATCATCCAGGATTATATCCGCTCGCCTCATGCAGAGAGCATGAGGAAGAGGAACCAGGTGGTGTTCAGCATGTTGGACTCGGAGGCAGAGTACGTCCAGCAGCTTCATATTCTGGTGAACAACTTCTTGAGGCCGCTGCGCATGGCCGCCAGCTCTAAGAAGCCTCCCATCACCCACGATGATGTCAGCAGCATATTCCTCAACAGGTTGGCTCATCCAGAGTTCTTCTCTAGATAAAGAACATAATCACAAGGACACATACATATAAGCCTTCACTTCACAGTGAAGAACAGCATACTGGCAACCAGATAATAATGCAAAACCTGATGATTGTTAGCCATAGCTTTTACTTTTTTGTGGTTTTTATGGCAACCAAAGCTTTTTTACTAAACAACAAAAAACAAAATAAAATCAGACAAAAAAGACACACACTGGTCACACTGACCTCAAACGAGCACTCGGGCAAACACAGTTTTCATAGAATTTTCCTTGTGTCTATTTGTTTTTTGTTTCTGCACCTGTTTGGTAATTTCTTGGCATCATCCAGTCAGGTTTGTGCCGAGTTGAGAGGAAAGGCACTGCTGAGACACTGGTTATGCTGATGAGGAAGCACTGTGCAGTTCTGGTCATCATTTTGGCACAAATCTGAATTTGTGTTATAATACACTCAGATTACCTGTTATTGCAAATGCAGACATGGGGCAGTTTATGTGGCTTTAGCTGGTACACCTTAAAAAAAACTACCGTATCTTTAATTTAAATTTTTTGAAAACTTTGAAGCTATTGTCTCATCTGTCATTGGTCTATAGAATTCAGGCCACAAACAAAAACCAGAAGGATCAGGTACCACAATTCCTTCCCCTTGTCTACATATTCTGCATATTCATGCATAGATATCTTTTAATAGATTACATTAGTTGTGAGCGTTTTGCCATGCATAAGTTTTAAATCTACTGCAGAATGATGCATCTGAAGCATTAAGATACTTTTTAAAATTTTAAAATGGAATATCATCTGCATTAATATACTGGTAACCTCAAGTGCCTGAATTTGTGTTTGATAAGTGAGCAGCTTGCAACAACTTGTAAAGAGCTACATACTCCCTGTGTATTGGTTTGAATCTTCAAAGCAGATCTCCGTACATTTAATGTGCAATAATATTGTAACAGATTATGTAGAAATCTTATTTGTTAGCAGTAATCCTGATAACAAGTCTGTTAAAGTAAATACTGGTTCAGTGTGTTGTTTAAACACTGTATGCAATAAAAGTCAAAGTGCACAGTACAACGCCCAAACTAATAGAATGAGATCAAATAAATGCAGTGTGTATACTGGCTCAGAGCGACATGCTGAGCAGTAAAGAGAGGTTTGGGCCTCTGGATATTATCAGTGGTCTAAAACAAGAATCATAAATGTAAATACAATAATGATAAATGCAGATTACAGAGGCAGAAGCACCATGCCTGGTTTGAGGAAGAGTTATTCCTCATAGAATTTGGATCATTAATGTTTACTTTTGATAAGACACCTTGGATGTCACACCTCTTCAAGCCCTGCACAGCTTACACACACCTGGCACAGCATGGATACCCTAGTTATTAATTATTTATACCTATGAACAATGCAACTTCTCAACAGTACACTGGTATTTAAAGACAACTAAATTTCTGTGATTGTTTTTAGAACTGTTATTTTTTTATGGTCTTTTCAAGACATAAATGGATCTCTTTAAATATGCAGTCAAACGTAATAACTGCTCAGATTAAAATTAGGATTATTACTCTTAAAATCTTTATAGTGTGAGATTAGTTTCCCTAATAAATGTTTTTTTCAATCTCTACTTTATTTCAGTGAAACCATCATGTTTCTGCATCAGATCTTTTACCAGGGCCTGAAAGCCAGAATAGCAAGCTGGCCAACATTAGTCCTTGGTAAGAGTCATGTCTTTGTTGAATTTCATTACTTTATTCATAATGCACTCATTCAGATGTTTGTCAGAGTGCACGTGATGAAATGTGATTAAAAAAGTTTGATGTGTCTGCAGCTGACCTGTTCGACATCTTGCTGCCCATGCTGAACATCTACCAGGAGTTTGTGAGGAACCACCAATACAGCCTGCAGATCCTGGCACATTGCAAGCAGAACCGAGACTTTGATAAATTGCTGAAGCAGTATGAGGCCAAGCCCGACTGTGAGGAAAGGACCCTGGAGACCTTCCTTACCTACCCTATGTTCCAGGTTAGCTCATTTGTCTCACTGATATACACAGGAATAAAGGCAGGCCCATTTGTTTGCTGCATAGGTGCAGCCTGGAGCCAGCTTTTGTTGTTAATTTTGTGCTCTCGCAGCTTGAGCCAAGTTCTTTTCTCCATAAATGTCACCCTTGAGCCATATATTTCACCAACCTAAAACTAGATGCCTTTTGCTATGCCAATGATGCCCAGCTGTGGCGGTTTGCAAAGCAGTCGGCCACTTTGTTTTGCGATTGCACTGCCTGTGAGTCAAATGTAAACAAAAGGGTCATCACTAAAAATCTAAAAGGCAAAATGTTAATCTTTTCTCCTTTTCTTTATGATGTAGACTGTTCCTATGTGTCACCTATAAAACTGGTACAGTATTTATCCCTGTTAATCTCTAAGAAATACTTAATTACAAAGTAAAAGCACGTTCTTAGTGGGTGATCTTAAAGAGTAATAACTGAAATCCCCCTTTAGAATAGAAGTTAGACCCTTTTTATGCTGGTACTCCAAACTGTGGTAAAAATGCTTTAATAATTATGTAAATATGTTTAAAACCTGATTAGTCCACCTGCTACAGATTGAAATGATTGGTTTTTTTCGTGATGAGGCGAAAAAAAGGTGATCACCTATCATCTGCAAGTCTCTGATCTGTCTTATTCCATCCTGCAGTGAAGCACAATCTTCACAGTCAAAGATTCAAAAAGACCAGTGAGAACTGGGAATGTTGAGTGCAGTCACATACAGCGAGGTCCTTGAAGAAAAACTGCTAGTACAAGTGATGTGAAACTGGTTCAACAGGTCACCTTTCAGTGTTAGAATGACCTGAAGCAAAGCAGCCAAAACAATACTGGAGTGACATCAGGCCAAGTCTCTGACTGTCTCCCGCTAGAATTCACCCCAGTATAACATCTTTAGAAGGACCTGAAGATGGTAGTTCGTGTGCACTTTTCATCCACTCTGCAGAAACTTGAGAGGGTCACCCACGAAGAATTGGCAAAATTGCTCACATCCAGGAGGGATTTGACTTCTCTAAAGCTGTAATGGCTGCCAAATGTTCAAAATGCTGCACTGAGTGCAACACATGAAACAGGTGACTACATTCTGAAGAGGCAGTGGCATTTATTAAAAGCTGTGTAACCAGATTTGACTGATTTCCACTTGAGCTAAACCAGTGTTTTCATTAATATTCTCTGGCCTGTTTACTGGACATTGTGGCTCAGACAGAATTTGGCTTCAAATATACATATTGTAGCATGGCTCATTAACAAAAGAATTAGCAGGCATTCGTCTGCAGTGTCTCAGGATGTCTTGATTATGTTTTCATGTCTATAAAAATGGTTGGTCTCGGAGCTCACGCTCCTTTCTGGCAAGGCACGCATTTTCCCCAACAGTCCACTCTGCTGGGGCCTGCTGCAGGCTGTGCTGTGTTGATAATAAATTTTGCTGATGAGTGTAGATTGTGCTCTCTACTGATCTTCTTCTCATCGTGCTGGCACATATTTATCCCTGTGTTTGTACGCTTGTGCTGTGCACATGAAAGATCTCGCAAGTGAGCACGACTCTCCTGCTGCTTTCTGTTCTGCCTCTCCAGATTCCTCGCTACATCCTGACTCTCCATGAGCTGCTGGCCCACACACCCCATGAACATGTAGAGAGAAATAGTCTGGACTATGCCAAATCTAAGCTGGAGGAGCTTTCCAGGTATAACCCATAGCCCCAGATGGGCGTGGTATCTTATATGAGAGTAACGTCTTTTTAATTCATATGAACACAAATAATAGATCAGTCTAAAAGCTGTTGAATTTTTTTTTAGAATAACCAAAAAAGCATGAAGAGATATTAACTGTAAAGATAAACAGATACATTTTTTATTTAACCAAACATATAAAGACCCAATTTCAGCTTTTTTCTATTTGATGTATAAGCTCCAAATGAGAATGACAAAAAGGCGCTTTTTTTGTGTTGTTTTTGTGCTTTCTTAGAATAATGCATGATGAAGTGAGCGAGACCGAGAACATCAGGAAAAACTTGGCAATAGAGCGCATGATTGTAGAGGGCTGCGAGATTCTCCTTGACACCAGCCAGACGTTTGTAAGACAAGGTAACTCTCATCTTTAAGTGTTGTACTTTGGATCCCAGCAGACAGCAGGGTCACAACAGAGAGAGGTTTCCTGTCCCTCCACATTTCTGACAGCCAGATTTTACATTTCCGGCACTTTATTGTGCAGCGTGGCACAGGGCTGGCTCTCTCCTCCTCTCGGTCTCTCTCTGGGGAACAACACGTACTCCTCGCTATAAGAGCTTTTAATTTCTAAGTGTAATTAGACGGGTCTGTGGCAAACTGATGATGAATCTGCAACTGCAAATGTCAAATGTCCCCAACAGGCCGTGATGGATAAGAAAAGAGAAAAGAGACATGGTCGATTATTATTCCTCTGTACATATAGTCATGTACAGAGGGATGTGCATATGCCTTTTCATTTTTGTCTACATGTGTCTCTTCTTTGCTCCTCCTTCATTCTGTTTGGACCCCTTTTTTCTACATAAAGGGTCCCTCATCCAGGTGCCAATGAGCGAGAAGGGCAAGATCACCCGTGGGCGACTGGGTTCTCTGTCTCTAAAGAAAGAAGGGGAGAGGCAGTGCTTTCTCTTCTCCAAGCATTTAATCATCTGCACCAGGGGGTCTGGGGGAAAGCTTCATCTCACCAAGGTGGGCCTGAGCTGCTGAGCTGGCAGCATCACAACTTTTCTGCAAAAGTCTGGGACACCTGACCTAAAATAAATGAATTAACCAACACTCGATGGAATATTCACTACATTTGCTCAGATACTGTAGGCTCATTAACATGTGTGAGATTAGCAAACCCCTCCATCCCAAACGTTTACTGAGAGGTTTTCAAATATTTTACATAATAATATGCCAGATTTTTATGAAACTGAACCCTTCTTTTAATACCGTCTGTGGTTTTTCCACAATAATCATTCAAAGCTGTTGCTTCTTTATGCAGCATGTATGAAGTCTTCATTTTTAGTGATAAGGTTTGCCCATATAAGAGATCCAGATGATATCTAAAACCCTTCTTTGTCCAGCTTAAATATTTGGAATAAAAACAAACTTCCTTTTATGTATTTAAACTTAAACCTAAATATTCTGAAAGGATAAACTAATAGTAAAGATGCCCTAAATAGCATCAGATGTACCTTTTTGAAGGCTTTGTGTGTTTTGCCAAGCTGAAGTTAAGGATACTTTGGAGAATAGGATGAAGATGAGGACATATATCACCTCTATATATGAATGACACATATTTTTATGCTGATGGAACTGATTTTTTTTATGTATGCACTACATTTACTACATCTACATGTGTATTGTATGCTGTTTGCAGAACGGAGTAGTTTCGCTTATAGACTGCACTCTTGTGGAAGATCCTGAGGGGACAGATGATGAGTGTGAGTGTTTAAATATTTTCTTATAGAAATGTGCTTCATATGTACTCTGTTTCATGGTTTAAATAACTGATGAATACTAGAGGATGCTAGCTTTGTTAGAACAAATGAAAAATAATGCTCCAGTAAAGGCAGGAGCCTTTACTGGAGTAGTGAAATGCACTACTTGTTTTGGGTAAAAATCTGGCACTGTACAATCACATATGACATGTTTATGTCTTTACTGGCTATAAATGAAATATATAAGGAAAATGACAAAAAGTCTTTGTGTTTGCCTCAAAGCTAAATCAGACAAGAGTGGTCAGGACATGGAGCACCTGGACTTCAAGATTGTTGTGGAGCCAAAGGACAGCCAGTCATTCACAGTCATCCTGGTAGCCTCCTCAAGGCAGGAGAAGTCTGCATGGACTAGTGACATCAGCCAGGCATGTCAACGCACATCACAGTCTTCCAGCAGTCAGTTACAGAAATCACTAACATTTCCTCTGTCCTATTTCTTTACTTCAACTGCATGTGTCCTGCAGTGCATAGACAACATCCGCTGCAATGGCCTGATGATGAACGCCTTTGAAGACAACTCCAAAGTCACAGTGCCGCAGATGATCAAGTAAGCTGCTTCTTTACATGTAACTTGGTGAAGCTGCTCCCATTTTTCTTTTTCTTTTTTTTTAGATTTGTATTTGTTTTCTTAACAGGTCAGATTCAAGTCTGTACTGTGATGACGTGGACATCCGTTTCAGTAAGATGATGAACTCCTGCAAGGTGCTGCAGATCCGCTACGCCAGCGTGGAGCGTCTGCTCGAGAGACTTACTGATCTCCGTTTCCTTTCAATCGACTTCCTCAACACCTTCCTGCATTCCTATCGTGTGTTCACCACTGCTGATGTGGTGCTGGATAAACTCATCACCATCTACAAGAAACCCATCAGTGCCATTCCGGCCCGGTCAGTCACTTTACATTTGGACAGACTTGAATGTTGCAAGGTTGTTGACAGCGCTTACCACAGACAAACAAATCTTATTTGAAGTGTGTGGCATCCCTTCAGACCTTGCCAGCCTGCATAAAGATGGAATTGATTTATTAGGATGTGAAGCTTTGTCATCCTCTAATCAATGTGAGGCACATATAGGAACAAAAGTTCTGTGGTTATTATACAGAAATTTTTTTGTTTGTTTTATTCATAGAATTTCATGAAATTACACAAAACATGACAGGAAAACTATAAAAAGATATTGACTAATTTGATGAGATGGGTGCTGCATTTTCTTTTCTTAATTGCTGGGTTTGTGTTGCAAAATGCATAAACTATACTTTTACACAGTTAACAATATATATATATATATATATATATATATATATATATATATATATATATATATATATATATATATATATATATATTGCAACTTAGGAGTCACTGACTTTAAAAAGCATTCCAAGCAACATCCAAATATCCATATTTTCCAGTGCTCTCATGTTAAATGAGCATGGAGCTTGGTGGTTTGCTGTGTTTGTTTTGTTGTTTCTCGCACATCCTCCTAAGTGCAAATTCAGTCAGTAAGGTACCCCATAATTAATTATTTTTCAATAATCTTTTAAACTTGACAGTAGTGGTTATAGTTGCTTTCATTGTATGGTGCAAATTTAAGTTTGATCATGAATTAGTGGCTGGACATGTAGAGGGTGCAGCATGCGTGTAGTGTTCACGGGTATTTGTTTCTCTGTGTTTGTGTACATAGACACTGTATGTGACACTGAAACGATTAAGTCTATTGATCTTTTGAGCTTAGCGTGTGTATATATAGAGCTTGTTTTATTGGTTAAATCCAAACACAGAGACTTAGCAGATGTGGCACTGCTACAAGGCTATGGTGACTCTGTTTCACTGTATGTTATGTACATATCAGTTTGTATTGGTCCAGTCCATCCTGCTTGTGTGGGAGTGTCTCAGCCGGGCTCTGTCACTCTATGGCAATCAGCCTCGGTGCTGCAGGACCCCACCCTCCTGCAAAAGATTGCACTGGTGCTAACTCTCTGCTCTGCATGCCTAGAGTAAGGGCCCTGCTGTGGAGCTCAGATCAGGGCTCTCTATATCCACACCCTGCATTATGCTCTCCCGTGGCGCTTGTCATGTCACTGAGAGACACCTACTCTTGGCTGCTTGTGTCAGCAGCGGCCATGCGCACTATCGCTCACTGTGCTATTTATGGGAACCTGTGAGGTCGCCAGGAGGCTGACAGGGAGTGGGAGAGGGTTTTCTGAAACACTGCAGTCAGCCGAGACATAGTTGAAAAGAGACTTCTGGTTGCAGGGCTGACTTGGTTTGCATAAATTATTTCAGAGGTTCTGTTTGTTTAGCTAAGCTCCTAAAATATAGAGTATAATTAACCAAATAAATAAATACGTGCCCTAACGTCTAATGTTTATCCTCCCCTGATGCAGGTCACTGGAGTTATTCTTTGCCAGCAGTCAAAATAATAAACTTCTTTATGGCGAGCCACCCAGCTCCCCCAGGGCTAGCAGAAAGTTCTCCTCCCCTCCTCCTCTCGCTATTGCCAAGAACTCATCCCCCAACCGCCGTCGCAAGCTCTCTCTCAATATCCCCATCATCACTGGGGGCAAAGCTCTTGACCTGGCTGCCCTTAGCTGCTCCTCAAATGGCTATGCAAGCATGTATTCCTCCATGTCTCCATTCAGCAAGACCACCTTGGACATCAATAAACTGTATGTGTCCAGCCCGATCGCGAGCAAAATCTCTGATGAGGGAGAAGACAAGAAGGAAAAGGTGGACGACCCCTCGGCATGCAAACAAGGTGGGTGACTTGTAGCCATTCAGAGTACAATTTGAACTCTGCTTTGCTACAATAATGTCTTTAAAAGAGCTTAATACTTACTGCTGTTTGCTTGTTACAATACAGATCTCTCTGTACGAGAAGAAAGTGATAATGATCAAACCCAGAGCGATGACGGGGATCCAGAAGCTTCTCCTACCAAATCTCCAACTACACCAAAAAATATCAAATGCAAAAACTCCTCAGGTAGATTGTGTCTTAGTCTTGTACATGATTTAAAATGAAATGTCGAGCTTATAAGTCACTTTATATTGTTACACTGGGAAATACTTGTATTTAACCTAGCTACATTTCTAAATAATGAGATCAGGATGTGCACAAATAATACTTGTGTCAAAATACAAAACACACAAAATTCTGTTTCAACGAGAGCACATGTACCACACTCGCCTGCTGTTAAAAATCAGCAGCCAATCAGAAGAAAGTTGAATTAAAGTAAGCAGAGCTAAAGTGGCTTCTTTCAGAAAGAGGGCCAACACCAAGGCCCTTATTTATCCCATATAAAATAAGATTATTTTGAGTTTTGAAAAATGCAAAACTGTTCACATAGAGTCTTAAGAACTAAAGAACTAGAGCAAAATACATTTGATTACACAGACAGATTAAAAATCTGCAGAGTTACTCAGAGAAAGAAAATTCTGCCAAAAGTAATGACTTGTTGCTTCTTCTTTTTCTTTTAAGTAATCTAGATCCACAACAGTTTTTATCAGCTTATTCCTCAGCACAGGCTCCATGTCTTGACCAAATTTCATAAAATGTTGATTAACTGTTTTTGTGTAACCTTGCAGATAGACAGATGGCACTTGACAAAAAAAACCCCTTGCAGCTGACAATACTTGCCGTCAAGCATATTTTACCATCTGTAGGAGAATGATGAATTGTTTTACTCTTTAAATAACCCCGTTTAGCCATATGCTGTCATATTTCTATCTGAAAAAAAATATGCCACTGTGGAACATAAGTAACATGAAATATCAGTCGTTCGATGGTTATGAATATGTGGGGAAAGCCAACGCTTGGCTTCAGTAGGTGTTAGGGAAACTTGTGTCATAGCAACTACACTGAGAGCGTGTTTTCCCTACCGCCCCCAGTAATGAGGCTGTTTCACTGGAGCCAAGATTATCTTTGCCTTTCAAATCTTATGACAGAATTATACAATATAAGTTTTTAAAACGAAGCATTATCTGGAATATGTGAAATAACTGGAATAGTGAGGCAATGTGTGGGATTATTAGCAGCCTATGATCCGTGTTCCCGGGATTTATACATCGAGGAGTGCAGAGAATCTGTTGATTCCTCTGTTATGCTGATATTTAGTGGCTATATTTAGCTGCAACCATCTTGAATATCAAAGCCTCTTGTAAAGGAAAGTCTGGAGGGAAACTTTTGCATTGGCCTGCAGTGCTCCCTAGTGGAGGTTTGTGAAATGAAAAAACAGGCCATCCAGCTTTATGTGTATATTGAGTTATAATAATAAATATACATTTACGGCTTGTATTTTTTTTAACTGTCCTTGTGTGTAGAGTTTTCCCTGTTTTCCTACAACAACGGCATGGTGATGTCATCATGTCGAGAGCTGGACAACAACCGCAGTGCTCTATCTGCTGCCTCCGCCTTTGCTATTGCTACTGCTGGAGCCAATGAGGGTACCCCTACCAAGGAAAAATATAGACGGATGTCCCTTGCCAGTACAGGTATATTCACCAAGAAAGTGTTGGGCAATTCTCTAAACTTTATTCTCCTTCGGTGCCTCTCATTTAATGTATTTTTTTGCAGGTTTTCCAACAGATCAGAGAAATGGAGACAAAGAGTTTGTGATCAGACGAGCGGCAACCAACAGAGTCCTGAATGTGCTTCGGCACTGGGTGTCCAAACACTCTCCGGTAACGCATTTCATAGCAGAGATGTTAACACAGCATCTTGGCATATTTTCTCCTTAACAGAGGAAAGAAATTGTTTTGGAAAATAACTTAATAAAAATTTGAGAATATTATCCACACAGAATACAACTAATTCAAAACTAACCTCATGAGCAGTGATGATCAATGACAAAATCTACAGTTTTCTATCATCCGTGTGTGCTGTGTGTGCCTCTCTAGGACTTTGAGAGCAACAATGAGCTGAAAACGAAGGTTATTGCCTTTTTGGAGGAAGTGATGCATGACCCTGAGCTGTTGACCCAGGAGAGGAAAGCGGCAGCCAACATCATCAGGTACCGCTGAGTGCTGTTTGAGTGAAAGAGGGATTAAAAGGCATTTTACTGGGTCATTAAGCTGTACATCTTTCAGAGGTTGACCTTCTTTTTCATGTCATCAGGACTATAACTCAGGAAGATCACGGTGACAATCAGATCGCGATAGAAGACGTGACACAACTGGTAAGTGAAGTGAGTAGCTGCTGTTCGTGGCTCTATTTGAAATCAATCCTCTGCTCACTTGGCTGCTCCCATGATAATAGATGCTGAATATTTTTGATCAGTTATGAGACATAAATTCAGCAAACAATTAATGCATTATGTGATAGTTAGCAGATGGGATTCATTAGACTGGAATCTTGACGGTGCGTGAATTTGCACATATGTAAATGTTGCTCAAGAGTGACAAGCAGTGATTTCACAAATGCCACAAAGTATTTTTAGATACAGCTGCAGGAAGTGTAATTGAGTATATTTATTATAATACTATCAGCTAGACGGGGGGGGGGGTTCTGCCTGAAAAGATGACAAATTCAAAAATAAATATTGAAATACAATAAAACAGTTAAAGATTTCTTTTGTATATATTTTGGTGTCCTTGATCACAGAAACTTTTATGAAAATAAGACAGTCAATAGCACATTTCAGTCTAGTTAAAAGTCATTTTACCAGCACTTGACAAACTGAAGATGTAAAAGTAAAAAAAAAAGAAAAATTTAGAGGCGAAGGTGCATCAAAACCTACAGAAATACCTTGTTTGGTAGATTATTTATTGTCATGTTAAAAAAACTAAAGTCAAGTTAGCTAATTTAGATCATTTGGGATCTGTTTTATTGTTTTTTTGGACTGTTTGTGTCTTTCAGGTGGGAGGAGGGAAAGCTGAGACCTTCGAGAATCACTCAGCAATGGAAATTGCAGAGCAGCTCACTCTGTTGGACCACCTGGTGTTCAAGGTCATTCCATACGAGTGAGTGTCATCACACCACACAGCCAGGAAGCACGAACACACCAATACATGCTTCACTTCTTCTTTCTTGGTTTGCCTCACAGGGAATTCTTTGGCCAAGGCTGGATGAAGAATGACAAAAATGAGAAGACGCCGTATATCATGAGGACAACGAAGCACTTCAATGACGTACGCTCCAGTCAAAAAGAGCTCTTATCACATATTGAACCCTTCTATCCAAACGTAACATGAAGTCTAAACTACTTGTTTCTCGTTTTTTTTGTCAGATGAGCAACCTTATTGCCACGGAGATCCTCCGCTGTGATGATGTTGTAACCCGGGTAGCAGTCATCGAAAAATGGGTAGCTGTGGCCGATATCTGCCGTTGTCTACATAACTACAACGCCGTTCTCGAGATCACCTCATCACTGAACCGCAGCTCTGTTTTCCGTCTCAAGAAAACTTGGCTCAAAGTTTCCAAGCAGGTGCGTGTCTCTATATGCATTGCTGCTAGTCCCTGAAGTGCATGGTATTGTCACTGAACGTGTTCATTATCACCATTTTTTTCTAGACTAAAGCACTGATTGACAAACTGCAGAAGCTGGTCTCATCAGAGGGGAGGTTCAAAAACCTCAGAGAGGCTTTGAAGAAGTGAGTTCAAGGACATAGTTTCAGACTGGATCAACAAAGCAAACAAGCAGCACAAGTGGATGATAAGTGGTTTTTATTCTCTTTTTTTTTATTCTAGTTGCGATCCTCCCTGTGTGCCCTATCTGGGGATGTATCTCACTGATCTGGCTTTCATTGAGGAGGGAACGCCGAACTACACCGAGGACAACTTGGTCAACTTCTCAAAGATGAGGATGGTGAGATGTTAGGCGATTCCTGATATGAAAGACTTGCGCTAAGTTTGTGTCACTGACATCCTTGCTTCCCTTTTTTCCAGATTTCTCACATCATCAGAGAAATCAGACAGTTTCAACAAACAGCATATAAGATTGACTTGCAACCAAAGGTAAATTAATTAATCGCAAAGACCACAGAGCAGTAGTTCCCAACCTCTCTGACAACTGACTACTTGAAGAAGCTATTTCTAATATACGAGCTGCAATCAAAAATTTCAGAGACTGGGCCTGTAGAAAGTAACAGTGGTACCTGAATTAAACCTGGGCAAAGGAAGCACTTGGCAACAGTGGAAACAAAAAACTCCCTTTTAACAGGAAGAAACTTCCAGCAGAACCAGGATCAGGGAGGGGCAGCCATCTGCTGTGATCAGTTGGGGTGAGAGGAGGGAGATAGAGATTAAATGCAGAGTGATGTATATACACACAGAGTGAAAGTAGTGTATTTTTAAGAACATTAAAAATACTGACAGAAAACTTCTTAAAGTGCACAAAGCATAAATGTAGAAAAATTGCTCTTGGTCTCTCCTGACCTAATGTGTCGTTTTTGGGAATGAACTGAACTTGTTTCAGAATAAGAATCAGAATACTTTATTAATCTCTGAGGAAATTATGTGGTCACAGTTGCTCCAAGACAGTAAGAACAGGAAATAACTAACTTAAATTTGATAATACAAACTTACAAATTATAACAGAATAAGTCTAGCTCTAAATATAAATATCTCAGTATATTACACAAATTAAATATATAGTTGACATTGAGGTGCCCTTTTTATCGTATTGACTTTGTAATTTTCTTTGTAGATGATGTGATATTAAGCGTGTGGAGAATGGAGGAATTGTACAGCGAGTTAGCCACAAGCAGGAATGAATTCCTGTGTTCTAAAATTGACATTTGGTCACAGCACGGATTTGAGTTTAATGATGAAGTCATAAATAAAAGTTGGATAAAGTGGGACAAAAAATAGCAGGAAGCAGTTTATCGCCATGCAAGGAGACACCATTGAATAGAGGTTAAAAAAAAATTAAATAAGGTGCATTTTTTTGCTTTCATATAGGCACTCTCTGAGCTTTTTGATTGCATCTTGTAAATGCAAAGGCTAAGTTCCTCTATATCTTTGCAAAGTATTTTTTAGAAAGAAACAGGTAAAGTCCTCCAATAACAGCAAAAACGTGGGATGTTAGTTTTTAATTTTCAAGGTGGAAATGCTTCAAAAAGATAAGTTATGAATGCTTGGGACCCTTTTAGATATATTGCATAGCACTGTTTTGCCCAAATAATGATTAATGTTTTGTGTTCTTGTTTGTATTATATTATTCAAATAAATCAAAATCAGGCCAAAGTAACTCATTAGTTCACATAATCAAAATTTACAGTATAAACATAATGATACTGAGGGTTGCAACTAGTAACTTGCTTCTGTTTAGTATTGTTTAAACTGTGAAAATAGTAAATATAATCAAATAAAAAAAGTCCTTAAATTTGCTTTCCCCCCCCCATATTCTAGGTAGCCCAGTATCTGCTGGACAAAAGCTTTGTTCTGGATGAAGAAAGCATGTATGAAGCCTCACTCAGAATTGAGCCTAAAGTGCCCAACTGATGGGGAAGGTGGCCCTCCATAGTATTTTCTTTGTTAATATTACACATCAGTTAACATGCACATCAACATTTGTATAGCTGTACATGCTTAAGATCTTGCTCCTCTGTACAGTAGATGTTTAAAGTTGTTTGACAACATAAAACATTTTAGTGTATATTTTTCCGTGTATGATTTTTGTTGTTGCCATTTCCACAATGACACCTGCTTGAAGGATTTTTTTTTAATTTCTATGAGTATTTCAAGAACAATAATAGAGGTCACTTTAGCTGCATGCAACCGTGTCTTCTACTGTGACCAATGACATTATTTTGCATCATGCCATACTGTATCAAATTTGCACTTCGAGCACTCGTGTTGCTGGCTGTTGTTCTCTTGGCTTGAATTTTATTGATGACTGAAGTTCTCTGCAACCAATGTAGCATTGTAAAAAAAAACTAAAACAAAAAAAATACTCCATAAAATCAGGTAAAAGAGCACAGAGAATATAATTAAAGGTAGACAACAGTGATCAGTGCAACTGACAGCAAGGTATCCAAAGCATATGTGTCTCTGTGCTTCCCGAACCAAAACAAGAAGGATTTGTTTCTTCATTTCTGCTCACTATTCTAAAGACAGGGGTTCCCAACTGTGCTTACCACACTGAATGTTTTCCTACAGTGTAACTGTGGAGCAGTCCAGTATGTCCAACCAGATATGAAAGTGAATACAAGGTAAAGGTTCTTGTTGAAGTTATTGGCTGAATGAGAAAAATGAATACAGTCCACAGGAAGGTCAACTCTGTGAGCTAAATGCTAAAATTTGCATGCTATATTTGCGAAGTTAACTGAACAACAAGCTCACCACTGTAGCTTAACTTGTTAGCATGCTCACATTTTCTAATTAGCACTAAACGTATATTGAAAGCTTACAGAAATGTTATTGGTTTTGCAAAAATCAGTCAAGTATTCACCAAAAATTGTAAATATTGTTCTAAAAGTTGGAAAGTTAATGGACCAGTTTATCCTCTGTTGTTGTTGAGACATTTTATTAACATCCACTGATGTAAATCACTAATGTAAGCTTTACCCTGTCGACATCATTGAAATCAGAAGCAAATGTGCTGAGATGTGCCAAAATATTTCAGGCTGAGCTGCGAAAAATCGCACTCTTGTTGCTAGAACCATCAGCTCAGTCTACATATTTATACTGATACATATAGCTGATACATATAGACCAAATGTGACAAATGGGACATGATGTGCAGACACAATCTGTACACACTTAATTACCTGTAGAGTTTTTTTCTTCTTCTTCTTTCTGTCAAGTAGTAAATGTTCTAAAGCTGGTAATGATAAACAATCCATAGGTTGGGAACCTCTTCTTTAAGTTAAGTTTAGCTATAGGATAATACAGTTTCTCAGTTGGCACACGAGGTGCCTAAAGTCTGCTGAGTTCACTTATAAGCTGTGTAACAACATAAGAGTGTTAAAGAAGTGAGGTTTGTGAGGTTTAAGGTGACGGATTTGTCACCTGCATTTTTGTTACACTTGAAGTGCACCAGTACAGTTCAACGAGTTTCCCCCTTTATGCTTGAACTTTTTGGTCTTGACTTGTTAAATTGAAACTCATGGAAAAAAAAAAAAAATCACACGCAGTGGTTAAGTGTTGTACCTTCAGGTTCGGGTTCTACTTCTGTAGAGTAAAAGTTTGTTGCTCTTCTGTAATCAAAAGACAATCTGTCCTTTTTGCTGTTCCAGTGATTGTGGAACATGACTGTATATCACTCTGTTATATGCATTGCTGTTAAAAACTATGATAAAATGTATGTGAATGACCTCTGCCTGCAGCATTCAAACACTATTTTTGTAGTAGTATAAGAGAGAGTGACCTGCTCTTTATATGAACATGGGAAAGTATTTTGTACTTTGTTGTTAATTCACTTCACTGAGATGCGCTGTACATTTTGTACATGCAACCTGGCATATTTCTCAATGTGGAACAGTGTAATCCTCTCAAAAACAACTTATATCACAAGCTTAACACAAAACGCTACAACAGTGTGGTCTTGAAACCATAACTTAGAGGTAGGAGAGCAATTCAAAGTGTTTTGCATTTATACTGTAATCCTGTCTATAACCATTTCTGTTAGCAGGAATATAGTAACGTAGTGCTTATTCTGTGAATATTTGTATGTATTTTTACTATGTATGTACAGTACACTTTTGAAGCTAATGTGGTAGGCATGCAACACCTTCACAGACAGAATAATACTATATACTTATACTGTATACACTTATAAATGCACATACTCTTATAAGGTATATAAACAAATAAACATTTTGCTGTAAGCAATACCCAATGGTATGAAAATTATCTTTCAACCCTCATGTTTCCACAGCTTAAGAAATATTCCCAGTTTTGTAAGGAAAAAAAAGATTAAAAGAAGATGAAGAACATAACAACAAATAAACAAAAATATGTTTCCCAGTTACCTCTTGATAATAAATTCATTTTATCTCAGGGGCATTTTGTCTCAAGTGTTTTTGTAGATCTTGTATCAGTTGACATGCTCATCTAATATGATGAAATAAAATACAGTCTGAAAGTTCTTAGCTTTATAAGCAGCTCTCTGTCCTAGGAAGCAACTGTGCTCAGCGGCCTACCGTGATCCGGCAAAATCCGGAATTAATATGAAAAAAAATATTTATGATCATAATTAGAATTTTCACAAATGCACAAACTAAACATGACATAAATTGTTTTCTGATTCAATAAATATTAAAATCCAAGTTGCAATCACATCATAACTTTCATGAAACCTGGGACCAGCTTAATACCTGGTCTACTTAGATTTTATTGATTTCCTTATTTCATTTACTAACATCACAAAAGACTTGGTAATAACGCAGGTCTGACTCTAGCAGTGAACTTGATGGCATATGTTTATCTTGTTTATTTATTTAAAAATGATTGCTTCAAGTCATACAAACCATATTATTTCACCAAAATATGCCCTTGTAGCGACATTCTTAAATGTAGACACATTAAAAAATATTCAAACACAGATTAAAAAGGAGGACGCTATTAAACATGTTTTATAGCATGCTCATGCTATAAACTGGGGCTAAAATATTACTAACAGATTATATACGTTTATTTTCCTGCTGCTTTATACATTTAGTACATAATTTCCATTTCTTTAATGCCACAATGTCACTTTAGCCACAGTTGAGACGCCGCTTATTTTATGTTTATTTTAACCATTTTGTACGAAGGCAGTTGTTGTGCATTGTGATGATTATTTATTGCAGTGCTCTCCATTTTTTAATAACTATAGCTTAAAGCAAAACGCAGTCCGTGAACCATCAAACATTTACCCGTGGATCGCAGAACTATAGCCACATAGTTGTAACAGCAGCTGTTCACCTCGTGACTCGCCTCATCTGTTTCACTTCACTTTCACACTCCTGCTGCAAATACTGGCACTTGGAACAGTCGACACAATGTTCGTTTTTCTTGTGCTCTTTGCGGCCTCTGTAACGTCAGCTTTTCGCCTGTCTGATCAAGGTAAGTCGCTTCTTTTGTTTGGTAAAGTCCGCTTTACATTCTTATTCCTTTAGTGCTTTTTTGCTTTGACATTTGCGCTACACCAGCTTTCGCTTTCATATTTACGGCCACGGCGTCTGTTCTATTGTTTCATGTTCTTTATCGGACACTTTTTAACATTTTTTTTTTAACATGGATTATTTACAGACGAGTTTCACTTCAAGTCATGGATGGCACAGGTAGGTTATAGCGCCGTGACATAAGCAAAAGATTGCGCTCAGTATGTTGTTATGAGGAAGTTGTCTGGTGAGAAAATCATAGTAACAACGTGGCTCAAGTGGGTACTGCATCAAACTTAAAAATAAATGTCTAAATCAACACCCTTCCTCCATGTACAGTACAACAAAGGGTACAACTTGAAGGAGTACTACCAAAGACTGCAGATATTCACAGAGAACAAGAAGAGGATTGACAAACACAATGAAGGAAACCACTCGTTCACAAGTAAGACCTCTTTGTGTTTGCATTAACGTTTTGTTTCACGTGGCTCATCCTAAAGTGCTTTCACCTGCATTTCCTCTCTTCCTGCAGTGGCACTGAACCAGTTTTCAGACATGACATTCAGTGAATTTCGAAAGTCCTTCCTCATGTCTGAGCCTCAGGTAATGATGCTCATACAAGAAGCATTTTGCAATGATGATTAAGCTGTTGTTGGGGTTTTTTTGACAAGTTGATTTTTGCAGAACTGCTCTGCCACCAAAGGGAACTACTTCAGCAGCAATGGGCCGCTACCAGACTCCATCGACTGGAGAAAGAAAGGGAATTATGTGACCCCAGTGAAGAATCAGGTGAGTCTGAACCTCAGACATCCACATGCATGGTTGCTCAGTCAGACAGTAGATTAAAAAAAAACATTATAGTAATAGTAAAAGGAAAAAGGAAAGCCTTTAAGGGGATGCAGTTTCCCCACAATGCAGTGAAAAATGTTACTGTTGCATGTCGATAACAGGTTAACTAAACTTACTTGCTGAGTGGCATTGCAAAAACTGTTTGCCCTTAAATAGTTTATCCAGTGTTCCTCCAAACAAAACATGTCAACAGGTCTGCTGTAAGAAAAAGGCCCAGTGTTAAGTTGAGTTTTTTTAGTATTTCTTTCAGTGCATAAAATCTTTCCTAAAATCTTTGTGTGTGTGTGTGTGTGTGTGTGTGTGTTTACGGCAAAGGGAGGCTGTGGTAGTTGCTGGACGTTTTCCACCACTGGCTGTTTGGAGTCTGTAACTGCCATCAACAAGGGGAAGCTTGTACCGCTGGTGACTCGTTTTTTATTAGCTGATTACGTATCAAAAATTGCACTTCATGACAAAGCATAATGACTAACTTTACTGCCTATTGCATTAACTAGTCAGAACAACAGCTGGTAGACTGCGCTCAAGATTTCAACAACCATGGATGCAATGGGCGAGTCAAACATTTCCTACCTTCCCCTTTAAAAGAAAATTACGTGTAATTGCTCACTCGTTTAATAACATATTAATTTGTCTTTCAGTGGTCTTCCCAGTCAAGCATTTGAATACATCATGTACAACAAGGGACTGATGACCGAGCAGGACTATCCATACACGGCTTTTGTAACTATCAACTAAAAAAAAGAAACATTAAACAAAAGAGACTTTTCAGTTACAAACAGTTGTGTTTAATGGCTTAATTTATTTTAACTGTGTCTTTTTGTCATTTTAGGAGGGTAAGTGTGTGTACAAACCAGAAAGGGCAGCTGCTTTTGTGAATAGTGTGGTGAACATAACAGCAGTGAGTATCCATCAGGGATTTTCATCAAGGAAAAGTCTTTAGTGAAGCGAGTGAATGATGACGTTTTTCTGCCGTCTGTCAGTACAATGAGATGGAGTTGGTGGACGCTGTCGGGACACACAATCCTGTCAGCTTTGCTTTTGAGGTGACCTCTGACTTTATGAGTTACCACCAGGGTGTGTACACCAGGTAAGAAGATGTCATAATTTCAATTTTGTCTTTTTTTCACATTTATTAAAACATACTAAGTGTTTATATGATCACTATATTTGCTATAACCAAATGTAAGCAGATTCCTGCATGTTTGCTCCCATCATTTTTCCCCTGCAGTGTCCATGAAATGAATGGGGCAGACCTTTACTTGAACCTACTGATCAAGTCTATTATTCTTTTGATGCTCACATAAACACACATGGTCAAAACCTGTTTTTCATTTGGACAGCAAGTTTACCACAACCACTGCTGCTAAAATAAGAACTGAGAAAAGAGGGTTTAGAGTATTTCATTCAGTTTAAAATGTCAGTAAAGCTGTTACTTTCAGACATTTGAGAGGTTTAGTTCCTCTTTCTGAATAAAAGATATAGAGTCAGAAGAAACATGTTCTGCTTTCAGCACTGAATGCCACAACACCACTGACAAAGTGAACCATGCAGTTCTGGCTGTCGGCTATGGACAAGAAAATGGTACTCCTCACTGGATAGTAAAGAACTCATGGGGATCGAGTTGGGGCATGAACGGGTAATTTTTCTAATCAGTCACATGTAGAAAAATTTCCCTAAATATTATGAACCAAAGAAACAGAGTAACAGTTTTGTCCTCTCACAGGTATTTCCTCATTGAACGTGGGAAGAACATGTGTGGACTTGCTGCCTGCGCATCATTCCCAGTGGTGTGATTATTACATGTTTGCACATTACAAAAGGGCCGACGATGAAGCCAGTTCCTTTTTATATTGTTTGTATAGAGTTTGTTTTAAAATCAGCTGCCTGTGCATCTACAGATGTGTTGTTTTTCCAAAAAAGGGAAGAAGTCTTAACCCCCATTCAAGCACTATGACAGAAAGATCCAGGTCACTACACTATGAAATAAATGTAACTGAAATTATCACTTCATTGAAAATCATTCAAACTGTTCTGATAAAATTTGCAAATAAACTCTATTAAATATGTCGAGTTGTTATTCACAATGCACTGCAGTAAAAAGTCACAGAAAACAAAGAGACACAAATGTTACACCCCTCTGTGACAATTTTATTGTAAATATTTAAAAAAAAATCGGAGATTCTATCCATTGGTTTAATTAGACCATTGTGACAGGAATGTTGCAGGGTATGAAGGGCATTATCAGCAGTGTTGGGTAAGTTACTTTAAAATAGTAACTTAGTTACATTACTAGTTACTTCTCTCAAAAGTAACTCAGTTACTTCAAGTTACTCGTTACTTTCAAAGTAACTAGTTACTAGGGAAAGTAACTTCGGTTTTACTCAGAATTCTCTTGTTAATGTGTTTCTTCCATAACTTTGCCAGTCTTCTAGCTTGCTTACTTGCCACAAGTGCACTGTGCCACCTACCAATAGAAAGGAAAAGATAATGTGCATATTCCCACGAGAGAAATTCCACGCCTGGACCGTCATTGACTGCTGCCATGATTCTAGCCTACGTCACAGAGTCATGTGCGCCTTTTACATCCAACACAAAAACTGCAGTCGTGGTGCTTTCGATTGTACTCAGAACTCAGAAATTCTGCCTTCTGAATAGGAAGATGTAGGTAACACCAGACTGCAGATGAGCTGCATACAGGGCTGGACTGGGACAGAAAATTGGCCCGGAGAATTTGACTAGAGACCGGCCCACCATTATAGGAAAAATCATAAAGCCTTTGAATGAAAATAAACACTGTTGTGACAGTGATGTACACTGTTTCGATGGTATATATGCATCAATCTATCAATCGTTTGTTGAAAGATTCAGATAATTATTTTTTAAAAGCTAGACATTTTAAATGAGAATAAGAAAGTATTTCCTTGTGCCCCCCTTTCCCTGTTAATGCCCTACCTGCCCCCTGGCAACACTTTGCTAGACCCGCCCCTGCACAGTTACCAGCTGTCAGCTACCTAAAAAAGGATCCTGGTGTTATTTGTCTCTCAGAAACAGTTCATAACTTCCCTTCAACTCATTCATGTCACCTAAAAGGTAAACCTGTTTCTCCATCACCTGTTCAGCTCTGATGATCCAGTAAGGACATCTCCTGGTTTCATCTTCATGTTTCCCTCTCACCACATATCCAAACCGTATCATGACCAGCAGGTTTACAGCTGTGGCTCCAGCAAACATCAGCTGATACTAGAAATTAATATTAAATAAATTCTAACAACAGCTGATCAAGCTTAAAAGTGCTGCTGTTGTTTAGCGCGACATCGGCTGGTTTCCTCTTTCGGCACAAAGTGGGCGATAAACAAACAAGAGAGACGATCAGCTGATCATTGATCAGTTTTCATGATTGAAGTAGAAACGGGAGAGGGAGGGGGGAGAATGAGAGAAGAAGAGGCAGCTGTGCAGCAAAGACAGAATAACTCCAGCTTTGTGCCTTTTTCATTGTAGCTGAATTACGGGACAAACTGTTCCTTTTCACCTCAATAAGAAACGCGTAATATTTTCTCTGAATACCAGACAGGACGGTTGGCAACTCTAATAACTTATGAACAAAATAAAGTTCAACATCATTAACTTCATAGCACCACCCAGCTGTATAGAAACTCCGTCATGCTAGCTAGCACGCAGTACGGAAAAAGTCAGAATAACGAAAATAAACTCCACCTAAACTTGGTTCATATCTGACCCAGATAGACTGCAGGTCATAACTTCTTACCTGAAGTTCAGTTCACACTTGGACCGGCGGCCGCCTCGGGTCTCTTTTCCTTCTGCGTCCCTTTTCCTTCATCCACCTGCTGGCCTCCACCACTTGCTAATGTTACTGAATCTGTGGAAGCTCCGCGATAGCCACCACACGAAGTAACGAGTAACGACCCTATCTAAATCCCAGTAACGACTAACGCGTTCCTGATTTTGGCATAATAACTAGTTACCGTGCTCGTTACCACAATAATAACGTAGTTACTGTAACGCGTTACTTAATAACGCGTTAGTCCCAACACTGATTATCAGTGCTGCAAACAACGTTTACCCGGTAGCTTGATTTTGTTGGGTTAGGGTTTCTGATTTTTTTTTGTTTTTTTAATGCAACTGGGCAGCAGAGGTCGCTATTAGGTAGGTCTTCGGTCTACTATAGCCAGTGGTGGGATGATAATTTGTATTCATAAAATCATTGCGTTTTATGTAACACGATCGTAGACGGTATTAGATCAGCTCAAAGTTACATTTTAGGCTGCTTTTGCATTATAAACAAGTATAAAATGTGCGTGTGAAACCGGCCCAATGTGTTTCGTGCACGCGGAAGACTACATTCCCCATGATACTCACGCCAAATCAGCCTCGGCCAATAAGAAGTCCGTTTGTTGAATGGGCGCAAAAATCTGTTGTCTGGGTTTACAGGTACACATTGAGAGAGTTAATCTCCGGTCAAAACAAAGGGAAAAATATTTAACTGTAATGAACGTTACTGAGCTTTACTCCAACGAGGGGTACGAGTGAAGAGCGACTCTCCGGGAGACAGGTCGCACGTCGTGTCTAGCGTAATGCTAAACAAACTGCTCGCTGCTACTTCATGAATTGAGCTCTTATTGCTAGCCAGCTAACACGTTAGTGCTGCCTCTTAAAAACAATGTCCAGTCTACCACAAAATAACTTGAAGGAACAGCTAGCGAGGCACAGCAATGCTGCTCAAAGCAAGCAGTCTGTTGCTAAACCTAAACCGGGGTAAGTATGGCCAAAAAACTGCTAGCTAACTGTAAGCTTTGCTAACAGCAAAAGGATGGATACGTTTTGTTATTTACTGTACACTCTGTTTAGGGTGACAGTGCTGGGCATGCGATATGGTTTCGAATTGCGACACTTTCACCTCAAAGTCTGTAAGACTGTCTGTTAGACTAGCTGTCTTAACAGTCATATTGTTTTTATAATTCAGCTCCTTTTGTGTGTAATTTTCAGGGCTTTTTCTTTCAAAAAGAAGTCCTCATCAGGTACGACCAAGGTGGAAGTCCCTACCAAGGTAATCAGCTCAAATGTTTTGGCAAACAGGAATGTCAATGTCCACAAGAGCAGTTTGGTGACTCCATCTCCTTTGACATTTTCAAACAAGCTTGAGAGACCTCAAAAATCCAAAATCAACAACTACTCTGTAAGTTCAAAATGCAAGTCGGATACCATCAGCCCAGCAGATATTGCCTCTCCTGCATCCCAAACACCTTCAGTGGTCTCTGATATTAAGTCGGCACCAGCTCCAGCTAAATCTGACAGCCTATCTTGTAGCAGTAATTCATTCAATTTCACAGCTCTGGATGTGTCACGTAGTTTTCCTGTGGACAACTGGGATGATTTAGATGACTTTGAAACACCAGCCAAGGGAAAAAACAACTCATTCAGTTCAGAAGTATCAGAGAAAAGTGGCAAACTAAACTATGATTCCTTATTTAAAACATCCAAATTAACTAGCAAGAGTGGTAAGCAAACCTGCATGGAAACAGATGAGCCAGAGGAAAATGTCAACACCGCTGCAGTTTCACCAGGACCCAGTTTAAACCAGGAACCAGCAGACTGGTCAGATGAGGAGGAACTTGCCATTAAGATGAACAGAAAACATCCTGCACATCTAAAGCATATCTTGAGTGACAGTGAAGAAGATAATAATGCTGAGCTGGAACCTTTTACAGGAAGCACAGGTAACTGGGTGTTTATTTTAGGTATACACTGGTCAACAGATTACATTTAAAAACAAAAAAACGCTATGTGCTACCATGTGTTACTCTATAGGTAACAAGAAAATATGGATTGACCCAAAGACAATAGAGATAGATGACAACTCTGAGCCTGAAGATGACCTTGATTGCATTCCACCTTCACCCATCCCTGATGAGATCATTTACGCAGGCTCAGCACTGGAGACAAGGTCAGAATTTAGACTTGTCTGCATATTTTACCAATCATACTTGTGTTTGTAGCAGCCAAAATGCTCGAATGTTCTCTTTCATCCTGTAAAAAGTTGTTACTGCCAGCAATCGCTTCTCTGTAGTGATAATAGTTAGATTGATGGGGAAAGTTTTAAATATAGACAGTATATAAGACAGCCTTGGCTTCAGAGATGGTGCCAGTGAGCAAAAGGCGTAAACTTGAATTTCTTTAATGGCCAGCAAGTTTGGTTCCTCTGAACTTCCTATCTGTGGGGGAAAAGATCTGTGGGTTTCTCATCTTTGACCTTAATAAATACTTAGCTGATGAACTTAATCACTCTTTCAGGTCATATTTATTATAACAAGAAAGTCATTTTAAAAATTACGGTTGTTCTAAGAGTTAGAAACGTATCACATGACTTTCTTTATTTTCAAACAGAGCTGAATCAGCTGATGCTCAAATTGGAGACAATGCTGTGAAATCAAAGAGCCCCGTCGCACTGCATGAACCATCCGAGCTCTGCTTAAAAGACAAAACAAGTGAGTGTTGTACCTTTAAAAAAAAAAAAAAAAAAAAAATCCTATACTTCATTTTATTCAAAAGTATGTTTTGTTGTTTTTTTTCTTCCATGTATTGAATTCTTTTCAGATGAAAAACTTTTTGCTATCATGGAGTCCATTTGTGCTCTGGTTGACTCCATCCCTGAACATGAATTAATTGCTTTGTCCTGTGGAGATGAACTTTTACTGAAGAGGGCCCAGAGGTGTGTTAGCTTTGTGTGTAGTTTTGGTATTATTCATGGTGTTTTAATTAAATGTCTTTATGACCATAATCACCTGCTTTTATCCTGCAGGAAGAGAATTCTTGCAACTGGCGGTGACTGTTTGTTTAGGATGCAGCAGCCAGACAGCACAGTGATTTCTGAACCCAGCTTCAAAGAAACATCTTTTTCTAGCAACGGTGTTTCATCCAACTGCTCTGTGCCTGTGGACTCCAAGAAGCCTCCTCAGCATAGAAGATCTTCAGTCATCTCTGTGGACTATGACTCTGATCACTCTGACAGTGTTATTGATATAAAGCCCTTGGATAATAAGGACAGCAGGGCAATAGGTGTTGAAACTGACAGTATCTGTGACTCTCCATCAGCACACAGGTTCACAAAGCCATCTTTTAATATATCTGAGAAATCAAGCATTGATCTTGATGGCTCAGACCTCTTCTTCTCACCCAAGGACTCAGAGAGTGGTGCGCAGAAGAAATCGAACAACACCCCAACGTTTGTAGCTGCTGAAGATGAAGAAATGGATGACTTCTATAATGACGACTTTGATATAGATGACTTTAATGACTCTGATATCCCAGATTACTTTGACGAACCACAAACTTCATCAGCTGTGACTACAGCAGTGAAAGAGGGGGGGCCGAGCAAGTCCTCATGGGAAAAGAAACCAACAACACCTACTTCTGCTCCAAAGCCGTCAACAATTTGTTCTCCAGGCAAGTCATTTTGTACTCACTGAATCTGTTTTTGAGGCATCTGAGAACAGCCTATTGTGTCCCTCTGGTCCACAAATCTCATACAGTTCTAGATTGTTACACATTCCATGTGTACTGATTTCATTCTCCTGAAATGCAAAACTCCATATGAATTATATATTTAACAGAAAACGTATGTTTTTAAAGGTGGTCTGTCATACCTGATAAACACAGGATTTGATTTTTAAGGAACTTGTCTTTTTTGTGTCTCTATTTGCAGAACCCACCTTCAAAAACCCAGCTCATGATCGCTTCAGAGGCTTTAACTTCCCTCATTCACAAGAGATGATGAAGATCTTTCACAAGCGTTTTGGACTTCATCAGTTCAGGTTTAATCAACTAGAAGCGATTAATGCTGCACTGCTGGGTGAAGATGCGTTTGTTTTAATGCCCACAGGTTTGTAAAAGCATGCTTACAGTAGCAGTGCAGCGTTTGCTGTGAAGATGTCCAGGTATCTTAAACTGTTGTATTTTTTAGGTGGAGGGAAAAGTTTGTGCTATCAGCTGCCTGCGTGTGTCTCGCTGGGGGTCACTGTGGTGGTTTCTCCACTCAAATCACTCATCGTAGACCAAGTTCAGAAACTCACCACTCTGGATGTAAGTATGCTTGTTTCCACTCGTATATTTGATCAGAGAAAAGTGTGAAGTGCTTATGCGTGTACTTGGAAAATGTATTTAATAAGTTAATTTAATAGGTTTAAAAAGTATTTTCATTTTAACAGTTTTTCAAAACTATGGGTCAGTTCATATCTTAACTTTTGGCAGTCAGATTTGGTTCATTTCACCAGTTGGCCCCTGTCTGCCACTTGATTACTTGATAATGATTGGATTATAACATGCATCTCAATATAAGGCCCAGGGGCCAGAACTTGTCAGGCAAAGACTCCAGTTTGGCCCAAAGGAAGGTCTTGGAAAGTGTGAAGGAGGGCATCATTTTTGCACTGTTAACTGTGTTTTTTGGTTTTTGTTTTTTAAATAAGTTTTGTTTTTCCTGTTGATAAACACCTCCCCTATGGCCATTCAATTAGAAAAAAGTAATTGGGTAACGTATAAACAATTAAATAACAACAGAAAAAATCCTGTCTACAATTGAAACAAATGTTTTTTTCAAAATAAGTAATTATTTTGAAAAAACAGACATCCCGGTGCATACGTTTTCTGCTTTATGGTTAAATCACAGCCTGAGAAATGAAGTGCCACAGCCTTTTCTAAAATTTTACACATTTATTTCTCACAAGTTAAGTCCAAAGAGTTGAGCTGACAAATGTCTTTAATTTACTACAGCAGCATTTCTTTGTCATGTAGAGACTGCATTTGATTTGCTTATATTAAGATATCGGAGGGATTAACTGTGTAGTTAAACTTCCTTAGACTGACCAAAAGTTTTGCTTGTCCAGCCCACTTGCATTAATGTTTTCACTAACAGCTCCTCACTACATGGGAAATGGAACTGCGAGTCAATATTGTGAATAGTAATTTCAGTCTTGGTTTAGGAAGTTTTTTATACTTCTGCTGTTTTGTTTTTTTTGTTTTTTTTGTGTTGTTGTTGTGGTTTGTTTTGTGTTTTTGGTTTTTAATTTTTGTTTTTATTGTATTGCTTTACATTTCAGATTCCAGCAACAAGTCTATCTGGTGATAAAAGTGATAGTGAAGCATCGAGGATTTATATGCAGCTTTCAAGGAAAGATCCCATTATTAAACTGCTCTATGCCACACCTGAAAAGGTGAGCTTTTTGTGACTTGTAAACTAATTTTGAAAGATTTAATTGCATAATTAAACATGTCTGTAACTATAAATTCTGTAATGCTTAAAACTGACTTATTCCTCACTCCCCCCCCAAAAGGTGAGTGCGAGTAACAGGTTAATCTCCGCACTGCAGAACTTGTACGAGCGAGGCCTTCTGGCTCGGTTTGTCATAGATGAAGCCCATTGTGTCAGTCAGGTATGCTCCTTTGCTTTCATGCACACCCAATCCTGCTGTATGCTTTTATTTTTAGCAGCAGCCATTTTGAATCATTCCATCATTTTAAATCTTTCAGTGGGGCCACGATTTCCGCCCAGACTACAAGAAGCTGCATGAACTGCGTCAGAAGTTCCCTAATGTGGCAATGATGGCTCTGACAGCCACAGCTACTCCCCGAGTGCAGAAAGACATCCTCAACCAGCTGAACATGAGTCGACCCCAAGTGTATGTCTTCACTTTCAGCCTCTGGCTTAGATTTAAAACGTGTGTGTGTGTGTGTGCGTGCGTGCGTGCGTGTGTGTTTTTCTTCTTCTTGCTGGATCAAAAAGCAAAACAGTAACTGAACATTTTTCTTCTAATGTGTTTTCAGGTTTACGATGAGCTTCAACAGAACAAACCTGAAGTACTCAGTGCTGCCCAAGAAACCCAAAAAGGTGGATGAGGACTGCACCAGCTGGATCAAGAAGCACTACCCACGTAAATAATTCAGTACTTTCTCTGATCCCGGTGCATGCTATTTTCAGAACACTGTCATAACTGCTGTGTTAAATTTTTAACTGTATATGAACACTTTAAGCCCTCACATGTCTGGAACAGTAGGTGGGAAATCAAAACAGTTTGCAGACAACAAGCCAAGTGGATTACTGTGTAGAATTTTATTATATCAAGTTGTTGGATGTTATTTTGGATAGAAATGAAATCCCTAAGTTCTTTTAAATCTGTGTTTTGTCGGGGGTTATATGCATCTGTCTGTTGTTCTGATGCAGGTGACTCTGGCATCGTGTACTGCCTGTCTCGTAATGACTGTGATGCCATGGCCGAGAGTCTTCAGAGAGCAGGGTTATCAGCCCTGTCGTATCACGCAGGACTCAGTGACAGTGACCGAGAGTATGTGCAGACCAAATGGATCAATCAGGATGGTTGCCAGGTCAGCTCAAAACTCAAATTATAGATATTATGAACATAACCAGCAGTCTGGGTACCGGCCACAAAGACGAGATCACTAGATGGTTGCGTAATTTAAATCATGGTTTCGAGTCATGCTTGAAATCCTCTTTTTTCATTTGCTGCCAACAGGTCATCTGTGCCACCATAGCCTTTGGCATGGGCATTGACAAGCCTGATGTGCGCTATGTGATCCACGCTAGTCTGCCTAAATCAATGGAAGGATACTACCAGGAGTCGGGGAGAGCTGGCAGGGATGGAGAGATCTCTCACTGCATTCTCTTTTACTCCTACACCGACGTCCAGCGCATCAAGAGGATTATCAGCAGTAAGTGATAGAAAATCAAACCGTCCAGGCCAGTTCAGCTCCTAACATGTTTACACAGTGTCTTTTTGGCTTCTTGCATTATCGCAGTGGACAGAGAAGGTGACAGACACACCAAGGCAACTCACTACAACAACCTACACAGCATGGTGCACTTCTGTGAGAACGTGATGGAGTGCAGAAGAATTCAGCTGCTTGCTTACTTCGGAGAGCTGAAGTTCAACAGAAACTTTTGTAAGGACCATCCAGACGTCAGCTGCGACAACTGTACCAAACCCAACGTAGGAATCATTTCTTCTATGTTGATGATGTATGTAACCTACCGCCAGCTGTTTGTAATTGGCCATCAATGTTCCTAAAAACAGCAATACAAGATGCGAAACGTGACTGAAGACGTGAAAAAGATCGTGAGGTTTGTCCAGGAGAACTGTGAGAAAGTCGGAGCAAGGTTTGGCAAGACTGCTAACCAAAACAGACTGACCCTCAACATGCTTGTGGATATCTTCATAGGTACAGTACATACACAAGCAAGCAGTAAAAATGCATTTGGCAGCTAGACAAGTTGATATTCCCAGTACAGTTGTTTGAATTATGTGTGGTTAAAAACTGTAAATGTTCTTTTATGTCAGGCTCTAAAGCTGCCAAGGTACAGACAGGAATGTTTGGCATTGGAGCAGCCTACTCCAGACACAATGCTGACCGTCTTTTTAAAAAGCTGGTTCTGGATAACGTCCTGGTTGAAGACCTCTACATCACCAATGGTGGGCAAGCTGTGTCTTATATCTCCGCTGGAACAAAAGCAATGAATGTGCTGTCTGGACACATGCAGGTAAGAGGTCGCACATCAGCGTTTAAGGCCTTTACAGACCTGACAGGCATGATGAAATCAATTATCAATTGTTTTTCTTGGTGCTTTTTAATTTGCTTGCAGTGTGTATTAGAAATTCATATGCTAAAACATAGGAATTTGTGTCATTTTTACTTTAAAGCCCTTTGTACACCAATCGTTTTAAGTGTCATGAAGAGAGGTAGAGTAGGAAAATGCAATGAAGTGCTGCCAGTCAATGAAAACACTACTGGCTCTCATCATTTCCCAGGTGGAGTTTTATGAGACTGAGAGCGCGTCCACCATCAGGAAACATAAAGCTGCCACGGCGAAGAACGTCTCCCGGAGAGAGGCAATGGTGCAGGAGTGTCTTAAGGAGCTGTTGGATCTCTGCAAGCAGCTGGGGAAAGCATTTGGCCTTCATTATTACAACATTTTCTCCACTGCCACATTGAAAAAGATAGCTGGTAATTAAACTTCTCAGACACAGAACTTTTTATTTAATTTCAAAAGCAAACATTTTATAACTTAACACACTTTTTGTCACATTCAGAAAAGCTTTCTTCTGACCCTGAAGTCCTCCTGCAAATTGATGGTGTAACAGAAGATAAACTGGACAAGTATGGAGCTGAAGTCATTCAGGTCCTACAGAAATATTCTGAGTGGCAGCTACCTGGTAAGAGATCCTACTGAAGTTTTGCACATTGTAACTTTTTGAATCACATGATGGTGTGCTAACAGGCAGGTGGGCAGCATGTTCACCTGAGTTTGTGAATAAGATAACTTGAAAATGAGGCAGCATAGGAGCTTCCAGTTATATCAAATTGTATCTACTTAAAATCTCAGACCAGTTTAAATTTGTGACCTCAATGTCAGAGGTCAAGGTTTCTTAAAATCTTGTGAATGTGATCAAGACATCTAAGATTTTGGCATGTCTATGAGGAGGCTGACCACTAGCACTAGTGGTTGCCTGTAGTTTTTTTTTTTTTGTTTTTTTAATTTAACACAATTTGTGTGAATTTAAAAATAAAGTTAAATGTCTTCTGTGTATCAGAGGAGCAGGCTGACAGTGGAGGCGACGGGTGGATAGACACGGCACGAGGTCGCACTCGTGGAAATGATGAGGATGACACTGAATCCTCCACCTACTTCCGTAATAAGTCTGCACAGGGACAGAAGAGAAAGAAGGCTCCGTTCTTCAAGTATTCCAAGAAGAAAAAAGGATGTGGCAACACAAGCTCCAGTTCTAAAGGGTCTGTAGAGTGTTGTCTCACATTTCATCATCCAGTTGGGGATCATATTTGCCAATAGGCGTCCCTTGTAACTGAACTATTTTTCTTTTTTGCTTTCTTTTGTCTTGCTGTGGTGATTTTTGTGGATTTAGCCGTGGCTACAGCAGCAATAAATCCTGGTCGTCCTCCAGCTCCAGGGGTGGAGGTCGAGGGTCCAGGAGCTCAGCAGGTGATGCATCAGCAGCCAGGAGACCAGGATTATTGGCAGCCCCGATGCCTCAAAGCAGCCAGCGTCCGTTCTTAAAGCCAGTATTTTCACACTTGAGCTAGGACTCCTTCATCCCGTATCTGACTTTGTAGACTAGTAAGCTAATTTTCTAATCCACCAAGCTGCTGCTTCATATTGGACCAGCTAAAACTGCATTTTCTGTACAGTTATCGCATGTTTATATTGTTGTACATTTTTACTTTCTGTGGATGGAATCCTTCCCTGCACTTTTGTGCTTATCTTATTTCATAATAAAAATAAATTAAAATTTTATTCATGAGTATCGATGTAACTTGTTTTGTTTTTACACAAAACCACACGAGCAGCTGCATCCGTTTTTAACATTTATTTCAAGTTTGAAGTGTCTTATTTAATGGCACCAGTTACAAGGGACTATTGGAGAGAAACAATATTTTATACTGACTTGTACAGAAGGTTACCTACAGTACAAACATTGGTTTTGGAATGGATCAGACTGAACAAGAACTGGATTTGGCACATGGAGATATATATATATATATGTATATATACTTTTATATTTAACATAATTAAACAGCAATCTGCGATCTGAGGATAGAATGAGGCAGACTAGAGAACACGCCACCAGACATGGATATGCATATACACTCATTGACGTGTATGCACAGTTGTGTGAAGGTCTGTACTGGGAGCGAGCAAAGGGCAAAAAGCAGAGCAAGCTGTCTTGGGTTAGTTTCATTAAACCCTTAGTGCGAAAAGCACCATTCACATTAATGTGACAGGGGCTCTGGCCAGGGAGGAAATCAAGCCAATTAAGAACAAACCACCTAATTGTGGTCAGGTAAGTTGGTTTAAGTGATTGCAACAGAAATCTTAAATTCTGATTATTTTTTTAAATTTATTTTTTTTAGCTGTTTTAGCTAATAATGACTCAGATATGTAGACAACATAACACGTCACAGTAAAGTGCAGTCCAGTAGAATGAAAAAAAAGCAACCTCAGGCATGAAACTTAAGATCTTTTTGTTACAGCCTTCATAACAATCGATCAAAAGTTTACAGAAATCTGGTGGTTGGCTGTCATATGAAATTGCATTTTAAATCCATGCAGCTTATGTTACTGGGTTAATTCTCATCACGTGTATTTTACTTTTACTAAAATTCATGTTTCATCTTCCACTGCAACCACATATTTTTTTCAAAAAGTACAAACAAGCCAATTTTCCTTATGAACCATAAATGACAGATATAGCTTCTGTCATCTCCCATGAAGTAAAGTAACTGCAGAAAATGGAAACGTGGCACCACAACTGCAATGTAATGTCAGGTTAGTCACAGGAAACAAGCTTGCAAAGAGTTTTGCCTGCCTGTTGAACACTAGAGTCTAAGACAGAGCTGAAAAGTGTTTTTCCCCTCTTGGTTTGGGAGATTTAAGGATGGAGAAGTCTGTAGCCGAAAGAGATGTCGCGCCTCTCTGTCTCCATTCCTTCATCTTTGCCACTTTGGTAAACTGCAGAGTGAGGATCCAGGCACAGGGAGTAATGTTTTGCTTAACAGTGAAACAACAGAAAACAGCAGAACAAACATCCACACAAGAGGTCTCTAAGGAAAATGCCATTTTAGAAACTGTGATTACTGATTGCAAAGGTAACTGAGCGTCTAAGCATTCGAGTCCAAGCATCGTTGTTTGAGTGAGCACAACAGCAAATTGGGCGAATAAATTTGGCTCATCAAACATTAGTCATCATTAGATCTTAGTATACATGTTTTTCATACTTTTTGCTCTTACAGCTGTTTATTGCTTCATGAATAATGCTGCCTTTTTCTTTTTCTTTTTTTTTTAAATTGTTGCATGTTCAGAGAGACCGCTTAAGCTACATAATGCTGAGAGATGTAAAAGGAACACTTTTAAAAAAAGATGTCTACAACAATGCAGCCTGGCTGGACTAAAGGGTCATACTGACCTCAGTGAAAAAGTAATAAATATGAAGTATGAAAGTACACAAAAAAAGTCAACCCACCCGCCCCGCTCCACCCCCTGGTAGGAAAAAATGTGCTTTTTTTTCTTTTCTTCACTTAAATAAGCTCCTACATCAACAGCGTTCTTGCTAGTGTTGCTGTATTGATTCCATGTTTCCTTTTAGCATTGTGCTGAGAAATGTCAGTGCTGTTACCTCCACCAGAGATAACTATGGCCTGTGAAAGACAATTAGCCAAAGGAGTGGATCCAGCCACAATGCCAGTGTGCAAGCTACTCTGTCTGCAGTCAGGCCATAGCAGAGGACTTATATGCTCAGATTACACAGGAGCAAACAAATCAAGTAGCACCATCAAGCCTTTAGTGGAGCAGCTGCAGGAGGGTGTGTGTAAAAAAACCAAAAAAGAAAACAAAGAAGAAAAGAAAACATTAACCCTGTACAGCCGTTGATCAGCCTTCAATTTCGAATTTACATGGTAACTAATCCTTCAGAACTTCTCTACATCTCTTTCTCGTCACCCCTCTCACTTCTCCTCCTTCTCTGCTTTAGTCTGTCCAAGCCTCCACTCCATCACCATGAATCTTGCTTCCACTCCTACATAATGACACACTAACACATACACCTGCATTTGGTGCAGGAGGTACAACCCCCCCGATTTTAACCAGAATCCAGCAGCCGCGACAGTTATTGCTCCCTTGAGCTGTGAGACGGAAGAGCCTCAAGCCTGACCAAGACATCAAGGAGCAGATGTTATCTGATATAAAACTCCAGATAAAGAAAAGATTCCTGTATGCAGTCTGTCTCCACCAAAGTCGAGATTTCTGGTTTCACATTAGTTAATTCTAGATTAATTTATTGTTTCAGTGCGATTTTCCTTAATCTGACCAACAGATACTGTATTTATAAATGCAGAGAAAAGATAATTATTGCATTAATAGTAGCTAATTTTATGCAATATTCATTTTATCAAAACAGCCTCCTAGTTTTTTTTAAATGTTAAATTTTTAAGAATGTCAAATTACTTTGTGTTTGTTTTTTTAAGAGGACCTTTTATATCCTTAAGAGTAGCTTTGCATGAAAAACAGCTTAAAATAATTATTATTTACCTCATTCTGTGCTTTAGTGCAGCCCTTCAGCTTATCTTCTGTCTGAAATGAGCTATTTCAGCTCCCCCACTCCATCAGGTGAGTGGTGGTTATGTGCGCACACAACCAGCACTGTGTGCCTAAACATGACCATATTAGGGACATCCGCTCTTACTGACATCATGCAGGTCCAAGGGTCCAAAAAAACCCCCAAAACAAAACAAAACAAAACAAAACAAAACAAAACAAAAAAAATCAAACTGTCAGCAGCCTGAAGTCTGAGCTTCTGTCTCACATGGATTATTTGCACATTTGTATACTCAACTATCTTAAACATGAGAATCCAGCATATTTAAATATCAAAAAACAGGTCCCCTTTAACGTAGATCCAGTCAGTCAGGCTCCGTCACTTCTCCAAATTCTTCAAGTAAAATAAGATATGATAAAGTTATGAAAGTCGGACATATGTTTTTGAATTATTTAGTATTGGTGGTACAATGACATTCCAGATTTAATTCAATCTAAACGGTCATTAAAGTTGCACACACTCTGCTGGTGGAGTGATGGGAGGCATGATTAGTGTTGAGTGGATCTGGATAAAAGCCCTGTTTGTTTGTTTTTTGTTGTTGTTTTTTTGTTGTTGTTTTTGTTGTTTTTTCTTTTTTCTTTTTCAGACCTCCTTCCATCTTTCCATAAATGCTTCTGACCTTACAGCGCTAAAAAAGGTATAATTTAATCTCAATAACAAAATAACATTTCAGTTCTGTTAAAATATACATGGAAAACGTGTCAATATATATTAGGAAACAAACTAATTTGTACAAAAAGTACAGTATTACTCTTATTCTAACAATAATAATAATATAGTCAGAGCAAGGTTGATATGAAACCAAAATAAATCAAGAATTCTTCATACAAAGAAATCATTGAAATTCATCGAATTTCAACGTGATGAAAAAAAAAAAAAAAAGCAAATCAAATTAAAATGAAGAAATAACAAAAGAACTGAACCAACGAGCACATTCAAAGTTCTTAATTATTAAAACCATGTCAGCATTGCACATCTACCTAGACTATCATCTACTGGTGCCAGTGAATCTTTGCTCATTGTGAGCGTTTTTCTAACCACGTCTGACACTACTGGGAAAATAACACTACAGGTATTGGTACTTATTTCACCGTATCCTTATAAAGTGTTAGAAAATAACCTTGCGAACCTTGTATACAAATGTATACTGAAGTCTAACTGTGTCTTAAGCTATCGATAATTTCTATATTCCCAAAAAAAACTCATTAACCACACTTTCTGTTTTCCATTCCACACGCCTTCACTATTATTCCCGTCAAACTGCTTTGTTTTTCTAATGAGGTTAATCTGCTGCCGACTTCTGATGGGGATGAA
This sequence comes from Mchenga conophoros, assembly GCF_057382185.1. Lineage (NCBI taxonomy): Eukaryota > Metazoa > Chordata > Actinopteri > Cichliformes > Cichlidae > Mchenga > Mchenga conophoros. The sequence continues at coordinate 12,487,327 of NC_140532.1, forward strand.
TCGATATCAAGCGCTATTACACCACTTTGACTCATGTATGGTTCACAGCAGAAGGCCCTTTGACTCTGACGTGACTCACTTTCATCTTTTACTGACAAAATCAACTTCCTTGATCACCATTCACGACCCCTTCTCCTTCTGCTAATCGTGTTTAAAAGCAATAAATAAGAAACGAAGGCAACGTTCATCTGTTGCGACAAAAAAAACATCTTCTGTTCCGGTAAAAGGAACTGTTTAAAATCCTTTAGTTCTTTGCTTTTCTCTTTAATTTTTTTTCCTTTGTTTTATTTGAAAAAATAAAATACCTGAAATGGCTTAAAATTTAAAAAAAAATTGCAGAAAAAAGGTGTCCTGGCTTTTGTAGAAAAAAAAAAAGGAAAAAAAGAACAACGTAAGCGAAACGAGGAGGGGGTTGAGTGGGTGAGGGCAACTTAAAGTGGAGGAGGGGGAGAGAGATCCTGGCCCGGTGTTACCAGGAGTGGTCCAAGCTGTATGTCTGTCTGCAGGAGGAGGATGAGAGAAGCAGGGTTCATGGTTGGGACGAGGCTGCCCTCCATCACTCCGGAGTCCTAACCGTCTTGTCAGACCCCCGAACAGGTTTATGGACTCTACGACCTCACTCTCACTTGTTAATGAGCAACCCGCCCACCCAGCGGAGCTTGCAGGCAAACCACCGCCTGAGGGGACAAAAGTATTCGTAATGGAACTGCTCAAATTCGGGGGTCTGGCGGATATCAGTTAAAAATGCAATGTCAAGGTCTGACTCGGTGAGGATGATGAGGAGGAGGAGCAACACAAAGAGGAGTCCAATGGTCACAAGGAGCAAACGGAGGACACTTAAGACAAACTTATTCACCTGTTCCACCTCGCTGAGGGCTGAGTCCCCCCCTGCGCCCTCCTGTGCAGATCTACTGTCCGCACCAAAATCACCCCGTTCCCCATGCATAGGGGTGCTCGCTTCCGACTCCTTTTCCTCCTCAATGCTGCAGGGCGCTCCATTGATTTGGCGTGATACGGCTAGTTCCATGCTGTGCTCAGCCACCGGCGTGGGCAGGACGCTGTCAGAGGGGCTGTAGGCCTCGTCAGAGATGACTGCCATCCCCTCGCTGGTATCTGCGACCTGGCTCCGGGAGCGTGGTATAAAGGATTCCCCGTGGGACACTGAACGCACCGGTGTAGAGTGGGCACTGTCACGCAAGGACTCCAGACCTGCAGAGGAGTTCAAAGAGGAAATAAAACAAGGGAATCACATGAAGTAGGAAATATTACACACATTTTAGACATAAAGAACTTATATAAACTTGGCTATAAAGGGGCTTTATGATAGTGGCACAATCGTGAATAATTTTGAGACTATTTTATACAAATTTCCAAACCTGCCTGTCACTCCAAGTTTTGATTGGTCTTTTTAACTGAAATTAGTGGAAACCACAGCACAGAGACAAGACTCCCCAGAGTGATATCTGTTGGATGCTGCTGATGCTTGTAAATCCTATTTTAGTTTTATTAGGCAAGGCAAGGTAAATTTATTTGTATAGCACAATTCAACAACAAGGTGATTCAAAGTGCTTTACAGAGACATTAGAAACAAAAACAAATAAAAAGCATGATTTAAAATTGATTAAAACAAGCAAACAAACAAACTAACTAAACACACACATTTCACACCTGCTCGCGCGATCTGAACCCTTATCGTAAGGGGAGCTACCAGTCCTTCTGTGGACGAGCTACTTTCTATTTTAAATTCCCTGAATTTAAAATACTCTCTAGACCCAGTCTAGACCCAGTTGGGGAGCTACCCAGAGCTCTAAACCCACTTAACAAACAAACAAACAAACAAAACAGTATATAAAATCAAAACAGATAAAATCAGAAATAGATAAGATCAGTAGTTAAATGTAAGTTTTGAAATTTAAGCTTAAAAGTGTGGATTTGGTGCTTTATTCAAATGCAGCTGAGAATAGGTGAGTCTTCAACCTGGATTTAAATAAACTGAGTGTTTCAGCTGATCTGAGGCTTTCTGGGAGTTTGTTCCAGATATAAGGAGCATAAAAGCTGAATGCAGCTTCTCCGTGTCTGGTTCTGACTCTGGGAACTGATAAAAGACCGGATCCAGATGACCTGAGGGATCTGGAAGGTTCATACTGGGTCAGGAGGTCACTGATGTATTTTGGTCCTAAACCATTCAGAGCTTTATAGACCAGCATCAGAACTTTAAAGTCTATCCTCTGACGGACAGGCAGCCAGTATAAAGACCTCAGAGCTGGACTGATGTGGTCCACTTTTTTGGTCTTAGTGAGGACACGAGCAGCAGAGTTCTGAATGAGCTGTAGCTGTCTGACTGATTTTTTAGGTAGACCTGTAAAGATGCTGTTACAGTAATCAAGCCTACTAAAAATGAATGCATGGACTAGTTTTTCCAGGTCCTGTTGAGACATCAGATCTTTTATCCTTGAAATATTCTTGAGGTGATAGTAAGCCGATTTTGTTATTGTCTTAATGTGTTTTTCTAAGTTTAGGTCTGCATCCATCACTACACCCAAATTTCTCGCCTGGTTTGTGGTTTTTAGATGTATAGATTGAAGTTCTCTGGTGACCTGTAATCGTTTTTCTTTGGCGCCAAAGACTATTACTTCAGTTTTGTTTTTGTTTAGTTGGAGAAAATTGTGGCACAACCAGTCATTAATTTCCTCAATGCATTTACCAAGAGCCTGTACAGGGCCTCGGTCTCCTGGTGACATTGTGATATATATTTGTGTGTCATCTGCATAGCTATGATAGTTTATTTTGTTGTTCTTTATAATCTGTGCCAGTGGGAGCATGTAAATGTTAAACAGAGGGGGTCCCAAGATGGAACCTTGGGGAACTCCACATGTGATGCTTGTCTGCTCAGATGTGAAGTTACCTATTGATACAAAGTATTTTATTAGATCTGAGTGCTACATTTGACAATGTGACTCACTGCATTTTACTGAATGGTCTCCAACATTAGGTTGGCATCTCTGGTACAGTCAGTTTTAAGGTGGTTTTATTCTTATTTATAGGATAACTCTTTTAGTGTTGATATTGGCAAATCACAGTCATCCTTAATGAAAATGACCTGTGGAGTTCCTCAGGGATCTGTCCTCGGCCCTCTCCTGTTTTTTCTTTCTCCACATGTTATCCCTGGAATAGATCATCCATAGTTTTCACATCTAACTTCTTCCTCACATTTGTTTTAATTTAACTGTTTTTTGAATTATAATTTTCTTTATTCCTCACCGTTAACCTCATTGTGCTGTGAGTATTCCTACACCTAATATGTTAACTTTTAACTCCTCTTAAATGTTTTAATTACTTTTTCTTCACTTGTTCTTGTTGTTGTTCTTCTTCTTGCTCTTGTTACTATTAAAGTAAGCGGTCAGTTATACTTTCCATCTAATGAGGCACTCACACACACCCTTTACTGTAGTTCTGGTACTGTTGAAAGGTTTCTGTTTGACCAGCAGAGGTCTGTTACGACATGCAGACACACAGGCTCCACTTTGAGAGCTGAAATTTGATCACGCTTTCTCCACAGTCAAGCAGTTAATGTGAATCATTTTAGAGTGTCTGTATTGTCCCAGGGGGAGATGTGTTTTCAAAGTCTGTCTACACAAACTATAGAAATAACCATGGCCAACATATCATATGGATCCTCCTCTCCACCCAGTGTGCATTAACACAAATGAGCACTAATAAAGTTTGTTTGTTTTGCTCTTTGAAATTCCAATATTACCAACATTACTAACATACTCATTTTGAATCCAATCCAAATGTAATGTATATATCCTTCAACAACAAAGCAAACAACCCACACGGGCTCTTACACAAAGAGGGTTGGAGAGTGAAGGGTATCAACCCAACAGCAGGAGTGGTATCTTCTCATTTCGGTGACAAGGCCCAGGAGGACCACTGGCAGAGCAATACAAAATGAACTCAAAGCAGGCTCCTCATGCATGTTTCCAGACCAGAATCAGACTCTATGAGGGTGGCATGAGGTCCAGACCTTCTTTAGTGGCACCTGGTTGTTGCCTCCCCACTGCACCTGCTGTCTCTTTTATTTGCACCAAAGCAGAATTTAAAATGGTTTTTGTTTCCTAACTGGACAGACTGATATCCCCGAAGTTTAACTGACTTCGTGTTATACTGATCGACTATGGTTTTCTACTAATGATCGACTCCTAGTCCTACTGTGTGTTTACTATTTTCTTTCAACCCACCATTTCTGGGTCAAAATCACTAATCTGCTACACATTTCCCACAGTTGAGTTTTTTCTATTCTTATTTTGATTTCATTTCAATTCTACTCACATTGAGGTTCAACTCTGATTTTGAAATTTGGTTCTTATCTGTGTAAGTTTTTCTGTTATTCTAGTGATATTTTTCTTTTTTTGTGAAATCATTTTATTAGCAGTAGCAGAGCTGCTACTTGACTAAAAACACTATCATCCCATAGTGCTACAAGCAACTATTGAACAGAGGTTCAAAGACGAGCCAGATATACAGTACTGCAGCTGAACTGGTCATAGTACAGTACAAGAGAGGCACAGTATAGATGTCAGTGAAGACGAGCTGCTGAGATCTTTGCTGACGTAATCACATTCCCCACAGTGTCAAAGCAGCAACATTACACCTTTACTATAAAGAGAAGGGATTAAAAATCAGCTTTTGATGAGGAAGCACAACACGAAAAGGACCTTTTAAAAACTGTAAGAAAGTAGGGCAGATTATGCCCGGCACCTAAGCCTCTGCGGACATGAAACTTAAGTCAAGTGAAAAGAAAGCAGCATAAAGGCTGTGTGAATGTCAGCGGCTATCTTTACTCAGAGTAGATCTGCCTCAGCTTATCCTGTGTTCTGCTTACAGCAGCGAGCCAGTGAGTAGAAAATGTGTTTGCCATTTGTATCTGCCATATTTAGAGCTCTAAATTTTGAACACTCTAGCATAATAAAACTTTTACAGAAACCACACACACCACATTATCGTGCTGTACTCTTGAAATATGACAACAGCGACTTAAATTTGCCTGTCCAATAAGCTGGAAGCGCAGAAGACCACAGGACTTGTATCACTTTCACCTCGCTCAGGAGGCAGAGACTAATTTAGAATAGAGAACCGGCCAGTCCATGTAAAGCACACTCCTGGCTGGTTCTGTGGTGAGTTTACCTGGAGGATTGCTGGGCTGAACGGAAGGTAGCGAAGCGCCAGAAAGAGGGGTAATCTTGTCAGACCCCTGCAGCCCAGTCAGGGCAGGGTAGAGGGGCAGGACGCCCAGGGCCTTCCCCAGCAGTCGAGGCCCCAGGCTCAGCACGCGAACTTTCACATCCCGGTAGCAATGATTGATCATACGCAGGTGGACATTCACCCGTGTGGTGATGCGGATCAGACACTTCACCATGGCTGCAGCGTGCGCGTGCTTATCCTGTCCTTATGGTCCCTTTCCAGAGTCCAGGCCACAGGGTGTGTTTGTGTTAGGCCGAAGGGTTCTGCTTTAGTTGCGGAGGTGAAAGAGTGGGTTCCTACACCAGTACTACAATCACTAGCATTGGCCTGGCCTGGTTTGGCCCCACCCAACCCAGTGACATAAATGGAGTAAAAGACCCAGGTTATTTTCAGCTGGCGTATTAATACCGCTGCAAGTCACCCAGTCAGCACACACACTGGTGGGTGGGTGAGGAGGGGTGCGGGGAGCTTTCTTCAACCCACAGCAAAAAACCCTCTAAGACGGTACACCTGCTTCTGACCTCTGAGTCCACTGAGTGGTGGTATGTACTTAAAAGCCAGGCAGGCAGACCAGGTCTAACCCTAACCCACAAAAGGGGTGTACACCTGCTGTGTCCATCTCAGATAACAGAAACACTCAAGCCACCTGTTCAGGGCCAGCAGGCCTGCAGGTGGGCTGAATAAGTGACTTTAGTTGCCACAGTGTTGGCACAACATGCGGTCAAACATACACACATCTCCAAAATGCTGCACTGAAGTGAGGCACGCTGACGGACGCACACACCTGCAGCACGTCCCACCAGCATGGACTGCTCCAAACAGCTCTAGTTACATCATGTGCTTGTGTGTACAAGCATTTTTTTTTTTTTTATAATTTCTCAAGAAGAGGAGGATCTCACCCATAAGATCGAGATTAGATCTTCATATTGACGATTTCAAATTTTGCGTGTCAGTTATTCAAGTGAACAGCCCCTGGCACTTGGTACGGTAATAGTGAGGAACTCAGTTCTTACCCTCCATGATAGATATGTGCACAGCCCTCCGACGCGTGCGCGGTACGCTGCTGAGCCGCGGCCCGTGGGTGATGGATGGACAACTTCTGCTAGGCACGAGGCCAGCCCTGCAGAGACAAACACAGACAGGAATGCGTAAACATCTGAGCTGTGAGTGAAGGTACTGTGGCCAGTAGGCGCTGCTGATATAAAGACATCTACAGTAGCTTGGTTCCTAAGAAAATGGAGGAAATTAAAGAAAATTGTGATCAAACATTCTGACCTCTCCTGAGTTCATAACTCTACCTGTGTATTTCTGGAGGTTCGCGTTTGATTTTGGCACTCTGCTCCATCACCTCTTTTGCCACTCGCCCACTGTTATAAAGCACAGAGACGATGCTCAGGATGAGTTCCACATACACGCACGCTCACACGCACAAAACCATTCACCCACCACGGTCTCACCCAATGCTATGAAAGCTATAACTGCAGTGGATGAGTATAGTAGATGAGCATCATGATTGATTTTGTCCTGGTGAATTCAGCAGTTTGTAACTGAATTACACCCAGTAAGACAAATGCACACACAGACTTCTTGGCAAAAAATATAAAAACAATGATCATGGTTTGCCCTTTAAAAGTGAACTCCACATTTAACTGACTCGAGTGTTTTCGCCATCTTGTCACTGAGAAACTGAGGTCAATCTAAAAGTAGCCATGCTTTTAAGCATACACACTCCTTTGTTTTCTAAATGGGATTATAATTTACAAAATGAACATGATGTTGTATTAACCAAGACTTAAAACTGGTGATTAAGACAATAAATGCATTATGAAAATTTTTATAAAAAGGTCATAAATTAAGAAGCAGGCTTTTCTCTAAACTCAATACTTTTTGTTGTTTTTTTTGCAACTAGAGGAGTGTCATGCTTTCTGGTCATGAGAAAAAAATTGAAATGCCATTTTAAAGGCACTTCCTCATTGGCTTTCTTTTGCAGACCCAGAAGTTCTCTATGACTGCTTTGTCACATTCCTTCAGCTGTATTTATGCAGACAGGTTTAAGTTTATTTTCTTAGAGTTTAAGATTTTCTACTATGGCCAAAATGCTTCCTTATCGCTGGTGTAAGGAGCTTTACTAATAACTTTTCAAAAGAAGATTTAAACAGAACAATGTTTGCAAAAAGAGACAAATTTTAAATGTAATTTTTCATTACAAACTAAAGAGTCAGAAATCTTAAAATCGATATCTGAAAACCAGTATAAACAAAAATACAAGAATTATAATTAGATTAATGTAGACAGGAGTAATAAACTAGACTCTTTGGCCACTTAATTAGGTACACCTGTTCAACTGTTCAAACGCAAATATCTAAATTCACTGCATGTAGGCATGGTCAAGACTGAGCATAGGAATGGGAAAGAAAGGGGATTTAAGTGACTTTGAATGCTGTCGGTGCTAGACGGGCTGATCTACTGGGATTTTCCCACGCAACCATCTCTAGGGTTTACAGAGAATGGATTAAAAGAGAGAAAATACCCAGTGAGCATCAGTTCTCCAGTGAAAAAAAGTCCCGTTGATGTCAGAGGACAGTGGCCAGACTGCTTCGAGCCAATAGCAAGGCAACAGTAGCTCAGATAACCACTCGTTACAAGCAAAGTATAAAAAAAGAGCATCTCTGAATGCACATCACAATGTTGAAGCAGATGGGTACAGCAGCAGAAAAACCACACAGGCCACTCCTGTCAGCTAATAACAGGAAACCGAGGCTACAGTTTGGGCAGGCTCAGAACAGACGACTGGAAAAACATTGCCTGGTCTGATCAGTCTCAATGTCTCATGAGACATTTAGCAGGTAGATTCAAAATTTGGTGTAGACAACATGAAAATATTGATTCATCCTGCTGCGTACCAACGGCGACAGTGGTGTAATGTTGTGGGGGATATTCATTTTAAGCCCCGTGGTACTTATTAAGTATCATTTAAACCTTATTTCCAATGTTTCCAGCACCTTATTGAATCTGCCATGAAGATTTAAAACAGAAGCAAAAGGGAATCAAACCCGCTACTAGCACAGTGTACCTAATAAAGTGGCTGGCAAGTATCTAAATATTCCGTAATTTTTATGTCGTAATATAGATTTAAAACAGATCCAAAGAAAAAAGCGTGTCATGACATCAGTCCCCTTCATTTCCCCCTCTGTGTCCTCTGTCTTGGTAGGTGTCAGTCCTTTCCTCCAGGCAAAGGTACCCTGACTTTAAAGCACAGAAGGCCAGGAGGGCCAAGTCTTCTGGGAACACTTCTCTCCACTCCAGCTGGGGGTTTTCTGCAGTGTCCTCCCCTCCCTGTCATCAGTCATATTGCCTTGTCGTGTACTCTACCTGTAGCGGAAACGGCTGCCCTTGAAGAATAGGTTGCTGCTGGACACAGTGCGAACCTGACTTGACTTCTCAAGCCTGATGGAAAAAGGAAAAGAAGAGAAAAACAAAATAAAAAAGTAAAAGTAAAGCATTCAATCAAAGACAGCAAGAAGGAAAGCAATGACAATATCCCATATATTCTAGGGAGAATATGACCCTAATACGAACACACAGTTAAACCCCGAATGCCTGTGATCTTTTGTTTTCTGAATCTCAGAACAAACGAGAAACTAGGATCAAATATTCTTTTTATTAAATTATGCATCTCATCTCTTTGCACTTTGGGCAGTGCATCCTCAACACGGCTCCATACAGGACTCAATGTTTATATTGTCATACTAAGTGTTGCTTTCTAGGGATATTTTTGCTTCTATCGTGTGTCCTCTTTTGCTCCCACAGACTTCCAAGAACAGTAAGATTTTAATAAATGGAAGGCTGATAAGAGATTAACAGTCTGCCACTTCAGGGAGTCATTGAAAGGGTCACGCTGGGAGCCTCTGAGCTCACACACTGAGCTTTTGGGGGTTTTTTTTCTGTTAACCATGATTCCTGGGCTGCAGAGAACAGAGGAGACTCGCACAGTTACTCATGGCTAAGTCAGGGGATCCATATCTCAGAAGGAGCACGAAAGTGCTTGTGGTCTCGTGCCAGTGCACAGTCGTTCACTACAGGTCAGCAGCAGCTCACACCTCATTTTCTCGCTGAAAAACAACCAGGAAGGGAAGTGCTCTGAGGATACTGAGGTACCATAATCCTACCCTGCCTGTCAGAGCAACTACATCATGATGAAAGGTTGAAAAGAACAATTAAATGACTTACTTATAGAAAGCTTGATTCTCCACTCCACACTTCCAAAGGTGCTTGCATGCCTCCGGTGTGGGTGCAAAGTATGTCAAGATGATCTTTTTGTCCTGCACGTTGAAAATAAGTGGGCGTGCAGGACAATATAACAAATTCTGATGGAAACTTTCTACAGACACACTGTCATCAAAACATGCTTTTTCCAACAATTCATGCTCTCACCTCCTTCTGATTTGCATATATGTGAAAAGTCTTGCCTTCAAACTTGAGTTTGGTCACCTCGTTCCTGTCCGAAAGACAATGCACACAAAGCCACAGCCTCTTTAAATATTTATTATAGTTCGCATAAACAGTCACAGATATGTTTTGGATGCCAAAATAAAAAAGTGTTAATATTCCCTGCAGACAGGGAATGGAGAGCAAGGGAAATCTGAGTGCTGCTGATGGCAAGCAAACAAAGCCATTAGCCTAAATGCTGCAAACATATTACATAATAAGTCTGGCTGCATAATCATGACGGTAACCTCTTGACTTAAAAGCATGCAGGTAAAAGTTTAACAGAAATGCACCATGCTGTGTAGACTTTCATTTAACCAATGAGGCATTTTCCTGAATTAAATTAAGCTCAAATCAGCTGCAAGTACAAGCTCCTAGTATCTTTTCTTGATCTAGTTTGCAGTTTAGCTGCTGTAATTAGCCATCTGTGTTCATGCGAGCCCCCGGCACGTGTCACAGGTAGAGGCAGATGGAGTCGCTCTGTTGACTGTGACTGTACATCCAGCTGCTGTGCACGCACTGTTTCATGTAGATTACTCTGCATAAAAAGCATGTATGTCAAATAAGATTAACTAAAGGCCCGCAGTAAAAATGCTTGTCTTCTCACAGATCTGCTGTGAGTTGAGTACTCGAGGAGTGCGCTGCGATTGGCTCACATGAGAAAATGTTTCACATTTGGCTCACCATTTGAGAAAATGAACTCTCTTGTTTCCCTGAAGCACCACAAAACCGAACGGCGTGAAGGCGAGAAAAGCAGGGTTCCCAGATACATCCTGAAGCACACAAAACAATTTCAAAATAAAACTTAATGAGATAAAACCGAAGAGGATCCCAAAGGAATATTTAACCATTCAAAATGGACAGAAAAGCATTTACAACATGTCTAAAGAGAGCAAAATAGTAATTTTAAAAAAATGCCACCCAACCTTGCATGGATGTGGATCAACACCATACGTCTCCAGCATCTGAGCTTTCTGTAGGAAATTTCGCTCTGATGTTTCAGGTTTCTGTCCACTAAGAGAGATTTTCTGTGTCAGTCCACCACAAACATTAAAAATTAAATATCGAGATGTCTAAATGTGAAAAGGCTTGGAAGAGAGGAACGAACAAATACATTTCCAATAATGAGATCTACTCGTTTAGTGAGACTAAAAGAGGTAAAGATGAATAAGCGCCCAAACAGATCAAATATGAACACAAGATCAATTGAAGCAAATAAACTATAGGATGACAAAAAACAAAAAGAAACACTTATTATTGATGTCAGCTTCTTTCTGGCTGTCACATTAACCTAAGTATTCAGGGCAGCTCTGTGCTTACATGGTATTAAGTAAAAGACACACCACTAGTGGGCAGCAGTGTCTCATATGGTTTGTCCTCCCACAGCATCTAAAGTAGGCTTTTGCAATTCTATCTCTACTGTGACTCAGATTATTTCTTTAAACTGATTTTTATTTTTTAATTTTTGTTTTACTTGCCCCCTATTTGTTCCAGACACCTTTAACTATTAAACAACCTCAAAATAATGCAAGATAACACGGTGGCTCATTCATTCATTTTTAAAAATGATGCAGATGAATGAATGAAATGCTTAATCAGCTCAGCAGCTGTCTCCAAAGTGTTTTTTCCTGTGCCTCTTCATGAACCCGCTCCATCAGATCACTTTCACTGCTACTTATCAGGTTAATGCTGTGGCTAGGACCCGTCGCTAATAACTGTTCAAATAAAGGGCAAGCTACAGTCTAAGTGCTTTTCTCCGCTATCTGCTCAAATAACAGATGATAATCTGTCTATCCAGCCCAGCGCAAACCATTGATACCTCATCAAGCCAGTCAATTACATAAATGTCAAAGCAAGTCTAGTGTTTCTTTTGGCTGAGCGATTGCAGGTCATATATTTTGGCTCTTACATCAGCTCCGTCTTGTGTATGTCCGCAATCCTTCGCTCCAACTTCTCAGAATGTTTAGGAAAGAACTGGAACTTGGAGCTATAACCTTCAGGATGCTTCCCAGGGTCGTAATCACCGATCTCAGCTGGAGGGGGAATAACAAAATAAAAAAGATTTACATTTTAAACATGTCCACAGACATTCATATCAGATAGACGTTAGATTTAAATGCCAGGGGAGTCGGGCTAAACATGGCCAGATTTGTTTGTGGTTCTTGCCGTTTTGTTCTCCCTTAGATGACCCTGACGTTGATTCCTCTCTGCAAAGAGGAGCTGACCAGGCAGCCTATGTTTAATTCATCAGGCCATCCTCCTCAGGAGGACCTGCCTCCCTGTGAAGCCAGCTGAGACTGTGTGTGTGGTTCAAAGATGACAAGATGCCAGATAACAGCTTCAAAGACTTTATAACAGAGTGCAATTTTCTTGTTCATTACCTCGCAACTGACGTAATTATCATACGGTACAGAACAAGCTTTCATTGTTTCTGAGTAGTTTGCTAAATCACATAGAGCGAAAAGTTCATTGCATCACGTTAGGGAACTCTCTGAGGAGTATTTTTCGTTCTTGTGAAAAAATCCTCAGAAAATCTATTTTGCTTGGCTGGTGGTGTTTATCAGGACGGTGCTCTATGAGGCACAGTAAAACAGAGGTTGAGAACACAGTGAGAAGCAGAGAGTGGTACAAGTAATTTCCATCTGTCACTTTTCATTACCTTGAAGGATGTAGGCAGCCAGCATAGCCGCATCCGAGGTTTTGCACAGGAGCCGACCGTGATAGAGGTCTCTCTTGAGTTGCAGGAAGACAAGATATCTACAAAGGACAAAAACCACGTCAGCTGCTCTCACTGATTATAAGAAAACTGGTCATAAATACAGCTGATTTTCTCAGTGAACATTAGCAGGTAAACGATGAAGCAAGCAGGCATGGCAAACCCGAGCAAAGGCTACATGTTGTGTTCGTGTTCCCCATGGGTGGTTTGAATATTTCTTTTTGATTTAGTTGAAATGAGGGTTTTGTTTTGGGTGAAATAATGGCAGAAAGACCCCGAGGGAGAAGCTGCTACTGATGCCGCTGTGCTTTTCTTAAAATCTCCTGCCTAGTTTCAGGCTCATCGAACCAATCAGCTCCTGAATCGCGAACCTTAATGATTTGCAGCAAAGATGATGATGAATAATAGTAGAGATGAATATTATTATTACTACCATTATCATTACTGTTGTTATAGTTAGAGGTGAAAAAACACTAAAAAACCCCCAAGACCTGCTTTCTTTTTAGTGTCTAGAACATTTCCACAATGTTTTTTGTTTTTTTTTTAAATGGAGACATCCCATGTTATTCACATGGCAGCAGATTCACAGACCCTTTTAAAAATATGATGAGTAAACTGCACGCACAACAACATCCCCAGCTATTTGGTGCTGATGGCTGCTGATCTTTTGATTACACTTCAAAACATCTGCACACTGATATGAGCACTAATGAGCATAGCCAACTAATTCTTTTATACATAATAGCAGATTTTCACTCGTGATTATAAAGGGCTGAAAGAAGGATGTCAAGGATGTTACTGGGATAAAAAATATTGCCTATATTTAGTAAGTTAGAATCAAAGTAGAAGTGCAGACAGGTGAAGAGAGATGCTATAACCATAACCATACCAAACTGTGCTAAAAGAACAGTTCTGCATAATGGACATTGAAACGCCACTGCATTAGCTTATACATGGAATAGCCACAAGGACTCACATCTGCCATCAATAAACAAACCAAAAAGGAAACAGGAGGCAAATAAAACTGTAGGCTGATGTCAAACCAGTCTGTTATTACAAAATAAATTCAACCGACCATGTTGTTAATCTGGTACTCCCATTTTTGCTCTTTTTGCTGTTGTTTTTTTGTTTTATTGTAGGTGGTGAAAATCAACACCATGCTGCAATAAAGATAACCTGTAACTACAAATAACACTCACTGGACACTTCATAAGGTCCACTGTGGTATAGATTCAACAAAGTGCTGAAAACATTCCTCACACAGAGGTCCATACTGACGGGCTCATAAAGGGATGGCCATGGTCATCAACAATACTTGTGTAAGGTGTGACATTTACACAACGCTCAGTTGGCACTAAGGGGCCCATAATGTCCCAAAGTGTCCTCTTACACCATTACACCACAACCAAAAGCTTGAACCGGTGATGCAAGGCAGTATGGATCCATCCTTTCATGTTGTTTACACCAAGTTCTGATCTGGATGTTACAGCAGAAATCCAGACTAATCAGACCGGGCTGGTCAAGCTCAAAGCAATCTAGTCCAGTTTCACTGTGTGTAAGGCAGCGTTAGTCACTTAAAGCTGAAAACTCTAAAAACAATGAGCATCTGAAAAATGACAAGCTAATGTCAACATAATGTCAAACACTAAATGAGACGATCAATCGGAATGAGCTAAAACAAGATAGTCGATCCTCAAAGTCACTTAAATCACATTTTTTCCCAATTCTGACGCTTAGTTTGAACTTCAGCGGGTCGTCTTAACTGCTGAAATACACTGAGTTATTGAAATAGCTCCTTAACAAGCAGTTGAAAGGGTATACCTAATGAAGTGGCAGGTGAGTGTATTTTTATCTCTTATCAAAAAGCTGCCTATTTTGCCTTGAATTTAATTTGGTATTAACATAGTGTCCAAACAGTCCAATTTCAATGAGTGGGCGTACGCAGTGAATGAGCATGCAACTGATTATTTGTCTTGTCTGTGGTCTGCACCATGCTCTGCCCACTGCACTATAATAATAACCATGAACTCACTCCTTTCTCTCTAATTCATTTCCACTTTCAATTAGAAACCTTTGCCCCCATCTCATCTACTCATCTATTCTTTAGGTACAATAGAAAATATGAATGCATCTTATTACACAGCAGAGAGAGAGACGGAGCGGACCTCTCTCCTGTCAGTAATGAATACAAGTGCAAACTGACGCCGTGTGAACTCACAGCTGTTCGGTCCGAGTGAAAGTGTTACTTTCACCAATTTAAAGTGATACGTTATTAAGACAGGACTACATTTGAAGAGGATTATTACATGGAGAATGTGTGCATTTGCACAAAAATCTTGCATGATGTTGCTTTTAATCTTCCAACCATTAACTTTCAGCACTGCCAGAGAAGGCTGTTACATTCCTCTGAAATGGTGTTCTGTGTAATATTCATCATAACGTTTTAGACGGTAAAGTGCTCAAGCATTTTAATTATGAAGGCACATGAATAATGTTTCAAAAAGAGGCATGTTTGCTCAGTCTAGAAGTTTCACAGCACAAATCTAATCCGAAGAAACAAAACAACGCCCCAGCACAGCTGCCATCTCTCTTCTTTCCCTCTTTAGCAAACTTTAGCTTTAGAAAAACAAGAAAACACAAACAGCCTTTATCAACTCATCTGAAGTGAAAGCCACCACAGTGGGTCATACCTAGTGATTTCCTCCTTGAGAGAAGCAGGATCAGGAGGGTAGAACTTAACTCTCAGACACATGGTGAACGGAGGCTGAGCTGGAGGAAACAAACAGGAAATATTTGAGACATGTGCGAGGATAACTTCAATAATTGCCAACAATCAGCAGAAACGTGAAATCTGACAAGTGCTTTTAGAAATGTCTTTGGTCAAATTAATTTATAGGTCTTTGTGTCTCTTGATCGATGCATACACTCTGTAACTCTGCTAAAAATAAAAAAATCAACCAACAATTTAATCAATTTAATGAGGCCAGGTACAATAAAAATATAACCTCTTCAACTATACAAGGCAGAAGACTTTTTGGGAGAAATATTCAGATCTACATGCAATATTGTACAAAAAATACTGTTAGAAAGTCCTCCTTTTAACGGTTTCCACGAGGAAACTTAGATTATAACAATTATAATCTATAATAATCTCTTTTTTTTTATCCAGATGAAAGTCTTACTGAGATAATAAAAACATTGTATAGAGTAACCTGAACAAGGAAGCAGCAAAGATTTAACTATTAGAAACATAACAATAGAAATACAACTGATACATCAGACCAAATGACTAAAATGTAAAGCACAGTTCTTCAGACTTGAACAAACTGTTTACATTCCCCCGATCAGACTGACAAATAACTATTGATCTTTTTTCATTGCATTAAATTACTTAAATTTAATAAACTAAGCAACTAGCTTTTTCTGTTGCTACATCAAATGTACATCATATTGCTACATAATGTATGCGATTTTAAAAGATTTCCCAACTTAATTTCTTAATAGCTTAATAGCTTTCTTGCTTAATAGCTTCTTTAATTATAAAGACACAAAAAGTAACTGAAGTACTTACATTTCATTTGCTTTGCAATTGACTTTGTGAACTCCAACCAATGCTGCATTTGACAGAAAAACAGACAGATACAAATGTCACAAACATCCCCTGAGAGTAATCCACACATCAGCTGTTACTGCTGACAGTTTTACGTGGGAAAACCTGCTAACACCATGTATAGTGTCAGAGCGGTACAGATTGATCAGTGCAATAAGCGAATGCTGCATTGAACCTAAAGAATTTCCAGAGGTTTCTTTAATGACATCATCAAATACTTCAGGTAAATAAAATAATTATGGAAAAGTAATAGATAATGTTTCCCATTCCCTTTAATATTAAATGTTTATTCTTTATTAAAGCATTCAAAGATATATATAACTCTGATTTACTCCATAGAATAATACTTCAATTAGTTTATTCAGTCATCTGACATAATAAATTAATGACCGCAAGTTAAGCAGTTTAAACAAAGTTTACAGTTTGTGCATGAAAATGTGGCTGAGCAGGCAGGAATAGCCAGAAACATTTTAAAGCTACACTCTTGTACTCAAAAGATGAAAAAATAAATTATACCTGTAAAAGAGAATTTTTGAAAAGCAACACAAATGACACAGTTTTATTTTATTATAATTAAAATTGATCCATAATGTGGTTTCAACAATAGAAATATATCTCATTTTAATACTTCATTTAAATACTAATAATCATAATAACATTTTTCAGCAGCTTTGGTAATATTTTATCTACCCAAAAAATCAGACTTTAATTTTGTTTTGTTTATTTGCATTTTTTAAATAATATGCCACATTGATGATCTTTTATTATTATTATTATTATTATTATTATTATCACGTTACATTATAAAATTTAATAAAATATACACATGACAATAATACTAATACCGGGCTCTGGTGGCTACACTTGTGTGTTTCTAGAGCGAGATTCAGATCCTGCATTTCACTGGAATCGTATTCTCTCTCCATCTTTCTCCGGTGTTGTCTTCTCGCCAACCCAACCCACCCACAGCAACAACCACCAAAATAGCCCTGAGTGACAGCATAGGAAATGCAGCATCAGCAGAAATTGGTTCTTGTCTGAAGAGCTACAACACGATCTGTGAACATGTTAATACTTCATGAATCCAGCAGTGCAACTATATGCCTCACAGCAGAAGCGCCTGTTGGGACGGCCTTCAGTCTGAAAGGTGGCGTGAGTAAGAGACACCGAAGAACACAACTTTTCACTCTGGACCACAATCTCGGTCTAAATCAAAAACATTCAAATTTTAAACTGCAGGCATGCACGTCGTTTTGACACAACGCAACACAGTAATGTGTGCAAAAAAGTCACTCTTAGTTCACATTCAACAGCTTCTGCTTTTAAAAGTTTGGAAGCCAGAGATAAAACAAGGCAGTTTAAAAACTTAGCACTCTAGTTTCAACTCAAAGACTATATACTCTTTCACCAGAAGTAGGAACTGCCTCTCTACTTTTAAGATTAGGCTTAAAACGTTCTGTGACAATGAAGGACTCGACGACCACAGTGTTGCAGTTTTTCAGCGTCTTTTATTTTCCAGTTTTTAAAGTTCCGTCTTTCCAGCTGCCCCATTTCTGTAGCACACACCGCTCACCCCTCCAGTCCCAGCAACATCCTTAACAGGGTAGACTTGATTAGGTGATGAGGTCAGGTGTGCGAGCCGGCCTCCCCTGACACCACACCCTAAACCCACTGCTCGACCCCTCCCCTGCAGCTGAGCCACAAACCACACCCTGCCACACTGACCTTTTCAATAAAGCATATGGTTAGAGCAGGATCAGGTGGCCCTGAATCCTCCCTTAGTTATGCTGCAATAGGCCTTGATTGCTGGGGGCTTCCCATGATGAACTGAGCGTTTCTTCTCCATTTACCTCTTTTCACCCACTTTGAGTTTATAAGCCACTTTGCATTTAATGATTAGTAATTCTTAATCTCTGGATCTCTTCCACAGACTGTTTTGTCTCCTGTTTCCCTTCTCTCAACTCCGATCACTTGCTGCAGATGCTCTCTCTCTGAACCTAAAGCTACTTCCTGTTAAAAGAGTGTTTTTCCGTCCCACTGTCGCTCACTATCACTAAGTTCTTGCACAGTTGTCTGAGTGTTGGGGTTTTCTGTCAAATTACAATATATATTCCCCTGAGGCTATATAAATAAGATTGAATAAAATTGAAAATTATCTAAAATACCAAAGGAGGAATTGTCTGAGGAGCTGAAAATTTCCTTTCTTATGAACAATTTCAATTTAACAATAACTAACGCAAACACGTTAATGTATATGTCATAACATATAAGAAGTACGGATGGATGTTAATACCATTTCACTGGCACTATTAAGGTCAGATCATCTTCCAATCCCCTTATTGTCCCCTGATCATTTTTTTTATGTGCACAAAAAGTAGGAATGCAAAAGTTTTCAACATCAATACAGCTTTCTTAGCAACAGACTAACGTGTGACTCAGATGAGGCGAGTTTCATGTCACACAAACATACTACCATTTATAGAAAACGTTTTAAATATTTGAGGTTTATGATTCCAGTAAATTAAATAATTTTTAACATCTCAACTTTAACTGGTTCTCTATTTCCCTCTCTAGTAAAACAATGGGCCCATTAGGCATTAGCTGAACTTTCTATCAAGACTCAAAGCTCGTGCAAAGACATGAGACTAATTAAAGATAATCTCATCTGACCTCCAGGAAGAAACAGATGCCTTTCACCTTAATGATATTGTGTATTTCAAGGATGAGCATTTCTTTCTCTCAGACTAGATTTTAATTTTGTGAAAAGTACCTCACTAAGAAAACCATAAATGAAATGCACATTAGTATAAACACAAAAAACCTCTTGCCACACTCACAGATGTAAACACTTACCCGCTGCTTGTCTGGATCCACATATCTGATGCCAAAATAGTCTTTTTCCAGTAAGTTGAGGTTATGGCAGATGAGGTCAAACAGATATTGTCCCTTTGCATCCCGCTGCAATAGAAGAGCAGAAAAACTGAAATTCAAAAGCAGCAAATCACATATTCGAGCACATGGCCCCAAAAAAATTCAGCCAAGAAAAGCTAAGCCTTTAAAATGAGAAATATTTCCTGCTAGAAGAATGCTTTGCTCACTCCAGCAGATATATCTTGGATTCATCTAATATTAATACGAAGCCAGAGCCATCTGAAGTGTCTGGAATAAACCCCATCACACAGCTTAAAAAGAGAAAGGATTAAAAGTGATGAGGTCTTTCTCGGGTTTGCTTATATTTCTGAGTCTCACAATGAAGCTTCCCTCAGAGCAATGGTTCTCAAACTGTGCAGCAGGGCCCACTGGTGGGGCATAGAGCCACTACAGGTGGGACGCTGAAGACCAGGGGGAAAATGTGGAGTGAACAGTGAATAAATATGATGATTGGGGGACTTTCTTTCTGAACACGCTGTTTGGAAAGAAGCAAAAGAACAAACTGAGAGTTTCTCAGTATAATTGTTTAGCACTGGAAGTGTTTTACACAACTGCAGACACCTGCAGATTTAATTTGCCAATACATTAAAAGTGATTATTACAACTGTGTGCATCGCTACAGAAAGCCAGGCAGGGTAATAATTGAGTGCGTGGGTGACATACGGTACAATATCATGGCATATTTCGTGGGAAATACAGAAGAACTGAGCAGCTAAACTCAAATAACCTCAAATAGCAGAGCTGAAATTTTAAGCAGATTCAAAATCCTTAAATGGCAGGAGGTCAAGTACATTTAAAAAGTTTTAATTAAGCATGTGAAACTGAGCTGTCTACGACACTTCAGTGTCTCGGCTTCTGTGGTATTAACGCGTTACATCAGAGCATACGCCTAGTAAATGTGACGAGGTTAAAAGGTTGGTGATTAATCAATATCGGG
Organism: Mchenga conophoros; assembly: GCF_057382185.1. Classification (NCBI taxonomy): domain Eukaryota; kingdom Metazoa; phylum Chordata; class Actinopteri; order Cichliformes; family Cichlidae; genus Mchenga; species Mchenga conophoros. The sequence goes on from NC_140532.1 coordinate 12,507,253, forward strand.
AAGACAGCACCATTAATCCTAAGGCTACTCCAGTGCTGTCACTGCTCAACAACTACCACCCTGACTGGGAAACATGAGGCCAGGTACAAGATCACAGGGTTGACTTAATGTGGAACTTTTGCAAGCCTAAACCTCAAGTCCAGAAAGGTATAAAACAAACCAAGTCAGGCTTTCTTTGACTTAGCGATTCCACTACACCTAAACCTCTAGTTGGAGATAACGGGTATAATGATGGTGGTTATTTAATTTCTCTCTCCTTCAGGCTCTGTGCGCACTCATATATAAATGGGCATTTTACACATCATATCACTCTTTGATGTATGACCCCTTTGAGCTCCGCCTACTCCAATCAAAGAGCTTACCAGATGACGATGATAAAATCTAAATTTAAAAAAAAAAAAAATCTAAAGAACATATAATAATCCTGGAAATTAACGTTTCAGTGAATTATTTTACTGCTCAGTGCGCACACGGTGCTGCTGCTTAATGCTAAGGTGATGGTTGCACACTAGAGTTCTTAACTTTTAAATTGGATACATTTAAACGCTGCTGTACCACAGCCTCATAAAGCAGATGTGGAAGTAGCTTTAGGTTGTCTGCAGATCAAAGCAAAATTTCATTGATTGAACGGGTATTCTTGGTGTGTGTTCTGTGTTCTTGTAGCTGTAGTTCCAGCAGTATAAAACATATTCCAGCACAGAATCTTTAAAACATGCTGTAAACACAGCGATCGTGGCTCAAGAGTTGGGTGTTCGTCTTGTAATCGGAAGGTTGCCGGTTCGAGCCCCGGCTCCGACAGTCTCGGTCGTTGTGTCCTTGGGCAAGACACTTCACCTGTTGTCTACTGGTGGTGGTCGCCTCTGTCAGTGCGCCCCAGGGTGGCTGTGGCTACACTGTAGCTTGCCATCACCAGTGTGTGAATGGGTGGATGATTGTGTATAGTGTAAAGCGCTTTGGGGTCCTTAGGACCAAGTAAAGCGCTATACAAATACAGACCATTTACCATAAATAAAGGAATCGGTGAAACTGTGGAACTTAGAGAGCAAAAAAGAGAGCAACTCTTGTGACACACAAAACTCAGCTTGACATTTCTTATCTTCATCTTATTTTGGTTCTTTAGACCAGCGGTCCCCAACCCACGGGCCTCGGACCAGTACCGGTCCGTGAGTCGTTTGGTACCGGGCCGCAAGAGTTGAGGCTCAGGTGTGAAATATGGTTTTCAGGGTTTTTATCGGTTTTCAGTTATTTTGTTATCGTTTTTATTGTTAACTCTGTTTTCCTGGGTCTTTTCACGTGTGTTATGAATAAATCTTCTTTTTTTCGGTACCGGTACTAGTTTTATTTTGTTGTATTTATCCGCGACACCTTAAAGGCCGGTCCGTGAAACTATTGTCGGGCATAAACCGGTCCGTGGCGCAAAAAAGGTTGGGGACCGCTGCTTTAGACCATAACTTCACTGCTTTAGTTGCATTACAAATTACACATCATATTGTACAGTGTCTACGTGCAGAGCGTAATGCTTTTCAGCTAATAAATCCTATGGACACTGTTCACAAAACCCAAAATAATAAGAAAAAAATGAGAGACAAGCTGGTGAAAAGCTCTTCTTCTGCAGAGAAAAAAAAAGCTGTTCCCTAGCAAATCTTACATTTCCACTATTTATTTATTTATTTTTACAACAAATGTAGGTCAGATAAAAGAAGCCCACTGGTAGATCACAATGTTCGTCTGCAAGCTTTTAGTATCTTATTGCTAATATTTACTGCCATTCAGTGGAACTACAACACAGTTGTGTGTTGATGAAAGCTTTTAGAAGCAAAAAGGCCAGATATTTTCCCCGAGTGCTGTTTCAAAGCCAAACGGGCCTACTAGGACGGTAAATATTGGTATTTTCATATCCATCGGGGCTGGAAATATCAAGGCAAATTAATTCTAATTCCGCTGCGTTTCTGGTGTTTCAACTTTAGATTGTTAGTCGCAATTACAGATTTGAATTCATTATGAACTAGTTTATAACTAGTTTGATGGATTTGTTTGTTTGTTTGTTTTTTTTGGGGGGGGGGGCAGCCTCTAAAAGAAAGCAATCAAATCTAAAAAAAAAAAAAAAACACCCAGCTCGTGTCTGTGCCTGAATCTAATTGACTGAAGTCTTCCTAGTATTCAAGTCTCAGTGCTCACAGTGACTAATGAGGGGGTCAGCTGAGGTGAAGGTTGAGCACCCACAGTCAGCCGTCTGTCTTATTCCTCCTCCTCCTTTGCCCCGTGAAGGCAAGTAGAAGCGTTCCTGGCAGCACACCCCTGCATGTCATTACTCCGGCTGCAGATAACAGGCACTTCATTAGGAAAAGGCTTGTCAATGCCGAGCTTGTCGCTTACCCACCATGACTGTGTGCCAAATGCCCACTGGAGTTCTGCGACTGAGGGTAGCTGACCTTTATGCAGCGAGACTGGGGGGTTGCACGGGTGCTCGCCACTGTCACTTCAAGATTATTACTTTGTTGTATTATCACTAACCGATCTGACGTGCCTGTTTGAAAAATGGAACAGCAGGAACCCCTCAGTCTGCCTGGACACTATCACACATTGGCTGACAAATTAATGGAAAAACCAATAATAACATGCCTTAGTAAGAAATTTTTAAGTGTGCTGTGAAACTGATTCTCCAAGAGTCTGGATCTCTCCTGGAGGGATTAATACTATTCTCCCAAAATATATTTACTCATTTGACGTTTTAATGGCGCCACAATCTCCCCTATATGTTGACCCAATCAGTGACCACTGTGGCTGTGACCTCTGATCACTTAGAATAACTTTATATTGATTTGCAGTGGCCCTGGAGCCAATCCATGCCACCAAAAATGCGTTTGGGGTTAGGGATAAACACGGTTTCCCAAGAGTTCAAAATTCAGAGTTTCAGTCCTTAAACAGACACACAAGTAAAGCAACAATGATCTAAATGACTAAAGCGTTTAGGCACCATTCCAAATCTTGGTTTTATTACTGGATCCTAGAGCCAAGCTCAAGGAAACCACAGACAGCAAGAACCCAAACACATTAAAAAAAGCTTCTTTAACAGAAGAGTCAGACAGGACATCTGTTCTTTTGTTACATGGAAAGAGCAAGTTTGTTTAGTATTCAGCAGCAATCTCATGCATCTCTCTTGCTCCCTGGTGCCCTCTACACAGCACAGCTGCATTATCCTCCCACCACTCGCTCTAATTACAAGATAGAGGTGATTGCAAGAGAGAAAGAATGTCCTGAAATTTCTAATTAATTCTAATGAACCACTTCCTCGCTTTGACTGCAATTTTAATATAGCATTACAAGAGCCACAGCAGACTTACAAAAGGTTTTATTGATATAAACCTGTGGCAGAAAGAGTTTCAACACAGCCAGGGAAGCAGGTGTGACCCTGAGATCTCTGACGCCTGATCGTGTCGTGCCGCCCAGTTTGAAACTCTCAAAACAAAACAAAAAAAAATCTAGAAATAATCAGAGGAGTAAGAACACGTCATTTTGAAAATTTGTTTAGTAGGAAAAATCGCATGTGGCCAAATGTGTGATACATATATTTAAAAATATTTTAAAAAGTCACAATTCATTGCTTCAGCCTTACTGGTGAATTTGCATAAAGATGCTGTTTCTTGAGGGTGAGGCAAAAAGTAGAGCTCAGCTTTAGCTTAACAGCCTCAGTCTTCTTTTGAAAATGCTGAATTTATCGATAATAAGACGTGGTTTAGGGAGCTGCTCGCTCTGGTTGCTTACTTAATGAATTTTTAAGGCCTTTGTCAGGCATTTTTAATATTCTAGCTTTTGGACAACTTTCAAAATGAACGCTGTTAAACAACTTTAAAATTTCAAGGTTGGTACTAGTCTGGATGCATGTCAGGTTAATCTGTGATTCTAAACTGGCCACTGGTGTGAATGTGAGAATTTGAGCTTTGTTAGCTCTCTGGTAGACCGATAACCTGTCGAGGGTACTCTGCTTATTGCCTGATGAGAGGTGGGATAGGCTCCTAAATTTTAAAAGCAGTTAGGAAAGTGAATGGATAAAAGTTACCTCTCTTTGACTGTGTCCTGATCTCTCGCAGGCTTTCTAACCAATCTGATGGTCTGTTCTAATTAATACAATCTTTCTCACGTCTTTAACTGAAAACAGCACAGTGGTTCTCCAAGATCCTAAAGATCTCCCTGTGTACAATGAGCACTTCCTCTTCAGATTAATCATTAAAACGGTCTCCATGTCACCAGATAAGCACTGACCATCAATAAAAGATTATATCACTTTATAGTGAGAGGAGTGGAAACACAAAAAAAGCCATTTAGTGTGTGTGTGTGTGTGTGTGTGTGTGTGTGTGTGTGTGTGTGTGTGTGTGTGTGTGTGTGCGCGTGCATTTGAGAAGTGTAACCTTAAAGATACTTTTTGGCGTGAGGTGATTTCTTTGGTTTCATAGGCAGATTGCTTTCTTTCGTCCCAGCAGATTGAGGTATTGCACTGGTTAATGTTTCAGACAGATTCAGACTCCTGCTGTAGTTCAAGTCATGACCCCGCCGCTTCAGCCGGGAAAGGAGTGCACAAAGGGCAACCCACAACCGCTAACAGTTAGTAAGAAGCAAATCCTTACAGCACGTTTGAAATCAAGTCTGCTTCTAGCAGGTCTTTGCTTCAAGGAGCAGCAGATTATTTGTTGGGTGTAGGTCATTTCTGATTATTTTACACTGTTTTAAACTTCAGTTGCAGAAAATAAAGAGAAGTATCCAAGGATGATTTTAGAAATAAAGCTTTATCATTCAAAAGAGTTATTAATTAGTGGTTTGAAGCTGAATAGGACAGGAAAAGTGCTCGTTCTCTATAAATCTACTGAGTGCAAAAAAAGAAATGGCAAGAGTTCAATTTGGACCTCACAAAGCCAGTGTGTGACATTGAGTGATAATGGGAATAGATTAGGTCCCAAAATTTGGGAACATGTGGAGATTTGTTCATAGTTCTTCCTATGAGTAAGTGATTAAAAATACAACCAGTGTGAATTGAAACAATCAGACTTCTTCCCCAGCAATAATTTAATATACAATATCAAGAAATCAGTGCTCTATTGTAAAAATCATACAAAAGACTAATTACAAGCCTAGAAAAAGTGAAAATTCACTGACAGCTGAGGTCAAAAAACTAAAAAGACTCTTTGAGATGAACGAGTGTTTAAAGAACATCTCTAAAAACTTGCTCTGTTGACATACAGCAAGTAAACATACAGATTCTTTTCTTACTAGCGGGTCTGCATTAGCTTTGAAGCAGTTTAGCAACACACACTAATATAATGCAACACAGCATTACAGTAATGAGTCTTTGTACAAAACCCAGGAAACAGTTTGCAGTAAAGTCTCACTAGCAGAAAAGTGGGCCATCAAAACATGATGGGAATGTGCAAGGATTTGCCCCAGAAATGGGAGGAATCAGGAGAATAAGCAAAGCAAAAGGGAGCTACGGATAGAGAGATACGGACAATTGCTTTTAAAGCTCTCTCAGCAGCTGAATGGGTGACAGTTGAGTTCGCATTTGAAAGCGGATCTCATAAGAGAGAATGTTGTATTTAGCACAATGCTGAAGACTGCACCCAAATTATTCACAATTGACCCTGAATAGGTGACCCTGGATGAAGCTGTTCTCCTCCTAATGTTCTGACTTACACTGCTGCACTTTCACACAAAAGAAAAGAAAAGATGAAGTGCTTTATACGTCTGCAAAATGCAACCTATCTGGCATTCTGCTTACTATTTAGGTCAACAACAACAGCCTGGGAGACTGTATTTCTTAAGTTACATCATCCAATTTGTGATAAAAGGAACCACTGTAAAGCTTTGGGATATTAAGTATTTATAAAAGGAAAAAAGGAATCACAGTGTAAGTAAAATTATAATGAAGTCAAGTAAGAAAAACTGCAAACGACAAGCTCAACAGGGTAATTTATTAGCCACAGCAGCAGTAAATCAGGTGTTTATTTATTTGTGAAATTTTCTTCTAGTTAATCATTGGTGAGTTACCACTAACACTAACACACAGCCAGATTTTTAAGTATTCCATCATTAACCAAAAGTGTTGACCTGGCCACAAAAACATTTTCTATGAAATATTCCCACTATGAGGTGCACTTTGGTACAAAAACATCTATTACAATGCATTAATACTGGACTTACTGGGTTTGCTAAATATAAGGCAGCTTGATGTACAATATCTATAATGCCTTCTTTTATATGTAAAAATATTACATGATATTTAAATGCACAAATTTTAAAATTTCACAAAAACTAAATTATTAATGTAACAAATGCTCTGCGAAAATCAAAATTTGCATTAGACCATCAGGAGTGTTTATTATAAATTTAAGCGTGCATTTATTTTTTTAAGTCAAGAAATCAACATAATGAAGAATAAAATCATCAAAGCTGTCAATCAAATTACACTTAATGAAGGCTATTCCATGTAGAAACTCACTAACAGAGATTTTCTTGGATTGGAGAAGTGGGAAAAATGTAATTATAGACAAAGTTTGAGACTTGTGAACAATAGGGAAGCCTTAGATAGCCATTAGGGTGTCAAATGCAAATGCGTGTAGCGTGAAAATGCTCCTGGCAGAACACCACAGGCTGGTTTGGTTGGCTGCTCACATACATTCATGTATTGCTCATACATTATACTTTAAAATGTAGCAATTTCTAAAGCATTTACTTTTTTACCACTTTAATCGCTTATTTTTATTCATTTACTGCGTTAAGGTGAAAAAAATATAAAGTATAAGGACATATATTGTAACTTTGTGACACTTCAGCCAGTTCTGGTTTCATTCTTTACCAGAGTTTTTCTTTCTATACCGTACAAACACAAGGGTTTGGATGGAGACTGTTTAAGGAGATCGCAAAGAGTCTTCGGTTATGTCCTTACTTTAAAGTGAACATCATCCATAACAATACTGTATGATTAATGATTAGTTATACAAACATGCTTTCTGGGTGACAAAAACGATGCACCCTAGACCTGAAGTGTCTCTAGAAGTATATTTGATGGAGATTTGTTTGTAGCATGTGCCTAAATGTGCCTGCGGGGACAAGGAAATGAATATGTTTCTGAGTCATTAGTCCTTCAGCCCACCAGTGATGGATTTCGTTGCCAGCTCTACTCTAATGGCCTTTCTGTCACATTTCTCAGCTGTACATACAAGTGAATATTGCAGATACCAGGTTTTACTTCGTACAGCTACTTTAGACCACTGTGCAGGGAAGGTTTTAAAGAATACAATGCAAGAAAACAAAGCAAAAAATGTTGTCTTTATTTGAAACCAAACATTTTATTTTCTTTCGTACATCCCCTGGTTACTACAACATTCGTGTTATCTTGGAGTTGTTCCCCCACTGCGTAACATTTACTAAAAAGTGTGACAAATACCCCCAAAACTGAATGAGCAGCACAATTGGTGTCATGCTTGGGATTAGCATAATGAAAACAATGCCCGTTTTATTTATTTTGATTTTTTTTTTTGGCATTTGCACAGCTCTGGTGGTGATGTGCCAGTGCAGTCTCCCCCACTGTAGAGAGAGCCTGTCGAGCAATGACTCAGTGTGGCAAATTCAGACTACATCAACCCCGCGGCCCTGACATTTATTCCCATGCAATGTTAACCTCTAAAGGAAACAACTGGGCAGTCTTATAGCATGCAGCGTTATCACAACTACATGTAGGTCTGGCTCACAGGATGACACATTTTACCGGACGTGCCCATTTGGGCCGCTGGCGAAGACTCATTCACACATTGACTGACATCTGTCGTTACACTGGGTGTGTAGCCATAAGTACTGCTCTATAGATTTCTTGAAAAAGGGCAGCTGTTTAGTGCCTGTCAGCCTTTTAATCCATAGATGGCATCTAGGAACACTGGGCTTTAAAAGAACGTACCCCAGAGCGTGTCAGAAGTGTTAAAAGCTGCACTGCACGGTTTACTACCTGTCACTGTTCCCAGGCTTCTTCTACAGTGTGCCTCAGCACCAGACTCAGCCGTGGGCTTTTTCTAAACAATAAGGCAGCTAGATCATTTCTCCATTATCCTTCTCTTTGCCAGCACTAACCCCCTATCAGGCAAAGGCAGCCGGAGCCTTTCAGGCCGTCTTCACCAATGACTCTTTCAAGCCTGCCATCTCTAAAAATATGCGAATGCCCCCTTAAGGCCTGTTATTTCATGACCATGCACCTTCTTTTTGGTGTGATTATCAGCAGCACATGCTAATAATGTTTACCCCTTTTCTTTGGCAGTGCACACATTTTATAGATTTCATGACTCTCTCTCCCTTTTTCTCTATTTCAAGAGCTGTCTTGCAAAACTGCTTCTCTGCTCCTACTAAAACAATCTGCTGACACAAACAAAACAGCTGCTGAAAGCATTTGTATCTACTGTGATAACACCGCTACTGTCAGATCCTTAATGAAAAGCAAGACCACACAAGACAGAGAGCATGAAGAAAATAGGGACTTCTGGGTTCACTCAGATGCCATATCTTTTTACTGTCAAACTGCAATTTCCCTTCTGAATTCTTGGTCTTTTTCTGTTACCACCGCAGAAGGATATTTCCCAGCCGCCTCTTCTATTTTTGTCAAGTGGGCTGATTGAATCTGAAGGCACAGGAGAAAACATCAAAAGGGAACGGCCCGTTTGCACATGTGCATTTGACTGAATGCACCAGAATTACCATCGAATGGTGAAAATATCGGAGATTCTATAAAAGATAAAACAAAGAAGCTCGTGTATCATTTAAGTGGACTGTTTTATGTCAGCAGACTTGTGTTATATCTACCAGGATTTCTGGAGTTTAGCATAATTAGGTGCTAGGAAACAAATTGAAAATAATCTTTTGAACCACAAAGTGACCACATCACTAATAATGACAAATTAGTATCATTTTTATTTTTTTGATCATGGAAGCATGAATTATATTTTCAAAGTCTATGGGAGAAAGATAGGATTTTAATTTGGCAATTTTTTTTTACTTTGAGGTGGAGGTCACTGATATTCAAACTCATCCTAGATTTTTAATAGCATCACCTATTGTATGAATCCTAATGTATGAAAATCACTGAATTCAACCACCCATCTACCTAGTAGGGTGATGACAACACCCCATCATCCTTTTATGCTTGAGGGGTAAAAATTGGTCTTAACAACTGTGGTCACTTGCTTCTCTAATTTAAAAGGACTTTCTAAAAACAATCCAAGATAATAAGTAAATAGATAAATAACAAGTAATAAGAAAAATAATAAGTAAGAGGGCCAAGGGTATCAGTTAACCCATTTAGACAGGTTTGATTTCCAGACACAATATTTTCAGTCTTGTTTTTACTAAGGGTAAAAAATTGTGTGTTAACCAATCTTATTTAGTTAAACAGTCAAACACAGGCTGCAGTTTGATTCAAGCATCCAAATAGGAATGTATTTAATGGGAAAGAAAGTAAATTTGAATGTCATCAACATAACATGAACGGGAATATTGTACTTCATGAAAATCAATAAGGAAACATAAATAACAAAAAAAAAAAACAAAAAAAAAAAAAAAAAACACACAATAACCCAAGATGGAGCCTTGAGGTACAGCACACCAAATAGGGGCTAAGGAGCTGTGCCTTTAAGACCAACAACAAGTTGGTTCAAGTTCAAGTCTTGAATGCTGCACCCACCTGTGTCAAAGACTTCATAAAAGAACTAAAAGAACTGAAGAGAACTACAACAGCACAACTGTCAAAAGTATTGTCTCAGTGACATAATGGGATTTAAACTAGAGTGTAATACTTCACAAACACCATGAGTATCTAAAAAAGTGGTTTAGATATAGAAAAAACATTTGGTCAACATACATACAGTTATTATTTGTTTAATATCACATGCGGATTGTGAACTCTTAGACACAGAAGTTTACAAAAAAAAAAAATCCAGAGCTATCACTTTGTGTTGTTTGGATACCTGTGAAGATAGATTCACAGTCAGCTGGACTGCAGTAGCACACAAGCCCCAGGGCCCCATCAATAGAGATTTTAGTTCCCAGGATTCACTCCTCTTCCTGTGCCACATCTAGTTAGTCTTATGTGACGCTACCTTGTCCAAAGCATTCATGTTGTCATAAAGCCAACCACCAGAAAGGTGATGACAGGTGGGGTGTTAAGCAGTAAGCATGAAAAAAGAATGGAGTTAGGATGGAGTTGTGTTTCACAGCAGGTGTAGTAAAACAAATAAGAATTAAATTATAATTGAAGAAGTTCTAGATAGGAAGCTTTGCAATATAACATTTTCCTGTCTTCTAATGTAGCTGGTTACCATTGTTTTCTCAGGAGGAAACCAACAAAGGCACACAAATACAGACTCATTGTCTCTGGCATAACTGCTAATCACAAAGACAATGACAACAGTCACTGAGTGACTAATTTATCACATACAAAATAGTCCATGAAACTTAATTAATACAACTCTCTTATATATTTACTTCCACAAACAACTTATCCAGTGTCCTTACATTCCAAAAAGCACACTGATAACACACCAGCTTACTGACAGAGGTCTTTAAAAAAAACATCTAAAAGTGTTTTTGTGATATCATTCCCCTGCTTCCTCAAATACAAAGAGGCATCCTAATTGCAAGCAAACTGCACATCTTCCACCAAAAAAAACAACAGCACAGTGATAGGATTGTTTCTGTAAAGTCAAAAGGCAAAACATCAAAGTCAGTATAAAGAGGGAGACGCTTGACAGTGAAGTCAAGCTTTTCTCTGGTGAGTAGGCGGAAGCTTCATTTTTCTGGCTCTGCTCATAAAGTCACATCCAGATGGATGATAATACGTGCTCGAGAGTCACACTTGTTTTTTAAGAGATGGTGGGAAGTTGCTGTCAATCAACAAAAACAACTTTTCAGACCAAATAAAATTCTCTCTTTTAGTATTTTTAACACTCCACTACATGGGTAATTATATTATATTAATATTGGTAAGATATAAGTCATTTTACATGTCCAAGTAGACATATAAAAGCATACAGTTAAGTTGCTGGAAAGCAAAGAAAGAAAACACAATTTAACAAAACTCATCTAATTAAATAGATTGCATGTGAAGTCAAAGTACTTATGACTTGTCTATCAAGTCAACAATCATACAGTGTCCTTGGTTTTTCAGTCAGATCTACTGGTCACTACCTCACTGGTCATGTACACTTTTAAAACACCAAGACAGTGATGGCAGAAATTTTCACAACAGATCTTATATAACCAATGGGCTACATCACAGTGGACGTCCATTTAATATACTATCTGTTGCACGGCCATCTTAATTCTTCAAGACATGCTGAACTCACTTAGGCAAGCCTGAAGGACATTCAAAGCTCTTCTTTGGATGTTGGCCTCCTTTCATTCTGTTCTCTGTCAAGATGATCCCACACTGCTACAATAATGAGGTCCAGGCTCTAGGGAGGCCAATCTACTCTGTATGCATTTACTGCTTTGGGAATGTGTTGCTAAAAAAAAAAAAAAAAAAAGCCACTGTCAGTCATACTATTTCAAGATGGTACTGTGTGGTGGATCAAAAGCTGACACCTTAAGCTTCAGTGGACAGTAAACAGATCAACTGAAGGGCCTGATGCATCTCTCAGGTTCTGTGTGGGGTCTTTTCTGCATGTTTTTCCTATTTCTTTAGGATATGACTTTCAGATATTGCTCATCTGCTATAGATTGTTTTTTAGGCCTGGCACCTTTTCTTTTCCCTCCAGCTGTTCAATTTCCTTACATTCTTTTAAGGGCATATTGCAAAAATACTATTGTATGACACTTTCCTCTTGTCCATCACTTGTCTATTTTTTTTTTTTTTTAAGGACACTGCACACCATGCCAAAATACACCAAGCATTTTGGGGAAATAACTTGCTGGTGCAAAAACAGTAACAGCTACTTTGCTAGTAACAAAGTAACATATAAAGGCTAAGGACACCATTTAAAATAAGTTCTTTGCTAAGCTGTTTGTTATATATAGACAACACTGGTTCATCCTTTGATTTTGGTGCCTCTTCAAGCTTAAATAAGTCATAGGTCAGTATTAAGTGGCTTACCAAACAAAAATGCCTCCTGTGAAAATGATCAGGACTGGACTGAAAATGAGTGAAAAAGCAGCCAATGTCAAAAGAAAAACTCTCAAGACCACTTGAGAGTTACAAGAAACTCTGGCTCCAGAACAGGAACAGAGAGAAAGACAACACTACAATACAGTAAACGTATGCAAATTTAGATAGCTCTTAATAATATAACACAATCTGGATGAGAAGCAGTGCTTCTTTGTAAAAGGCATTTAACAACACAATTGTAGTAACACCTGGATTTCCCTTAAATCGCCCTTCAATCACAGCCTGTTGAGCTTGGTGAATTAGACTTCCACTGCTAGGCTATATAGCAGCTACTAGAGTTATTTGCCTAATTTGCAGACTTACAGGAACGTGCACAGATCTGAATACCCAGATATCTATGTGTGTAAGAGCAGTCCTCAACCACACTAGCACAGAAGCTGGCTGACTGGAGAAAAGATGCTAAGGAATTACCACCCTTGAGCTATTTAAAATGTCTCGTGCTTAATAGAGTGACCCTCTGTGATACCACTTCACCCTCACCATTGTCTCTAGAGCCCAAGGAAATATCACTTTACAGTGGTGAATCCAGCCATAAAAATGCAGAGAGCTGTTTGGCCCCGGAGACCGGCTGCCTGAGCACAGAGGCGTGAAAGACCCACCGCTGCCTCAGTGTGTCAATGCTCTAATGGAGTCCCAAGGGAGGCGCAATCTTTTCAATAAATGATTCAGAGAAACAGTTTTTGTTGAATGCTGCTCTGTGTAGTTTGACAAGTTTAAATGATGCCAAAGGTGGGTCATCAAACTTCCCGTCGATACCTTGTAGTGAAGACTGATTCAAACAGTTCAGAAAAGAAATTACAGAGACAGCTTTTGTAATTGGGATTTAATGATTTTTTTAATGCGCAGATTTTGCAGAGCACCTGACACGTAAAAACTCACTAGTTGTAGATTCTCAAGTTTAAACCTCCAACAAACTAAATGTTGGAACGTTTGAAGCATTTCTACAAAAAACAAGCACAATAGCTTTCCATTTTCAGACCAAATTATCAATCGATGTAATGAAGAAATAAAGAATAAGCATACATGCTCTCAGAGTAGTTTATAGGCTATCCCTGAAATCTTACACTAAATATCACAGGCTCTCATTAAAGTTAAGTAATGTTAGGCTCCACCATAATATAGAAAATTAGGAAATCATCTTTTGGTCATACACAGCTTGCTCACCCTCTGGGAAACAAAAGGGCCGTTTCAATGCCAATGAACTCTCTGGGGTGTCATAAAACTGACCTGTCATTGAAAATGCCAAAAGGACATGTAGCAAATCTTTCCCCTGTAGGAAACACAGCCACAAGGCTTCATCGATCCCATTGTGATGACAATTTTATGACATTACACAGTTGATATACTTATAAAGTGTCCTGCAAAAACAACAGGTACACTGAAGATAAAGGTGAATGAGACATTTCATAAGATTTACCCGCAATAGTCCCACTATACTACACTATTTGCTTTTATGTCATCTGTTCTTCCCTATCAGCTGTTATGGTTATTTTCATGGTGGACTTTACGAACTTCAAACTCATTAAATTTACTTACTGAGTTTGTATGAGAGCCCAGCACGTCTCTACTTACTTTTACCACAGATTAAGAACAATCTCTTTTAGACTGTGACGTTGGTCGACTATGTAGTGTGACAGCCATGAAGCTTGCAGCCCCGCTGTTCTGTACTTGGCAACTAAAGAGCCAACTTAAAGAGGTGCTTTTGAGTGTTAGGCCCAGGATTTATAGTGACAGTCTATTTGAGAGATTTCCTGTGGTGTCATTTATAGAGCTTCAAGGAGGAGTCTCCCAAACTGGACACACTGGACAAATAGGAATCCATTGCGCAAAAAATCTGATTTTTGATTATTTAACTGGTCCAATATATTGGCCGATATTTTGGCCAAACAAACAGATTTACCACCAAGTTCTGCTTGAACCAACTGATTGTTTATGGAGGGCCTTGACTGTCAAAATACATGAATGAAATACATAATTCAATAATTAATTAAATATGTAAATAATTAATTAAGTGTCAATTGATTAAAACTGTAAATAAATAAATTAATAAAAGTTTTAAACAAAATGAATTGACAATTATTCATATTTAATTAATTAATTGATTTTAATTTAGTAATGTGTGGCGGGACGCAGTCTGCGATGATGTTGCAGGTGAGATGGACGCACCTGCACAGCAATTGCAATCGCGCCTTGCCGGCTTAAAAGTCTGACTGTTTAATGTTGTTGTGTTGTTGATGTGTGTGGCAGCCGACAGAGTGTCTTTGCAACAGCAACGATGTGCAAAAGTGTGTGTGAATAAACAATGCTGAAAAGCATAAGAATGTCATCAGGTCTGCTGTGGGTTCTTTACATAATGGCACATTGAATTATTTAATACATTTAATTCAATATCATTTAATTATGTTTTTATTGAATTTGGCACTCAAGGACTCCACAGTTGTGTTTGTGGCACTTCAAACTCATGTGCTCCTAACAAAGAAGGTGCAGAGTGACTTCTTCTGGTGGAGTCAATGCTCATCACACGGCTGAAGGGTGTTTCTCCCATCTTTTCTTTATTTGTTAAATTTGAACTTTTTAGCTTTACGAATGCCATCTTCAATAAATTGGCCCAACCAACACTCGAAAATTGAAGTAAATGTAGTTTGTAGTGAAAATTCTTAATCTCTCTTAAAAATAAAATAGAACTGAAACAGTTTAATAATCAACATTAACAATTTGCAAACAACCCCCTCCAGGGGCAAGGGTACCTAGACCCGGTTTGTAGAGTACGCTTGGGGAGTGTGATCGTGTGTACAGCGTCTCTTTATGTCTGTCTCCACGTTGGTTGAGTGTGGAGTAAGTGCATATGAGAGCATGAGGGTGGGATGGATGTTTGTATATGTGTGTGTCTGTATTTCTGTGTCTATATGTCAGGTTGGGTGTCAGGCGCCACCTCTCTGGGGACATCTTAGGCCCTCCAAGGTTTGGAGGCCTATCTCCCCCTACCACCACTTCCCCTGCCAGTGGCGGACTCCCTCAGACATCGGTGCGTTGGTGGTTCTTTGTGTCCGGGGATGGGCGTCCAGGTACACACCGGCTCACTCCTTGGCGGCCGCATATCGGGGCCTGGAGCCTGGGGCTCGCTCGGGCCACTTCGGAGGTGGGGTGCCCCCGGCCTCTCGGCCTGGGGCTCGGTCACTCAGGCACGGCTGGCTGCCGGCGGAGCTCACGGACGCGTCATTGCAACTCCCCCTGGCTTCTGCTCCGCGGCTGCTGAGTGAGCCCTCATCTGGGACTCTCCTCAGCTCTTTCTGGGACAGTGGCGCGGCTGCCCCTCTGTTGGTCTTCCTTGGTCTCTTGTGTTCTGGGGGCCTCTGGATGTCTGGAGTTTTACCTGCTTCATGCCCTGGAGGACGGGGCTGTGGCCCCCCCACACCCTCTAGCAGATCATTACATGAAGGAACCTTTTAAAAAAAAAAAAAAACAAGCGCGTCCATGCTCACAGGTGTACACACGGGTGATCACACCCACAAACTACACCCTTTTTGGCTCCTACCTCAAAGCACACTGTGTTCTGTTGATCTTATGTGCTGCACAATAATGTTTAATATTTAGTATTTACTGTCATATTCCCATATATCATTGTGATGTTGTTTATTCTATTACTCTTGTTCTCTTCTGCTTGTTTTCTTTTTTCTTTCTCAGCAGGTGACCCAGGTGATTGATATATGCATTTTTTTTTAAAAAGAAAAGAAAAAAAAAAAAACAATTTGCAAACAAAAATCAAATTCACAATCATGGGAGTGCTGAAGCCTATCCATGCTGCCACAGGGCAAGAGATGGGGTACACTCTGGACAGGCTGCCAGTCTGCGAGGATGAAATAGAGAAACATTCACACCAATGACCAATTTACGACCAATTAACCTAACCAAAGCCCACGTATATCTTTGGATATACATGGAGGAGGAAGCTGACGTATCCAAAGATAACGCCAAACAGGGGGAACATGCAACCTCCACACAGAAAGGCTCCAGTCTGCATTTGAACCCAAGATCATTTCACTATGAGACAATGGTGCCAACCACTGTTCTACCCTTTGACTCAATCTTTCAACCCTTTCATTTTCCATGGAAAAAAATGGCAATGATTGGTTCAAGCCCATCAAATTCCTTCACAGTCCTTCCTTTTCGTCTTCTCTGAAAGTAAACCTATCATGCTGGGATTAAGAATTTTTCTTAAGCAGCTGACATCTTAAAAAAAAAGTAATCATTACAAATGGGAATAGACATTTTTCACTATTTTCTACAGACAGAAAATGCGAACTATTAAGAGTAAGAACAACAACTACAGCACTGAATGTGCTTTTACACGTGTTTGACAGATGATTTGCAAAAAGCCGTGCTGCTGTCATGTAAGTGTCGTAGGAAACACCTAGCTGTGAGGGATCTTTTGATGCACATGTCTGTGTCATCTGTGTGGACAGCTTGAAAGAACTTTTCTGTAAGTTGACTTCAGCTTGTTCAGGTCTCAGAGTCTCAGCCTTTGACAGCACAAGCTTCAGTGGCTAACCTTGCCGGAGGTTAACCGCAAGGAAAATGAAGAACCCCGGAACATAATTAGTTTGCATGCTTAATTAAAAGCTGGTATTTTGAGAGCAATCTGATTGTACAGCTAATATAAATTAAGCCTCTTAGGATGAATCTCCAGGAGGGGAGCAAAAAATAGAAATTTCAAAAGTAGCTGTGAGAACTCTTCTGGCCGTCTTTCACTTCCACGCAGCTTTGCTTGATCTCCTGGGGGAGACACAGTGCTGATTGTCTTAAAAGCCACAGAAGCTAAAGGTTAGAAATGTTTCATACTGGGGTCCAGTACACCATGTGATAAGACAAAGCAGTGTTTAAATGAGTTTGTAAGCAATCAAGACGTTTTTCAATAGAAGACGGGGAACCGCACTGCTAAAACAAGTAACCATGTTTCCACACAGCCATGACAGATAATGTCCAAGAAACCAAAGAAAGACAAAATGAACATCACACTAAACTACATATAGTGCGATGATCCTAACATTTTGTCTCATGCTATGAATCCAGCATAGACCTTTCCTTTAAAATAGTACGCCTTCACTTCTTGCTGAAACTCCAAGGATGTGGCAGCTTAAATTTGGCTTGAGCCAAGATAGCAAAAAAGAAAAAAAAAAAAAGGCTTTGGTCAGTGAGAGAGGTGATTTTACATTTAAAAATTATCCATTACATTTAAAAATTCATAATGTACAAAAAGCCAACGAGTAATTGTGTTCAGTAATCATGAGTTCAGTATTGACCAAAGCAGTCGTGTTTATGATTTTTACCATAACTAAGCAGCCCTGCCCTCAAGGATCTAATATAAACCTTGATGGATAAATCAATCCTTTTCTCTCCCTGGTATTCCTGTGACATTAGCGTTCCTTAAAGCGGATGATAAAGTAGCTGACAGTGAAGATGAGAGAGGAGAAGAGCCGAGCAGAACCTTTCTGTACTTTTACAGCACCAGTCTCTTATTCTTGCTCCTTTGAATACAAGAGAGTGTGCAGATGAATGGTCACAGAAGAAGGCTTAACATAATTATAGCACATAACAGGCAAAGCATAGGGTGGCAAATATGTTTTAACTTTCATCACAACGGTGCCCTGCTTCAAACACGTCTTTGACAGTCTCATAGCAACAGCCGTATCCATGAGCAGCACTCTTTTAGCCTCTCTTAGTCCGGCCCATGCTCTTTATTTCATGCCCTTTGAATGAAGGTAGGCAACTTGTTGCAGGACACGTACAATGTAAAGATAGCACTCAGTCTTCCTCAGTCTCAAATTCATCTTCAGCTGTCTCCCACACAGCTTACATAAGGTATTGATTTGAGTGTGCCAGACTTCAAATGGAAAAACAAGTGAGTAAGAAGCAACTCTGAATAGCTTTAACAAATAAAATTTTAAAGATTTATCCAAAACAAAGATTAGTAACTCAACATCACAGAGCCAATTGACACCTTGCGGTGAAAAAGAGCAACAAAGTCTAGTAAACATAAAAAACCCAAAAACTGAAGTAAAGCATCATGAGACAAGCAGGTGCTATGATATAAAAAGGACAACATAAAAACATTTTTATGTAAATTATTTACAAATCATGTAGAGCCATGTCAACAAAGGCACACCCCCTCCAATTCAAATCCTTGATGCTTTTCTTTTTTCCAGCTTTCTGTTGTAGATTTGCTCCCATGCTTGAGTCCAGTTGCCTGACCCAGTTTCAGTTCAATCTTTAGCTGTCAGACAGATGGCCTTCCGTATACAACACGTTGGTATGGAGACGACTTCATGGTCGACTCAATGACAGGAAGGTGCCCAGCGGCCATAGATCAATACCAATCATCACCCTTCCACAACCGTGGCCTGACAGTTGGTATGAGGTGTTTGCGCTAATATGCTGTGTTTAGTTTTCGACAAACATGGTGCTGTGTGTTAAGAAGAAACACCTCAACTTTGGACAGTGTTCCAGAAAATGTGTGGTTTGTTCAGATGCAACTTTGCATCTGCTGCCATTTTCCTTTTAGAGAGAGGAAATTTTCTCTTATCAAACCTAATAAATAAGCCATACTTGTTCAGTCTTTTACTAATTGTGTTGTCATGAATTTTAAAATGTAACATACTAATCGAGACCTTTGGAGTCTGAGATGTAGTGCTTGGTTCTCTGAGCATTACAGTCTGACCTTGGGGCGGATTTGCTTGGATTTCCACTCCTGGGAATACTGGCAGCTGTCCGCAATGTTTACTACTTGTGAATAATGCTAATGGATTTGATTAGCAGCAACTTGTTGCTACTTACCCTCCTGATTCCTATAGAAAAGGTGTATCTAATTTTTCACACACATATTATGCATTTTGGATTAGATACCTTAAATAAATAATGATACAGTGTAATTGTTGTTCATCTGAGATTTCTTTTTCCCAATTAAATGGATGTCAAACTCATTTTAAAATGCAGGCAACATACAGCCCACTCTGAGCTTATGTGGGCTGGACCAATGAAACGCCCCTTTCTGTCACTGCAGAAATTTAACTACACATTTAATCAAAACAGTATGTCTCACTTTTTCTACATGAAAAAAGAAATGCTGCTGTAGTCCAAAGTTTATTTCTTCCCCTACATTTTCCAAAGCCATCCAATGGGCCGGATTGCAGTCTTTGCCTGCCCAATTGTGGCCCCCGGGCCTTATGTTATACACCCCCGCCTTAGAGTATTCATGAGGTATCACTTTCACAAGAATAAAGATTAAGATATACTTCATCACAGCAGCCAAAAGCATAAAAAAACAACATTCATTTATATTCCTTCCTCAATACAAATAAATTGAATATCATAAAACAAAATAGCTAAAACAGGTACAAAATAAATAGCACAAAAGGAGTTCAGTAAAATGAAAAATATGATAAGAGGGACAGCCCAAAAATATAATGCCTCCAGCCACAGCTGTTGCTGGCACAGAGACAGCTGTGCTCTACTAACCTCTTAAGCTGCTTTTTGTTCAAAAGTATCCTCGTCTTAAGCTTCCTCACTTTGTTTATTGCAATAATGCTCAGAATTAAAAAAAATAATAAATAGTGAAACAATACCTTCAGCATGTTGTTGTTGCTCTGAGGAGCGCATATATCTGTAGTAATCACGCTGGCAGAAAAAGCAGACATTCTCAGTTCAGCTTGTCACCCTCCAAGTGCTGTCATGCTAGTTTGGCTCAGCCCAGTGAGCCTCTAAAGATGCAGCGTGCATGCAGCCAAATGCTTTTTAAGGCGATTTGGAAAACTGAAGAACACAACTTCCAGATACACTGTGCAGCATACAGGACTGCTGCTTGCACTTAAAAACTGACCCACACTGCATTTTCGTGTTGCTTTAATATGCAGAATCATTACTACAGAAAGCAGATTTTTAACAAAATGTTGTTTAAGGGCATTATAATATATCAACCAAATAATATCAACCATCAAATATTTTCCGAGCAACTTAAAATGTACAATAATACATTAAGGAAGTCAAGAAATTCATACTTCGCCAAAATAATCAGTATTAACAAAAATAATCCCAAGGTCCTCTTTTCCACCATAGATCATTTATTTAACCCTGATTTTAAAAGCTCCAAAAGAACCCCCACAGACTCGCTCTGTGAGCAGTTTGCAGACCACTTCAGGGGAAAGATCAGCGCCATCAGATCTGATATTTTATCTAATCGCGATATGATTGTAAACACATCTGAGGGCTCGATTGTACCTGAGGAGACACTGGACAGCTTTGTCCTGGTTAATGCTGAGAACTTTCAGAAGGTTTTCTCCACAGTGAGACCCACCACATGTCTTTTAGATCCAATTCCTTCTTCACTCTTTAAAACACTTTATGGATTTTTTTGAGGCTGAGCTTTTATACATGATGAATTGCTCTCTTCAGTTGGGTGTCTTCCCTGCTGCCTTTAAAACGGCGGTGGTGAGGCCCCTTCTGAAGAAGAGCAATTTGGATTGTAATGATTTTAATAACTACAGACCTGTATCCAACTTACCATTTTTAAGTAAAATCTTAGAAAAACTTGTTTTTACTCAGATTACTGATTTTCTCAATGATAGACAGATCCTGGAGATATTCCAGTCTGGATTTAGGGTGAACCACAGCACAGAGACTGCTCTCCTAAAGGTTTTAAATGATCTTAGATGTAACTGGGACTCCCAAAAGCTCTCAGTCCTGGTGCTACTGGATCTAAGCGCAGCCTTTGATACAGTAGACCACGCTATTCTTTTAAACAGACTAAAACACATGGTGGGCCTCTCTGGTGCTGTACACAACTGGTTCACTTCCTATCTCTCTGACAGATCTTTTATGGTGAGTATGGATACATGCTCCTCTAAGATCCATAAAATGACATGTGGTGTGCCTCAAGGGTCGGTTCTAGGCCCTGTACTTTTTAATTTGTATATGTTGCCTCTCGGCAGTGTCATCAGGAGGCATGGAGTGAACTTCCACAGTTACGCTGATGACACGCAGCTGTACATCTCCGTGTCTCCTGATGACACCAGACCAATGGATGCCCTTTTTAACTGTATCTTGGATATAAGATCCTGGATGGCAGAAAACTTTTTACAGCTTAACCAGGACAAAACTGAAGTTTTAATTGTCGGTCCTGAGGCTCAGAGAGAGAAACTCTTGTCTAAATTAGAGGCATTTTCACTATGTCCTTTGCTACAAGTGAAAAACCTGGATGTTATTTTTGACTCTGAGCTTGGTTTTATCCCACATGTTAAACATGTAACCAAAATTGGATTTTATCATCTAAAAAATATAGCCAGAGTCCGCCCTATTCTCTCTCGGGCCAACACGGAGATGCTGATGCATGCTTTTATTACCAGTCGCATTGATTACTGTAATGCCCTGCTCTCTGGTCTTCCTAAGAAGAATATTTCAACTTTACAACTCTTGCAAAACTCGGCAGCTCGTGTGCTGACGAAGACCAGAGGGCGGGCCCACATTACACCGGTTTTAGAATCGCTGCACTGGCTCCCCGTGTGTTTCAGGATCGATTTTAAAGTTCTTTTATTGGTTTTTAAATGTCTTAATGGTCTTGGGCCTTCTTATCTCTCAGATCTGCTTTTACCATACGAACCCTCGCGGACCCCGAGGTCCTCTGGTACTGGCCTTTTGATTGTCCCTAAAGTCAGGACACATACTCACGGAGAGGCAGCTTTTCAGTGGTATGGTCCTCATCTGTGGAACAGCCTGCCGGAGGAGCTCAGGGCCGCAGAGAACGTACATGTTTTTAAGAACAGGCTCAAGACCCACCTTTTTAATTTAGCTTTTACTTAGCGTTTATTTATTTTTTATGCTTATTTATTCTATCCTGTTATTCTATTATTAACTTAGGATTTACCTAATATTTTTTGATTTTATTCTTATTCATTTTTTAATCTTCTTACTCTATTTATATTTATATTGTATCCTGTTCTTATTTATTTTATCATTTTACCCTGTATATATCGTATTGCGTCATATCTCCAGTGTTTCCTTGGAGGGCGCTCTCTGCACCGGGGCTGTTATTGACCGTGGCTGCTGGGTCTCTGGGGTCCTCTCAGCCTGGTTGGGGGGCTCCTTGGCCTCCCTCCTGCTGTGTGCCCAGCCCGGAGGCTGCAGTCTGTGACCGGCTCCCGGTGCAGACGGCTCTCTGTTATAATGTTTCCTCACTTGGCTCATGCGAGCCCAGCCCAATTTTTACTCTTTAAGTGTGCGCGTGTGTGTATGTGTGTGTGGGTGGGGGTGGGGGGATATATGTGTATTGAGAGTGTGGGGAGTGAGTTGGAGGGTGGGGTGGGCTGCTTTTAACTATGTAAAGCACTTTGTGCTACATTTTTTCTGTATGAAAAGTGCTTTATAAATAAAGATTGATTGATTGATTGATTGATTGATTGATTGATTGATTGATTGATTGATTAAATAAGGATTAGTTTTGAGGTTTTTTAGATTTGTTTTTAGATCACTGGTCTATGAAACTTTGCATAAGTATTAAGGCATTTTGAAAGCATATACTCTCAGAGAACAGTACATATCTAACAGCGATTTATGGAAGGAGAAACATGAAGCACAAATAACTCTGCTGCCTTCCTTCAATCTTTTCTGAGCACGAAAATCATTAAACATCAATGAAAAGCTGAATTAATGCATTCTACTGGGTATAATGAGACTCTTCCCCACAGTGGAAAAAATGTGATGTCAGTAAGACCAAAAATAGAGAGACTCTTGTATTCCCCTTTTGTATATCCAACTCCTACAAAGATAGTATGAGTAAAACAGCAGATTTCACAGATTGCTGGGTTGGTTGGTTTTTGTTTTGCAATTTTGTTGTCATGCTAACCTGTCTCATGAAAAGTTACCTGGTCCAAAGAAATGATAAAAGATAATGTCATGTACAATTTTCAGTCTGAGACATTAATTTTTTGCAAATTGACAAGGAGAAAGTTTTTCTTATTGATCAATCCATAGAACATACGTTTTATCCAGCTATTCTTTTTTTTTTTAACAAAGGCTCGAAACCAATGATATTTAAACATCATCATAACACTATAACTTTTCCTTTGCCTTGCTAATGAAAATGATACTTTTTCATCATGAACCTGCAAACAAAAAGTTTCCTGGCAGCTTTTTTGTTGTGTTTTCGGGGCTCAAAGCCTTTTTTTTTTGTTGTTGCAGGTCAAAGCTTTTTGAAAAGCTTGATCGTGACTGAATGAGGTTAGTGGATTGATGCTGCAGGTAGAAAGATGCAGGAGTCTGCTGACTGACACAGTGGAGAGATGACATTGCCCTGGAGGGCTGGTTGGAGTGCAGGTGCATGCTGGTCCTGCCTGCCCACTTTGGATCTTGTCAGTTAAACAAAAAAGCACTCTGGCCCTGGAGCATCCTAAACCATTAAAAGGACCGTGGGTTTAAGAGAGTCACTCAAATATTAGTAAAGTTCCTTCAGCTTCTATTCCACTTTCTCACAAAGAGATTCCATATCACCAAAAAACTTCAGGATTTAGATGTCAGTATCCACTGCTAGAAAATGATATGCGGCTCAGTAAATTCTATATTAAATGCATTTAAAAACTGTAAAAAGAACTTTTACAAAAAGTACTCAATTTACAACAGCTACACGGTATTTCCTTTCTCCAATTATCCTACTATAGTTTTTGTGATTTATGGTTTTCTTTAAAGGTCAAAAACCATGAGTCTCCACACCGCCACAGACAGTTGAGGTGATGGTTCATCGCTGCTTCAGTGCCCTTTTCAAGACAGACAGGTCCAAGAAGAAAAAATAAATAAATGAATCAAAAAAGCAGAACCGGTCTGGCCGCTTGTGCAAAACAAAGGCTGGGCCACTTCACAGTGAGCAGCGAAGAGGAACAGATTGCTTCTGCTCTGCATGATCACAGTAGGGACCGTCCTGAAAAGGGTCTTTGTTTGCTCCGGGGAAGCTAGAATGGCGCGGCTCATCTGCACAGGATGGCATGTGGTCCGGTGTAACTGGAACCAAGGCGGCATGGGAGGCTGCGCTCTTTGCTGTAGGTTTTCCCCCCTCTGTCTTTCCAGCATCTACTCAGTCATGCAACTCTAGGTGCAATGATGTAATGCTGTAGGCAGCGTGCAGCCTCCCCACTGGCTCTCATAAAATAGAAGAAAAAAATATTCAAAAAAGCCTTAGAGACAGATGTGTTTCCTACACTTTCCACTTGATAAAAATGCTGCAAACATAATACGAGTTCCCTTCCACAAGTTAAATGAGAGCAATTTGTCTTCTCATCTTCAGTGTGAACCTGCGATGCATTTGTTGTGTTCTTACATGCATAAACATTTCCCTCAAATCCCACAGGAAGACGGTTAGAAAACTAATTAGCAAGTGCCATCAACAGAAAATTGCAACGTGAGCCAGAGAAGCTAAAAATTCCATCTGTCCACAAAATTACTGGGCAGGAATCTCAGCTATATATCTTCCAAAAGGCTAAATATGAATGTATACCACATACTATAACTGGAAAAACCCCTATATGATGTGGTGACCGAGGCGGACAGCGATCATTTCAGAATAAAGCAACAAGAAGCAGGCAGGAAAGGGCACACGCTTTCTCCCACTCTGCTGCTGCTACTCTTCTGCTCTAGATGGATGAGCTATTCTAAAATGAAAACCTCATCAACAATAAGATGAAGATCTCCTTAGTCAGCAAAGTAAAACTACAACTGGAAATGTGCAGGTAGATGTGTCAGCATACCTAAATTTATGACTCTAGCATGATCCAGGCTACATAACAAGCAAATGACAAAGACTAGCAATGGGAGAAAAAGGTTTACTGCATTAAAAAAGATACATGAATGAAAAACAAAGAATATGTACAGGAAAATTGAAACACTTTGGCACATTCAATCCTGTGATGTTTTTTTTAACTAAAGGAATATAAGACAGAATTTTTTAAAAGGGAATATATTGAAATTATTTTAGTTCAGCTGAAACAACAGAGCCACTTAAGCGGTTTTAATCATACCAAACAAGGCTCTTGCCTCTTTTTTTAAGGTTTTCCTAATTAATAAATACTTGTAATCCAACTATAATTCCTTTTCTGGAATAAATGTGGGTGTATGCGATTATTCTTTACCAAGGGTTTTAAATTAAATGTCAAGAAGAAGAGAGAAACGCTGATGTATCGTTCATGAAACACATTTCTGTGCAACAGGAGTCAAAGAAAGAAACAAAACACAAACATGTATGATTACACCGGAGTCGGGGAATGCCAGAGGGACACAGGTCATGCATGTGTAGGTTTGGTTCAGTGGATATTCAGTTAGACGAGCAATCCAAAACATACACGCACACACACACCCAAACATCAGGCAGCCATCATTGTATGGCTGGTTGAATGATGGTGATAAATTAGGGTAACATTTCATGAGGAAAAAATCTGTCCTTCATAAAAAGACATAAGCAGTAGCTATTCCTCAGAGGAAAGAGAAGGTCGTAATTATTTCTAAGTCTGGCCCTTTTGATTCTTTGTACCGTCCCTGAACAAGGAACCAAACCCCAACCAATCTCAGGCTGGTAAATGTAACCCAAGCAATAGGTGACTGGTTAATATCCAGTGATGACATGGATTATGTCCTGTGATCGAGGCAATGTCATAACACAGTGCATGGAGGGTAACAAACTCCCTAAAGAGATACATAACCTTGAATGAGATTCACTTGAAAAAAGCCTTTTATAACAAAATAGTTCCCTAAACCGTACTTTAGGCACCCAGAGAGAACTGGATCTTTTGCAAACCGCCCATGAGTCCAAAACGCTGATCTCATTACTACCATGTAATCAGCCCTTTTAATGATTCGGGCCCCCTTTCAGCCTTCCCTACACATTACGTCATCAATCTGCTCCACTGGGATTCAGTCCTACTCTCCTAGCGCTGAGCCCACTGGAGCATTGGGGCTGGATTAGCAGAATGTGCTAATGCTGCACCCTTCAGGCTCTAATTACTGTACCAGAACAAGCAGATATTCATCTGGCTGATGCATTGTTCGCTTTGCCGCCCTGCCAACTGCTGTCACTCTCCAGTCTTTACTGGTATGCCGATTTTGGACATAAAGGAATGAAAGAGCACAGCTAAACTGAAATTTTGGCTCACAAACCGGGTAATGTGGTGGGAAAATAGCAGGGAAAAGCTAAGCCTTATCTTGACTGTCATAACGCGAAGATCTGTCATGATAAAGAGAGGAGGCAAGTGAGGAAATGCAACAGGAAGTGTGACATATTTGTGTGCAGAGATAGTTTTGGGCAAACACTACACAGCACACCTGGGAAGCAATGACGAAATGAGCAGTTGCCATGGTGATCAAGTTGCACAGCCTCGAAGAACTCGAAGGACGAGAAAATGTAATTCTTTTCCCCTTGGCTGCCACTCCAGAAACACCAAAGATGGAAAAAATAATATTAATAATACAGCAATTACAATACAGCACTGCTCAGTTTCAACTGAACTGTCTGTGCAAATACAAAAGATCAAGGAATCAGGTAAAGATGTGTTTAAGGATATCGCGAATGAGCCTGAAACATTAAATGGACCACATTTTACACCAGAAGAATTATTATTCACATTCGTCATGCGACAGAAAGTAGGGCCACATCTTCACAGCTCGTTGGACTGAAATCTAAAAGCAGCGTGTTTTTCTATAATCCTCTCAGGCTAGCAGTTACATAAAACATCTTGATTGAGAGAAATAACCCACTACTGGATATGAGAACAGGGTCACAGAGAAATAAACCTGAAGAGTGGGCCGTGATCTAAACATAAGGGACCATGCGCAGAAGTGCAGATGGAGGCAGAAACAGCTAGAAAACCTGCATTAAAACCTGCACAGCTGCAACTTTAAAGCAGAAATTTACTGAGTGCATGTGATTTAATATTGGATGTGGCCTTATCATCTATCACATATATGGAAGACAGCCGAATAATAGAAACTAGCTTCTAATATCGCTCACATGTGATTCTTTGTGTATTGTATTCCTGGAGCCTGGCTGTGACTCTATTCTCTACGAGAAGTGAGACATCCATCTGGCTTTCTTTGGTGATGACATCCTGAAGGATTTCTGACTGTGCTTAAATAATATTATCTTGTTGGCATGGCAGTTTGCTGTGCCCCCACTCCCTTTCGCTTACTGCCTCCCCACGGTGACTCATCAGGCCATAACCTTGAAAAACGACCTTCAGCGCCCACACTCGGCATAGAAACACTGACAAGATTTACAAAGCACTTTAGCATTGGCCTTCATTTTCCTCCATCTGTCATCTTCCCAATTATGTAGGTCTCCGAGCATTTATATACTAATGATTCACTGGTTGGTGCAATACAGCATATTACTGCCAGATTCAATACAGTATTAGCTGCAAGATCATGGTGTACCGAGCCGGTTAAAGAGCCTGCACAGTCTTCTTGACTGGCTTGTTAACCTTCAACACAGGCCTGTAATAGTTCTTAATAGTCATGTTTAAAATTAAAAAGGATTACCATTGCCCAATCGATTCCACTAATATCTGTCACCACAGTGCAATATGCCAACCACTGTCCTGAGAGACAAATGCAATGTGCAGTATGTTTTACTGCCAAGCATCCGTGGGCCAAAAAAGCCTCAGAGGAAATTATAACCAGCATTGTAGGTAGTAAGGAGTCTTGCAGGGAGTCCTATTTTTGAATTGTAAATGATATGTTGTGAGATAATTAGCAGGCCAGGTTCTTAGAGAAAAGGAGCAGACTATTTAAAAGTGGAAAAAAAAATGTACAGGTGTAAACTGTTGAAACAATACAGAATTCATAAAGAACTCATGGTCTAAGATGAAGCAGTGCTTCTGTTTAAATGTGTGAGCACGTCACTGCAAATCACTGAATCATTCATTTGAGTCAGTATTCTCAATAGTAAGACTAATTATTATATTTTCCCATCACCAAGTAATCTGATTCTCTCACACAGGTCTCTATATGTCAGTGTGAAGTCCAGAAAGCTTGATCCACCTTTATTTATTACAAGACTTAGTGCTGATCACATTAAAAATGTAATGTTATTCTTCTATATGAGTCATGTGGCCCAGCAGGCAACTGAGCCAAGCTGGAGAAGGATATCTAATGCAAATGCATTAAAGAAACTGAAGACACCCTTTCAGCAATGATTTTATGGT
Organism: Mchenga conophoros; assembly: GCF_057382185.1. Lineage (NCBI taxonomy): Eukaryota > Metazoa > Chordata > Actinopteri > Cichliformes > Cichlidae > Mchenga > Mchenga conophoros. The sequence goes on from NC_140532.1 coordinate 12,535,672, forward strand.
TGCTAAACAGTTTTAACCAGAATGGATAGACTACCAAGTTTCCATCTAATGTTTTTATACACACGCGGTGTAAATAAAATGATTAAAGTGTAACACTTTGAGTCACAACGTGAGAGAATTAACAAAGACTTAATTTCTTATTCCGGCGAGGCAGAACCTGCATCTATCAGAGGAGACGTCCTTCCCACAGTCATCGAACTTGCTCAGAGGCAAACTCAAGTTTATCTGTACAATAATGTAATTACCCTGATATGACATTAGTGAAGTTGTGATTTTGTGCCATCTGCATAGAATTGAAGTCGTGCGCTGAATTACGACTTCACACAAATTGAGAAATCGGGAATTTGATTTGCTTAGCAACACATGCACCAGTAAACAGAGATTCTAATATATATCTAAAGATCACCTGCTCATATTTCACCCATCTTCTTTTTATGATACCCTTGATAATGATCCTATAGCATTAGCATTATTAGCATATTAACTTTGTGAAAAATTGTACATGCTTGGCATGCTGGATGATTCAAATGATTAGAAAAACAACAAATGGGCTTTGGCTACCACTGCCACAGAAAAGGCCCTGCTCAGCCTTTATGAAAATATATTGAATCATGCAGCTTTCTTAACAGCATGATCTTCATATTGGCTTGGCTATTACAGGGCAGAGGAGCACTGTAGTTACACAGTCAGTCAGAGCTGAAGAGCGTGTGCACTTGGTCTCATTAGAAGATCCTGCCAGAAGCAGCCAGAGGAAAATCAGCTGGATGCTACAGGGCAACTCCACTGAGTGGCATAACAGCCAATAAAAAGCCTGCCTCCAGTTTCTAAAATGCACGGTGGCAATAGACAAATACTGAGGTAAAAACTGACCCACAAAAACTAAAAACAGGAAAGAAGCAAGCGGCACAAAGAATATGAGCAAGCAACACCGAACATAAAGAAATACTTATTTGTGTAGATAGTGAGCATTTTCCATGACAATGAAAACACTTGCATTAAACCAAGGTGATGTTTGCACTGAATGAAATGGGCAGTGAAATATTGACTGCAGAGTCTGGCCAACATTCACAGAGTCAACAGGGCCTGACAGCTGGGTGGTAATTACTGCACCATTCACAGAAGGACAACGTCTTGGCAAAGACTCAAACACTACCACTGAGTTCACACCACACTAAAAGGTTACAAGTCAGTTCAATGTTACAGATAGGCAATATGCTGATTTCTGCTCAATTAGCAGTAATCAGCCTTAGTTATGACAAAGTGACACTAATTTAGTTTTATTAATGCAGCCAACACTCTTTCCTACTAAAATGCAGTGATATCTTAATATGCAACATCCTCAGCATTCAGTGCCCAATACATAATTCATATCCTTCATCTATTATTCAGCCACTCGCAACTTTATGGCACAGTCTACTAAGGCAATTACGTAATTAATGCAAAATAACAAGAAAGAAACCACATCGTCTATTACATGCAGTCCCTGGTGGCTGAAATTGTAACTTTTAAACACATTCTACTGTTTTTTAATAATAAAATCTCAAAAAGAGCAAGGACAGAAACTTTTTTATAAAGTTTCACCGATAATACAGATTAGTGATTGAGGGATGGAAACTGTATCATGGAATAAATATCAATAACCAGTATATTAATGAAGAAAAATGTACTTTGAGCATAATCAAAGCTTCATTGTACAGCTGTCTTTCCTACAGGCTACCTCACTCCTTAGCCTTAATTGTGACTACACAACAAACATTACCAAGCCAGAAACAACAGGAAAGGGGTCGTAATAGGATGTCCTGAAGGAGACTTCTACCTAGGGGCTTTCTATAAAGCACTCCTACCACAGTTAGTTACCCTCATTAATTATAGAGGCCAGTTAAAGCCTAGCATAGTATAGAGAAGCCTTTCAGGAAAGCCCAAAGGAGGTGGCAGTCAGCTGGCTCAATGACCACTGCTCTAAACTCAGCAATTCATTCAGGAGGGAAATCTGACTCCCTCCTGTTCAAGAAGAGAAAGAGAGAAGGTGCAAGCAATGAAATAAATAAACCTCAGTACTACTAGTCAGGTGATGCCATAATGCCTGTAAAACAGCTGTGTGATGATAATAAAACAAGATGCATCAGAAGCAGTCTTCTTTACAGAAATACCACTTCATTGCAGTGTTACAAAAGATCTAACTACTGAGTGTGTGTACAACAATTGACTTAACTCTGGTGTCCAAAAGCTCTGACACACACAAGGGCTTTGACTCCTGTTTTCAGCGGCTCTCCGTCTGTTTACAGTACCTACAGAAAAGCGTTAGCTTTGCCAGTTTAAAATAACTTGTATCTATTGTTGTAAATGTCTGAACGACCAAACTCCACTGTAACTCAAGTAAAGTAAACATAAAAGCGCAGCAATTAAACTAAGCAACAAAAGACTCGCGATTAGCAGCAGGTTGAGTGTAGTAAATATTTTTAGCTTGTTTCCAACACCGCCTGGACATTTTCCATTTTGCTGGATTTGTAACTCCACTTGGCGTTTCTTATTTGCAACTTGTTTCTTTAGATCACAATCGTGCTGTTCATATTATGTCACAATCATCCCTGCAGCATGTGCACCCGCTTTGTGTCATTCATCAGAGAAAGAGGCCATAGGCTACGTGTTATGTAACCTGGTAAACATTTTCTTAGATACCTTTATCTTGAAAGAGAATCAAACACCAGCATAGTATGAACAATTCAATCAATCCAAGATATATGAGTGAATTTTCCCAGAGCGCTTGTGCTCAGGGCACCGACAGGTTGGATATTGATAGTTGCAGATGTTTTTCATGATCCATGGCCTTTGCATTGTGCTTGAGGCACCATGTGGGCTGGGGGGTGCCGAGGCCATCTCTTCTGTTGAGTTTACTCTTCAAACCTGCACAGGAATGACTGCTGCTAAAAATAGCTAAGCTCACCACAAACCAGACTGTAGCATCATCAGTCCACAGGATATCTATTGATCACCATATTGATTAAAAAGATTCACACCTAATTGCTTTCCAATGGACTGTTATGATGAGAAATAGGCAAGAGGGAAGCCTCTGGAATAGGAGAAACCATTAAAGACCCTTTAAAGACAAACAAAGCTGCATATTTATTCAAAGTATAGCAACGTGTAAGGTTTTTTAAGCTGTTAGTATCGGAAGCACTACACGTTTTTTTCTCCTCACAATACTGTAGCACAATCTCATCCCTTTATAGGAGGGGAGATGCACAGTCTGTGTAGCTGTGCAAACAGTTCTTTATTTCCCTCAATGGCACATGTCTCCCACCCTTGGGGTAGTGGGGGATTTCTGCAAACCCCACATATTGAGAGGATAGCACCACTGTTTAAATAGTGCCCTCCAGACTGCTATTATGCTACCATATGGCACACCTCTGTCTGTCTTCTAAGTCAGAACAAAGAGAGAGCTGCCACTAAAAGCTAAAACCATTTCCTCATCTTTTGTGCACAAACTCTTGAAGAGGCACCAATGTACCCCCCCCCCCCCCCAAAAAAAAGCATAATCTTTGCATATTCAGACTGCTTTGAGCTTGTAGTAAGGCAACAGCAACTTAAATAATCAGCAAATAAAACCAAAGTATGCAGAAGAGCATGTCTGATAGAACAGGATGAGGAACCTTGGAGCAGATAGGGTATAGTAGTAGAAAACCACACTGGGTGACACAGCCAAAAACAGGAAACTGTGCTTGGTCTGATGAGCCTCAATTTCTGCTGTGAAATTTGGATGGTAGGGTCAGAATTTGGATAAAACAACATAAAAGCATGAATCCATCCTGCTTTGTAGCAGCAGTTCAGTGTGGTGATGGTGGCATAACTCTGTAGGAATATATTCTTGGGACACTTTGGGCCCCTAAGTACCAACTGAACATTGTTAAAACACCACAGCCTCCCTGTGTTTCCAGAACCTTGTCAATTCTGTGTCATTAAGAATAAAGGCAGTTCTGGAGGCAACTTGGTACTATTAAGGTGCACCTAATGAAGTGGCCATGTGTATGTTTCATACCAGTATTAACATTTAACAACTTCTGTAAGTAATTATTATTCAGTGATTGTAGCTTTTTCACGATTGTTCACATTATTCTATTTTATGACGCATGCGTCTTTTCCATTTGTTTCATCTACCCTTTCTTTATTTTTTAATTAATTCACATTTATTATTATTTCATTGTCCTCAGTTTTATTTGATGTACTCGTATTCTGGCCCATTACAAATTCAAACTTACTTCTTTGATGTTTTTTCATTAATTTATTCAATTAAAATGTTTATTATTGCAGGTTATTTATTTTCTTCTATTACTTCTTAGGCTTTATTATCAGACTGATTCATTAACAGAGTGAGGCACGTCATAGTTCATAGCTGGTCTGGACTGAACACATGAACAGCTTCAGTACTGTTTATGTCTCACATCTCAGTTTTATAGTCAGTTCCCAAACAATTTTCTCTGTAAGAACTCCAGATGTCAGGTACAATTATTTCATACCCACTCCTCCAGTGACACATTACACTGACTGTATACAAGCTATCAGAGTTCTCAAGATTTTGTTAGAAAGCAAAGAACAACAACAACAATAAAACAAGGCCCATATCTAGTTTTACCAGGAAATCGCAGAAAACACGAGTTCGGTCAGTAATAATGGAACAAACATCCCCAGAGAAACGCACACACTGAAGATTATATGCACAAGAGCTAAACATGAAACGTGAGACATGAAACCCTTATCACTAGGAGCCTACCACTTGTCCTGAAAACCCATTTTCCTCACGACGGCAGTGCAAGCGTTTAGCACTAACATGTGTCAGCTCTGAGGATGGTTTCTCGTTACATACTTACATACATTACAGAGCACGCCGTGACATTTTCTGAACCTAACAAAAAGGTGCTTTTAACTGACTCTACCATAGTGAGCGACAGACAAAGACAGACAAATGGCATATACTGATCCTGGCTTGTTGTCTATTATAGCAAGACACACAACTAATGAACCAGAAATAATGAGAACGTCTTTTTCCTTAACTGATTTCTACCAGCTGTTAGCAGAGGGAAAAAGAAAACAGTGAAATTCACTGTGACGGGCATCAGTTGTTGCTGCAGTCTCAGAGCTCGTTCCAGCTTTGTCAGCTAATCAAACTCAATATATGACTCGGAAATGCACTGCACTGGAGTAATGTAGAGACATAATGGGACAAAGTTGATGTCAATTATTTGTCTTTGTGATGCTCTCGGTGATAGAAAATCTATTACCAAGTAATACCAAGTAGTTCCTGACATACACTGGATTTTTAAGACCGATACCGATATTTGGTGATTTAGAAATCAGAAATTTTTTCTGTCAGACACAGGAAACAGAAACCGAGTCTTAAGAATGTTTCCAGGTTGAATCAACGCTGTAAAAAAATAAAAGCAGTTCAGAGGGCAAAATAGGATCGAACTATTAGGGAAAAAAAAAAAAATTCTTGCAACTAGACAGAGCAGCCTTTTAATGGCAAACACTGCAGTACTGTTGCTGCTTTTAATAAAAACACATTTGCTGAATTGAACCAGGACCTGCACTGGACAGCTGTCTTTGTGTGTTGGGGTTGTTGTGTATTTTCATTGGCCAGCCTCTTTGTCCCCCTGTGTGTGTGTTCATCTATGTCCTCTCCAGAGACGCTCATCTTTTCTGACTGCTGCGCTGACACACACACAAAGGAAAAAAAGAGACCGATTGCATGCATGAATAGCTGTCCATGTAATCTGCAGTCCCTGACACACGTGGAACAACAGGAGCCACCCAGGCTTTTATTTGATCCTAAGATGGACTAAAATATTGACAGATCAGCGATTTGTCGTGTAAATATGATGTACAAATGCTAACACAAACAATGCAAACAATCCAGAAAAATACTGACGCTCATAAAGCAACTCATCGAACTACCCACTGGAAAAGAAAATTCTTTCTCTCGAGGAAAATTATCCAGAGTGGGTGGAAAATAAGACAAAGATGAATTAAACACTGAAAGCGTAAATTTTCAACTCTAAACGCCAAAAACAACCGCTCCGCCTCATCTCAGCATCTTCCTGTACCGCTGGACACAGCTGGCTCAAAGCTCTCCTACTCTATCTTTGTTATTTTCATCAACTGTGTGTCATCGCACATCTGACAGAAAGCGTATATTGTCACAGATAAAAGACACTAAAGGAGAGGATATCAGAATAAACAGACCCTGCACTCCCTAAGTGCAGCTCAAGTAGCCCTCATTACAGGCACCCAGCCACGTCTGCAGGATGATGACAGGATCGTGTATTTCTCGGAGAGCTACACACTGTTGGGCTGGAGTACAGATGGTTTTTCCTTAATGATCACTTTCATTATGACGCACAAGACCAGCCGCCTTCTTCCTGGTAAACGAAACAAAACTGTAAAACACACTCTGCCGAACACTGCTAATGTGACTAGGGACAAAGTGCTGCAATTCTTTCACCATTTCATATCGATAAATTAATGTCAATAGTATTGTTTTGTTCATTCAGACTGATGGCAGCATGTTGGTAATTTATCTGCAGAAATGATTACATGAGAAAGCAATTATTTGCAAACATTGGCTGTGTCACAAGCTTCTGATTCTGTTGGATTAAGAAATGAATTTTACTCTGTTTCACTTTTGGTTCCCGTCATACTGGCCTGCAGAGTGGTTGGCGATTCCCAGGCAAGCGCAAGTTGAGAGGGAAAAATGTGTATTTGCCAATCAGTCAGCAAGTGGTTCCTGGAGGTTGCTGGAAGCTGCTACGTGATATGCAATTACTTTGGTCAATAGCAGATTGCCTCAGTCATCCACAGTTCAATAAGAGAATTCACACCCAGAAACAGTCATCACAATATGTTGATTTTAATATAGTAAGGCTTTTTTCCTTTCTTTCAATGAGAGCACTCTCTGTTTTTAGTTTGCATCAGGCTTTTTCAGGTTTTATTACCACTCAGAAAGTATCTGAGTGTGTTTGCAGACAAGTCGGCGTGATCCATGCTATCTATACTCAGCTGCAGCAATCTGCTGGCCACCAAAGCAATAACAAGGATGTTTTTGGTGCAGAACCATTTTTGCAACCCCTCTCCATAACAATAAGTGACAATGAGCAACCACTCACCAAACCAGATAAAAAAAAAATACAAATTTGTCCCTAATGACTCATTTCTACATCTGTGTGACTGGTGTAAAAGATGTAAAACTAACAATTAATAAGAAGAACCTTGGGAAAATGTGTCCTGATGTTATAAATCAAGTGAGAAGTATTTTTTAAATAGACTTCAACACTTTAGTGTTTTTGCAGCCAGAGCGGTCGTCCTCTGCTTTCATTAGACAGAATACACATGTAAGGCATTCCACATTTGCTTCACTTGTAGGCCTATCCATCTTTTTTCTTTTCAACAATCTCTGGTATGGACAGATAAATACTTAGATCATGAATCCCAGGTTACCCATTCAGTTATTCCAGTCTGGCAATAGTTACTCTGCAGGATCAGAAAAATGTTTAATCTTTTCCAGCTGCAGTGGGTAGTAGCTGGGTTGTGCATTCAGAGGCACCTGACACAGTATGCTCCTTGTTAATCACACAGACTCTTGGCAAATGCTGTGCATCGAATCTCAGGATGCCAGTAATGTCTCAGATTTCAGAAGCTCTCACAAAATATTGCTTGAAACATTTGTACTTATGATTTCTTTATACAAAACTCACTATCTGAAAAACTGCGTGAACAGAACCATTTACAAAATGCGCACTGATGCCACACATTTGCGGTGTATGAATACTGTCTGAAAATGCGTTACGAGACCGTAAGATAAACATTCCAGCTCTTGAATACATTACATGTGACAAAGCAAAGTCATCCCTCCTTTTAAATTAATACGTGTTAAGTAATACTTCAGTTTTCTGGAGCTATATTCCAGGGATCAGGATCCTTGAAATGAGCTTTCTGAATCACAAAACATTTACATTAACTTGGAAAAATAGGAAGTCATCCTTGGCCTTCCTACTGAAAACAAAAAAAAACAGTAAACGGCATTACAGTGCTGTGCAGAAGTCTTGACCCACTCTTTGCTTCATTACATTTTGCTTCCAAGGAGCCAGACTTTCTTGTAATTTTTTATAGTGGCCTTGAGCAACGCTTCTCCAAGCTTTCTGATGGTCTTTCATAGTTTTTCTTTGGACAGCAGCAAAGAACCAATTTGAAATTGTACCTTTAGGCTTTTAGGCTGTAAAAAAAAACAACAACAAAAAAAAACAATTTGTTCCTGTTTTTTTAGCAGAATATATGAAAGATGTCAAAGATAACACAGTCTGACAGGCATAAAACATTTTTTTCACAGAAAAGGTGATTCCCAAAAAGCTTTTAGCTGAAAACTTGACATATATCTGTCCTAAATGTGAATCTGAGCAAGTGACAGGCCTTAAAAGAACTACAGCAAATGAAAAGTTTCTGAAAGTCTGTCATTAAGAAACAGGACAAAAATTAAGCAAAGGCCTGACACAGGACCTGAGAGATGTACCTGACGCTTCAACTGAGTCATCTAGTATTCACTAAAGTTTAATCAGAAATCGTTACTTATTTCCTCGAACAATATCAAGAAGTGAGTGGTGGCCCAAGATTTTTCCCCAGTACTGTAAATGATACCACTTCTAGTCCGATAATCATATCATGTTTTTTTGTTGATGTTTTCTTGTCTACTTGAATGACAGCACACGTGCAACCACAGAGCTGGACAGAAAAATAAACTAGTCCTTGCTATGCCCTTCAGAACAACAACAGCAAATCATCCATTTCTTTAATGGCAAAGAACAGTCGACACATTACAGAGACGAGGCCTCACAGAGCACAGCGAGAATGTAAATCTGCTGAAGAGACAAATAAGACAACTAAAACACAATGATGGAGGCAAGGTGAGATGAAGAACGGAGGGAAGGAACGGCAATCATTAGCTCATAAAAATCCTGCAGTGAGACGGTGTGAAGCTGAACCACAATCCCGATGACACAGAGAGAAAGAGGTGACCTGTGGAGCAGATGAGGTCAGGATGAAAAAAGAGACATGGGGAAAAATGTGGAAGATGAAAAAAATGACAAATATGCTCCTTTGTAACACATCAATCTTGAGTACGATGAATACTGAACTAAGAGCTGAAGAGTAAACTAATCACTACCATATTGTCCATCAGTTCTGCTCCGGCTGTATTTTTACTGTTTCGTTGGCTCGTCGGCCAACAGAAAACTGTCACGGCTGTCAGATCACATCTGATTTAAGCTCAGCACCTGACCTATATGCTGATGACACCCGCTCTGGTATAAATCTCCATCACAAAGCAACTTTTGTGCTGGAGAAGAGATCACTCACGAGCAGAATAACGGTTGTCCTGACAAAGACCAACTATATTATGTTCTGTTTTAATGTGCAGACAATATGTCAATAATATTAAATGCAAAGAATTTACTGCAGATACTAAACATTTTTACTTGCTGTTGTGCAACCCAAGTCAAAAAGCAACATTGTGCTAATTTCACTTGCATTGTAGTAGTCCGAGTCCTGTCCCTGCGCTTCCTCATTAGTCTGCAGAGGCACAGGGCCTTGAAGTACAGAGTGAGACAAAGGCTGATTCTCTCATACAGCAGAGAGCCCTGAGGCCCAAAGACAAACAGGAGCAGGGCAATGGAGAGAAAGCATGAAGGAAGCATGGCAGAGAGGACAACAAATAAAGCCTGAGTATGGGAAGCAGCATTCTGCAACGTGCTTAACTGAACTTTCAGAAGCAATCCGAGTAAGGTCCAGTTCCAATTATAGAGATATTCTGAATTTCAATTTAAAATTTTCAAACTTGTTCTGTACTAAGTGAAAGCCCTGCAAAATTAATAAAATCTTATATTGTATACCCTTTGCAGCTATTTGCAAAGTTGTGGTTGCGCATGTAGTGGCCCCAGAACAAAAACAAGAAGGCAGTTACACAACACAACTCTCACCCCCGCCCCCCCAAAAATCCCTCTCATTACAAAAGGTAACCCAATATCCAAATATTAAGGTTGCTGTCCTCCTCCAGTAAATCCCAAGCTTGCCCGCTACAACATTGCAATTAAAATTCTGTTTGATTATATATTGCACTTGCACATTTTTTTAAGGTCACTGCTTGAAGGCGGAACTTATCTGATTAGTTCCAAGGCTTGTGGTGGTGGTGGTGCATCATTCCTGTTGAGTCATGACTGCAGGTTACAAACATCCTTCCCTATCTGTAATTGATCAAAGCTTTGTTTCTCCCCTTGTAAATATTCCAAGGCTCTCGAATTCAGTCTCTACCAAGAGTTTCTTGCACCAAACTATTTCATTAATGAGGCCAGTGAAGTATGTAAATCAAAGTAACAAGCTGTGCAATCTGTTTGCATTAATATAGCTGTAGGCCATCTCCCTTTAAAGTGAACCTAATCCTGAGAGAGGAATGGGATCATTAGCTGCTCTACTCGCATCCACTTCTCTCATTAGCAGACCAGTCACCACGAGGATATATTGCTGTAGTAGTGTGTTTTAATATTCATGCTTTCAGGTGGAGCACAACCTCGAGCCCCCTCTGTTTCTCTTTGTCACACAAGGCATCCCAGACAACACAAAGGCAGCACTGCTCCTGACACACTGACAGACTGCCTCCCTGCTCTCCATTCAGACCCCCACCCCACACACACACACACACACACACACACACACACACACACACACACACACACAAAGAGACACTGGAGAATATAAGAAAGCCATTCGGTTAGACCGACCCAAACAGGCTATGCTATACACCCACATTTAGCGGCCTGTTGACAATTATAAGAAAGCATAAACTGCTCGTGTGTGAGCTCATACTTCAACGAGTGTGTAGCAAAAGCTTCTGGCATCTTGTCTTCTGCTACGCTCTTTCATGTATCCCAGCAAGCCAATGCAGGTCAGGCTAAGTTTAAAATCCAGGTACTGTAACGCTCTGTTGGGGCACCTGAGCCGAGTGTGAAACAGCAATGAAAGACAAAGACCTCATCCAGAGGGTACCAACGGAGCAATGGCCCTTTGCAGTCTTTACACAACGCACCAGCTCTTTCATTATCAGCAAAAACTGACTGATAAAGTGTGACTGAAAAGAAGCTGCTTCCACGTATCAAATCCTCAGCAAGGGGACTGTAGAATGCCACTATAGACAGACAGACAGTATAGCGAGGTAATCTGTTCAGCCAATCATGACACTGGCGTGCACCGATGGTGGTAAACAGAAATGACAGATTACGTCTCATGAAACATTTAGACCTAGCAGAGATTTTAATGATTTATATGAAGTATTGCAACAGCATCAGCCTCTATGAGATCGGAGCACACAGACATATGCATATCTTTCATCTCTAATACACAGGTTCTATGTGTATTAAGCCTGGGCTGGACACTTCTGAGGGTCCTCACAATGTAAAGTCAGTCAAGAGACCGAACTGCAGACATCACAGATCACTGAGTTTTCACACCATCCATCCATTTATTTCTGCTTATCCAGCTCAGGGTCGCTCTGGGGCTGGAGCCCATCCCAGCTGTCACAGGGCGAGAAGCGGGGTACACACTGAAAAGGTCGCCAGTCTGTCAAAGGGCAAGCACACAGAAACAAATAACCGTTCACACTCACATTCACACCCAAGGCCAGTTTGGAATCACCAGTTAACCTAAAAAGCAGGTTTGGGGGATGTGGGAAGAAGCCTTAGTACTCGGAGGGAAACCACACAGGCACAGGAAGAACACAAAAACTCCACACGGTGTTTTCATGCTGGATAACGTAAACTATAATAGCTATGAATAGTTTTATGCCATATCGTATAATCTTTGATAAATTTTTGCATGATATAAAAATGTCATATTGTGATGTCATATCAATAGCAATGCCATGAATCTATGTTCTGTGCAACAGGACAAGCCCAGGCATGTCTGAGAGCAAGAGCAACATCTCATCTTCCAACTACAATTTAGGAGGTTTGGTATGTCAACAACTTCCAACAAAGCACAAAAAATATGCAAGAAACATTTTATATAGTGCCATTTATATTTTATATAGCATATTTTTGCAATTTTATTTTTGCAATTTTATGTAGCTCCAGACATGTTACAAAGTTTAGTTACTTTAGCTATTGTCAAACTGAAGTGCTAACCAGTTATTTTACACTTTTACGTGAAATACCGAGAGAGAACACTCACTAGACCAGCGGTCTTCAACCCCCGGGCCTTGGACTGGTACCGGTCCGTGAGTCGTTTGGTACCGGGCCACGAGAGTTGAGGCTCAGGTGTGAAATGTATGGTTTTTGGGGTTTTTAATCATTTTTCAGCGTTATTTTGTTATCGTTTTTATCGTTAACTCTGTTTTCCTGGGTCTTTTCACGTGTGTTATGAATAAATATTCTTTTTTTCGGTACCGATACTAGTTTTATTTTGTTGTATTTATCCGCGACACCTTAAAGGCCGGTCCTTGAAAATATTGTCGGGCATAAACCGGTCCGTGGCGCAAAAAAGGTTGGGGACCGCTGCCCTAGACACACCCTTGTGCTTCTACATTTTTCATGCTGGGTCACTGCATATAAAGCTGTGCCACTATTATTGCATAGTGCTGCTGGCACTGTTTCAGTAGACTCACACTTCAAATTAGGAAGTGTGTCATTAGTGACAAAAGCTCATTGGAAAAGAAGGATGGGACATTCCCTCTATTTACTTACACTTGTAAATGAAGCTGGATGGAAGCATTAATAATCCACTGTTTAGTATCTTTTTCTATCAGAAAGCCACATTTTCCACCCCTTGCTGCAAATAAACATTTGTTTTCGAGCTAGCCACATTCCCCAATGAAGATTTTTACTTGAGATGAACTTATCCTGACTATTATTTTTTTTAATCTGAAACACTTTCAAATTAATATAAGAAACCACATGCTAACGGACATTTGTTTATGCACAGCTCTCTTTACATCCCACCATTTCAAAAGAATATATCCATTAAATATATGGTATCAAACACCTGTTCAAACCGGTATAAACAATATATCAGTATGTTTATTTACATTTTATAACTCTGTTCATTATTATTAAATTAAAAGTTGGATTGTATTATTCTAGCTCAGACTTTTTTCCTGCAGCAGAATTCTTGACTTGTCCCACTAAAACACAACAGTGACCAATTCATCAATTAATTTTATTACTGACAAAGATGTTTAAACAAGAAAAAAGGTGCATAAAATCAGCTACTGCATTTGAACACGGGCCAAAAATATTAGCAATAAGGAGATCAATAAAACCATTTCATTCCTTTTAGACTTCATAAAATATCTAAACACCAGATGGGAATAACAAGAGTAAATATGCATCAGTGGAGCAGTCCCATGATAGTCCTGTTGTAGACAAACATGACAACAGTCAAATCACTACTAGGGTCCTCTGGGAGTACTCAGGGAATAAATTACCTTCCTGTAACTGCTAACGGCTACATCTTTGTCTGTGGCCTTTTGGAAGAGAAATCCTGACCACTGAGTGATCTCACATTTTGTTAGAGTAACTGTGGAGTCCCCGTAGCAACAGCTGAGCTGCTGGCACTGTGTTTCAAAGTGAAGCACCCTCAATAAGGCTACCATCCCCCTGCAGCCTCCTCACCAAGAGGTCAGCAAATCTCAGGAAAACTTCCAGAGGATTGATTGTATTCACTTTGTATTCATTTTGGTTAAAGAATATAAAACTTCAGCAAACTCTTTATTTTCTTAGCATATTTTTTTCTCGTAAGTGATAGAATTGAGACTGGACTGTGAGCGACTGGCTGTGTTTTCAAATAGCAAAACAGCTGTTAGAAAAAAAAAAGGATAAGCATAGGTTTCTAAGAAGATAAGCTATAATTTACTTTATCAGTGGAGGAGTTGTGCAGTTGCTCCACTGTGGCAAAAAAGCAATCACATTTTTCTGCACTCCTTGAACTTTAAATAGAATTCAACTAAAAAGATGGTGGAGATGGTGGGGGGACCTAGCCAACAGTGTGTGTCTGACTGTCAACCCACAGCCTCCACCACAGATAGATCTGCAGATCCAGAAGTGGCCAACAAGACTGCAAAGAGAGAATGTAAATAATGGACTTCTGCAAAACTGTAACTACAAATAAAATTGAATTCATAGTCACGTTGGTAGCACAGTGGTTAGCACTGTGCACGTACAGCATGGAGGACCTGAGTTTGAATGTACTGGATGGCTACGGCACCCTAAGATACTTTGACTTCCTCCGACTGTCTAAAATCAGTCATGTTTGAAAATTCTAAATTGGATCCAATGGCTATTTGTCTCTCTCCTGTCTGTGGACAGGACAGCAGTCTCGACCTTTCATACTATAACAACTTAATGGATATATGCTTGTGTTTTTTTGTTCTTTAACAGCCAAAATAAACGAGATAGCTCCCTGTGACACTAAACTAAAGATGGATCGATTCAGCCCCCCCGGATTGTAGTGAAGTAATGTTGGCCCACTATTTTTTACAACATTGCTTCAGTTCATTGAGGTTTGTGGGCATTTCTTTATGCACAGCTCTCTTAACGTCCCACCATTTCAGGAAATTTCAATGGTGTTTTGAGATGGACTGTCACTGAGCTGTAGATTTAGAGCTTGAGATCACTGTCATGACAAAATTATGGCCAAGCTTTGGCTTTTGGACAGATGACCTCACGCTCTAGAATACTTTGGTATACTGATGAGTTCATTGTTGACTCAATGACAGCAAGGTGCCCAGGTCCTGTGGCTGCAAAACAAGTCCAAATCATCACCCCTCCACCACCATGCTTGTCAGTTGATATGCTGTGTTTGGTTTTTGCCAAACATGGTGCTTTGTATTATGGCCAAACATGTCCACTTTGCTCTTGTCTGCCCAAAGGACATTGTTCCAGAGGTCTTGTGGTTCTTTTAGATGCAAACCTAATCTGTGATACCACATTCTGCTTCTACATTTTGGATAAAATTTGTTAAATATATAATGACACAGTTTAATATTCCTTGAGGGGTTGTTGACTGGAGGTTGGTTTTATCCACTTCTCAAACTGTTAGGACCAGATGATTTTTTTCATCATGTCCTCATCATAAAACCATAGAACTGAAAGAGGGTGTAAGGTCCTTTTCACATGGTGTATTTTACAGTGATGTCCTTTAAAGGTGACATAATATTACCGGGACCTAAATCTGTTTTCCCAGTGACAAGTGTTATATCCCCACATACACACACACACACACACACACAGAGGTTCATGGTGTGAAAGCAATATCAGCTACACGACTGTAAGCTGATAATAATGCTGGAGTTTTGCTTCAGTAGAAGGTAAAAAAAAAATGACAGTATATTCTCTTTTCACAGTGGGCACACCCACTGTCCTTGAAAAATAATACAGCTTTTTTTTTTTTAAATGTGATTCATCTTTTATTCTCAGGAAATGACAAAAATGAGAGACAGCTAATTCTCAGGCTGACTCTGTGTGGCAACATTGCATTGCAACATTAAAATCACAGAGCAGAAAAAGCCTGAGGGCAAAGAGGATTTCAGGCACTTCCATCAACCTGCATGGAGACAAGAACTCATCTTACAGGGCGGTCTAATGAGATGTGCTCACTTTCCCTTCCCAAACATAGTGGAAAGATCCATAATTCATTAAAGCAAAACTTATGTTCGTGCATTACAGCTGCCACCGCTTTAAAAAGACGGACACATTTCCTGCCCTTCTTCTGAAAGCCCTTGGTGCCCTGCTTTGCTCTGGTGCATGCGTACTTTGTGCTTTTAATTTCTGCTGAAGGTGGTTTTATTATGCAGACACCATGGGGGTGGTTACACTCCACTGAATTAATGTCACCTGATTGAATGCCAGGGAATGGAAGAAGGGTAAAAATATGAATATGGAGCCTTTGAAAAGTTTGAAAGTGCATTGAAAAAAAAATCAGGTAAAAGAGAGGCTCAACGAGTATATGACCTGAGCTAGTTTGCATCCCCTGTTTTTGTTTTCCTGGTGGGCCATGAAACCGATGTGGCTAGTCAGGTGGATTTTACTCCTCCCTCCCTGGGCCAGGTTAGGCAGAAAGATAACCAGGATGCCAGACAATCACAGCAGAGCTACAGCATTCTCCTCTTGCACTCCACTCTTCTCTTTTCCACCCTGGTGACGTCAGCCCCCTAGACCACACGACTCTGCTGCAAACAGCACACCTGCTGGCTTCACAGTCCATCTGGCCCCGCTCCATGTCTTGCTCAGCTCTCCGAGCAGAAATGCAGATCTGTTTACAACCTGGGCACACAGTCACGATCCTATAGTAGCTGCGGTTTGCATTTCACGCTTGCTCGCTGGGGGAAAGAGGAGTGGTGGCTCTGTAGCCCGCTGGTGACAGCAGACACTAAAGTGACAACAATCACGCGTCTTATTAGGGTTTCGTTGTTCCCATTACAGGTTAAACAATTCCTCGGTATGCTGCAAGATGGTTTTGCTGTGTGTTTATCTACATGTCGCTGACTAATCAGGAGAATTCTCCCAGGGTTTCCTTACATCACTTCACCACAACTCCACAGCATCCACAAACAGAGCAGCCGCTGTCTTGTAATTGAAGTGACAGGCCCTCTCACCTACTACTAAAATCAGCATGAACATAAAACTGCACCATCATCAAAGCAACGCTGGGAGTAGAGAGAGACCAAAGGGAGGGAAAGACGGTTATTATGATCAGGGCCTGGGCTTGTTTTAAGTTTTTAAAGAAATATGCCTGCGCTGACAATATCAATCGTTTGTTTTGGGTTCTGGAAAATCCCTCTTAAAAGAGGACATGTGCCGTTCGTGAACACCGGGAAGCTGCAGCCATTTAATCATCACATCCAACCCTGCATCAACAGCACATGGCACATCTTTGGTTTTATCAGTGTAGTGGCACATTGTGCAACTGAGGGGGCATGTTTCATGGGATACCCTATGTGCATTGCTGGAAACTGCATGGACAGCGTTACCAACAGCCTCCCTTCTCAAGATTGGAGAGGATATTATTATTATTATTATTATTATTATTATTATTATTATTATTATCATTATTATTATTATACAGAGGGAGGGGAACTGCTTTCATTCATTACTTTAAGAGGATAGTGAGCTTCTGGCAACCACTCAATCCGAGCTTGAGTTATGTCTGTACTACAAGGCTCCCTGACGTCTCTAATCCCACGACCGAATTCTCTGATGGTTGAGGTAATAGTAGGTCATGAAAGGGGGAGAAAAAAGGTTTGCACAAGCCTATTCGGGATGGCAAAATAAATAACTACACGTTTCTATTTTAGGTCTAATTTATCTTGGTTGACACCAGCAGCAGGAGCAGCAGCGGGGCATTCAGGCACTTGCTGCCACCCCCCCTGATAAAACACTTGCTTTTCTGTCTGCCAGGTCAGACACAATCGCAGCGCGCTGTGGACTGAATAAACAGGTGACTAACCTGAATGGTGCACGTATATTCCGTGTCGTCCAGCAGCCTGACCGTGCAGTTGTATTCCCGCTCAAGATTCCTGACGCTGCCACTCATAAATCGGCTCAACATCTTTCTCTCCCAGGTTTCGCCGCTCTGCGTCTACAGGACCAGAACAATAAACTCGAACACCAGCATGCAAGTGAATGTCACATTGACCGCATTTCCCGGTCCCCTGAACGACCAGCAGCCACGGATTCAGCCGCCGAGGCAAGCACCATTGTTGTCCCGTTAAGTTTTCCGTGCTGTGGGCCCGTGCTGAGAGCGAAATCCAAGGATGCCCGCATCCAGATCCAGAGGCTGCTCAGCCCTGCTGCTCTGTGTGTGTGTCTGTGTAGAGCTGAGGATTATCTCTCACCATTCACTGCTGCCACTTGAGCAAGCGGGCGGGTCCAAATGAAAACTGACGTCAAAGAGAGCCAACGGGAGTGTGAAGTTTCAGTATATACTGATTTTCTTTTCTTACGCCTAATTTTCCCATGACCAGCAATTATGCATTAGAAAACTTTTAAAAGGTTAGCTTCTTTTTATGACTCCCTCAGTATGAAGTTAAAATTATTCACCCAAATCATGCTGTGCGAGGAGCAGTGTGAATCCTTTAATGGGTCTTTGGAGGTAGACTTCAGGTTCACGATGAAACGTTGGAGAGAAATCAAGCTGCTCCTGCCTGGCTGACCTAAAACCAGCGGCGTCGGGTGTCACACAACTTCCCAGGTGGTGGATATTAAATGTGTTGGGCTGCCACCTGCAGGCCATTCGTTGTCATTGCGGCAAGCAAATTGAGTGAAAATGTTTCGTCAGCCTAAAACGGAAATGCAAAGCTTGTATTACAACAACAACAAAATCACGTTAAAGTGGCGTAAGAGTGTATTAACAATTTAAATCGATAAAAACAAGCCGTCCGGAGGATGACGTACATCTCTGCCGTGACCCGGATTCGAACCGGGGTTGCTGCGGCCACAACGCAGAGTACTAACCACTATACGATCACGGCGAGCTAACGGGGACTGACTGCACCCCGCTTATTTTTGTCTTTAAGTAGAGTACGTCATCACGATGCTTCGAGGTCGAAAATTGATTTATTTTAACCGTCGCCTAATCCACTAATCCACATTTATGTCCAAGACATGAGTTTTTCATAATCAAACACTTGAAGCTAATTGTTGTTGGATCACAAATCTAAATTGTCTGGTGAAAGTGCCTTGCTCAGAGGTTAGAGGCAATGGCGTGTCCAGCGGGGTGGCTTGGGGGGGCACAGGCCACCCCCCAAACCAGACTGGCCACCCCAGGTGCCACCCCAAAGGCAAAACAATAAAATTCAATCAAATATCAAATGTCCGATTATGTTTTCACGGTGACGCTCAGATATCCGAGTGTAAGTGAATGCAGCATCGCTTCTGCGCTATGCGCATCACGTTAGCAAAGGTAGGAGAGCCAAGCGCGAAAGATGGCACTACAGGAAACAATTTTTCGGTGAAAGAAAATGAGGACAGAATAAATGTCCCGGTAAGTAATATCAAGTTTGTTGAGTTTAGTAAACTTCGGTGAAATTAGAATACCAAGGAAAAAAATAACACTTAAAGAATTATTGCAGCTGTGGAATATTTCAGACAGTATGCTACTGAGGGCAGCTAACATAAGAGTTATGCGTTATAAGATATAATCTAAGTCGTAACATTGCTGTATGGAGCTGCAGATTTGGTTGCAGGTTAACATAGCTGGACTGGCCATCGGGCATACCGGGCATATCCCCAGTGACTTATTTTTTATTTTTTTTGTAATGGCATGAACAATGAGAGGTGGTGGATTGGCCAGATGCAGGTCGATGTGTAGAAATAACTCCGTTGTTTGGTGGTGGCTATGACGGGGCTTCCACAGAGGCAACAGGTGGATGAGGGAAGGGGAGGCAGGAGGAGAGACCCGAAGCAGCCACCAGTCCGAGTGTCAGGTGAACTGAACTTCAGGTAAGAAGTTATGACCTGCAGTCTATCTGGGTCAGATATAAACCAAGTTTAGGTGGAGTTTATTTTCATGTTGCTGACTTTTTACTGTCAGTTGCAATAACTCATACTGCGTTCTAGCCAGTTTGACGGAGTTTTTATACAGCTGGGTGGGTGCTGTGATGTTACTGATAGTGAACTTTATTTTATTCATAAGGTTAGTAGAGTTGCCAACGGCTCCTTAAAAAAATGGAATGGTCCCTCATTCAGAGAAAATATTACACGTTTCTTATTGAGCTGAGAAGAGACGCAGTTTGTCCCGGACTTTAGCTAGAATGGAAAAAAGACACAAAGCTGGATTTATTCTGTCTTTATGCTGCACAGCTGCCTCTTCTCTCATTCTCTCCCCCTCCCTCTCCTGTTGCTACTTCAATCATGAAACTGATCAATGATCAGCTGATCGGCTTTTCTCTCTTGTTTATCGCCCACTTTGCGCCAGAAAGAGGAAACCAGCAGATGTTGCACTAAACAACAGCAGCACGTTTAAGCTTGATCGGCTGTTGTTAGAATTTATTTAATATTAATTTCTAGTATCAGCTGATGTTTGCTGGAGCCACAGCTGTAAAGCTGCTGGTCATGATGTCTGTTTAGATATGTGGTGAGAGGGAAACATGAAGATGAAACCAGGAGATGTCCTTACTGAACCATCAGAGCTGAACAGGTGATGGAGAAACAGGTTTACCTTTTAGGTGACATGAATGAGTTGAAGGGAAGTTATGAACTGTTTCTGAGAGACAAATAACACCAGGATCCTTTTTTATGTAGCAGACAGCTGGTAACTGTGCAGGGGCGGGTCTAGCAAAGTTTTGCCAGGGGGCCAGGTAGGGCATTAACAGGGAAAGGTGGGCACAAAGAAATACTTTTCTTTCTTATTCTCATTTAAAATACCTAGTTTTTATTAAATAATTATCTAAATCTTACAACCAAAGTTTTTATCTGACGTAAAATGTATAGAAATCATACATATACCAACAAGACTGTACATCACTGTCACAACAGGGTTTGTTTTCAGTCAAAGTCTTTATGGCTTTACTACCTGGTGGGTCGGTCTGTAGTAAAAATGCCCAATTTTTTTGTCCCAGTCCAGCCCTGCAGGTTATACTGGCAGTGTCACCATGCCAGCTGACTGTATTTTATCATCAGCCAGTGTTGTTCTTTATCAATATTACCAAAGTTTACGATAAGGCAGCATAGAAAGTATTTACTTGCTTTCAGGTTTCATTCAAATGTTAGTCTTTTCAGTTGTTTCCCCACTTTTTTCCTGTTTCAAAATCAAACACCAGTTTGTGAGAAGATTATCTTCTTTTTTTAACAGGCAGATAAAGTTTTGCATTGGCTAATTTGTCAATTGTTTGTTACAAATGTTCGTATTTTAATTTTCAAAAATGTTTTTGCCCAAAACATATGTGCACTATATGTCAGTAAAAATACTATGCAAATATTGCTGTCCTTGACTGCTGAGTAAACACTGACAAAGCACTGATTGTATCTCTTGTACTTTATCAACGCAGTATCTAAAAACTTTGCACCGTAGTGGTTAAAATCTCATTCTAATAAGAGTTAAAAGTGCATTTGGTTATTAGGTTTATAGGATTATTGAATTATGGTTAAGGGTTGGTAGAATTTTTTTTTTAAAACATTATCTGCCAATTAAATCTGCCACCCTTCTCCAAATCTGTGCCCCTACCTGGCCCCCCCAACAAAAATTTTCTAGACACGCCACTGGTTAGAGGAGATCTAGACTATTTTGAGCTGCAATTGTAATTGGTTTTTTGGGGTTGTTTTTTTTTTTACATTTTCTTTCATAACTAACAGACTACTTGAGATAAAAAAAAAAAGCATGTACCAATAAACACACACATATATACAATAATTAATAGTGCGGTTGATATTTTTACTAGCAAGGTCAAGACTACAATATCCGTTTCTTATGCAGGAAGTCGGAGAGCTAGAATTGCCCCCCCGTGGGCATTATGTCCACCTGCTATATGGTAAAATGTAATCACATTATTGTAGAAGTACAGTACTATACAACTCAGGAGTCACCCCTTATTTCTATTTTGTTTCCAGTTCGCCAGACTTTTTGTAAGTTTAAAAAAAAGAAGATCTTGAGCAATAATCTCGAGTCAAAGTTTTTTGGACACTCATTTTCACACCATTTTCAGCTTTTTTTTTAGACCATGGTTTTTTGTTTGTTCTATTGTTCCATTTGCTTGTTCTGCCACTTAACACTGACCAGTGAACCATTCAAGCATAAGAAAATGCAACTAGCCAAAGGCACAAACCAGTGTTGGGTCTACAAATGACAGACTCAGCAATCTTAAATTGCATCTTTAAGCACTTTTAAGCTGTTTATAGCAGCCTGTTGTAAAAACACATAATTTATTCCCATTTCTTTACCAGAATCTGCAGAAATTGCCAAAGATAGAACAGTTTGACAGGATCCATAAGATATTTTTTGCACCAACAAGGTGATTCCCAAAAACCTGACAGCTGAAAACTTGGCTTATAGCTGCACTAAAATAACATTTTAAAAAGAGGAAACTGAAAAAGTGGAGGACGAAGGCAGAAGTGGTGAGCTTAAAAAGCAAAACAAAAACATGGCAGATGAGCAGTATCTCAAACTCATGTTCTTAAGAAATATGAAAAAAAAAAAAAAAACAGAAAAAAACAAAGTTGATGAAATCATAAACTGAAGACTACCTAAAGAAATTACAAGAAAGCTGCCTAAGACAGTTCAGACTTTTTTCGATGAATAAAGGTGATCATAGCAAATATTGTCTTTCAAGCTCAACAGAATTGAACAAACTCTGTTTTTGTCTTATTTGCTGTATTTCCATGTTCCAATAAATCAGAGCACCCATATCCCAGTTTACTGAAAACAATATAAAGAACTGAGGGGTGGCTTGAGACTTTTGCACAGTAATATATCGAATAATGCAACCCACAGCATTTTTTAGACTGTATACGACAAAATTAATTTATCTGTTAGGTATAGGCTATGCACTAAAGGAAAAAAAATCTACTTTGATTTTTCCAGACTTAGCAGCTACTTGAGATTTTAATTCTTCGTTTTGAGCTAAAAGCAAATTTTACTCAAATATAGTGACAATCTGATAATGTACGTTAGGTTTAAGACTTAAGACAGACAACAGATATTAACTGAATGTTTCCAGCACCTTATTGAATTAATGCCATGAAGAATTTAGACAATCCAAAGGCAAAAGACGGCCCAACCCAGTACTAGCGAAGTTAAAACTGACATATTTTAATTTATTCTACAAACTTGAATTAAGCATCACTGTGAAAATGCTCCTTGAGAAAAACAAACAAACAAAAAAAACAACAACCCCAAAACAATTAAAATGTAGATTTTAAAGTTCAACAGCAAAACATATTGATATAATAAATTGCTTGTTTGTTTTTGTTTTTTTTAAAAAGTGATCAACGTAGTATTCTTCATTAGATAAATTACTGACAGTATTGTCTTCATTTAATAATTTAGGCCAGCCAGCTTGCCACTGATGGAAAAAACAAAAGTGTTATATACAATTAATGTTTTCTAAGCATATAATTTATGATGAAAATCAGCTTACAGTGTTATTGTGCCTACTAATCTAACAGCTGAAGGCTGGTAAGACAAAAACAAACCTCAATCACTTACTCACTTATACATTATCATCATCATTCATAGACAAGTACAAACATGTTTACAGCAACTGTAAACAAAACAAGAGATTTCCAACCAGTATTTACAAAAGTAGTACCAGAAAGTTTTAATGTGGACAGCTGAAGTCGTTCTCATCATTCTCTTCAGGTTCATTGCTCCACGTAACAGGAATTTTAGCAGCACACACCGCCTTTCTAGTGAAAGGGCGGCATGACCCAGTCTGATGCAGCGGGGGATTGCTGCTAGCGATGTTGCCCATGCTTTTAGCAAAAGCGCCTTCTCGTGTCCTGCCTGCTGCTCCATGATTCCTCCTGTACAGCTTGCAGGAAGCCACGAGAGGCTTTCCTATGTCCACCTGCTGGCTTTCTGTCTGACGCAGTTTACTGTCTCTGTGAGTATAGTGTAGATCCACCTTTATGACCATAGACTCCTAAAAAAAACAAAAAAACAAAAACAATTATTGTAAGGAGTAAACACTATTAGAGAAAGGTATTAGTATAGATATATGGAGACATACCTTGAGCTTCTGAAGAGCACAGAGCCTCAGAGTACAGTCTGGGTTAACATTATTCATAAGTAGTAGTGAGTCCATCTCCTCTGACCTGCCAGACCTGGAAAATATGTCTTCCATTGTCTGAGGATTAAAAGCACAAATAATGTTATTATTATTATTATATATGTAAACCATCTTCATCAATATAAATAAACAGCTGTATTTACAGTGGTTTGGCACTGAATCGTTGCTAAAAAAGTGCAGTATCACATTCAAAAATCAGCCACTAGATGTCAGGATTACGCAAGAGTCAAAGTCAGCCAAACTGACGGAATTATTTCACAAGAGCAGAGCTGCTCATAACCATTACTGCTTCCTGAGTCATCTGCGGTTGCAGCATGCTGGAAGCCTATATATGGGCAGAACTTCCTCACACATGTGAAATGTGGGTGTGAATGGTCATCATTGAGAAATTCATTTTGTCTAGTGGAAACTGACAAGCATTTTGCCATGAGCCATGTGGAATTTGTCGTGTAGGGACAAGCTGAGAATTTTATCCAAATCCTGAGTTTACTGATAGGCTTTGCCAAAAATCAAAAGCAGTTATGTAACAGTTACATTTCAGTGTATTGCAATTTAGACATACTGCCATTAACAATGCCCCTGCCTTTGTACTCCAGGGCCTACTTAGGCTTGTTCGGATAGCCGAATTTGGTGAAAAAGTCTGACAGTGAAGTGGAAAATAAGAAATACTTACAGGTATACTGCTTAGTGTGACCACGCAGTCCTGGGTATGGGGGCCTGTGGTCTTTACAGTGGCAAAAGCTACGAGAACATTAGAGTACAAAGCTGAGAAGCTGACTTCCACTTCTACTCTGCAAAGAAACATCAGCCGCTTCTTCCGTGGTAGCTCTGAAAGCAGATGTGAAACGTTTTTGGTTTTTTTAAATAGAAGGGAAAAAAGCATGCATAAAAACATGTTCCAAAACTTATTCGACATTTCATTTTTTTTTTAATCATTATGCTATTTACTTAAGGAGGATTTTGCAGAGCCCATGACCAAATTAGGACTTTCAGCAACTCATTTATCTCAAGCCACAGACTTTTATCTTCCATCTAGGAAGAGTTCTTAGATTAATCCACAATATCAAGAAAATACGAGGAAGTCTGAGTTGTCAAAACAGACTTCCTTCCATCAAAGGGGAAAATGCACAGCGTAAAATAAACCATTTCCCTCTTTGCATTAATCAAACGGAATCATGAATTATGCTGAAAAAACCTTAAACCACAGTGTGCAGATTTAGTTTGTCACACATTGTTGAGTAGGAGGTGAGAAAAAGGTTAAACAGTATCAATCACTCTCTTTGTGGGGATTTATGTTTCAGCGAGAGAAATCTACGTCATGACCGCAAACACCTCCGATGTAACTAACAGCACGTCGGGTCAACGAAGCCCACAGCCACTATTGTTACTGGCCCGTTCGGCACAGTCGCTTCCCTCTTGTACATTTCCAGCTGCTTTTTTGAATTCATCAGCATGAGACTAACAATCATGGCCTCGATATAAGTGCTCTCAAATGTCAGCAAATTCCTGGAGGAGGATTGCTGAAATATCGGAATGGACGTCAGGGAATTTACAAACAAGTGCAAAAACTAGAGGAACAGATATGTTTGACCGTGAAAAACACTGACCGTGACAAAGAGGAGTATTTTTTTTTCCCTATCATGGCTTGTGCAGTTTATTAAAGACTGCGACATGGCCGCATGTTAATTTGTTTTGCTTCAGAGGAAAATAAAGCATATTTGCACATATTCTGTCACCAGCAGTAACATCGATAAAGACAAAAAAAAAAAAAAGAAGGAAAATGTTCTCCCATCTCACCATTTGCTTGTCTCCAGCAGGCATCTCGCAGGTGAAGCTCTTTTGTGTGGCCGGTGGTTCGAACTGGATCTGCAAGGGATCGTGGTTCCTTCAGTGTGTGTTTGATCTCCACCGCCTGTTTGCCTGTGATTAGAGGATCTCTGCCCAGATCTGGTGGAGAAAAGGAGGGGTTCAGATGGAGGTAAATACAATGAAATACAGCAGCTACACACGTTTTTAGCGTTTCTTTGGCCCCTTCCTTTAACTCGGTCCTGTTTAAACAACTTTAAGAAAATCAGCACTGCTTGAAAACTTTGGCAACCTTGCAATTGTCCTAGTGGTCTGTTCATCTTAGGACAGCAGTGAGTGAGGAATGTTCCAGAAACAAATATGAGAGATTCATCAGAATCTCATGGTTGTATTTGAGGAACTCTGGGATATTTTTAAAAAAAAAAGGCATTTTTAAAATTCACTGTTACTGATGACACGAGTTTTGGGAAAAAACCCTATTCACAAGATGTCAAGCATGCAAAACAAAAGTCATTAATAGGACTAAACGGGGGATATTCAGGGAGAACTAAAACTATGCTCACAGAATAGGACACAAATTTAGAGTTGTCATCTGAATAAAGCAAGTACACTCCTTTAATGAGAGGGTTATTGCTATAACACAAACAACCAAACGAGAGGCTTAAAGAGGCTCACAAATTTAAAATAAATAAATAAATAAGTTAAAAAAAAAGAACAATTTTCATATCCAACACCACACTTATTCATTTAAATATTTTCACACACAGAGACAGGGCTGTCAGCAGGATGTCCTGTTCTGGTAAGTCTAATTTGTTAGTGAGCCCATGAGAGCAGTGGCAGGGAGTGCCCAAACTGCAGAGCAGCTGTCTTGCACTCTGCAGCTCTCAGGTTTCTTGCTCTTCTCTATCCAACAGTGTGAATTTCCAAAGAATGAGGTCACATGCTAATGGCATTTTGAAAATTTCTTCTACCGGGGGCCCATCAAACTGACAAACACACTGAACAGCTTCCCTTCATCGGCACAGTCATCGCTTTACTTACAGGACCCGAGTAAACAACATTAAAATGAGATACAAGCGATTCCAAAAGTTGTCTGTGGTCCGTGGTGTATACCAAAGGGCAACCTGTTCCCCTCGGTGCTGTTTACCCTTCATCTCTAACTGTCAGCCTACTGAATTATGTGTTTATATCCCTAATAAACTGAACAGAAACAAAAAGAAGGAAATGTACATTTTTAATTGATATGTATGGTTTTCTTAAAAATGAAACAAATGATTTTGGTGTCAGCCACATTAATGTCTCACTCAGTCAAAGCCATTTCTATTGATATAGCAGCCCTTTATATTAGGCATTTTGGAAATGAATCATCATGTAAACAAAGTAAAAACCCCATTCTTAATTTTCCAATTTAACTCTTACCCTCTGAAACCTTCTCTAAAACATGCGTGACTTTCTCAGCTTGCAGGATGTGCTTGTTCAAGTACTTTGTAAAGATCCCAGTACTCTTGCCCCCGTCCTGGACCTCGAATGCTTCAGCATCTTCGCACCTGTAATAATTAAAGGAGAGGGGTTATTTTTATTTTGCATGACTTTCTACAACAGTGACTTTCTAAAATTTTATGCTATAAACCAAAAACAAGCTGCACATGAAATCAATTAATTGATTTCCCCCCCCCATTTGCAGTTGAATACAAAACAATTAATACTACATACGTGGCATAACCGTAAACTGTGTTCCCGCTGGGTGCCAGTGGCTTGATGGCAGATAGTAAGGAACCCTGGTTGTACCTACAGAGTGAAATGAAGTTAAACAAATAACAAATCTATGTCATGTTAACTGAGCTTTTACAAAGAAATTTACATATCCAGATATCGGCTCCGTGCAGAAATTAATTATTGCACTTACCATTTTCTACAGGTGTCCAGCAGGATTACACTCAGTGCAGTCTGCCTTTCCTGCATGCTGAGCATGATCCTCTGCACACAGACACAGTTTTCGGTTCCGTACGGTTGCGGAGCATCGACGGACACCAAGTAATTCCTTCCCGCATGCTCATAACCATGGCCCGCATAGTAGAAAAGGCCTGTAGAGAGAATACACATCTGATTACTACGACAATAACAAAAGTGCTGCAGTAATTCTGCAGTCCTGGAATACATGACAGTCAATCTGAGGAGGTAACACATCATCATAAAGATGCCTGACTTCTAATCACATTTGTTTCATTATTAAAAACAGAAAGAGAGAATAGAAGCAGATAATATCACCTCACAGCTCCAAACTGTGCTATTGACACCAACACTTTTTTATTTATTTATTTTTTAATAACACTAACACACTGTTACAAGTGGAACAGTAAAACATAAAAAGAACGAGTTATTTAACAAGCACGTGGAAATAGCCACACCGTCCCACATACGTATGAAGTCATACAGCCGTTATCTAACATTGATGACAAGATAAGAACCACGGAATATGACGAAGGAAGTTACAGTGCTTTAGGTGCCACATAAACCTCTAAATAATAGCATCAGCATTTTCTAAGAACAGCAGCTGAATACTGAAATTCAGCTAATGACAAAAGCTTTTTCCAAAAGAAATAGGCAGGAAAAAAAAATTATAACGCTCACCGTAAACGCCTTTGTCAAGGAGATGAATGAACTTCTCAATAGCAGTAAGCATCTCCTCTCTGGTCAGATCCAGCAAGGAGACGACTCTGAAGCCAAGCTGCCGCAAGAGGTTGCCGAGCTCATGAACATCCATGACGGGTGCCATCAAGGCCGGGTGGTTGAAGTAATTCAAGTTGCCAATAAGTAAGGCGACCTTATCAGTGGCTGCAAGAAAGTTCAATGTCTGATTCAAAAATCACTCCAACACAAGAAAATTCTCAAACACTCTGACAGTTTTCCTCTCCACACATCAAATGACAAGATGTTTCTTTCCATTAAACTTTACCTGTGAGCGCTGCTGGAGGAGGTTGATCACTCTTCACTAGAGATTGTGCTTAAAAAAAGAAAACAGAAAAAGGAAGCACAAAATCAGTTCATGTTAAACAAAAAACTGACCTAAAGTAGCATTTCTGTCTGGGGAGCATATAGAGAACAATAGAACTCAAAGATTCAATAGTATTCTCTGTGAAAGTCACTTTTATTCCAAGTAAGTTATAAACAGGAGAATCGCTTCAAGAACTAGTTTCACTTTACATCACTTTCCTGTTTTGTGTATAAGGCTTGAGCCCAGCACTATTTGGAGAACAACTTCCTTTTTAGTCTGTAGAAATGGGAAAGTACCTCCAGCATAATGGAAACAACTTAGTGCCTTAGAGCTAAACCAGTGGAATGAAAGGAGTGTGAAGCATTTATTTTTCTCCTTGACACATTTTATTAGTAATAGAGAAAGTAAAGGAATGGGAAAGAATACAGTCCTGAAACTGGGATAAGACAGGTATCACTGTACTGATTTTTGTTTTAGGTTTCACTTTCAGCTTACCAATGTCAACATCGACGGGCTCAGTCCACCTCTCTCCTAGTGTGTTAGATAGCGAGCACAGGTATGTTCCACTGTGTTCAGCTGTCGCGCGCTCAATCTGCAAATATAATAAATCACATTGTTCGTGTCTCTGTCCAAAAGTGAAATATTAACTACATTGTTTAATGAATTACACAGTGGGATCAGAGGTAAGAAAACACTCCATCTTCACCACCGTTCCTCCTTACCTGCAGTGTACCGCTTTTCATGTCCAGCAGTGGCTGTCCATTTCTGTACCACTGGTAGGAAGGAGCTGGGACACCAAAGGCAGCGCATTGTAGAACAAGTTTTGTACCTGGTTGAATCTTTTGCGGCTTGGGGTTGGTGGCAATGTGAGGCTCACCTTGCCAGTCTATGGGCAAGCCTGACGATTCAAAGAAAAAGACGGGTTGAAATGAAAACTGCATCTATACGACAAAAATGACATGCAACCAGCATGATGATTTACCTGATTTATCAATGTCCAACACCTTGACCTTCACCCAGTTGCTGAACACACATTTATAGTACTGGTCATTCACTCGGCACACATAGAGCTGAGTTTGTTGAGCTCTGATGGTCAGATCAGCTAGAGTGCCATTAGGTACCTTAGGGAGGAAATCATTGACAGCAACAAACGGTCATTTGCACACTAAATCCAACAAGAGTGCTTGAAAACTAACTTCTTGAAAGTTAAATTCACATACTTCTTTTTTTGCACCATCTGTAAACCATTGGTAGTTGAGGATGCCCGTGCCCTGAGCACGGACACTCAGAGTCACCTTATGGTTCACAGGTACACACACAGAGACAGGATGACGCACTATCACAATTTCTAGTGAGGAAAAAAACAAAACAAAAAAGCGACAACTTCAGTTTCATAAAACCAAACTTAGTTCTGTTTCGCTGGAAAAAATAACACTAGTGAAACAGTGCTGGTGCTGAGATTAAAACATACCACTGATCATTGTGTGCTTGGGGAAGGATCCAGTCATCTGTGCATTTTCTTCTTCTGCCGAACTGTAAGAAAATCACTGCCTATAATATCCCCACGTACAGAAAAGAAACTCCAAATGAATGGCATGAAAAGGAAAACGATGTATTTAACCTCTCATTTCTAGTCAGGTCAGCTGTTAACCGTACAAAAACTCCAGGATATATTTAAAAACGTCCTAACTGAGTAATTAGGTGTTTAATATGACCGTAACTATTACGTGTTTTACTGCATACCTGCCGTCAACCTCGGACTAGTTGAGAAGCTGTCACCCCTCGGCCAGAATATGTTTTCCTGTTCTCAGGCTTCATAACTTCAAATTTATAGCCCGAACTCTTCCTCCCTTTCCCGGAACGAGAAGGCGCACGCACACATTACCGTTATGTCTGTAATACTGGAGCACCCTTACAACAAAGCAGTAAAGCCCAATCCATATCATGCTAAAAACAAACCCAAGTCTCCTTTTAGTTATAATACTGAAGCATATCTTACACTTAAGAAACAAAAGAGAGCATTTCTGTGCCTGTTAGAGCGATGTAAATTATTTAAATTAAAAGCCAAACTTCTTTTTCTGGCATTACGGTAATGAGCAATCTGGCCCTTTTCAGCTGATGCATAATCACTGTCTGAGGTCAGAGTCTGGAGAGCAGCAAAGTAAAACGGTGTTTTTCAGTTCTAGTTAGTTAGTTAGTTAGTTAGGCTAACTCAAACTTTACTAGATGTCTGTTCGTGGTGCAACGCGAATAAAAAATGTCACGTTGAAGACAAGCAAGCTTCAAAAACCTTGCGTCATAGCACAAATCTGAAATACGGAGTGTTTAAAATGTCTCTTTATATGTTTCAGTAGATATTATGGTCGACCATGAACGCTTATTGGCTGTTTATAAGCATTTAATTACAACATATTCCAACAATTTGTTTACTAATCTATAATATGTGGTTTTATTTTTGTAAAGTACACAATAAAATGTACGATTGAATGCCTATGTTCTATTTTTTTTAAAGGGGCATTAGGTTTTAATACATATACTGGCTTAATTTTGGGATATTTGCTTGTTAATGCTACATTTTATATAAATGTAATAAAATGTGATAGGGAAAAAAACCCCCACAGAGAACAGAGACAGACATTTGAGAGGAAAGAGTAAAATGTAGCAATCCTGACAGTAATTTTAATGTTTTAAAAATGAGTCATCAATAGCTATTCCTTCCTTCCTAACATTATTAAATCAAAGTGCAGGTTTTGTAAGCCTTTTTTTCCCCTTAGGCCATATGAGCAACAAGGAGGTCAATGTGATTTAACCATGTGTTGCAATACAAAGTGTATATGTGTGTTGGAGGGGTGGGGGGTAGAGGGGCTGTCCTTTAGGAACTCCTGAGCAAAGCATTGGACTTAGACCATTGGCTGTTATCAGCTACATCATGAATCGAGTCTACATATAATCCACAAGGGTGTCTCACCAAGATGGTTAAGTTTTTCCAGCTTGTTGAGCCGGATCCAAACACTGCAGTGAGATTTTTGCATTGTGAATGTTAATGAAAAGATAGATTTGAGGCAAATGTGTTCTAGGTTAAATGGGTAACATTTTGATCTGAATTCAGTTTGTTTGTAGATTTCTTTGCTAAAGTCTAAAGTCTAGTTTCGGAAAATCTGATGTGCTCTTGAACCTATTTGTGGGCCTGCTATAAATAGGGCCACTCTGGCAACACATGCATGTCTATGATAGGAGGTTACAGAGAATTTCTTCACAGACTCTGGCTCCAAAGTAACACTGACAACATCTTAATGGTAAGTTGGAAATTTAAAGAGTTTTGCCGTGAACAAGAAAGACATCTCTTGTATTCCTAAGACATACAAGTAAATTACTTCTCTTAGGTTTGTGTTTGACCACTAACAGCGCTTTCACAACCCGATAGCATGATCCTATTTATAACTTGCTCCAATGCAATTGCTTTGCTTGGTCAGAAAGGACGAGCACTAGGGCTGAAATGTGTGTTTGAGTTTTGTATGGGTAAATAACACAGAGTGTGTCGTTTGCTTTCTTTAATTAACAACCAACAGGTTTTGTTGTAATTCTGAAGTGTTTCTTTTATCTTCTCCAGGAGCTTCTGCATGGACAGCAACATTTAATCTGAGCCTTGATCTTGGAAAGCTGTGGATGTGAAAGCAGAGTGCTTTTTTAGCCTGGGTGATTTATCTCAGCTATCTCGGATTGTAAGTTTTTGGTGCGCTACCATAGTGGACAATGACTTCTAGAAGGCTGATGACTCGATCTTTTTCTGGCAATGGGAGGACAAGCAGCTTCAGTGACGACGAGGCCCCATCTTTCAATGGCCGCAATACTTACCTCTCAAATGTCCGGCCTGAAAACAGGTAGACAGTCTTATCTGTATTCTTTATGTGTTTGTAGATCATGTTGGTGAAGCAGATTGATATTGTATTGATACAGATTGATACAAGAAGAAGATATAAAGTGCACAGTGATCAAGAAAAAGAGTCTTGGTCTGGCAGGTCGAATAAAAAAATCATAAAATATAATAAACATTTCTTTGTATCTTTTATGTCATTTAACTGGTATAACACTTGATCAAACTAGACCCATTAGATGAAGTTTGCCAAATTAAACACAACCACTTAAGTTTTCA
Organism: Mchenga conophoros; assembly: GCF_057382185.1. Taxonomy (NCBI): domain Eukaryota; kingdom Metazoa; phylum Chordata; class Actinopteri; order Cichliformes; family Cichlidae; genus Mchenga; species Mchenga conophoros. The sequence goes on from NC_140532.1 coordinate 12,568,435, forward strand.
GATAAAATCAGATATATCACACAAATAATTGCATGTGCATTATCTATAAACTGTAGGAGGAGGACAGCTGTGAAACAATTTTACTGGGGTAGAGTCCCAATACGCAGACCCTAATTAATCACTGTCGTTGCTTCGTTTGCCTCCTCTCTGAATAGCTATTCAAGGTATTCTCACTACAGGCCGGCGAGGTAATCTCTATTTTAAAACACTTCTACCCACTAACATCTTAACTGCAAAAACTGGTTTACTCCACGAATGAAACCCACACAAGTTTTGACTGACCAACATTGGTTTCAGTGCTGGGTTGGCAAGTTTGTTTTGCTTGACATCTCACAAGTTTGTGTCAACCTTTGACATCCATGTCACTACCAGAAATTCCCATTAACATCCTTTCCTGTTGTTTTAATTTAAAAATTAGAAATAAAGTAATTGGAGCCTACTAGTTAAAGATGAAAGGGTTCACCTGATTAACTGAGATAAATTATAAAAGTATCCACTATTTCTATTTGAAGCAAGAAGCTGACTTTCTAATGGATCAGCAATTCCTTTCAGGAGCACGTTGTGCAGTGTCATGGCTCAGCTGACTGAGGACATACAGCCATCTTTCGAGACCACCTTGAAGTCAAAGGCAGTCTCAGAGAACTGCAATGTGAAATTCACCTGTGTGGTAACAGGTAGGCTTACGTCAAGGTAGCGTCTGTGCCCTGTTGTTTTCCGGAATAACTGAAACCTCTCAGACTGAGCTGGGTGTGAAGTGGCAGGATGTGACTAATATGAAAACAAAGGATTTTGCTTCGAAGGCAGCACTTCTTCCTGTATTACTTTTTCAGCACAGCTTAATTTTGAGCTCGTTTTTCAAGAATTTTTGGGCCTCAGGCAAGCTAGATGGTTGGGCCAACATGATGCAATAACCAAAATACATTCAAGTGAACGCTTCCACACTGTGTTTTATTAAGCATGTCATTATTTTTAATATATGAGAAATTTAGCTGTTGCACATTAACAGCACAGTGTAGCACAGGGAGTGTAATGTTTACAAGCCAGAGGAAAGGTGTTCATTATATCATTTCCATGTCAGGTTACCCAGCTCCAGAACTAAAGTGGTATAAAGACGATATGGAAATGGATCGCTACTGTGGACTCCCGAAATATGAAATTCGTCGAAATGGAAAAACTCATACCCTTCATATTTACAAGTATGTAAGGCAGGCTTGCATTAATCATACTGCAGAGAGGTAGCTCTTTGTTTGTTTTAATGACATTAACAAGAGCTTCTGTTTCTAGCTGCACAGTAGACGATGCAGCCATCTACCAAGTCTCAGCCAGCAATAGCAAAGGTATTGTCTCCTGCTCTGGTGTTTTGGAGGTTGGCACCATGAATGAGTACAAAATCCACCAGCGCTTCTTTGCTAAGCTGAAACAAAAAGCAGAAAAGAAGAGAAAAGATGCAGAGGAGCAGATCAAGATGGAGAATAAAGAAAATGTTCAGAAAGTGAAACCACTGATTAGTCCAGAACACCCTCAGAGGAAACGGGCTGTCCCACCACCAGAGGAGAGGGAAGTAGCCAAAGAGTCTGAGGCTATAGAGGAACTGGGAGCTACTGCAGAACCTAATGGAATTAGCTCAGAAAATGAGGAAACAGCTTCTTTGGCATCCCGGGACAGAGGTCTTGAGGACGAGACAGGTCCATCAGACGAGACGTTGGCCACTAAAAGAATAAAGATGTCAAATGGTGTAGATGCTGGAATTAATAGTAGCCGAAGCCATATGATGGGAGTTGGAGGTGAAAACTGTTATGATGGAGGAATCAGTTTGGCACAGTTTTTGGCAGAGACTCTTCAGTCCCAGGCTGTGGAGGAAAAACAGAATTCATCTCAAGCCGAGAAAGATAAAGAAGTGGAAGAAGCTGTTTTGTGTGACAATCAAGAGAAAGAGAAGGAGGAAGAGGAGCTGCAAAAAAAGAGAGAAGAAGAAGAAGAAAAAGCTCTACAGGAGGAATATGAAAAAGAGAAAAGAAGAGAGGAAGAACTGGCCATCAGAAGGGAAAAAGAAAGAGAAAGGCAACCCCAGGTGTCGCACACAGCAGCCCATGGCAAACATGGCCCAGACATCAAACATCACAGCAAGGGCCATAAGGATCACGACCACCACCACATCCAGACCTCCATTTCCTCTATGCTCCACTCAGTCAAAGACTTCTTCTTTGGTAAGAGTAAGAAAAGCACTCATGGTCACACTGAGAATGAAGAGGCTGATTTTGAGCACTCAGTGGAGGCTCCTGAACCAGAAATGCCACCATCATTTCAGCTGCAAGAAGAACACAGTCCAGACATGTCCAAACCTCCTACAGAGGAAGTCGCGCCTGTGGAAATGGATAAACCCAGAGAGCCTTCAGAAACTACCGTGGCTACAGAACACGAGCCACCGTCAGTAGAGCCAGATACATTTAAGTATGAAGACCATGCACAACACTCGGCCCTGCCACCATCACATGAACTGCCACAAGTGGAGTCCACAAGTCCGAGTGTGACAGAAAGTGAGGAAGCCGTGGAAGCCATGGAGGTATCTGTGGGGATGGAGAGCAGCAGCGCAGGTGAAGAAGTGCCACTGCCCAGGCTTCAATTTGTCACAGAGGTATGTACAGGGGTCTTCCACAGCAGCACGTTAGATCCACTCGTGTAATACAAAAGAGCACGAGTTGAGCACAAAATGAACTTCCTCACCACCCCACACAAAAATCGTTAAAAAGAAAATTAGAGGGAAAGAAGTGCCTTTGTGTGAGTGTCTGATCGTGGTTATTTCATCTCCAAATAAAGTATCAGTGAGTTGTACTAAAAATTAACACCTAGATAAAATGATTAAGATTTCACTATAGAACAAAATTTTATCAGTTTTTAAGTTTTTTTAACATCCTTGAAAAAAAAATCAACTTTCAGTTTTCAATCAGATTTATACACAAAGTTTTTAGAAGTGGTAAAGAAGCAAAAACGATGATTAGATGTTGTAATCATGAGTCTCTAGACAGTTAAAAACACGCATAATATTAGTGATCAGCAACTTTTAGGAGTGAGTCAGCATAAGGGTGTGACACAACTGTTTTGCTGCAAAGATAAACCACACAAAAACAGTGTGGGAGAAACAGGGAAGCTTAAGATGCATTTCACTAGTTACATGCAGGGGCAGGGGATGTTGTGCATCTGCACTGTAAGATAGGCTGCATGTTGGGTTTCGCATGTTGGCTGTGGTGAATGGGGCCAGGAGTGCGTCAGAGATCATGATGAAACCTGAATGTCAGATGCGGGTCTCACATTACAAACAGGGCTTTGCTTTAAAGAGGTTCAGCGGTAGTATAGTGAGTCCGGCGGCAGGTCTCGGCATGAAAGGAAGGGACACATTCCTCACTGCCCCCCATACCTTAAAATAAACCCTTTCCTCATCGAGACAAGAGAGAGGAAGGCAGCACTTCTGTCATCTCACTGTCCAACTTGTCAAATAGCTACATGTATGTTAGAAATGTGTTTTTTTTAGAGTTAAACTGATACAGTCTATGTGTCTGACCTTTGGCCTTTACAGCAAGCAGCCTTAAACTGATCACCACACAATTCTTTGATTTTAAGTGAAGTTTTTCATTAGTAGTTTGTCTTATCAGTTACACAGTTAAATATGTAGCACAAGTGTATTGATATTTACCTGAAATTACCCAATAAGCATTACACTGTTACCTTTAAAGGTTTCAGACTAGAAAAAGGTGTTACTGTCATGTTTCGGCTGTGTGCAGGCAGGAATTGGACCCAAACGCAAACTCACTAGAAACAGGATTGAACTCAAAATGGCAGCTTTTATTGCTGAACAAACAACATCTACAAAACCTAAACTGAGACGACGCTAACAAGCGTCACAGGGCGACACACACAGCATGAAGGAGATCACGCACTGATACAGAGAAACACAGGGCTTAAATACACTGGGAAATAACGAGGGGAATGAGACACAGAAAGGGAGCACAGCTGGGAGAAATCGAACATAACGAGACCTAAGGGAAGCGAAACGCAATACATTCACGTAGGACACAGTCCTTCAAAGTAAAACAGGAAATGTAACATAGACACAGACTTGACTAGGGGAGACAGAGCAACTAAGAAACACAGAGAACAATAACAGGGAGACACAGAGGGCGGCTAACTAAATAATCAGAAAACTAAAGAGAATACAAGAAAGCCAAACTAAGACACGAGACTAAAGAATAAACTGGGGCAACAAAGAGAACTAAGATCGTAATACAAAAACTCAGAGACACAAGAAACTCAAAACACTGGGTCACCGACCCAGAACAGTGACAGTTACATAGTTTTAGTTGCACTTTTTAATCTCTTATTTATTCAGCTTTTGTTTTTCTGTGCATTTTTTAAATGTATTGTTTGCTTGAGAAGAAGGGGAATATTTATGGGATAATATGTGATAACTTAAGAAGCCTTATATGGGTATTATGAGCCGCATTAAAATGCCACTAAGTATTAATAGCTTTGACAAGTAAGTAATTACAACTTCTTCGGTTGCAAACAAATGTTTGTAGTTGTATTCATAAATTTCCTGTGTGTGTTTTTGTTAATTGTAACGTAGCATTAATGTCCAAGCGGTGCACAATGATATGTGGAAAAGGGAACTGAAGTAGCTATGTTTAAACATCCACCTGCTGAGTGATTGCATATCCATAATGTGGAACTACAACTGTACCTTTGCTATGTTGTGGTTAGGTACAAGGCTCTTTAAATGAATAATGAGAGGAAGTTGTAACTATTATCTGAACAATCTTTTCTCACATGATTGTGACCTTTTTTTAACACACAATGTACACAATGGTGACAAATAGCTTCAGCTTTAATTTGAATGCGACTCCAGTTCCCTTCCATCGAAAGCTGCAACTTCTTTTTTTTTTTGGCAGTCACTGCCGGCCACACTTATTGTCACGAGGCATCACATGGTTGCTTTACAGCTATGTATACATTTTAATGATGAGGACAGAGGGGAAACGCGCTCTAAGCGGGAAAAAACAAAAGGAAACTGATGACACTTTTTTATGTAACTCAAAGCTTGACCACTCTGTGATCTATGCTTTCTAATTAGGACTTTTGCTCTTCAGAGTCAAATTCTGTTCTTTTTTTAATTATCGGCTATTGTTGAGGCTTGAGGCTACCCAATATTTACATTAGATTTCTATCTGTCATGTGTGACTGCTCTTTGGCTGAGCTACAAGCTATCATTCATTCACCACCTAGCAAATACTTTTGTGTAAACTGCACATCAATGTCAGCTTATGCGGGAAATCCCCTGTTTATCTTTCAACCTCAGAGCAAAACAAGTGCACTTTCAAAGCCAGTGGAATTTCACTTCATAACTTTGAAGTGTTTCATCCAGAAGGTTAGTGAAGGTTGGCGTAAAATGTTAATCAGTTAAAGCTCCAAAGGAAAGAATAAAAAACTTTTTTAGCAATTTTAGTGGACCCTCACAAATGTAAACTGCTGTCTTGCACATTGTAGGCAGTTTAAAAAAAAAAAATGTGGCTAAAAGAAGCTAACCGGTCAAAAAAGTTACAAATATTCAGATTTCCTGTAGTTGTTTTGTAATTCATGGCACAAAAACTTGTCAGAATCTATGACACATAGTCACAAGTTAGAGGTGTAAATTCGCTTTAACAAGATTCTTAAAAACAAGAAGAAAAAAAAACACTTGAGACCGAAACACATACAGTTCCTCTATAACTAGTAAATGAAAGTGGTAAAAATATTTGCATCCATAGCATGCAACATAATGCATCTTTAGAGGGAGTTCTGAAACATAACATAATAATACATGTACAGCATCTTGGTCAACAGGTGTTGTTTTAAATGTGCTATATAAATAAATGTGACTTTGACTGTGACTTATACTTGAAAATGCCATTACGATGATTTTTCTATTTTCAATCAGGCTGACTTTAAAGATAAAGACACTGAGGTGCTCTCGGTTATCAAAGAGGTTCACGTCACTGAGCAAGAGCTAGATTCACCACAGCGTAATCAGCAGGCTGAGAAAGATGAGTCTGTTCCAGAGGATGATAAGTCTGCCTTGCCACAGACCCAAGACTTGGCTGATAAAGAAGGGGGCACCCCAACGCCCACCCTCACCAGCTTGGGAGAATGCTGGACTCCCCCTCACAGCATCGTCTCAGCAGCGGAAAGCCACAGTCCTGGAGAAACGCCCACTGAAACTTTGCAAGAAGAGGGGAAGCAAGGTGAAGTTGACATGGAGGAGGCTAGCTCTTTTAATGAGTTACATGAGGAAGAGAAAGCCGAAGTGAAATCAAAGAAGCAGGGATTTTCAGGTATAAACGGATCTGAGATGACTAAATTGTCAACATCTTCTCTGGAAAGCCAAATAGAGGCGTGCGAATCTAAAAAGCCTGATCAGGTGCTTTCATACTTTCCTGATGTGGAATCATTCAGTGCAGAGACACATTGTCTAAAAGAGGAGACCAAATGTACTTCACTGATTCAGGAAATGAATACAGGATTTCCGCCCACTACACTCCCTGAGAGTTTAGACAAGGTTGACCTAAAAATGCAACATAAACCCACTCGTACTAGGTCACAGGAAATCACAGAAGTCGGCGATGTTAGTGCTACACAAAGTTCAAGCTCTGGTTTTACAAGAAGCGGGGGAAGATATGAGCAAAACAAAGCGGCAAATTCTATTTTAGAGAAAGAAGGACATAATAATCTGTGTGACAGTCTAAAAACACAGGAGCAAGTGTGTTTAGAAGTGGAGAGCGCTGAAGTGAAGAATGAGAGTTTACAGGTTGAAGCGGAGACAGAAAAGCAGACTCCAGTGAACGCAGAAGAGCCGATTCACTCAAAGATAAAGCAAATGGAGGAGCAGAGTAATGCTGCACATCAAAACATGAGTGGGAGTGGCTGGAGTGGTGTGCATTCAGAGAATATTCCAGCAATCCAGATATCGACTATTGAAGATATCCCTGATAGTAAACCAAATGTGCCAGATCTGAGCCCAAGTGAGCAATTTCTAATCCCCAAAATTGAAATAATGGAGGCTGAGCTCAAAGAGTCTACTTTGCCACTAACTATTTTGGCCCTAGACAAGCCAGACTCAAGCAATTTGCAAAAACATGATGCAACTCCTGCTTCTGACTTGTTGCCCACGCAGAAAGGTATGCAGAAAGATGATCACATTTCACCTACGGAGAAAGTAGAAGATGTTGCACAATTAGACGGCAAGACAGAAAATACACAGGTGGAAGGGAGGGAAGAGCCCCCTCAGATGAGCTATGCATTAATTCCTGTTATAAATGTTTCATTCACTGATGATAAGGAGGGTGATGCATGTTTAAACAACCATGTGTCAGACACAAAGCAGGCTGTTGAAACTCCAAAGGGGCCTTTGTTTGTGGTACCACCAATTTCTGTCACTTGTCATGAAAGTGATCTACCACAATTCAGCCTGCCCACTTACACTGAGCCGACAGAAATGGAAACTTCAGCTGACACGCAAAGCGGAACAAAGAATGACAGTGACAAAAATGAGGCTGTGAAGCCTGAAAGTGCTCAAAATAGAAGACCTAACTTTGACGAAAGAAGTGTCAAAGAGAACACTCCCACTGTGCTATATGAAGCTCTGAAACCAAAAGTCGGTGACAGTGTTTCGTTATTCAGCAAAACAACAGTGGACGTCCTTGTCCCTGAAACTTTGAAACCCAAATCCCTCAAAGATGCCAAGACAGAGAATTCAGTGTCAGTTGAAGATCCCCAGAAAAACAGATTTTCTGTTGAGAGACTCAGCTCCAAGCCCCCGACAAGTCCAGCTAGTCTCCGCAAATTAATATCCAAAGCTGCTGCAGACTCAGACAACGAGGCTGCGGCAGCTGAAGATCTAAGCGGAGGGTCTACACCAACGTCATCCCTTTCCTGTGAAAGCAGTCCCCGAATGAAACGCAGAGACAGTCTAACTCTCATACGCTCTGCCACCCCTGAGGAGTTGGCCTCTGGAGCTCGTCGCAAAATCTTCATCCCAAAACCTAAAGAAGACATAGATGGGACACTAGCACTAGATACTCAAGGGATCTTGAGTTACATGTCACCCAGCCAGGCCCGCAGGGCATCGTTACTGCAGGCTCAAAAAACCCCACCTATCGAGAGACGCTCCCCGCTGCTGAATCGCCGAAAGTCCACCTTGGAGGTGCCAAAAGTGGTGGGGGAGACTCCCACAGAAGAGCCGGCCAGCACCAAACGAGAAGAGAAACCTGCTGAAAAAAAGATAGATCCTTTGAAAGGTAAAGTCTTCTTTTGTTTAATTTAGCAAAGGTATAATGAAATGAAGAGGTTTTTTTTTTTATCATATTAACTAAATATATGCGTGGAATATAAATAAATAATGAGGCAACCTGTCCAGTTTTCCCCCATAACCATGGATTGGATAAGTGGAGACAAATGGATGGATGGAGACAAATGGATGGATGGATGGATGGATGGAGACAAATGGATGGATGGATGGATGGATGGATAGATGGATAATTAGCCTCTATGGAGTTACAAGCAATTATCTGTTAAATCACAGTGGACTGTCTAATTTCCTTGTTTTCATACTTTTCTCAAAATATATCATTTATATTAAATATATCATCAGTGCAAAAAATGTGAAATAAACTGCCACTTAAGAAACAAGAAACATCACATGAGCTCGACTCTCCTTTCCATGCATCACCAGCTCCGCAGGTTATCCGTAAGATGCGGGGAGAGCCATTCCCAGATGCCTCTGGACACCTGAAGCTTTGGTGCCAGTTCTTTAACGTGCTCGGCGACTCCACCATTAAGTGGTACAGAGATGAGGAAGAAATTCTAGAGGTGAAAAGAAGGTTAGTTTTCACCTTTACTCATTTTATGGTCATAACCACCCTACCTATCTGTAAAATCACATGTTCAATTTGTTTTAGGTATTAAAAGAGCTACTTTTCACCTTTGCCATTGCTATTATTCTGAGGATTTCCAGCCAAAATGACAAATGGGCGGGTTCCAAATATGAAACAATAATGCTTCAAGGATAAGCAGGATTTATTTGGGCCTGAGTGCATCCCATGGTCTTCTGTCATTCTCATATTCTCACTGCAAAAGATGTCCAGCTCATGTGACTGTGAACCCCACAGCTGTGACACAGAGAGGTGAATCTCTGGCTAGACACAGAAACTGTAATCTGACACAATATTTTTCCCATCTCCAGGGTGCATTAAAAGTCTATATATGTGCGAATGGTTGCTGTGTCAGCAGTCTGCTGCCACACAGCACGAGCATCTGTCTCACAGTGACATCTTGTGGGTTGTTGGGGAATTGGAGTCTCTCGATTGAATGCGTTCATGACTGTGTGTGTGGATTTTTTTTCTTTATTTTTTCTTTATTTTATGCTCAAGTGGAGGAGATGAAAGCCAAGTAGCACTGGCAATTGTTCTCGCGTCCAACCAAGACTGTGGTGTATATGGCTGCACGATCACTAATGAATACGGGACGGACAGTACTGACTTCCTCCTCAGTATAGACAGTAAGAAACAGCATGTATAGAAAAAAATCGAAATTGAAATTTAGAGTGTTTTACTAATATTAAATTCAATTTATTCAAGGTTTTGTCTGTTTTCTCTCTTACAGTTATGTCTGAAATACTGCTAAAAGATGATTTGGAAGGTACTTTTTGGTTAAACACTATATGCATCTGAGCCTTTGTTTATACACTATTTTTAACTGGATTCCCAGAGTAACTCTGTTTTTGCTTCAGTTGGAGAAGAGATAGAGATGACCCCGCTCCTGTTCACCAAAGGCTTGGTCGACTCTGGCACTTGGGGTGACAAGTACTTTGGTCGGATCATGACAGAGAGGTTGCACCTTGGGGAGGGCTGCATGCACAAAGCCAGCCAGGTGAAGGTCATCTATGGCCTGGATCCCGTCTTTGAGTCCGGAAGCACTTGTATTATTAAAGTTCAAAGCCCCATCACTTATGGGACCAAACAGGAGAGCAACCTTGCAGAGAGAAATCTAGAAATTACTAAGCACGTGAGTTTCACTGAGGAACTTTTGTTACATTTTAGTATATATGGTTAAATAGTGCTTCCTTCTGCTTTATTTATTTATTTATTTTTTAAATCTCTGTTTTCTAGGAATGCAAAGTCCAAAACATGATTCGAGAATACTGCAAAATCTTCTCAGCTGAAGCAAGAGTTATTGAAACCTTTGGGCCTTCACTAGAGTAAGCAACAGATATATTTTTGTTCTGATAATTAAATCCATTAAAATTATACTATACACAGTATATTACTGCTTGTGATCATCCCACTGTTACTTCATGTTGCCCACAGAGTGATTCCTCGCTATTTGATGTACCGGCCAGCAAATTCTGTGCCGTATGCCACAGTGGAGGCTGATCTTACTGGTTTATTCCTTAAGTATTGCACAATGGATGCTAAAGGGAAACTGGTTATGCAAAAGATTTCTGAGATAGAGCAGAAATGCTGCAGCTTCCAGCACTGGATCCATCAGTGGACACATGGCAATTTGTTGGTCACTCAGCTCGAGGGTACGCCACACATAAAATAATCACGAAGGCAATCATTTAAAGTGAATATTAGCGGGATCATGACCATTAAAGATTCTCTAAGGCTTGTTTTTTTTTTTCTAGGTGTTGAAACAAAGATTACAAACGTGAGAGTTGTCACCAAGTCAAAAGGGTTTGTATCGCAGTCCCTACATGCAAAATTATTGTTTGTTTGCTGCTAAATAGCTGCAATAACCCCTCCCCCACCTCCCTTTGTTCTTCAGATACCAAGGATTAACTGAGTGTGGCTCACCTGAGGTGTTCAACCAGTTCCTGACACTCCATCAATGCAACTACTACTGCGGGCTTCTTGGCCTGCGCCCGCTTAAGACTATGGACAGTCTGCAGCAGCCCGCCAAAGCGAAGGGCTCAAAAAGCCCTCTGCTCAACCGCAAAGCGGGGTCTACCAGCCCACAGCTCCAGCGAAAAGGACACAGCCCTCAAATTGCTAGAAAAGCTAATTCTAGCCCAAAGGTGACTAGAAAGGGTCAGGAGACAGAGGACAATAAATCAAGTGCAAAACCAAAGCCAGCAGAAATTACTGATGCCACTGTTGAAAAAAGGTAGGAAAAAGGGCTTTTGTTCTAGCAATATCTCATTGCTTTTATTGGTTTAGTGTTAAGTGTTACTTTCCAGTTATCAAAGGCGGCAAGAGAAAAAGAGTCATTTGTCAGCTTGACGTGGTAAAAACTTATTGTGAATATCTGGCCCCTGTGAGGAGACGTCCATCCTCAGCGTAGTTAAAAGGTTTGTGAGAATGTTTGGCATGACGGGCACAGCGATTTTTAAACCTCATAGTCTGCTTTTCTACTTTTATAGAAGAGGAATCACTGAACTGACACAGCTTTTCTAAGAATCTTTGAACACCTGCCTCAGAGTATTATCAGCTCTATGAGTGGACAAACAACTCTCCAAGCAATATTTGCCAAATAAGCCAACAGGAGATGTCAACATTAAGATGTTTTCATTTAAATGTCGTGTATAAAATGTACATGGCCACAATGTATGTATGTTTCACTCGCTTTCTAGAATGTATTATAAGTATTATACGTAGATGCTGCATGTTCACGTCATGTACAGAATGTGTATCAAGTAAAAGGTGTGCTCATTTCTGGGTTAATATTTATTGCTAGTATTTAAACTTTCTTCACAGCAAAGTTGAGCTCATGCTGTGGATTAACAGCACCATTTTTAGATAAAAAAAATGTTTGTGTGCACTTTGTTTTGGGCTTTTTTTTTAGTTATTGTGACTGATTGTTGTTTTTCCAGTCCCTTTCCATTATTTTCACATTTTAGATGGCAAAACTATACTTTATCTCAAAGAAAAGAGCTGTTTTGGGAGTGTACCGCTGGTCAGTATTAGGCAGAAACTTCATTAACATAACCTTTTTATTCTTATTTTGCGCGAGGCCAGCAGGGACATTTGGAGACGATAAAGATGAAAACCCGTTCAGTTATCACATTAACTTTGGTTGGTTAAAGTCCAACAGAGGTCAGTTCTCTCCTACAAATAACACCAAACCTGTGTGAAAAGCAAGCTTTGGGAATTTGTGTCTTGATTAATGATTAATAAGGATATTCAGAAGAGTCCAAACTAGCACATGTCAGCTGGTGTCATTTGTGTATTCACTAACTGCATGAAGCCTTATAGATGAAGGAAAAGAAAGCACGGAAATATTTTAAATTGAATATGTGAAAAAAAACAAAATAATAACACATAATGTGTACATAAATAAATGGAGTAAATATGCAAAGTAACATAAAGAACAATAATAAATGAGTGAATGAGTGAGGGTGCGAGTGAATGACTGAGTGAATGAATAAATGTGTCTTTGGTATGTTTGGTATGTCACACTGTGTCTGCTTTTCTAAAGAAATAAATATGTAAAACAAGTCCAGTCATGAGTTTTATTTCCATATGTTTTATAGTAGTTAACATAGTTTTATATATAATTAATGTAAATTTGGTATATATATATATATATATATATATATATATATATATATATATATATATATATATATATATATATATATATATATATAAAAAACACACCCAGCCCATTGCCGGTTTATCCTTCAAGCTCGGGTCCTCTACCAGAGGCCTGGGAGCTTGAGGGTCCTGCGCAGTATCTTAGCTGTTCCCAGGACTGCGCTCTTCTGGACAGAGATCTCCGATGTTGTTCCCGGGATCTGCTGGAGCCACTCGCCTAGCTTGGGAGTCACCGCACCTAGTGCTCCGATTACCACGGGGACCACCTTCACCCTCCACATCCTCTCGAGCTCTTCTCTGAGCCCTTGGTATTTCTCCAGCTTCTCGTGTTCCTTCTTCCTGATATTGCTGTCATTCGGAACCGCTACATCGATCACTACGGCCGTCTTCTTCTGTTTGTCTACCACCACTATGTCCGGTTGGTTAGCCACCACCATTTTGTCCGTCTGTATCTGGAAGTCCCACAGGATCTTAGCTCGGTCATTCTCCACCACCCTTGGGGGCATCTCCCATTTTGACCTCGGGACTTCCAGGTTATACTCGGCACAGATGTTCCTGTACACTATGCCGGCCACTTGGTTATGGCGTTCCATGTATGCCTTGCCTGCTAGCATCTTGCACCCTGCTGTTATGTGCTGGATTGTCTCTGGGGCATCTTTACACAGCCTGCACCTGGGGTCTTGCCTGGTGTGATAGACCCCAGCCTCTATGGATCTTGTGCTCAGAGCTTGTTCTTGTGCTATATATATATATATATATATATATATATATATATATATATATATATATATATATATATATATATATATATGTGTGTGTACATATATGTACATATATGTACATATATGTACATATGTACATGTTCTCTCCTATATATGTACAAAATTAATCAAAATCCCAGTTTGGCTTTTATAAGACCGATTTACAATATAATACATAAAAGATAAAATCAGCTCAAAAATGTTATGCATGTACTGCAGGCTTTACATTTTTACAATAAATGTGACACAAATACACAAACTAGTATGCAAATGAGCTACAGTGGGGAAAAAAAACTGGCACTTGACTTGTGACTGATTTTCACATTGAAGAAAACACTGATCATAATGCATGAATTTTAACAAATAAAATAAAGTAATACATTAAGAGGAACTTGTTTACCAGCACATGAATCACCACTGCTATGTGACAGTTTACTAAGAGGTTGTTTGCTTCGCTGTTTTTTTTTTAAAGTGGCACAGCATAGTTAATAATATACTGTAATCTTTTCGCTTTTGATGTACTAATGGCTGTGACTTCTGGTAACAGCTCATATCTGTTTAAAAAAGACAGTTTTTTAGAAAGGCATTTTATGTCAATCCACTCAGTTAATATTTTATTGTTTTGGTACTTTAATATGACTTTTGACAGTGTTAAACTCATCAAAGTGGATCAGGTGGCCCGTTGCCAATTTCTGTGGTGATTCACAACAACTTTGTCCAATTAGAGACTGGTGAGTCAAGCAAATTGTACTTACAAACCTCACAGGAAAGCTGAACAGAGGTTGAAAATACTTGTAGAAATGTTTTGCATGTGGTTTGCATACGACTGCTACGGGTTGTTCTTTAAATACAAACATCCACATCGGGAAAGCCACAACACTGACAACATTTGGAGAGAAATATGGTGGCGTTTGCTACATTGCCCCAGAATCCTTCAAATGAGACGGTCCCGTTGTTTATGGTGCTGCAAAATAATTAATTTTACATGTTAAGAAAAATAACGAGATATCACAAAGTCATACTTAATAGCCTGAGTGCATATCTGATTTCTTCCAATTAGTTTAGCCACCCGCAAGCTTCTTTTTAATGAAAATGTAAATGCATACCTTTGAAAGAGCTCTTGACAGCATTCTGCAACGTCTGAAAGTGTGGCATTGAAGGGTGATCCGTTAAAAACCTCCACACAGTCCAATGGAGGAACAAAGAGGATGCCTGAAAAATCAGAGTGAGAGCTGCTCTGTAAAAACTGCACAGAAAGATGCTGTGGAGATACACTGGAAACAAAACAAACTAACAGAACTTTACCTGCAATGCAAGCATTGATGAGAGATACACATGTCCCGGTGATCATGGCTCTAAACACCAGAGATGAGATGTCATTTCTTCTTAATGGGCATATAGATGCTTGGAGAAAAGAAAACACACAGTGTTAGAGAATCCATTACTGAGAGAACACATTCTGGATCAAGGCAAAAATGTGACAATAATATGATTTAATACTCACAAAGACCTCCAATCACAATGCCCAGTGAGCTGAAATTGGCAAACCCACAAAGAGCATAAGTGGTGATGATTTCTGATCGGACCTGAAACAAGAAAAAAAAAAAAAAAAGATTTCCAGCTCACATTCATACTGACAAAATTTAAAATATATTCAGAACTAAAAACATATACTCACAGATATCCACTGCCTTTCATCTCCAATAACCTCAGCAAGTCCGTCGAGCCTGTTTTGCTTCAATTTAGATAATTCCTCATACGCCACAAACTCATTGAGGAAGAGCTTTGTCCCAATTAGCTTAGCCACAACGAAACTCTCATCGTATGTCACTCCCATCATAAAGGCCACAGGCATAAACACGTAAGAGCAAATTAACTACAAAGACCAGATAAGGTTATTTGAAATTTGTTAGACTGATATCTTAAATTCTCAGAAAAAGGAAAGCACAGTAAATCAGAATGTCAAGCAAAGTTTGTGTGCATAACGGACTAATGTTTCCCTAAGATAAAACACACGGAAATAAGCAGACAACTTTAACTTTATGGTTTCTTTCTCATATTCACCCCACCCAGCAAACACAAGCCAGAGATGGTTTATCTTTGTTGGGTGGGGTCAGAAACATTAATCACTATTATAGGAAGTTTATGCTGTAAATTCTTAACTTATCTAAATACATTTGTCAGAATAAGTAGTTGGGTATTTATTTTACACTGTCATAATACAAGTCAAAGTATATTAAAATACTACACGTCATACAGTTATGATATAATTATTTAAATGATCAAACACAAGTATTTATTATTAGATAACTTTACTTAGCTTAATTTTCATTGTAATGTTATAATATAAAAATATAATTCTAAAATCTAAGGAGTTTACAAAATGATCAAGATACCACATTAACTTTCTGTTGCTAAAACATACCTGAAATGTGACATCAGGATATCCCACCATTCCTCCAAGCCATTTCAAAGCTGAATTTATGAATCCGAGGATAGCAAGAAAGGCTATAAGATTTGCTGCAATGTTAGCAACAAGCCCTATTGATGCAGATGCTCCACTGCTGACTGCTTCCAAAATGTTCTGCTCATCACTGAAATGTTAAAAATAAATAAATGTAGACAAGATATTCTGAACCGAACACACACAAAAAAGAAAAGACAACATCATGAGAAGAAATTCAATTGTGTACACACCCAGAAGCCACTTTGATGTTCTGCTTTGATTTAAAGCGACTCTCCTCTGTTTCTGGGTAAGAAAGCTTAGAGATTGCCAGAGCACACGGAGCAGCCATCACAGAGGCTGATATCAAGGAAGATGCATCAATCTGTGAAACACAATTAAATAACATGTAACTGATTAGGGTAATTACAGCAGTGATTAGCAACGCTGTCGGTAATATACATTTGCATGCTTTGAATATGTTGTGACTTATTAAAACCACCCATCAACGAGACAGACACATACCACATATCAAGTCATGTAAATTGTTTTTAAGGTTCCCTTTTTCTTATATCACAAATTGCTGACAGCAATAAAGCTGTTGCTATAAGAAAAACCTGGGTAAACACAATCACTGATATTAGTCCTCATTATCCTTTTGTAATGCTCATTCAGCTTTTTACCCAGATAGAAACCTCACGTTAGATAAGATAAGGAGCCACACCTATGTCTCTACCAGCTACCATCTTTTCCTATATAAATCTGGGTCATGATGCTTGTCAGCAGAACTACTGAAAACTTTAAATTACTCTGTACTCTCAGAAACCTCAAAGGCTGTTTTTCTCTCAGCTCTAAGACCAAAGTGGAATGAGTTAAATCTGCATTAGGTATTCAGGTGTATTTCTAAGTATGTGTTCAGTTTTGGGGCCCATTTTTTTCCTTTTTCTTTTTAATACTGCCATGAGGGTTTTTAATGTTTCTTTATATAAAATTGTTTGCAACTAACTTCATAGCCTCAGTCCAGAGTAATCAGGTGCCTTATCACAGTTTGTGTTCCTACAGTAACTGAGAAACAGTGCTGTGCTTGTTCCCTCTCAGGAGTTTAAATAAAACAACAAAGGTCCTTGAGCCAGAAATCAGTACTGGCTATGCCCCTCACTGCAACTTTTTTAAGATGTTGTTTTGCACTCAGAGCTTAAATTGCTTTGGGTTTTCTTTAACTTACAGTTGAATCTTTGTCTTTTTTTGTGCATGTTACGTTTTTATTGTATGCTTCTGTATGGGATAAGATACATTATGCTAGTATGAAAATAGGTTTATCTTAAAAGTTTTATCTCACCCCAAATGAGATGAATGCCCCCATAACACTGCCCGCAATTGTGGCAAATCCACCAGTCATAACAGCATGGATCTCTGATTTGGTCATATCCTTCAAATAGGGGCGGATCAGCAGCGGTGCTTCTGTCTAATGTACAAAAAACATTTAATTTTTTCTGCACTTATTCACAGGTACATGCACAAAAGTTCAAACAATGATGTTCGTAAAATAGTGTTGAATAAAATGTTGAAGCAAGAAGTACCTGCCCAACAAATATATTGCCTGCCACACTCAAGGTCTCTGTGGAAGACGTTCCCATTGTTATCTGCATAACCCACGAGATCTGCATGGACAAAAATCGTGGCCCTTAGTAGCAGATTATTACTACATGAGCAATAGGAGCACAGAAGCATTGAAGATGCTGCAAGCAGTGTATTTTACCTTCAAAATGAACCACTGCATAATCCCCAAGTAGTAAAGGACCGACATCACGCTGCTAAAGAAAATAACAATGGGCAAAGCCTGAGGGAAAATCATAAAACTCGGGTTAGCAATGCTCAAGTTAAATAATTCATAATCATGGTTGAGGGTCCATTCATTTACTTACTTGAAAGGCAAAAATGTTTCCAATCAGATCGCCAAAAACGAACGATGAACCTTCTTTGGTGTAGTCGAGAAATATCTGAAATTACAATTGTAAAAATGGAAACTCAGGATAAGATTTCATATATTATTCATTTGCTTAGTAAATGAATTCATGACATTTCTGATGCACATACCAATACATTTTATTAAGGTAAATAAAGTCGCCAATTATTAGAGATTATAAGATGTCAAACACACTGTATATTAATTAGCAGGCCACGTGCGTGTACACACTCAACCCTCGGAGGACCAAAGAGTAAAGGTGAATATTGTAATAAAGCAGGTCTAAAGATAAGCATGTGTGGTAAATAAAAGAACATGAGTCCACACTGTTGTGTCATAAAAGGAACATCTACAATTTAAATGGAAGGTAAATAAATGATAAAAGAACTGAATGAGTGTTAATGTTACTTGGAAGTGTTATGCTGAATAGTTGTGGTGTCTAAATTATAATTTGATTGACAATGAAATGCTCATCGTCATATAATACCTGCACTTGTTTTCCAAGCCAGTCGAAAGCTATAAATCCAGGCTCCGTTCGTATAATAAAAAGGCCAAGGCAGAACTGTATCCCGAGACCCCAAAACACAGGCCTCCATGATACCTAAAACAAAATGTGAAAAAAAGAAATGCTTTGGCCATGAGATACATAAAGCAGTCTCCATATAATTCAGAATTATTCCATGCAAGCAACTCAACTAAATTGTAAGATGATAGGGGCACAAGGACAGAGATAATCTGAGATACGATGCCCAAAAATGTTTCGAAAGAGATGTCATCACAGTAAAGGCTGTGACTCAGTGGAAAACTAACCATTGTCCTGTGTGCTGAGAAGAGGAATATAAGCATGATGAACACGCAAACTCCGCCAAATGAGATAAGCTGGGTAGGACGCTTGCTTGTGTCTAAAGCGAGCCACACCACAAGCAAGACCACAACCACCAAAATGAAAACCCTGGAAAACACATTAAAGCCACACATCATGACTTAATAGTCACAAGGAGTTTCTTCACAAAGAGTCTGTTCTTTCACCAACTTTAAATTCACTCACCATTTTATCCATTTCAAGTTTGATTTAAACCATCTGACGGCGGGCTTGAAAAAGCGACTGATGCTTTTCCCCTTGTACTTGTTCAAAAGTTCCAGTGATACAGCAGCAACAGCCAAACAGGTCAGGACTACAAGGGCAGTAGCCCTCTTGAAATCCAGGACACATGCCGCAATGAAGTACGCCACATAACCTACAGAAGAGAAAAGCAATTCATCATGATCACTGTCTATACTGAAATTAGTTTACTCAAAGAAAAGTCACAAACTTTGCCTGTGTAAAGGATACCATGCAGAACCCTGCTGTATATATCTATATACCATTGTAGATACCTATATACTATTCATAATACTGTCATTTCCCATGCATATCGCATATTGCATGTAGAGCAGTAGTACCTGTTTGCTGTGGTGTCCCCCAGGGATCTGTGTTAGGCCCTACCCTGTTCTTCACTGTATATGCTTCCTTTAAGTGTCATTTTTGAGAAATACCACATTGCCTTTCACTATTATGCCGATGACATCCAGATCTATTTTGAGCTGAATGATGATCTAGCTATGTCCGTGAGTAACTTTCGAGAGTGCATGTGTGAGGTCAAGCAATGGCTTCTGGCAAATTTTCTTATCCTTAACGATAAGAAAACTGAAATTATGATCTTTGGCAGTGACGCTCTTCGTGCCAAACTTCATGATGCTTTTGGTTTTCTCACTAGTTCTTTCCCTGACACTGTTAGGAATTTGGGTGTGCTACTTGACAGCTCATTTAAACTTGATAAACAAGTATCTGCTGTCGTCAGATCTAGTTTCTACCAACTTCGCCTTATTTCCAAGGCCAAACACTACATCCCGCACAATGACTTGGAAAAGCTTATCCATGCCTTTGTAACGTCAAGACTAGATTACTGTAATTCACTTTATTATGGTCTCCACTCTACCCTTTTACATAGATTACAGACAGTCCAGAATGCCGCTGCACGCATTCTAACTAAAACTAAGAAGTTTACTCACATCACTCCCGTCCTTGCTGATCTGCACTGGTTGCCTGTGAAATTTCGTATTCAATTCAAAATTCTGTTGTTTACTTTTAAAATTACTAATAACACAGGGCCAAGTTATCTTAAGGAACTCTTAAATTCATATCTTCCTACGAGGGCCTTAAGATCTTCCTCACAGTTATTGTTGGTTCAGCCCAGATCTCGCTTGAAGTCTAGAGGTGATCGAGCGTTTGCTCTAGCTGCACCTGAGCTGTGGAACAATCTCCCGATTGGCATCCGGGCGTCTGATTCTATTCAATCTTTTAAATCACGGCTTAAAACATATTTGTTTGAACTTGCTTTTTCTACTAGTTAAATTCTCGCCTCGCTTCTTGTGAGTTATTCTATTAATGTGTCTGGTTGTTTTGCGTTGTCCTGCACTGTCAATGTTTTCTATCACTGTGTTTGATGGTACAGCTTTACTCTGCTATAGCTGTGTGCTATAGTTTATTCTTATTAGTGGTCTTTACCTGTGAACATAATCTCACACTTATATGACTCTGACGTTATAGTGCTAATTATTTTATTATTTTATTGTTGCGTTGTCTATGTTCTCTATCACTGTGTATGATGGTACAGTTCTACTTTGCTATAGCTGTGTGCTATAGATTATTCCTATTAGTGGTTTTTACCTGTGAACATAATCCCACACTTATATGACTCCGATGTTTTAGTGTAAATCATTTTATTGTTTTATGTAAAGCACTTTGGCATGCCCCTGGCTTTTAATGTGCTCTATAAATAAAGATTGTTGTTGTTGTTGTTGTTGTTGTTGTAATCAATCTTTTATTTATTCCATAATGTATTCCAACATCTTTGCACTCTGCACCACTGTATATATGAATATAAATGTGCTGTACAGGTTGCTATTGTATGTTTGTTTATTTGGGTAAATAGAGTGAGAGCAAAAAAAAAGAAAAGAAAATGAAGCCCCATTCTTTGCACATCTACACATACTTGGTCAATAAAGCTGATTCGGATTCTGATGCATATCTGCTGAATAAACTGATGTTTCATAAATTATTACCTGCTCCGAGTACACCCAGGACAATGTATTTGAAGAGTTTTGAATGAGCCTTGATGTAATTCTCTGTGGCATTGATTGGTCCGGAAACTTTGCTGAAGTAGAGAAATAAAATCAAAAATCAGAAGTAAAGTCAAAAGCAATTGTTCACTGCAATTCTCTTGAGTAAGTAGAATCATATTTCAAATTATTTTCAAGTTGTGTATACAGTATATTGACAAAAGTACTAGGTCAGCTACACGCTACTCCTACACGAGCTGCTCGACCTATGGAAACCCAGGCCATGAAGTTCCCTGCACACAGTTCTTGTGCTGACATTAATGGCAGAGGAGCTGTGCTGTTACTGAGTGGTGCTGGTGATCTTTAGAGCTCTTGGTTACCCCACTCTTTAGCCACTTTGTTGCTGAACTACGTTTCCTAAAAACCAATGCAATAAATAGTACAATAAATACTTTCAGAGGAAATTTCACAAATGGACTTGTCACAACTGTAGCCTTGTGTTCCAGTACTATGGTCAAATTCAGTGAACTCTTTAAAATTGTCTTCAACAGATGTTTTTAAAGGCAGAATGCACGAACAGGTGTTTATTTCAACAACTTTAGCAGCGGCAATTAGACTGAAAACACGTGAAGTCAAAGATTAAGCGGTGTGGCACAAATACTTTTGTCCACACAGGTTATTTTATACAACATTAGATAAATCTTAGCCATATACTGGATTAAAAGAATCTTATCCATTACAGATTTTGTTTTGTATGTGTGTAAAGTATACACACAAACTGTCGAGTAAACAAATACAGCACAGAGGCCTAAGGCACATGCTATAAAAACTTACATTACAGCGCTCACAATAAAACTGTAGGACTAGTTCTATAAACAGAAACAACTTGAACTGACACACCTTAGGTATGATCCCAGTTCCAGTCTTTTTTTAGGCTTTTTGGTCTCACTTTTTATGCTGCTGTAGTGATTAATGTCATTCTCCTAGGAAAATACAGGTAATTTATTAAAAGCATGTTTCATTTGAAAGTAAAATACAGGACAACATAACACATACCTCTATTTCATAAGCATGGTTGTCCACTCCGCTTCCATTGTTCTGGCTTATCTTTTCGAGGTGGACATCGTATTGGTCCGCTGAAAAACAGGATCATTATTCACTTCTATCCAGCTGCCTGTGGGAAAGCAGCTGCAACTTTAACAAGCAGGAGCAGGAACAATAAGTGACAAATCAAATCTCGATTTTTTTGGTTTTTTTGCTTTTTGCTCTGTGAGATAAAGAAAGCTTAACATATGTCCACATAATCCTGAAATCTTATGCGAATCTATATGAAAATTGTTCCACAAAAATACAAATTCACAACTGCAGAACAAACAGCTTAATACAAGGAAAAGCAGAGTTAATGGCTTACTCATTGTGCGTCCTCCTAGACCCAGCTGTCAAATGCTGTGCTGTAAAATACACCGCAGGGAATACTCTGCCCTCAATGAAACATCTTATCATTAATTAACAGACACGTAGCGTACTTCTCCAATCTCTCAGGAAGTACACAACGGAGACGTTTGTGTCATTCAGGAGGAATGATTTAATGTGCCTTATGAAGCAATACTTTGAGACGTGAAGCTGACCATGTTTTGCATTTCCTAAGTTGCTGGAACGACAGAAGATGAGTCTTGAATTGACTCTTAAGAGGCATTTCCTAAGAAACACAGTAGGTCAGGCATGACTTTATCTTTGGGAGGTTGTTAGCACCTATAAGTCATAGAAAACTAAAATTGGGTATCTAAAAATACATTTGTCACAAGCTTCTGAATAATCAACATGATTAATAACAGAAAGGAGCCCTTATATCACAAACAGAATAAGTCTATAGTTATATTAGCCTACCTTAAAAATAAAGCTCAATATGTGGCTGATAACCCTTCAAAAATAGCATAACTCTCAAAAAGTGAACACTTTACATTTGACTGCAACTATTTTATCCCTGAAAGGCTTTGATATATAAGACACTTTTTGGTAAGTCAGCGTCAGCAGTGTCAAGTTAACTTGTATTAAATCTTTTTTCTTCCTTTTTTTTATGATTATTTTGAAGAGTAAGCACACTGAGTGCTTCAGAATCAGAGAGCCTGGAATTCAGCTGCAGCTGTTATCTGGTCAATTAAGTATATTGCAGCGCAACCCGTACTTTACTTTCATGGTGATGATTCACGATTGGGTGTAGTGGCAGCTGTTTGTTCCGCTTTCACCTGGTTAAATATAATCTTGTCTAACACATAAAAAATTATGATTCCTTTGAAACAGAGTTAGTGCATGCTTGGTGACACTCAGTGGGGACTCAGTCTGTCTGGAGGAAGTGATAAAGAATAATTAATATTTAAAAGTGCAGCCCATTTGCCTTCAGTTAGAAAGCTTGGCACCCTGAAATCCATTAACAGATATTAATGATCAGTAACAGATTTTGTGACGCAACATTAAATAGACTGAATCAGCAGCCCGAGGAGTTGTTTTTATGTTAATTTCCCTAGCAAGCTCAGATTGGCAGTGGAGTGGGAATAATGTACCATTAATTCAATAAGAAGCCCTCTACTTCATCCAGCATTAAACTGAGTTTGATAAGTCTGTCAATTTATATTTAAGTATCTTTTTTTTTTTTTTAAACCAGCAAAATAAGTTTGTTTCATCTCTTAAATGCATACAATCAATAGCATGTTACTTCTATTACGTTTACACTAAATAAAGCCTTTATTTATTTATTGTTAGCTGATGACTAAGTGCATGCGCCTATAAATTTAATGCGAACTGCTGTCACTTCTGGAAACCTTGACTTGCGGGAAGGAAGCTGTAGAGCTTTAATGCCCTCAGTTATGTCTTACAGGACGTTTATATAGCTTCTTCACTAAAATACTGGCAGTTTCCCAAATCAGAGGCTGCTGAGGTCATGGATCTTTAGAGAAGATCACCCTCCTCACCAAATTATCATCTTAATTACAGCCAAAAACCCATTATTAGCCCATAAAGTGTTAATACCACAGACATATTGGGATGACTTCCAGTTTACAGCATGATTTGTGACATTTCACAGCATGGATCTGATGAACACTTTAACAAATAACTGGAAGCCAAATGAACTTGATAATTGGTGGTTATAGGGATGTTTATATATTTCTGATAGGATTAGTTTTATGTCTATGAATAGCTGTATACAGATATCACGGTTTACAAAACCGTAATTTAAAGGTATTTTGAGCATACATAGTATTTTGCACATCCCCTGAAGCTGAGAGATCTTTGCCAGGCAGACGTGTCTGATGAAAGGCACTGTTTTTGCATTTTGGGTCGTTTGGGGCTTGAATTTTTCTTTTAAATTCACCCAAATTAGGAGGACAAGGCTATATTTCTGTGTTTACTTTTCATTAACCAAAGACAAGAGCTTTAGGGAATTCGAAACAAGCTTTCCGACACCTATAATAATGTTATTTGTTTGCATTTTCAATATTATTAGTAGGATTTAGTGCCTCATTATACATTCACCCGGACTCAAGGTTTTTATTTGCATTAAATTTTAATATTGTTAGCATTACCCAACCTTACCGAACACCGAAGCTTCGTCGTTTGTGAGTTGCAACTCCGTCCTGAACCTGAATAAATATTTTGGTGGACCTTTAGTACTGTCGTTGAAAGCAGTCACTCCCGCTGCAACCTCAGGTCTGTAAGACAGCGCCGAGGGTTTCAATTTCCCACTGAGGAAAAGGAAAACGAAGTTAACGTTAGTAGCTTGTAGCCTAGCTATGAAACATTAAAACAGCCTAGCCTGCGAATATTTAGTGCAGACAGTTAAATGGCTGAGTAGCTAGTTTACTAGAGCTGTTTAACACACTCGGATCAAATGGTGAGCACCCTGTGTATCATTACGTGACGACTTTACTCGTTTGGCTGAATTATTTACGCTGTAGCATGTTGCTAAGATGGGGGCTAACTCGCTAGCTTAGCTCCATTTTACAGCTAGCTTGTTAGCTGGCTCCTGTGTGCATCTGTCATATAATTTGTCCAGTGAGTAGGTTTAAAGTTTGTGCTATCTGTTAAATCGCTTGTGTTGTGCGTGTTTTATTGCATATTTAGCATTAGCGCTGGAGATGTTGCCCACGTTTAGCTTGCTGGCTAAAGCTAGCGTTGACATATGACGCGTCTCATTTGCTAAATAGTTACTCTTCAGTTTATAAAACAGCTTTTTTTCTCTTTTAGTTTTTTATTGTAACAGTTCTTTATGCTCATGCTAAGTCACAGCTGCGTCTTTCTGTAGGTTTGTGAGACTGTACGGCCATGGGTGACATGAAGACCCCAGATTTTGATGATCTCCTGGCAGCTTTTGACATCCCAGATGCCACTGGATTGGATGCCAAAGAGCCCATCCAGGGGAGTCATGAGGAAACAGAAAGTCAGCTGAAACACACAGAGATGTGTCTGGATGACAGCTTACTGACTAACCAAGCTATACCACCCTCAGATGTCCCAGCTGTAAGTGTTATTGTGAAAAATACAAGTCGGCAGGAGTTACTTGAAGAATTTAGTGATAGACTTCACTCGGGACCAACATTGCAAAATGGATTTAGGGGACAAGACACTTCTGTGACCTCTGCTGAGACAACTAATACCAGCTTCTCCAAATCATTTGTGTCCACATTGAATGGGAAGGCTTCAAGTGAGCTTTCTGGAAAGCCACCTATACCAGATGAGGCACCATTGTTTCCTCAGGCACTTTCAGATTTAAGTCCAGTCTCCAGTCCTGAGCATGAAAACACCCAATCAAGCAGAGAGGAAATACTTCCAAACGAAGACAGACTATGTTTCCCAGAAGCTTCAGTTTTGGACACTTCAGTCTGTCACAATCCCAAAAGAATGGACCTTAGCATGTTTGATAACTCTTCCAAGGACTCTAATAATTACGAAAGCATACAGAGGATTAAAGGAGCAGAAAGTAGTAGAAGCGAGGAGCTTTCTGACATCTGTGGTAGTAGTGAAGCAGAGAAAACACCTGGACTACACAGTGAATTTCCTCCACAATTAGGAAACCAGAACTTCACTGAAACCAACTGGAATTCAGGAGCACCAGTGACTGTTCCCTTATCCCTTATTGCCCCTTATCCACATGTCAAGTCACAGACATGTAAATTATCCTCTTGTCTTGACGCTCTGGTGGCTCTGAATGCTAGAAAAGATCCCAATGAGCAGACAGATCACAGAGAATCCCCAGCTGTTCAAAGTGACTGCATGAAAGCTAGCCCCAAGGTCCCCATATCCCCACGAAGCCCCAGAAGTCCACTTGAAGCAGTAAAACGATTAAGGAAACCACCTGATAGCCCTGTGAGTATCTGCAGTGACAGTAGTGGCAAAGCATCCCCTGCAGTGGTATCTGGTTCACCTCCAGCCATACCTAAGGTCAGGATTAAGACCATTAAAACCACATCTGGGCAGATCAAGCGTACCGTCACCAGTGTGCTCCCAGATTCAGAAAATGAAGACGTGCATTCTGCCTACGAATCCTCTCCATCGCAGAGTATGATTAGTGATGATTCATACTGTAATGCATCTCCACATCAGTCTCAAGCTCCTGATGGTGTTGTTGGGGTGCCAAGTAAAGGTAATGCAGCCAATACAGCTTCGGCAAAAGTTTCAAACAGGAAGTCGGAGGAAAACTCCCGGAGGTCAGGTGTAATGCGCTCTGCACCAGTAGTCCGTAATACTAAAGTCAAAAGATCTGCCGCACATCAAGTGCACAAACCAAAGAGAGTATCAGCCACTACAGGCCATGCAACTACCACAAACTTCCTTCCAAAAGCAATGCACTTAGCTAGTCTAAACCTTGTCCCTCACAGCGTTGCTGCTTCAGTAGCTGCACGAACCACCTCCTATCAACAAAGTCAACGCACACTCTCCTCCACAGTGTACAGTACTGTCCCATTAGTGCATCAGGTCAAAACAGCCAATTCTTATCCCCACCTGTCTAATCCGAACCCATCTGCGGGAACTTTAAACAGACTGTTGAACAGTGCCAACCCTGTGCCTACATATGTGCCAAACTTGAACCCACCTCCGGGAACCAATATCAACCTTCCACCACATGGATACTGCTGCCTCGAGTGTGGGGACTCCTTTGGGGTGGAGAAGAGCCTCGCATTTCATTACAGTAGGAGGAGTGTCCACATTGAAGTAGGATGTACACACTGCGCAAAGACTTTGGTGTTTTTTAACAAGTGTGCCTTGTTGGCTCATGCAAGGGAACACAAGAACGGTGGCACAGTGATGCAGTGCACACAGCTCAATTTGAAGCCCATAGCAGAAGAAAAAATGTTTGTACCCCTGAGTAGTGAACTGGTTAGTGTGGGCACTTACTCCTCGCCATTAGTCTTGCCTAAAAGTGAGCCTGTCCTGCCCTTGTATCCGGAAAGCGTCATCCGCCATCGACTCCGTTGTTTGGAGTGTAACAAGCAGTTGCCTGACTACAAAGCACTCGCAGGCCATTACCAGAAGCTGTCAGAAGATACAGAAGAACTGGTGAGTAGCTAATTGACATTTTCAAGTATAAGGGTGACAACAAATCACTTGAGAAGACCACCTTGCAGAATTTAGCAAGTATCTAAGCCTATTAGTGCTTACTCTTAAATGTTTTTAATCTGTAAAAGTCACTCAAATCAAAGTAGAAAAGTGCGCTTCAGGGCATAGATTTATCATAATGAAGCAACACGATGCCTGGTGCCACTTTGTAGATAATTTATCTGATCTGTTTCTGATTGATTACTGAGGTACAGATGAGTAAGCTTATTCTAGCTAAAGAGAGAATACTGCTTTGTATAATTACTTACTTCATTGTAGCTGTTAATTGGATTGTTTTCTATAAAAACAAATGTATTTTCTCTATCACCAGATTTGTCCTTTTTAATGGCACCACTGTTTGTTTGTTTTCCACTCAAAACTGTCTTTTTGTTCTGTTCTGTTGTGAAATACCAGATCTGTAAAGGTTGCTCAATGCTGCTGCCCAACAAGTGCAGTTTCAGAGCTCACCTACGCATTCATGCACATAAGTCCCCTTACTGCTGCCCTGAGTGTGGTTCCCTGTGTCGTTCTGCAGACATCCAAAAGCACGTCAGGGAAAACTGCCTGCACTATGCTCGCAAGGCTTGGTACAAGTGAGTAACTTGGCAAGAAATGCAGGTTTTTTTTTAAAAAAACCCACAGTGTACAGTGCACTGTTGCAACAATTATGTTTTCCTTTTCTTCCAGATGTCTTCACTGTGATATGGTTTTCCGGACCCTTCAAGGACAAAAGACTCATATCGAAGAAAAACACTGTGAGGTCTTGTACAAGTGCTCCATCTGCCCGGTTGCATTCAAGACCTCCGACAACTGTGAACTGCATTTGAAAAATAAACACAGTACTAGCAAAACAACTCCAGAGTAAGTTAACATCTCATGACCTGACGGTTGAAAACTGTGGGCTTCTCCTCATAGGCTGCTTTAACAGTTTTTGCTTTCTTTTTGCAGGTTAATCTTAAAGTGTTCCTGTGAGAAAATGTTCAAGAAAAAGCAGCTACTGTTTCAGCATTTCTATCAGAATTCCAGCAAGCGTGTTACGTCTGTATTTAAGTGTCCAGAATGCAACTCAGTCTTTCCACAAAAGCTGCTATTAATGCAGCATTTCAAGGTTAGAATTAAATATATGCATTTTATTTAGATGTTTTACATGTTTATCATTTTTACCTCTCAGACATAAAAAGTGGTCAGTAAGCACTGGTGAGGTGTAGCACTGATGGTTGTCAGTATTTTTTAATATATTCCCTGCAAGTGATCCTTTAGGAGTTTAGGATGTCTATAGGAGTTTATATTTGCGGCCACACTTCTTATCTAAAATGATTTGTGCTAAAGTTGTCAGACATCTGGGGAAAAAAAGGTTCCTTAGTCCATAGAAGAGTTATAAAGTGCATCCAGTAAAAGTAAGGTGCTGTGTCCTATCATGTTTACTTTTTTGGTTTTTTTTTTTTTTTTTTTAAACCTTTAAAACCATACACCTGATACAGATCAATCAACACGGGAAATCATTAACTTATGCTCCAGCAGTAGTGTTCTTTTGTTAAAACACCAGCAAAGAAACAGTTAAATGTTACTGTGTAAATACGTTTGAGCATAATAATGTGAATTTTGTGTTTCCTGTTCTGCAGGGTGTCCATGTAGGAAACACGATTGAAGAGACAGAGAAGAAGAAAGAAACTAAGCATGCTGACTTGCACCAGGAGTCTCAGTCTATCCAAAAACAGAAGAGTCACTACCCTATTAAACAAACAGTTGCTACTAGAGAGAAATCTGAGCAAGACAGCAAAATCCTAAATCGTGTGAAACCCGCTGGATGGACATGTAACGAGTGCCTGCAGCAGTTCACTGAGCGAGATGCCTACGTTTCCCATTTGAAGACCACACACGGAAAGGTAAGGGTGCACTGACCCCGCACTGACGTCTGCTGATGCAAAACATTACTGAGTGTTGCGCTCTTATGTCTTGAGTTGGTGTCTTAAAATCTTGACAGATATACCGACAGTGTGCCACAGAAGACCGCTCAGACAGCAACATCAGTAAATCATGTAAAGCCTTGTCTGGGTTCCTGTATTAAAACTGTGGTACCTGGGTTTAGATGCCTTGAATTGGCATTTTTCCATATAAACACAATTATTTTTATTTTTTTAAGAATGTAAAATTTGTGTTTTGAATTGAAACTGGGTCATGTAGAATATACAGTATTACTCTGGAGCAGCTTGCCAATTACCACCACCCTCCTTTTTTTCCCATGCCCTCTGCTTTCTCCAGGATACACAGTGAGTTTTTAGACTCATTGGGCCTCAGTTCACACTGAGTAGAAATCGTCTTACCCTGCTACCAAATGAGTACAAATGCAAAATTATTCCCCATACACACTGCTCTGTTTTGTTTATTTTCTTTTTACTATACTGCTTTACATATTTTACCATACTGTTATACATATTACTATGCAACACGTTTAGCTCGAGATGGATCATGGAGAAAGCTGTAGAGCTTTCATCACTACACCAAAATAGCACAGAATTTCCAGCTCAAGAAACTGAAACAATAACGTTCTCAAAGCAAACACTTTTTCCTAGTTTGTTCTGTTAGAATGAAATACAGAATAAAATAAAAATATAGTAGATAAAAATAACAGAAGTGATGAGAGTCCCCTGTGCTGTAAACTGTGACTCAAGTTAAATAAAAATAAAAAAATAGAAGGGGTGGGTGAGGTTTATTATGTTTATTATGAACATATTTTGTTTTTGTGCGTAATGGAAATAAAGTAATTGAACCAGTAAAAAAATACTTAGTTGAGTACGTGTTTGGGAAATACTATTAGTTGGACCAGTAGTATTTCACAGCTGTGAGTAGCCAACGAGCAGTAGGGCAGAAATGAGTCCTGTACCTCTAAGTCAGAGTTTTTAGGTCAACCAGTATAAGCAAGATGCATTTTTATTCTGGTTTGAATTCCCAGTTAGATCCAAAATTGTCTGTTTCAAGGCTGATGCTTAAATAATTCACTTAAGCTCATCTTGTCATTCCTACAAATTATTTATTTTTATTTTTTTGTCAACAGTCCGTGAAGAAGTATCCCTGTCGACACTGTGTGTTGTCTTTCAACACTGCAATCAGTCTGAGACGACACATTCGCAATGATCATGATGGGAAAAAGAGGACTTATACCTGTTGGTAAGATTTTGAAAATGTATAAATAATAATAGTAACTTTGGCCACAAAGCAGTTTTTAATTGTTGCTCCATCCCTGTTTGTTAGGTATTGCATGGACAAGAAGACAATATTCACGTCAAGTGTGATGTTGAAGAACCACATCAGCCTTATGCATGGAATAAAAAATCCTGATCTTAGCCAAATGCCAAAAATGCCCATCCAAGTAGACAAAAATGCTTTGGACAAGGTAGCAATTTATTATTTCTCAACACAAACATAAATGCTTCCAATCTGCTCACTGGTCTAAACTGCATAACTTGTGATTTCCAGAGGCTTGTATCAGCAACACCTGATGTGGGCACACAGATGGAGGTTCAGGATCCTGCAGGTAGTCTCGAGGCTCCTTCAGCTAAGCGTCTGAAAACTCAGTTCCGCTGTTCGAAGTGTGGCTTCGTCACAGACAACAGCACAGAGTTCCAGCAGCATATACCTCA
This sequence comes from Mchenga conophoros, assembly GCF_057382185.1. Lineage (NCBI taxonomy): Eukaryota > Metazoa > Chordata > Actinopteri > Cichliformes > Cichlidae > Mchenga > Mchenga conophoros. Next base: position 12,599,559 of record NC_140532.1, read on the forward strand.
GCATAAAACCGACGAGAACACTCCTCAGTGCCTTCACTGTGGCCTGTGTTTCACGTCCGTGCTGTCTCTCAATAGACATCTTTTCATCGTACACAAAGTCAAAGATCCAGAGGAAGAGGAGAAAAAAGTAGAGGGAGATATTAAAGAGAAGGAGCAGGATAATCAGCTGGCTGGATCAGCAGAATCTGATGAGGAAAACGATTTGTTTCACCAGCTAAACAAATCTGATCCCTCACCGGCCGGAGAGCAAGAAAGTCCGCACTGCTCCACGAGCACAGACTGTAACTTAAATCTGAGCACTCACTCTCAGACACAAGCAGTCTCTCTCCAGCAGTGAGAGCCACCTCAGCTCCTGTTTAAAGCTGCTTTAATATCCTCAGTTTTCATGTGAAAGTCATAAGGGATGCTTGATGTTTTTAGGCAGGTGGTACAAAGATGTAATGCCTTTAATTTGGACAACCTATTTAGAGGCGGTGCAGTATATTCCAGCAGATACATATATTTAATACAGAACAAATATTTTCATATTATTTTTTTGTTTTTTAATTTAACCTTGTATGTTGGTAATATATTAATCTTGCCTTTCACATATAACTGCACTCATCACTCATACTACGGTTAAACATTTCCCCCTTCTGTTTTTTTCTTTTTTCGTCAAAATTTTTTGCTTAACATTTTCCATCCACCCTGGCAGGAGACTCAGGAATGTGTGTTTGTTTTACGGTCTGGTATTGATTATTGTAACAGTGTATTGGTGGAGTTTCAGGTATTGTTTCAAATTATTTAATGCCTCACACTAAATCCTGAAGGATTCAGGCTGCTTTTTTAATATTAGTAGGTTTTTATTTTTTACGAAACACAGTATAATTGATTGTTCATGTAAAAGCAGTAATTACAAGTTCATGGTTTGGCCTTTTTTTTTTTAAAAAAAAACAATTTTATACCGTCTGTTTTGGGGGTGTTCTTTCACGTGTTTGGGAGAAACAAAGAGGTATTACATGTGTTCTGCAGCAGTATTGCTGTATTGAAAATACCTCAAATTGCCAGAAGTGTTTTGTTTTTTTTTGGTTTTGTTTTTTTGGTTTTTTTTTTTTTTCCAGCAAGTGAACGGTCAATGTTACGTCAAATCAGGGTACATTTGTTGAGGATGATCCAGAGAAGGTGTGAGAGTGAAATTCATCAGCATGTCAGAGTTAATGTTTTATGAATCAGCACCTGGGAACGTGAATGGGAATGCAGTGACTTAAAATAAAAAAATATCTTAGATTAGCACTTGGCAAAAGGGGGATACTTTTCGGTTGCAGGCTCTGATATGTGAAGCGACACCTCGTTTTGTATTGACTACGTGACAGTTCCTACCTCCGTGGTAAATGGCAGTGATTGTTAAACGTCGAAAGGCTTCGAGAAGTTGCAGTTAATCTCAGTGCAATGTAAAAAAATTAGTTTTAAAAATGTATTATCCCACATTAATAAATTTTATAAATTATTTTGGGAATGACATTAAGTCTTTTTATGGTCATATTGACTCAACTGACAAGTGAACTTTTCTATGAAAGTGCTGTGTGAGCTCTTTGATTCTCTGTAAGCCCTCGAATCACCACACTGCAGCTGCTTACCTGCAGGGGCTGAGAGGAATTACTTGTTCACTGTTTGTCTTTTTGTAATGCTTGTCGAAAGATATTTGTACTTTTTGATACTGTGTACAGTGAGGACTTGGTTAAGAATTTGTGTACCTACAGTAGCCAATTAAACTTGGATTTACAGCATTTCTTAAGCCATTTCATCTGTTCAGCATGCAGTGGTCTACGTGCCTTGCTGTTACATTAAAGTACTTACAAATAAATTGGTGCATTTAATTACAGATCTGCTCTGTCTTGTCTTTCATTACAGACCTGCTGGGTTGAAAGAATTTAATGTAATCGGGGTGTGATAATCAGTAGTTTTGCGACGAGGTCACGTGCTTAAAATCGTCACAGCAAGTCAGAAAGGCACAAGGCACTCTAATGTGCATCATGCATCCAATAAGCAACAACCACAGATGGATGACTTCATCCCATTAGAATATTAAGCCGATCCTGTCTCAGTATAACTGCCTGTACCCAAAGTAACAGAAGAGATTTCTTTTAATTGACCAGCTCCAAATTAATTGGAAGCACATCTGAGAAATGAAAGGCACTGTGACAAAGATGTGCAGGGGAGGACTCCTGTCTTCTTTCATCCTTATCTCATACATTGCTTTGACAACTTCAATGACTCTTGATTTGACTGAGCTGAGAAATAAAGTTTCAAAGCTCAAGGTGAATCCCAGGGGGAATCTGTGGGCAACGGGTAAGTTAAAAATTACACTGCTGAATGATTGTTTCTTTGTTCTGTTTGAAAATGCAATATTTACAGAGAGTTTGCATGTTTCATTTAATAAGGACATTTCATGGGCAAGAAGAGCATTGTGGATAGTTCCTTTGTGAATTCTGCCTTTGAGAATATAAAAGATACAGCTGAAGGCAGAGATGTGAGACCTCTGCACGGAGTGGAAGACCTGCAGGCGCTCCTCATCCATATTCTGAAAACTGCCCAACAAACACAAGGAGAGCAGGCACTAGACAGGTGAGTTATGTATTATTACTCAGTCTAATACCGCTGTTAATCCTTCCATTGTACAGCTTTCTGTGTTTTTCTCATGCATTTAGAGAAGAAGGACATCCAGTTCGATCAGTTGTTGCGTGACATCCTGCTGATGAAGAGGGTTTCTGCTCTTGTGAAAATCAGCTAAATTATGTTTTGTTTTTTGTCTAACATAACACGTATATGTTGGCAAGTGAGAAACACTTCTGTTGTTTTACTTTATATTGTCTATGACTTTATTAAAAGCGCAGAGAATGTATTGGAAGTCTGTGTTTTCATCTATGTTCAAGTCACATTCGCACACACACAGTACCTTCAGATAATCAAGTTTCTGGCGCCCCCTGCCGGTCGGTAAGGGGAAAAACCGCTTTTAGTTAACATATCCGGGTGAAAGTGGCAACGTGCTTTTTATCACATCCCAGGGTAGTTTGAGTGGCAACTAGCCCCAGTTATGCCCCTAATAGTGATGTGTGGTTATCCCTGTAGTGGTAAGTCACGAAGGGCAGAAGAGCTGAAGGTGTATTTTGAAGAAAGCACAGAAAGAAAGGTTCATATTGTTGGAGACGGAAGCCTGGGCGTTGAGAAAAACACTGTTTACGCAGGCAAGTAAGCTTAGCACGCCGTCATTAGTGTGCTTCTTAAAGCTTTTCAGCTTCCAGGGCTTTCAGTCTTACTTGGCATATTTTTGTATGTTATTAGCCACATAATACTGAGGTAACATCACCGGCCTTACACGAAGCTTAGCCGGGGGAAAAAACAACAGAGGCAGGAGTGCTTATTCAGCGTTTGCGCTTATCGATGCTTGGGGCGGCTTTAAAGTTCATGACAATTACAACTGTGTTCGCCTGCTTTATGAGCGCTACTATTCAATTAATTTTACTTATTTAGCGTTAGCAGCAGTAGTAGTTAGTAGTAGAGACAGTCCAGTAATCTCTTATGAACGGGCACCTGGCGAAGGTGGGGAAGAAGGATTGCTCTTTAACAGTAAGAGACCCTACAAAACCAGTTAAAGAAGGGGCAACCATCGAGGATGATTGGTTGGAGGCTAGAGGAAAGAAAGGAGACTATTAGCAACAAATAGAACAAAAGTTAATTTCATGCTGTAGTAGCATATAAATGCATAGGGAGTGAAAGGGGCATCAAGTCGATGTGCTTACTGCATAGTGGAAAATCCCTCAGCAGCAGCTATATTCCTAAGAGATCGGATCCAAGCCTGACTATAGGATTTGTCATAAGTGGAAGTTTTCAGGCTAATTTGAAAAGTAGAGAGAGTGTCCTGTAAGCCAAACTGGGAGCTGGTTCCACAGCAGAGTTGCCTGATAGCGCCCATTCTACTTTTACAAACCCCTGAAATCACATGTAAGCGGAAACTGCTAGTAATAGAGTAGTATGGTACTAGGAATGGGAAATATATCATGACATTTCAAAAAACACTTGCGATTATGAGATTTATTATGATGTAGGGGGGGGAAGCGACATTTTATCGACGTTTGCAGCAGCAGGATTCCTAAATGAGTAACTGAAGGGCAGTTTCAATTCTCCTTCTCCAATGAGCTGCTGTTATTGATGACACACTTCCTAATTTGAAGAGCAATGGTACAATGGCAGCAGCATTATTGTGCAAAAGTAATAACACAGCAACAGATACAGTGACACAGCATAAGTCATAAGCCTGGGTAGTGTTTTCCCTGCAAATTTTAAGTATAAAGTAGTTGCTTAATACTTTAGTTTAACAATAACGCGTGCAGCCGGCCATGCTCAGTGAAGTCATTTTATTTACTTCTGGGTCTAACATAACCAGCTGATTGTATCTCCTCCTTTATAGACTGGTGGTAAAAAAAACAAAACAAAAAAAACCTGGGTTTTTTGCTTCAAGCTGCAAGTTTGTGTCCACAGTTAGTGACAACAGTTTTCTTGGATATTTTGAAAAGTACACTGCTTTGCTGAAAGTTGTTGACTCAACTCCCTTTTTAGCTACCAAATGACCATCAGAGGCTCTTGCTCTCACAAATGCCTGGGCTTGTCTCGTTGTGTGCATTAGGGAATTTAAGCAGGATGTTGCTATAGCAACTACATAATAATATGATACTTTGATATTCATATTATTATTGTGGGTGATATGACATGGCACATCACTTGGACCTGATCATTTTAACTGTGTTACTGTTACATTGCTATTATGCTTTTAGAATTAAACATTTTGTTTTTCAAAATTTTAGTTCTTTATTATTTCCGTAATTGTTAACATGACTAAGGAGACTGTTTGCTTCAACTGGGCAGACTTCTGCATTTACTTAATTTTACTGGAAATGTTTCAGATTCCCAAAAGGAGAAAACTGTCAGAGCGTCTCTGAAAGCTGAAGTGGAGAGGTGAGTGTTTAAAAATCTGTTGTAGGAGCTGATGTTGCACAAAACCCACACATATTTTAATGCTAATTCTTTTTTTGGTTTTTCTGGGTTTTTTTTTTTTTTTTTTTTTAGGAAAGTCAACAAGGATGACATTGTTATTCTAGACTCATTAAATTACATAAAAGGTAAGTCTTACTACTTATTCTGTAATTGTCACAGTTACATTAAATATTGTGATTTGTAGTTTAAAATTTAAATATGTTACAGGCTACCGCTATGAACTGTTCTGCCTCATCAAACATGCACAGACTCCACACTGCTTGGTAAGTAGACAATTAAACATACATTTTGAAAAAATGTTACCTTCATATGCAATCGTGGTATGTTTGCGGGTTTTCTTTGTTAAGGTCTACAGTTTGACGTCCCATGAAGAGAGCTCATTATGGAACACAAACAGAGATGCTGCTGATGAGTACAGTCAGGACATGTGAGTGAGAAGCCTCAGTATGAGAGCACGACTCTTACCTTACCTGCACTGTTGCATGTCTTTTTTGTTTTTATTTTTATTTTTTTTGCAAACTGTCTCACATGCATTTGGTGTTTTGAAGCTTTGACGCATTAGTTCAGCGATTTGAAGCTCCGGATTCCAGAAACCGATGGGACAGCCCTCTCTTCACTATTCTGAAAGATGACACACTTCCAGTTGAAGCCATTTCTGATGCGCTTTTCAAAAGAAAAGCACCCCCACCGAACCAGTCTACTCAGAGTGTAAGTCTAAGGCTACGTCCACACTAGCCCGGATAGATTTGAAAACGGCGTTTTCGTCTGAAAATGCTCCGCATCCACACTTTCGCTTTCAGTCATTTTCACAGAGTTGTCCGTCCACGTTGAAACGGCCCGAAAACGCTTACGTTCCAGTACTGCGCATGCTTGAAACAAAAGACAATTCGACTTGCCTCATTTCTGTCTGCCGTTTATTTACTTTCCGGCTCCTTGAAACGTCGCGGCAAAATGTCGAGGAGAAGCACCGAGTTTTTTAAACGGACTAACAATGAGGTGGAGTTGTTGCTGAGGGTAACACAAAAGTACAAAGTTGCAAAAGCGAGTGAGAATTAAAGAATTTGAAGAAAAGCTGTCTGAAGCATGTGCAAACTGATAGTAATCTTTAATAGGGCTGTCAAAATTGAGAGCAAACAAAGCAACCGCTGTATAATGCCCTCCGCTAACTTAGTTTAATTGGTCACTTGACTGCATCACATGACTAAAATGTGTCATCGTTTTCCAAATGGCTCCGTTTTCGCTGTCCACACTGCGACGCGACAGCACCGTTTTCAAATGTATGCATTTTCGAGACTCAGTGTGGACGGGAGGCCAAAACGGAGAGAAAACGATGCATTTTCAAACGAAAGCACATTAGTGTGGACATAGCCTAAGAGACACTAGTTACAATCAGTCTGGAAATCTACAATATTTACTGCATGCATGTGTTTTGTTTTTTTTTGTCTGATTGTGAAGGAAACCTATTTTCTTTTCTTCTCTGTAGCAACCACTGTCATCAGCAAACTTTTTATACGAGTTGGACAAGATCACTCAAGATGTCTTGATGGTATGTTTTTTTTTGTTTGTTTGTTTGTTTTTTCTAGTTTCACATCATTTACTGGTCATTCAGGTAGTTTCCCATGATATTTTTTTCACTGAGCTGGACTGCTTTTTGAGTTATGTCATATTCTAAGTGAAATATGACAGAAGAGTCTTTTTCAGAAAAATGTTTACAAATCCTTTGTTGGGGTATCAACATTCCTCTGCATAATGTAGACTTTGTTCTATGACTCAGAAGGTATTACATGTATTTACAGCTTTATACGTTACATCACCAGCCAAGATGCAATTATGAGTGAAGCGCTGATGAGGTATTTATCTTGGCACACAATAATAGCCCGGTTCAGGTTCAGGTACAGGTTACTGTTCTGCAGTCGTGAGTCATCCATCCTCACATGCAAACACATGCAAATGGACAACAAATGCGCATAGTGCAAAATATGAAATTAAATAACAGCTAATTCTAATTAATTTTGGTTATCACGTAGCCCTTGAAAGTGACATAGCTGTTCCTGTGAAGTAATGACTGCTCGAACAAAGCTGTTAATTAAACCTTGTCGGTCTATTACATTCACCTTGCAAAGGGTGTGAGTCGTCAAGAAAAAGTGAACCAGCCAACCGCTGCAGGCTTCCTAGGTGCAGGGGCTCTAAGTTCAGCTGTGGTTCACCAGTCAGCCTGTTAGATGACTGAACAGTTCGATTCGTTTACAGATAAGTATCCAGACCACAAGCCCAAAGAAAGAGATAAATCGGATTAAACAAAAGAACGATAAAATAAACCCATCGCAGTTTTATCAATGTGGAAACCAGAAAGCCTTCTCAAACGGGAGACTCGCTGGTGCACACAGCTTCAAAGACATTCATAACACTGAACTTCAACAGTCTGACCCTTAATAGATGTGACATTGTGTTTATGAGTGCATCTAAAATCAGTGATCATATTTTTTGCTTGCCTCATTTTATTCACTTTTGTCAATCACGTTGAACTGGTTTTCAGCATGAGTAACATCAGTTTAGCATGAGGTAAAGTGAATGGGGTCAAGCACATGCTCAGTGGGCCTTAAAATCTCTGATTTCACCATTGTTTCCAAATATTTACACTACAACTGATTTGAGGGGAACCGGTCTAAAGTCGTTAAAAGTTTGGGGATAACTACATTTGGCATTAGGCATTTAAACTATATGAATGGGTACTTGCTGTTTATAAAGATTTGTTTAAAACACAATAAAATCACAGGACTCAGATGTTGAGCTCAAGATTTGAGTAAATGCCCACAAATATTATTAGGTCGGTGAGATTTTTTCACAGTCATGGAGTGAAAATCTACATCCTGCGATCAATGTTAAAGTACTGACTGTGGCTGTGTGAAATTCCTGGATCTCAATGCTAAAATCCAAAGTGTTGAAAGGATTATAAAAACAATCGACAGCTTTAGCTGTTAACTGCTGACTGTCCAACGTTTAATAAAAAATGAATGCACCCCTGCACGTTGTAAGTGTGGGAATTTCTGTCTGCCATTCATGACATGAGCATGGCATGATTACCAAAACAAGGCAACAGAGTAAAAACATATAAATCAGCAAAAAAAATCAATAATAAAAAATAACCTCCTCTTTGTCTTTGTTTTGAGCTCATGTATTTGTTAGCATGCCACATGTTGCACTTCCTTCTTTTTGCGATTTCACACAGATCACGACGTTCTGTTGCACAATATCTGCAAAAGTTTCCAGCAAAATAAATTAAGAGGAGTAAATACTTCTCTAATTCTGATTCATTGTTCCTTATACTCTTTGTAGAGATCCCTTTTTTAAAAATTCATTTTTATATGTGTGTTTGATAAATGTAATTAAATGTTTTCAGGCGATTTTTAACGCCCAGAAGACGAGCGTTCCCGGGGATCTTATCGCAGTTCCAGGAGCTTCGGAAAAGATATCCTTTTTTAAACACAACTTGCGTGTGCCCAGTTATTTTGAACACACAATTTTGATTAATATTTTCACATTAAACAGATTTTTGTAGTTCCGTGTGGGACGTCTGTCATATTTAATGACTGTGTGAAATGCTAATTTTCATTTACCTCCCGGGGTTAATCACCTCCCCTCAATAGCGGGGGGGACAACACTGTTCTATCTGAAAGCATTAGATGAGGAGGTGGAGGAATGTGTGGCCATCACATGACTTAAAAGAAAGGTGGATCTACTAAGCAATGTTAAAGGTCTTGTCTGTAATTGCATGCTGTGGGATGTGTGGTGGGGAGAAACCAAATTATATTTGTGGATTTTCATTGGTTGCAGGACTGTGAAGCACCTTCTCAGAACCAGCCACTTTGATTTTCTTCTTTGAAGATGTTGGTCCAAGCACAGCATAACTTAAAAGCACATCATCTTCTGTTCTGGCCAACCTTTAATAAAATGGGCATAATCTGAATTTGAAATGATGCCAGCAACATTCAGTACAGGTTATTTCGTCCTGTTGTCCTGCTCAAAGGTTTAAATGCAATACTGGGGCTTGGAGATAATTTGGGCTTCTGTTAGGTTCTACCTGTGGTATTTTTCTTGTTCCTTAACTCGCTGTTAAACATTGAGCTCACCAGAAATGTCAACATGGCAGAGCTGCGGAAATTACGGCGCCAGTTCATCAGCTACACCAAGCTGCACCCGACAGAAAACACGGGACAAATTGCTAATATGTTTGTTCAGTATTTAAATAAGAGTCTGCACTGACAGTGTGTAGTGTTTGGGGTTTTTTGTTTTTTTGGGGGGGCGGGGGTTGCAGTTGTTCCGTGACAAATAAATGTATTTAACAAAAACATCCTGTTTTTGCTGTTCTTGGTTATATTTTTAAATTTGTGTACTTTCTAGGACCTTTTTGGCCTTCCTCACCATATGGGATTTGCTCAGTCTTGGCAAAACCCCAAATAGCTTCAATGTTAGTCCAAGCAGATCAAGAATTTATTTTCTTGACCTACCTGGACTTAAAAATGAACCTATTTTGCATTTCACCTACTTGGACTAGGTATCTTGCGCCAGTTTTTAAGAGCAAGGGTCATGTGTAGTAACTACAGAGGAATAAGCCACATTATGAAGCTATGGAAAAGAGTTGAAGCTAGTTTAAGTAATCAGTGAGCAGCAGTATGGCTTCATGCTGAGAAAGAGGACTAGAGATGCCATGTTTTCTTTAGGAGTTTTAACAGAGAAGTATAAAGAAGTTAAGGAGTTGGCACTGTGTCTTTGTGGGCCTAGAGACAGCATATCCTCCAGAGAACTAAGGAAAAGAGAATCTAACTATTGAACTTTTTTGTTTGATTTTCTTCCTCTTTGAAACTCAAAGAGGCCACCCAAGCACATGAGAAAGCACATGATGTCCTCTATTTAGTACATCTGGACTTAGTAGGGTAGCTCAAATAAGTCAGACACTTCACACCTCCTCTATTCACCCTGCTCACTCCCCCCCACCCCCAACAACAGCATCCAATACACACTCAACACAAGGCTCCAGCCTGTCTCTCTCAACCACCCAGGTTAGGAGGGAACTGAGGAGGATTAATGGCAAGAAGGCAGCGGGTCCAGGTGGCATCAGCTCGAGGGTCGTCAGGTCCTGCGCGGACCAACTGTGTGGGGTGATGGAGCACCTCTTCAACCTGAGCCTGAGGTTGGGAAGAGTCCCACAGCTCTGGAAAACCTGTGTTGTACCAGTGCCAAAGACTTCACGCCCCAAGGACCTCAACAGCTACAGGCCGGTGGCTCTGACATCCCACCTGATGAAGACCCTGGAGCGGTTGGTCCTGGCTCAGCTTCGGCGCCTAATAAGCTCATCACTGGACCCACTTCAGTTTGCCTACCAGCCTGGCATTGGAGCGGATGATGCCGTCATTCACCTCCTACATCGTTCCCTCGCTCACCTGGAGACCGCTGGAAGCACTGTGAGAATCATGTTCTTTGATTTCTCCAGTGCCTTCAACGCCATTCTTCCCTCGGTTCTAAAGGACAAGCTGGTGAACTCTGGAGTGGACCATCACCTCACTACCTGGATCCTGGACTACCTCACCGACCGACCACAGTATGTGAGGACTCAGGGCTGTGTGTCGGACAGGGTCGTCTGCAGTACGGGGGCCCCACAGGGAACGGTTCTGGCTCCGTTCCTCTTCACCATCTACACTGCAGACTTCTCCCACAATTCCACCCAGTGCTTCCTGCAGAAGTTCTCTGATGACTCTGCAATAGTCGGCCTCATCACTGATGGGGACGACAAGGAGTACAGAGGTCTGACCCAAGACTTTGTGGACTGGTGCCAGCTGAACTACCTCCAGATCAACGCCAGTAAAACCAAAGAGCTGGTGGTAGACTTCCGCAGGCACAAGCATTCTCCACTGCAACCACTGAACATCCAAGGTATGGACATTGAGGCTGTGGACAGCTACAGGTACCTTGGTGTTCATCTGAACAATAGACTGGACTGGACTCATAACTCAGACGCCCTCTACAGGAAAGGGCAGAGCAGGCTGTACCTGCTGCGGAGACTCAGGTCGTTTGGAGTGGAGGGCCCACTCCTGAAGAAATTCTATGACTCTGTTGTGGCTTCTGCTATCTTTTATGGCGTGGTCTGCTGGGGCGGCAGCATCTCTGCTGGGGACAGGAAGAGACTGAACAGGGTGATCCGAAGGGCCAGCTCTGTTCTAGGATGCCCTCTGGACCCAGTGGAGGTGGTGAGTGACAGGAGAACGGCGGCTAAGCTGTCATCCCTGATGGACAACATCTCCCACCCCATGCAGCAGACTGTGACAGCACTGAGCAGCTCCTTCAGTGGGAGACTGCGGCACCCACGGTGTGGGACGGAGAGATTTCGCAGGTCTTTCCTCCCCACTGCTGTCAGACTCCATAATAAAGACTTTAACTGATCAAGCACACACATCCATACATATGCAATAATACTAAGTGCAATAATCCTTTCTGTCATCGTTGTATTTTTACTCAGTTGTATATAGTATTTGTATTTGTATTCTATTTTTATCTTATTGTATATTTATTTTATTTTATTCTACTGTATATAGTATTTTATTTTATTTTATTCTATTCTGTACAGTTGTGTACTGTATTTATTCTTATTGTATTCTAATTTTTGCCTCATAACTTTTGCACTGTCCACTTCCTGCTGTGACAAAACAAATTTCCCACGTGTGGGACTAATAAAGGTTATCTTATCTTATCTTACAAGATATATCGTGGCTTGCAAAAGTATTCGGCCCCCTTGAACTTTTCTACATTTTGTGACATTACAGCCACAAACATGAATCAATTTTAATTTGAATTCCACGTGAAAGACCAATACAAAGTGGTGTACACGTGAGAAGTGGAACGAAAATCATACGATTCCAAACATTTTTACAAATAACTGCAAATAGGAGTGAAAGATGGGGGTGAGATACATCAGGAATCTGATGCCCTCTTCTTTGCAATATTAATGAACAGGCTGGCAGATGAGGTCACTCAGGAGTCTCAGGACTATCGTGTTTGCAGACAGCATTGTGATTTGTAGTATAAGTAGGGAAAGGGTGGAAGAGACTGTGAAGAGGTGGAGGTATGCTATGGAGAGAGGAGGAATGAAGGTCAGTAGAAGTAAATGGGGGAAACATCCAAAGCAAAAGAGGTGAAGAAGAGAGTGTGGGCAGGGTGGAGCAGGTGGAGATAAGTGTTAGGGGTGATCTCTAACAGAGGGCTAGCAAGAAGGCTGAAAGGGAAGGTTTAGATCACATAACCTGACCAGTATTTCTATACCAGTGAAAGCCTACTTAAAATGCTTTATGTATGAGGGACAGGCAAGAGTTAAACAAGGCATGATGAGAAAGAACTGATCTGCCAGAAAGTCTATTTTATTAATGTGGAAACCGCTTACTATAGAGCAGGCAGGGTAGAGTGGATGGGGGTGACTGTCAAGGATGATTCATGACAGAAGGGTAACAGCAAGAGTGAAAGGCATTGTTTACAAGGTGGTAGTGAGACCTGCTATGATGTAAGGTGTCACTAACAAAAAGGAGGATGAGCTAGAGATGGCAGAGCTGAAAATATTCACTGGGAGTGACTGAGATGGACAAGATTAGAAATGAGTAGTCTGGAGACAAAGAGAGACAAGCCCTTATAGATTGGTATAGTGTATAGATTGGACAAAGGGTGTTGAATATGGAGCAGTAAGGTAAGAGGAAGAGATCAGAGAAGATTTATGAATGATGGGATGGTAAATGGCTTGCATTTGTTTAGCGCTTTACTTAGTCCCTAAGGACCCCAAAGCGCTTTACACTACATTCAGTCATTCACACACGGCAAGCTACATTGTAGCCACAGTTACACTGACAGAGGCGAGGCAGCCAAACACTGGTGCCGCCGGCCCCTCTGACCACCACCAGTAGGCAAACATGGGGTTATTATCTTGCCCAAGGATATCTGGCATGCAGCCAGGAGGCAGCCTGAGATCAAACCACTGACCTTCTGATTAGTGGCTGACCTGCTCTGCCATCTGAGCTACAGCCCCCTCCCTATGGTATGGGGTGTGACACAGGAGGGAGATGGAGGAAGATTATCCAGTTTGGCGATCCCTAGAAGAACACGTCAATGATTTTTTCCACAAAGTTCCACAAAAGGAATGCAGGAGTCCTTTTCCTTTTTTTAATGACTTAAAATTACTGGCATATTCAAATCAATATACCTTTAAGGAGTTAGAGCTCTGCGCTTTCAGGGATGGATTAGCCTGAATTCCCTCAGTCATGTTTTTTTCTTTCTTTCTTTTTTATGTCTTTAACTCAGCGTGACTAGTTTGACAAACAGTACATTTCTTGTTTATGAACTCTGTTTTCCCTTGTGAAGTTTGGAAGGCTGAGTAAGGCTCTTTCAAAGGTTTTAAATTATGTAAGACGATTACCAGAAAACCCAGACCCCTCCCTACAGGAAGTTTCTTGCAATTATAAGTGATTACTGGAGCTTCACCACAGTATTGAATGAGTGATTATATGCCAGCTTTTATTTACTTTTTATTCCATTTAATAATGAATGAAACAAAAGAGTCAGATTCTTTGTAAATAAAATGTTTTTTATTGAATTCAAAAATTCAACAAATTCATTTAACACGGTTCATTGAGAATATACACACACATATATATTTAGATATTTATATATATACACTGCCAAAGAGTGCGGAGACAGCAAGGGCCCCACATAGAGAAAGCAGTAATTAAAGGATTGGGCATTAAAAGAGTGTTGCAGTGCTAACAATGCCACATAAAAAAACAGGCTTTATTGACAGAACAGTTCTTATTTGCTTTTCAGTTCATTTTTTTTCTTCAAAGGGGCAGCAGTGCCAAAAATTCTGTCCCAGTGGCTGAAGAAAGGAGCATAGTTGGTGCTCGGCCTCTGGTGGTGCATGTCATGAGCTGGTGCTCCACCCAGCAGCCCCAAAGGCACCAGGTGGTTCAAGGTCCACGGCAAGTCATAGCCTATGTGGTCTTCAACAGACATCCAGATGCTAAAAACTGTAATGCACCATGTGGTCAGCGGGTGACAGTTTAGAAGAATTGGATCACAATTGCTCCAGAATCCCACCGTCATCAGCTCTGGGATGCTGAGCCGCTCACTTGACCATGAGAAAGGTGCTATGTATTCATGGTGGACTGCATGGATCCAGCGGTAAAGCTGAGGATGCTTATGATGAATGAAATGCCAAATAAAGTACTGAGTGTCAAAGAGGAGCAGTAAAGCCAGCATATCAATAAACAGTTCATATACTGTGGGAGCATCTCGTGGCAGTGGTGGTGCAGGCATAATGAAAATACTGATTATTACAGCTGGTAAAACAAAGAAGATGTGGTTATAAAAAGTGACCATGAAGTTGTCACCCATCATTTTCAAAGTTGGCTTCCTGTTTGGTTGGATCTTGTACTGATGGAATAAAGGCACCTTTTCTCCCAAGAGGTCCAGCACAGAAAAAGGTAAACTGAAGAAAAAATAGCTAGAAAAGGCGAGTAGGACGGGGAAAAATGGGGATGAGATGAGAGGCATATAGTGAAAAAGTAAATAATCCCAGAATGGCTGCAGAAGAGGGTCTGAGCTCCTGCAAGGCAAGAACTGCAGGTAAGGTTCAGCGATGTTCAGCATCTTGGTGTGATACCAATGAAGGCCGCTTGTGATGCAAGTCTTATGATCCAAGACAAGGTTCTGCCTTATATAGAGGTGTTTAACTGGAGGGGCTTTGCTCGCAGTCACACCACCACCTCGCCCCCCCCCCCCCCCCCCCCCCCAGCAGCTTAACGTACAAAAAATGCCATGTCAATGCCAAAGGGAACACCAACGGTTCAATGAATGCAAGAAAAGAAAGCAAAACAGCTTTTTGTAAATGTTCCAAGCTTTTTGGTGTCCCAGTTTGGAGAATATCTCCTCATCTCACAATAAGCTGATTGTTTTCTTTGTTGACAATACAACATATAGTGGTGTCATCTCATTTAGAGGAAAACAATCAGAATATCGGAGTATTTCTCTGCTTTTTTCTGCCTTTCTGTTGCTGATACATTAAAAAAAAGATGACTAAAGCTGTGTATACCTCTTTATTGGTCACTTTGCATCATCCTATTATGCTGGTCAACGATCACATGTCTGATGAAATATATGCACCATATACTCTACTGTATATGAAATTATTATTATTATTATTATTTATGGTGTCGACTTGAACCTTAAACACATAACCGTAGCGTTTACGCGAACAAAGTAATGTAATTTCTTTTTAACAAAATAAATATGTGCGCAATATTCTAAGTCTCCTGTTTTCCTCCTCACACCCAGGTGGTTCATTCAAACAGTACATCCAGTGCCATTTGGCGCTTTTTGGTGATTTAAGCACTCTTTGACCCACATCTGCAAATTGGACAGGGAAGGAGTCAAGCCTGTAACATTTCCTCAGGTCAGCGTCCGTCTTTCGAGATTGAGAGTTAATTTGAAAATGGTCCGACTCTGTAATGAGTTTTACAGGATCACAAAGCTTGTGAATGATGACGTAGTGACTGCCAGGTTAGGATCGATCTTTTCAAAGATCAGTTTTCTTTTTCTTCAGATGTGCTATTGTTTTTTGTTTGTTTGTTTAACAAAATGAATTCTGAAGACAAAAATCAGGCAAGTGTTTGACTCACAGTAGGAATATTTCAAGGATTTTTTTTTGGCTGTCTTGATGTTCGGAAACGGACTTATTTCTCTTTTGTTTAGTTCGTTGTATATTTCTCTCTTACACTCATTAATGGCTCAGTGAAAAGCTGGAGTGTTATCTGTGCGCAGCGATTAATTGAGAAATGTGTAAACATACATGTAAATATAGCATATAAAGGAAAGCAGAGTTCACTCCTAAGGAGATTAAAAGTTAATCATATTTATTCTAGTTTTCTATCCAGGTATGCTTTTACTGCATTGCCTGAACAATGAAGTTGTTGCCATTCGGACTCTTTTCAGATGGTGTTGCATGCTGGAGCCAAATCCGATTTCATTAATTTCGACAAGATCTTAAACGCCAGTGGCTGAAATACAGCTGCAAACCAGGACACAGCCTCCGCCGTGTTTTACAGACGGCTGTAGACACTCACCGCCACTCTTCTGTCCTCATTTATACATATTAAAGACAATTTGAACCGAAGATTTCAAAGTTTGATTAATCACCATCAGACCTGTTGCCACTGATTTTCAGTCCAGTTCTTGTGTAGTTTTCCCACACCTCAGTCTTTTGCCTCTCCCATGCAGTGGTGATGAGCTTAAAGACACTCCACACCATGGCGATCCTATGTCAAGTTTTCAGCTAATAGCCAATGTTGGTGTAAAAATACAATTTTATGCCTAGCTGTGTCATCTTTGTCTTTTATTGGTAGAGCCAATTTAATAAATTGGAAGAAAAAAATGTTTTTTGCTACAGGCTGCTAGTAACAAAGTGCCTAACACTTTTTCCAAAAGACATCTAATTCCCTTAAAGGTAGTTTTTATATATTTGAATGATTCATATGTCGATATTAATATTGCTTAAAAAATTAAAACTAACAACTCAAAAATGTATTCCTCTGTAAATGGACGGGACTGAAATTAAATGAAAAAGAGGGGAATGTCCAAAGTATGGAGAGCTGTTTCCCCAATATCACCTTAAAATTACAAGAAAGTCTGCCTCCTTGAAAGTACAAATTTAAAAAAAATGTGGGATGACTTGAGACTTTTGCAGTCCTCTGTGCATTTTGGCTGTAGATTGCTGTTACAAGAGGATCAACAGGGTCAGCTAGATTAGACTAACTAGGTTAAGTTTAGTGTTTAATCTGTGTAATGAGACCAACTGACCTCCATACACTTTAAGTCACTGGGTCAATCCTGCTAATGCTGCCCTTTCTTTGCCAGATGACCTCTGAAAATAAGATTCTAATCTTAAGGAACATTTAATACTGCACTAACTAATATAATATTGCAAATACCAGGACACTTCAATGTAATTTAATGTTCTGTAAACTGACCTTATGGCTTAAAGGAGCACAAAGTCCTCTAACTGAAATCATATTTGATCTAAGAGTTTAAATACCACATTGTAATAATATTAACGGTTCTGACACCAAATGATCTCAAACACAGAATTTATTGTGGAAAAGGACAGTTTCATTGAAATAATGATTTGTGTATCGTAATGATTTGTGATAAAAGAATGCAATGAGGCTCTTCTTCACCAACTACTTCTTCTCAGCGGCTGCCTTCCTCGAAACCGTTTTGTTGGAGTTGCCATATTTCTGTCGATCATTTCTGAAGAGAAAGGAGAATAAAACCTTAATTTTTTAAAATCAGAGATTTTTTAAAAAAAAAAAAAAAAGAAAGAAAGAAAGAAAGAAAGAAAGAAAGAAAGAAAGAAAGAAAGAAAGAAAGAAAAAAGAAAAACTAATCCCATAAAATTTTAATTATTAGTTCCCAGGATATGAACCTTAATGTAATTAAGTACCTGCTCATTTTGACTTTGTTTCTACACCCCTGTCCTCCCTCCCAGTGGCTGGTGTACGTGCCTCTCGTCATCATGCCTCCACAGCTGACGCATGGCTTTCCATTGCCATATGGCTGCAAGAGCAAACACAGTTTGGATGACATTTTGTTATCATTTAGAGCCGTAATCTACCATGCATTTATATTCCCAGATGTAAGCAAATACATTTTTAATGAAAAATAATTAATTTGCAACTCAAAACAGAGCCTTTCCTGTTATACATGCACTGATACTTTACCTTGGTTATTAGACTTTATATTAGACTTTCAATGAGCAGACTGTAAGGTTTACACTAATATACAGACTGACAAGTAAGATTTAATGAAATTTCAAATCTATAGTCCACCTGTTCTTTAGCACAGAAACCACAAATCATGCGCGTGGCGAGTTCCATGGGGTGGTCCTGGTTCTCATCATGGCACACATCGCAGGGGTAGGTCCGACCACAGCAGGGAAACCTGAAAAAATGGGTACAAATCTTTCACCGACTCCCACGTGCATTTATTAAACCTCTTGTACAGACACATAAGAAAGAGAAAGGTCAGAGGGAGGACAATACCTTAGCCAGCGGTGGCTTTGTTTGAAATGTTTGCATGTTCCTTTTTCTGGCAGTGGCTTCCCTTTTTGCACAGCAGGATCTCTTAATGTCTTGTAACTGACACCACTTGACCCTGCACAAAATGAGAAAGCAAAACAGACACAGTAGTTTAGCCCTTGTGGTCTGATGAGGCGTAAGTTTATTTCAGTATCTATAAATGCTCATGCTTAATCGAGTAGCTTTCGTTTTTTAAACTGTTGACATATCCTTATATTGTAATGATGTCATATGTAGATGAGCTCTGACCTGTTTTATTGGTGCGAGGCTGAATGTAGTGAAATTTAGTGCTCTCAGCCAGGATGCTGAGTTTGGTGTGGCAGTTTTCACAATTGAACTCCTTTGTTTGTCCATAGGCAAGGTTCTGATGGAAAAAAACATTTGTTTTCGGTTGCATGAAATTTCACAGCGCAGCTGTTCTGGTATGTTAAGCATAACATGTTTCGTCACCTGCATTGGGCCCTCTTGGGAACAGCTCAGGCAGCCCACAGTGAGTTCACACTCCTGAAGTACTAGGTCCACAGCTGTAGTGTTTTGGAGATCCAAGTAACCCAGGATATCACTGTAATGGTGAAGCATGCAGGGTCTGAATGCTGCACTTATGCTTGTGGTACAGTTTTCACACTGAGCCGAGCAGGGGGTCCTTCCAGTGAGTGTCAGGTCTGCAGTCACCTTACACCTGTAAACAGAGTTAGAATGTTAGAACTGTGGATGGGCTCTCACTCTGAAAAAACAAAACAAAAAACAGTGTCTGATGCTTTCTTATCTTCATTACCTGTTACACTGAAGAGAAACAGTAATTTGCGGGGCGACTACAGTGGCGGTGTTCTCTCCCAGCATCAATCCCAGCAGCTTTACCTCTGTGCCTCGGCGAGGGTCGCTGATCTTAATGTTCTCCACCAGATGACTCGTCTCCTCTTTCTCTGTCCCTTCATCACCACCTAGATTCTCCTGCTGCACCAACTTCCCTTCCTCCTGTGTCATTTCAATATCCTCATCTCTGTCTGCAGCAGCAGCATCAGACGCAGGCTCAGATGTTTCAGACACAGTTACCTGGAGCTCCTGATAGGGTATAAACTGCAGTCCAGCTTTTTCTAAATCAATGTCTTTTTTCAACTGCAAAAAAAAAAAAAGAGCAAGAGAGAAAGAGATCTTGCAGGTCATTTTGATATATATACTGAGCTTGAAACACAATGATTAGACTTCAATCTCACCTGCCGGGCTCCTTCAGTAAACAGCCTCTCCAAGCTGCGATCCAGCCAGCGAAGAAAAGGCCTGAAAAGCAGCTCTACCTTTCCCATGAGCTGATTGGTCGAATGCTTGGCTTGAAGCCACTCCAACGATGCTTGCTGTACATGCCTATTTAGCAAAAGATTTTGTAGAGATGACTGCAACAGCTATCAATGCAATAAACACATAGAAATGAACCACAACTGCGTTTACCTCGCCATTACAGAAGGCAGATCCTGGTCCAGGGGTATATCCAAAGTAAAAATCTAAGAAAAATAAATAAATATCAAAATGATGACAAACTGTTCTTTCCATGACAATCATTCTTAGTGTGGAATATTAGAGGAACTGTGGTTTAAGAAGAAGCAGCGGTCTTTACCTCTTGTGGGTAATTGTCTGGAAAGCTCACCATGATGTCAATTTCTTTCAGATCAAAAGGCTGTAAGTTAAAATGCAACATCAGAATAAATTTCCAGGTAAGACTGCAATGAACTGCTATGTTCATTTTTTCAACCTAATAATATTACCAAAGTATTAAAGTTAGCTCATTAATAATTGTGAATTGTAGCCTAAATTATGATCAGACTGGACTTTTAGGTCTTACAGCAGTTGGTAGCTTACAGACAATTTAAAGTAGTACAACTGTAAATATTTATATACATGCTTAAATAAATAAATCTTTAACTCTTTCGCATTACAACAATTCAAGCTTAGTGTTTCAGTTTAACACTGGGCCTGAATTATCTTGCACCAATTACCAACTGAATTAAAATTTACTGTGTGAGCTTTCATATTGCCTTATGAATAGAAACAAACTTCAGTATTTGTTACTCTGTGACATCACTGGTCTTCTGTGTTGCTCTCAATTAAGGAGAGAACTTGCTTACAAATTAAAACAGAGTTGTACTGTATTAAGAGAAGTGATGTGTATATGGGTTTTCCCACTAAGCTCTTGAAGAACAAATGAAGTGTTTACCCAGTCTGGATCTGTGGCCTCTACAGTTGCACGGTAATAAGTAACTTTCCCATCACTACGTTCCTGAATAATCAGCTGATCTTTGGGAAAACGCTTCTTCAGCTGACCGATCTCTGTGTCTTGTAGCTGTTTGGCGATATCCTCTGTCATGTCACTCAGCTTCACCTCCTGAAGGACGCTGGGGTGAGGCACTGGTTGAATTCTCTGTTCAGCTCTCGTCTGATTGCCTGGAACAGGCTGGTCATCCAGTAGGGCTAACTGTGGTGGATGCCAGAACCGACATCTGTCTTCCATGGTGCAGTGTCCTGCGATGAAGTAGCGGCATGGCCGGCGGACAGGTGATGGCCTGTGGCCCACTGATGCAGCTGGGTAGGATGTGCTGACGGTTTCCTTCCCATGAGCTTTGCCATCATCTCTTACATGCAGAAATTTACACTTTTTCCCAAAGTTGCAATGACGTCCTTGAGAAAAGAAGCGGCACAGCTGCTGTGCTGGAGTTACTCCCTCTAAACCACCTTCTTCCATCCTCTCTTCCTCACTATTCACCATTGCTATTAATACCTGGATGAATAAAAACAAGTTTTAGACAGGCTTGGCCTATTCTACTAATACAAGCCTTCATTAAATTCAAGAAACAGATCATACAGTACTGTGAATTACAGGTGGGTGGATTGATATCAATAGTTTGTGCAAACACCACTCACTCCTTTCAAGCACCCTCGTCCCTGCTATGCTGTGATTTGTTGTCCTGCAGTCATGCGAGTGAGAATAGTCATCATGATTGTTACTTTCTCTGTCGTTGTGTCCTTGGGCAAGACACTTCACCCGTTGCCTACTGGTGGTGGTCAGAGGGCCCGGTGGCGCCAGTGTCCGGCAGCCTCGCCTCTGTCAGTGCGCCCCAGGGTGGCTGTGGCTACAATGTAGCTTACCATCACCAGTGTGTGAATGTGTGCGTGAATGGGTGGATGACTGGATATGTAAAGCGCTTTGGGGTCCTTAGGGACTAGAAAAGCGCTATATAAATACAGGCCATTTACCATTTACCATTTACTTTGACATTCAAATAATATATTAGGCCTATTGTAACGTGTTAATTACTTGAGTTGACCGGAAAGAAATATCTCAGACATGAAATATGAAAATATCTGACTAAAATAACGCTTTTATGTTAATTTTCAAGGTTTTTTATTTTATTTTATTTAAACAGCACGTTAAAAACAAAACAAGTCGACACAAAGTCCTTTCCGGGCAACTTTGTTTACATTCCGGGTCTCAAAAGAAAAAAAATGTTTCAAAACGCTGTGAAATGTGTTTTGTTGTGTTAACTGACAGTGGAAAGCAAAAATCCCATCTTTATTTGTCATTAAAAAGCATTCAAATTAAGCATATGCATTAACTTCATTAATCCACACACGTTTCTCCCCTTCATAAGCTGGCTTCATGGGTATCAGTATTTGTGATACCGGCCTATTTTTACTTTGTATTGGAACACTGCCAAATTCTACAGTATCAGTGCCCTTTCGTTTAAATAAAATAAACTCTTTCAAGCCATGAAAGACGTGCTCATATACGCTATGGTGAGTTCTGAGCATGCGCAGTCCATTTGTAAATCGCAAACTGCGTCAGGGGATGGACTTTAACCAGTTTTATGTCAACTTGACCTATTTATTTTTTCTGTGAGCGTAAGAATGACAACGAAGTTAAATGCTTTTGCTGAAATTAGTTACACTTGACCTGACCGGTGTCTTTTGACCATCTCCACCACTTACAGCTATAACTAGAAATCACCCACCGTTAATGCGATATCATATCATATCATAAATAGCATATGGGCAGTATTTCTCTGTCATAATTACTAACTTAGCAGTAAAAAGCTAGTCAACATCGAAGATAATACAAAACTCAAACGCTCACGATTTAGCTAGCAAAGTTAGCTAAACTTTACGTACGACTGTACGCATGCTAATGTTTACTTTATAAAGGAGTTAATTAAAAAGACGAAATTACCTCGTTTATGCACGGAGTTTCTCGTAAAAGCTTGTCAAGCGTGATAACGACAAGTACCAGTCTTAAAAAAAAACCCTCAAACAACCGTTTAAGGCTGCTACATATCAGGTGACTGCACGGTCAGCGATACGTGCTATAAAACGTCTTAACCGTGGACTGTAAAAACATCAGCGCAAGAGTTATGCGTCATAATATGCGACAAAAAGGCTTTTAATACTATTATTCCTCGAAACGTATTCGAATAATACATATAGGCTCCAAAATAATATGCACATATAAAAACTGGTGCCAGGGACGGTAAATAAAATATTTCTAGGTAGAACGAATTAAATAAAATCAAAGGAAACAAAAATAAACTTGAAAAAAATTGTCAGTAGCTGTTCTGGAGCCTTTGAGCACAGGAGAACAAAGCTAGCATGGATAATCCTGAACTGAGTGGCTAAAAATGAAATCCAAAACAGCTGTACAGTGAAAACATCATCCGCTGGTAACATCCTTTGTTATGAAGGAAAGCATCTGATAAGTAAATGGACTTTGTGGTGAGGCTATCTTCCTCTTCTGCCTTCTACAGTATGAACTGCTTTAAATACGTATGACCTTGTATTTA
Organism: Mchenga conophoros; assembly: GCF_057382185.1. Classification (NCBI taxonomy): domain Eukaryota; kingdom Metazoa; phylum Chordata; class Actinopteri; order Cichliformes; family Cichlidae; genus Mchenga; species Mchenga conophoros. The sequence continues at coordinate 12,622,573 of NC_140532.1, forward strand.
ATTTTAAATATATTTATTTTCCTGTAAAGACCTGATAGTTGTTTCTATGGTTTTTCAGATTTAAAAAAAAAATTCCCATTCTCTTTTGTCCTATATGTCTCTTCTTTAACTCATCTGTTTTTATGGCTAGACCTGTGCAAGACGTCACAGTATTTATTTTATATAAGTGAAAATGAAAAAATACACCAACCAAACAGGAGATGCAGCATAAACAGAAGACAGAATAATCACCTATATGTCAACAGTTCCTGTGTGGAGAGCTATAAGTTACCTGTTGCACAGGGTGTATAAATAATTTATTGTACCTGGCTGCCACTTGATACCACACAGACAGAAAAGCCTAAGCCGACACACACATGGAAAAAGTGTTTGCCAAAGCTGCTGTTTCTGGCTGAAGCACCTTCATTCCTCAGACACCTTCACTGTGTTTTTTTTTTCTTTTTTAATTCATCATGGATCTTGTAGAAACCAGTGTAGATATTTGGATGAGTTGGTCAAGAGAAAAGTCTTTGCTGCAGCCTCTGTGGGACAGCCTGAGGCTCAACTACACAGACTATTTGCGATCTCCGCTCTTCCCCATTGTGCTGACTGTCTCTTCATACTTTGTCTTCTGCATCCCTTTCCTTCTTTGTGACATAATGGGGGATAAATGGCCGTGGGTTCAGCAATTCAAGATACAGCCGAGCCGTCGACCAACGGCCTCTGCATTGCTGCACTGTGCAGGTGTCACCTTGTACAACCATGTGTTTCTTGTGCTTCCAGCATCTGTGGCCCAGTGGGCGTGGAGGCCACCCGCCGACCTGCCAGACCAGGCTCCGTTCCTACTGGAGCTGATCGCCGGGGCGATAGGCAACCTCCTGCTTTTTGACTTGCAGTACTTCATTTGGCACCTGCTCCATCACAGGATCCGCTGGCTGTATGTCACCTTCCACGCCATCCATCACAATTACTCGTCTCCCTTTGCTCTTGCGACTCAGTGTCTTGGTGGCTGGGAGCTGGTTACAGTGGGCTTCTGGACCACCCTGAATCCTGTGATCCTGAGATGTCACCTGTTCACTACATGGGCCTTCATGGTGTTGCATGTGTATGTTTCTATAGAAGATCACTGCGGCTATGATTTCCCCTGGTCCACATCTCGTCTGATACCATTTGGCATCTACGGAGGGCCCAGCAAACATGATGTGCACCATCAGAAACCCAATACAAACTTTGCACCGCACTTCAGTCACTGGGACAAAATATTTGGCACACATGCTGATTTTAGCTTCTCCTCAGCTACGAAGTAAACTATTGCAAGCAGTGAGACGTGTGTTATTGTGCTTCTTTTTCAAATCATGTGCCTGTAAAACATATTTGCACACAAATAGAGCAAAATTACTGCCAGTACTGTGTTGATAGTTTTCTGTGTCTTTAGTGACAGTTGCCAATTCAATGAAAATGTTAACATTTGAACTATGTGCATAATCTAAATGTGTGGTTTCTAAACTTTGAAAGTGATCTTGAGCTTTGGGCATGGCTTATCAGTTTCTCCCTTATATGAAACCTTGTGTTTTCAGTGCATGTTTATTTTCTCTTAGTTTGAAACTACAACAAGAATGTATCTAGCAATGCAGTTGTGTAATCCTGAGTCAAGTAATGTGACCAGTGACATTTTATTACTCTGTGTTTAGTTGGTTCTTTTTGTGGTTATTTATTCTGACTTTATTCCCAGGGAAACAAAGAAGTTTTCATTGTTTTTAACTTTACTTATCTTTATTTATCTTTAAACTTTCATGCAAGCAAAAAAATTGATGTAACAACAGATAAACATCAGCTACTGCAGTATTTGCTCACAACAATGTTCTGCTGATATACTGTATTCCTAATGGTTGTAATTTAATAAATTTCTGTGTAAAAGCCACAACAAAAGGTACATGATATTTTTAATGACCTGATTAGAGATACTTCTATTTTTTATTTTTTTTAGAAAGAAATTATCTTTTTAAATTTTAAACATTGCTCCTTCTCTGTTTTTGAGATCACATAACCTGACTAGTAATTCCACACTTGAAATGTTTTAAGTATGAGAGTCAAGGATGAGAATTAAACCAGGAATGTCAAGCATGGAGCCCTCAGGAAACAGCCAGCCTGATAGAAGGTCAATTTTGGCCCATTGGATGGTTTTGTTAAAGTGGAAAAACTGCTTATTAGAGCACAGGCAGGTGTCAGTGGTGATTTGTGATGGAAGATAGCAGCAAGAGTGAAAGTGAAGGTTGTAAAATCTGCTATGATGTATGGTTTGGAGATGGTGGCATTGACAAAAAAGACAAGAAACCAAGATGGCAGCTCAGGTTGAGCAGTGTGGAGACAAATTTAGAGAGGCAAGGCTGAGATGGTTTGGACATATGCAGAGGAGGGATAGTGGAGGAGAGAGGAAGACCTGAGATAAAATTAATGGATTTAGTGATTGATAAGGTGAGATCAAGGCAGATAAAATTGAATGGGGAACATAAAAGCATTTTAAATGTAGACAAATGATAGGAATCATAAAGATAAAACACTCGACAGTGGATCTATAAAGGTACAAAACTTTCACATGTTAACTGTTTCAGAAATGGTTAGCTTATTAGATGCTACTTATGTATTTGCACTTCTTTACTCATTAATAAAGAAGACTTTTAGAGGATTATATGTTATTGTGCAATAGTTGTACTACAATGTGTAGTTTGTGGCCTGTGAACTAAAATGAGTTTGACAACCCTTAATTAAACAGTCACTGTATTAGATGCACCTTACTAGTACTGTGTTTAGCACCTTTTGCGGCAAGACTTGTAATTCTTTGTGGCCTAGATTTAACAAGATACTGAAAACACTCTTCAAAGAGTTTGGCTCGTGTTTACTTGATAGCATCACACTGTTGTTTCAGATTTGTCAGCTGACAAAGGTGGCACTTATGCGGTCTTCTGTCACTGATGTATTGCATATTCAGGTCCTGTTCTACATACTTTAGTTGTAACAAGTGGTTGTTTAAGTTACTGGTGCATCCCTGTCAGCTCATTCAATCACTGCATATTTTCTCTTTTTCTGGCTGTTTTCTATTAACCCAAGAAAGGTTTGTGTGTGAAAATCCCAATAGATCAGACTAACAGAAATACTCAGACTAATCCAAAACAACAAACAATAAAATTGAACAGAATAAAATAAAAATATCCTGTACTGTCCCTCATTGGCAAAATGCAGGTTTTCTAGCAGCAAGGTGGCAGGCAGCTGGAGCATCCACCTCTACACAACCATGCCACGTTCAGAGTTACTCTATCATGTAATAGAGGCTGATTTCATATTTGCATTAACGAGCAGGTGTAGAAGTGTACCTAACAAAGTGGCGGTGAGTTTATGTCATACCACTAGATGGCAACTAGCAGCTTTATATATAAATAAAATTGATATGTCGGGTTTTTAACATTTGCTACATTTTTATCATTTGTAACACAATAATAGCTTCTTGGCTTGAAAAGAATATTGCTTAAAGGCTGGTCAGATAAACCGGACAGTAAGCTTTAAGGCACCAGTCACCATTTCGGGGGCGTGGTTAACTTGTGTGTTTGTGCAGGGTGTGTTGTCGCAGTTCTGCTGTTGGGGGCGCTGTGTCGCAGGCAGCTGTCCAACGGTGTGTTGTTAAGGTTATGGAGAGTGAATGGTGGGGCCAGCTGGGAGATGTCTGACTAGAAACCTGCATTATTTTTCCGAAACGAACAGCTTTAAAAACTCGTGTTGACGATGGGGCAGTGTGGCATCACATCGTCGAAGACGGTGTTGGTCTTTCTAAACCTGATTTTTTGGGTAAGTTTGGAGGTTTATGTCGGTTTTAAACGTGCGTCACATTTAACCGGCTGTAGCTAGCTGTGTGTTTGTGTGCCGCCAGCTGCTTAGCTTGCTGCGACCTTTGTCTCACTAGTGACGGGCTAGCTTCAAGAGGCAGCCCAAAAACGTGACTATTGCTGATGAGATATTTAGGTTTCCGCTATGAGCTTATATTAAATGAACCATGTGTCATTACGTTTTATATTAAAAGATCTGTTTGCTATGTTGCTTCCTGAAGTGAAGCTACCTTTTTGTGTACTTGTGTGACATAGATATTGCTGTGTTATCATAACTTAAGAACTTTAACAGAAGTTTAAGCAGATGCATTATTTCTTTTTATTTTATTTGTTGGACGTGGCTACAAAGTAAATCTAACTCTCAGCATGTTTCTTTGAAATGTACTGGAGTATAATGTTAAGGTCCACTGTATTGTACATGATAGTCTCTGGGGATGAGGACAGTTAGTGCTGATTAACTGTACAGTAGTTATGTAAAACCGATCCTAGCATGTTGTTTTTAAGAATTAGAGTTCATACCTAGTGCACTAAGACACATGTGAAACGGCCCTATGGCAAAGGTCTGTTGCCACGGTGGCAATACACTTATTGTGCTAATCGCTGCAGCACGGTTGCTTCACAGCGAGAATGCGTTGGGTTCAAATCCAGGCTGGGGCCTTTATATGCAGAATTAGCATGTTCTCGCCTGTCTCTTTCTCATACAGTTTAAAGGGGGTTAGGTTAAGCGTGAATGGTTGTTTGTCTCTCTGTGTTAGCTTTTTACCCAGTGACTGCTGAGATAGGCCCTTGACTCTGAATTGAGTAAATTGAAACATAATACCTGAATGGATACTATTTATTGTAATGTTTTTTTTTTTCTTGTCACCCACAGGCCGCTGCTGGTATCCTTTGCTATGTTGGAGCCTATGTCTTCATTACATATGATGATTATGATCACTTCTTTGAAGATGTGTACACTCTTATCCCAGCGGTGATCATCATTGCAGTTGGAGCCCTTCTATTCATCATTGGGCTAATTGGATGCTGCGCTACAGTGAGGGAGAGCTACTGTGGACTTACATCGGTCAGTAAACCAGTTTAAAGAGTGTGCTAAATATTAAAGGTGTAGTTCACGATGCATTATATAGTGCCCTGAATGCAAAACACCAAGCATGAATTAACAGGTAGGGTGAGTGTAACTTAAACCAGACCAAAGATAACCTTTTTGACAACTGTCCCTTTGTCTTTAATCTTGAAATTCAATCCACAGTTTGTCGTCATTCTCCTGTTGGTTTTCATGACAGAAGTGGCAGTGGTGGTTCTTGGATACATTTACAGAGCAAAGGTGAGGAAGTCAAATACAGCTTGCTACATGTTTGTTTGGTTTTTTTCTGAGCCTTTAGCACAGTAGATCTCTCTGATAACACCCAGCCAGTCAACCGCTGAAAATTCTATTAAGTGACTCTGGTGTAAAGTTGATTTGTTCAAGAAGATGTGTCAACAAACGCTTAGCTCTCACCTTTTTTTTTTTCTTTTTTTTTTTTAAAACTCTTCCCAGGTTGAAAATGAAGTTAATAGTTCTATTATGAAAGTTTATGATGAGTACAACGGCACAAATAGCAACGCCCAGAGCCGCGCCATTGACTATGTTCAGAGACAGGTGAGGATAAAAATCATATTCTCTTTATCAGCTGTCTGTCTCTTTTGTGTGTGGTGTGTTTTGTTTTGTTTTTTATGTGTATTTGCAAGAAATTGACATTACTTTTGATTCTTTATCTTTAGCTTCAGTGTTGTGGGATTCACAATTACTCAGACTGGCAGCACACACGCTGGTATGAAAAATCAAAAAACAACAGCGTACCCATCAGCTGCTGCAAATCTAACATTGGAACCTGTACGGGGTCTCTTACTCATCCTGAAGCTCTCTACCAAGAAGTAAACAATCTCTTATCTCCTCACAAGTTGTCATGCTGGATACACATTTATTTATTTATTTATTTTTAACGTGACAGCTTCTTCTTGTATATTCATCTAAATATGTATATTATATGCTTCTATAGGGTTGTGAAGCACTTGTTGTGAAGAAACTACAGGAGATCATGATGTATGTCATCTGGACTGCGCTGACATTTGCTGCCATGCAGGTATTTAACTCAGGAAGAAGATTGCTTATTAGGTATACCATGAATATTTTATTAATATTTTATTAATATATATTAACATTTTGAATATTACAGCTGGTTACTCAGAACTGGGTATCTATATTTCAAATTACTTTTAGTATGGAGTAGCAGGTGACAGGCTTCAGCTTCACACCACCTACTCCCAAGAAACCAGTTCCTCACTGGTAAAAACGTATTTGCACTTACCATGCTGTAAGTCAAAGGTGTCAATTGTAAGGCCCAGGTCAAATCCGGCCCCTAATTTTTAATTAATACATTTTCTGTAATGTGGGCTGCATGTGGCCTATGATGTAAAATGATTTTGGCATACCTTTTCTAAGCGTTAGAAGCAGAAGTGTCAAGCTATTCAAAGGCAACGACCACAGTGCGAGCCAGTGTTCCATGATGAAAACAACACATATTTTAAAGTCTGGTATAATACGTGCTGCTATACGTTGCAGGACTTCCCACCTTATAATGTGTGAGTACTTTTAACTGAGTGTTGCATTTCCTTTAGATGCTGGGGATGCTGTGTGCATGTGTCGTGCTGTGCCGGAGAAGCCGGGATCCTGCCTACGAGCTGCTAGTTACAGGGGGCACCTATGCATAAAGAGAAAGCATTTCTCACCATAACATTAATTAAGGATTTATAGGTGAGAGGATGAAATAATCTATTACCACACTAACCTTAACGCACTAACCAAGTTAACTTGTGTGTTTTACCTGTTTGGTTTTTTTTTTGTTTTTTTTTTTCCAAAAAGCTGTTGTCCAAATTCTTTATAAAGGTCATTGAGATTGAAACGTTGGCATTATTTGCTCTGTGGAAAGCATTGTGGTTGGAAGGCCCCGCTTATACCAACTGAAACCCGGTTTGGTTATGTTCAGAGTTTTTATGTGTGTAGTGCAGTTCCCTCTTATTTTTTGCACTATATATACGGCTAACACATTGTATTTTTTATTTTTATTTTTTAAATCTGTCATGTACTTGAAAGAAAGAATATAATTGACCTTGTACTTCAACTGCTATTACTACTGCTACTACTATTCTACTATGAGAACTACTCCTGCAGCTCACGTACGTTTTAAACTTTATTTTTCATCAGCAGTATTCTGTCAAGAAATACTTAAACTGCAGTAGAAGTAAAGGTCACTGCATGTTTTTGTGTGTAAACTGTGTAACTTCACTGGCTTTTACTTATTTGAGCTTTATCTTTTGAATCAGTCCTTTTAGTATTTGGAGTGTAATGCATTGACTTTGTCCCTTTCTGTTTGCAGTCTACCAATGGTAGTTTTAGAACATGACTTGCTAAAATGTAGCAGCGGCAAGACTCCAGAATGTAATTGCAGCATATTTAAAATTAAATCGAATGTTTTCCGGTTTGTGTTTGTTCTTGTTGCTATCAAAGAGTCAAAAGGTCAGAAGACACTGGTGTCAAAAGAAATTACGATTTTAGACTCATATGATTTCTGGTAAATATCTCTGCTTTATTTACTTGAGAAAAACTTTGCAGCAACGCCCACTCCTGCGTAATCAGAAACCAGAGAGCAAAGAGTTGTTAGCCACATAATCTAAGAATAGACTGTTCTAATAAAACACAGTAATAGTATTTACTGCAATCATAAAGCTAACGGTGTTTTTAAAAAAAACAAACAAACAAAAAAAACAATAGGTTTGTCTTTTCAGTTCAATTTAATAAATATAAATAAATGCGTTACATGCACTTGTGTTCAGACTACAATTATCTGCACATTGAAAATATACAAAGGCCTTTTTTTTACATTTTGTATAGTATGCATTACTTCCACAGGCTTTTATATTGCTGCCACTAGGAGCTGTAAAGAGAAATGAGTCTCACAAGTTTCACAAATGTGTATGATGTGACCACCCTCTGCGTCTCCTCCTTCACTACATCCATTACATCTTCTCCTAAGTTTCTCTAAACTGCTCTGAACTGTCCTGCTGATGTTCTCATTTTTAATCTTTCCCTTTTTAGCCTCAAAAGCATAAATTAAAAATTTAAATCTAATGTACAATGATTTGTGTGCAATTTAGAAATTTACAAATTCGTGCTCCAATTCACACCCAAACAGAAAACACTTTACCCACAAATCACAAATCTGATAATGTTTGCACTTCACTCTTTCAGCCCCAAACACATGCTGCATTTGAGTGCGAGTGGGACATCTGGGCTTCCTACATGACTTCAAATAACCTTTTTTTTTTTTCTTTCTAAATAAACAAAATACAATCATCACCTCTCATCTAGAACACATACGATTATCTATTACAGATACTACTCAGCAGCCTATGAAGATTAATAAATGGTCACGGTTATTCGTCTAAACTAACATTAATGTAAGCCTAATGAGTGATCGTGAACTGTCAGCATTTTGGCATCTGCAGATGTCAATTAGCTCCTAGCATTAATTTTTTATTCACAAGCCATTTTGATTTTGTTTTCATTAGGCTTAAGTATTTGAAGTGAGAACTTTAATAATAGTATGTCATAGTTTATTATGAATAAACTATTCATAATAAACTTACAAAAACACATGCACTTTAAATATGACACTAATAAGACATATCTATAAGTGTAATTAACAAATAAGCAGTCAAGTATAGACTGTTATTCCTGAACAGCTGAATTTGTTGAAAATAAATTGCACTATTGCTCACATTCAATCAATTTTAGGATTATGTGTTTAGTTTATTAGTCCTAAAATCTTTCATCTTTAGTGTCTTTCGCTTTACTTTTGAGGCTCTTAACTAACCGGTACACTCCCGTTTTAAAATGGAGAGAAATCAGCTAGATGTGTGGGTATTTGACTAAGCTGAGTAAAATATGGCTGTCATTGTTGACCCCATGTGCAAGGTGGTTTAAAATAGTTCATTAACAGTCATGCACGAGTCTAAGATTAATTAAAAAGTTTGATTTCACTGTGGCTTATGCAGAACACTGGGGAATAATGTTTTGTGGAGGCTTGATGCGTTGTACCACTGTCAACTACTAACTGTCTTTCCAGTTAGTTTCCCTTTCATGGTTCTGATTCCTCAAGTCTGTTAAAAACATACACAAACTGTCCTAGAAAGGATTTTTTAAAATCTGCAGGTAAAAAAAAACAAAAAAACCCCACTGTACTCTTTGTTTGTGTTTACTTAAAATATAGGGTGACGTCACTTCTCCCTTCACAGGTTCCACTGAAGTACACTGGGGTGAGACTGCAATACACACTACTGGATATTTGCTATCTTGTTTTGTATGTGGTCAAGAATAGTTTTAGCTGAGGCTCTGTCACAGCATCTTCAGCTTTCACAGGATGTTGAAAGCGGTGCTGTTGAAATTGTTCACACTGGGCCCTTTACCAGCAACCCTCTAAATTATGTGTGTTAAAATGTCGCAGTGTGCTGGCTTCCTGCACGTTTTGCAAACATTTCTTCCAGCTATAACTTTGAACTCTTAGTACCAGTAGCAGATATTGGGTCAGGGACTCTGCACAAAGGATATCTGCACAAAGAAATACAATAATTTTTTACTTCTATTTCCCCCTTTTTTTGCTTTTAAAGCAGATGTCTTTGTGACTTGTCTGTTTTATTTTGCTTCACTTGTGAACTACTTTATAGGTTTAACTATTAGCCTATATTAGCTTGTAGGTTTTACTACTTTAGCATATGCTATGCATCAGTCTGTATAGCATCTGTAATTGGTTTATGTTCTAGTCGAGGGCTAACAAGCTATTCTCTTCATTTAGAAAATACACCTGATTTATTTGAATTAGGATAGGAATAAGCAGAAAACCCAAATGTCCCAGTTTTTATTCTAGCATTTAAAAACAACATGCATTTATGGATCTGTGCACTGCTGAAAGAAATGAGAAGTATCTCATACCCCAATTGCACACCTGACATGATCTGTCCTTATTAGATTACAGTCATTTAATTGACACCTGTAAGCAGAGGAAGCTTTTTGAAAGTGTAAATGATCAGATCTGTAAAGTCAAGCTTTAAAATTTGTGCATACATGATCACCATTTATTCAAGAATAATAAACTAATATAAAATATTTTTAAATGTGTTCAAATGGCTTTGTATTTGGGTGTAGAGCACACATTTGTGCATTCTTAAAATTTATACACACATTTATACATCCTAGTTTGTGCTTGTAGATGCACATCTGTGACACCTTTGAGACTGATTTCTCTCCATAACAGGGTGTCAAAATTCTAAATCCTACAGGTGCTTCAGTGATACTTACAACAGAAAGGTAATGGCGGATAAGATGAAGCTCTGGGGTTATTCTATTCCATAGTCTTTACAATAGGTACACAGAAATGTAGCAGTTACACAGTCCTACATACGGCTGTTAGACTCATTCTTTAGCAAGATACGAGCCTGGAACCAGTCCAGAAATACCATTTCTTTTCACTGTCCACCAGCCATCTTCACCTTGTTCCAAGACAATCACAATATCTCCAACAGATAGAGGGAGTTCATCCTCTCCCTAAACAGGTACAGAAACAATCAAAGGGTGATCTTTCAAATCAGTCAAAATGCTTAGAACTAAAATGCAAAGATTTGCAAATAATGTTACTCTAAAACCTATTTTACTATGTTAGAGCCATGAAAATGTCTTATGTAGAAGTTAAAAATCCGTGCCCAGAACCTGACCTGTGCCACATAGTCGTATATCGCCTTGTATTCATCACTTCCCATTTGGGACGCCTGGAATCCAGGAATGGACGCATATACTCCATCTGATGTTTCTCCTAAAGACACATCACATGTTAAATGGACTCATTCTTATGTATTGCTTTTCTACTCCGCCGGAGTAATCAAACCGCTCTATACAACATGCCTCATTCACCCATTCACTTCTAAACTCAAGTGCAAACTAAACTACATTCATACTCCGATGAACGCATCGGAAGGCAACTTGGGGTTAGTATGCATGCCAAGGATATTTGGCATGCAGACTGGGGAAGCCAAGGATCGAACCACCAACCTTCCGATCAGTAGCTGATCTGCTCTGCCACCCGAGCCACAGCCACCCCGCTACTGTGTATAGCACACACACTCACAATATTTAGCTCAAAGTACACATCTGATCAGGTCATTTAGTTTTTGGTGCGGTGTGCAGCAGTATTACCATTCCCTTGTTCTGACCCCACAGCCAGATAACATCAGCTGATGTACTCTTTCACCAACTGAACCAGTTAGGCTCTAATTAAGGACTTTTTAAAAACATTTGGAATCAAAACTTGTACTGTGTCAGATTCGCTGCTCTGCTTCCACATTTCCCACTATAACGTCATAAGCACAACCTTGTGTTCATTCCCGAGCTTGGAAATCATTTGTATAAAGAAGAACTTAGAGCTGTTCTACACCGTTTGTTACCAAGATTAAAAGACTTGCACATTTGTTTACTTCCAGTAAGAAATTGCAGTGTCATCCCAACACGATGGTACTTTACCTGCAGACTGGGGAACTCCTTCGTTGATGTTTACTTTCGAGCCACTGGAACAGTTCCCCTGCAGAAGATTTGAAAACCTAGAAATTGAGGAAAGTATTCAGTAAGGGATACACAAAAGATATTGAGCAAGAAGTACAAGCTATGTTTATTATTCTCTTGATGTGGTGACAATCTAACCTCTTCATGACTCCAACAAATCCAACTCCGCCGTTTCTCTCAGCTGTAGGATTCTTATCGTAGTAATTTTGATATTCAACTGGAGCTGTGGAAAGAAAGAAAAATCTGTTTTTACAGATCCAGTAGCCTGGTACACCATTCATCTTTCCTGTTTCCTCTGCTAAGCATTCCGTCGCATGCTTTAGAGTTGAAAGATAATATTAAAATGTTCAGCTTAGAACATATTCAAATCCAATTCAGGAAGGCAGCAGGTTGAATACCTACCTGGGGGGGTTGAGCCAGTGCTTTTCATCTCAACAAAGCCGTTGTTGTCTGTGACGATGTCACACATTTCCAGCGACTTCCTCACATTTTCATAGCACTGAAAGAACAGTTTGTCCAGAAAACATTGTAAGCATGCTACCTCTCTGTCCAATTCAGGTGAATGAAAAGCAGCTGCACTCACCTCATCTTCTTTCACACATTGCATTGATAAGTGGTTACAATGCACCCACAAGGCATTTCTAACAACACTGATGCGGTCTTCTTCTTGCTGCTGAAATATCTACAAAAGAGCAGTTTGAGTGGACACTTATGTTGAGGCTAGAAACTGTATTTATATAGTCTTAAAAATAAAGTGTTGCAACTAGCAGCTTCCTGCACAAGTGGAAACTTAAGCCTTCGGTGAGCTCAAAGTACAGGTTTTAGTACCTTGCCCCTGCCACCCCAAAAACAAACAAACAAACATTTTTTTAGATATATTTGAGCATGGGTTTTCATTTGTATGTAAATGTGTTATGAGTTGACATCTGCAAGTGTTCTTATAGGGTTGTGTGAAGTTGTTGAATGGTTAGTTCAGCTTTGTTGATCTTATCACATAAAGAGAGGTCTTATTGCCCGGAAATGTTCTGGGCACATTAGTGACTCACTATGTGTCACTATCCTCTGTGAATGGGAAGTATTACACTCGCTCAAAGGCAAAGCAGGCCTCAAATACTGCTATTTGTATATTCTATAAATATACAAATAGCAGTATATTCTAGAAAAATATTAAGCCATAGCGTGCCGTTTCAATTTGAGAGAGAAAGAGAGAGAAAATGCACATTTTAAAAGCATACCTCGCATGTGTCAGTGTGAGTCGATTCCCACTCTTGACGGATCTTGTCAAGCTGTTCAATGTTTGTCGTGTACTGTTTCTCTAAAGGAAAAATGAGCAAAATGCAAAAACCAAAGTAAACATTTTGAGTTTTAATGTTCAGTTTATCCTGAATATAAAATAAATAGCTGCACTTTGAGCTATTTATCGTGTCTTCAAGTAAAAGCGAAGTTCATAGGAGCACCAACCTAAAAAAAAATATCATGTCTTGTCAGTTTCCTACCTGCATTTCAAACATCCTACTTAATTTTGCTTATTAGTTGTCCTTACCAGCCTCTTCTGCAGCCTCTCTCCACTGTTTGGATTTGTTGTTCATCTGATAAATAAAAAAGAGCAAAAATATGAGACACAAAAAATTATAATAATGATAATACCACAATTAATATAAACGCACATATAAACCCACAGCTTATAGTTACTCAAACAATAAAATCAAACAAGAGGATTCAGTTTTAATAAAATGGAAAAATGGAATGGGATGGATGGATGGATATCAACATAAAACTAATTAGGTTTTGATTAACACTGACTCAGCCAATAAGTGACACCAAATTATTACCTTATTAATCAAAATCGTGAAGCAATAGGGGAACAGTATTAACATAGTAATAGTAATAACAGTAACTTGTTAGAATAGAATAGAATTCAACTTTATTGTCATTGCACATGCACAGGTACAGGGCAACGAAATGCAGTTTGCATCCATCCAGAAGTGCTTTAGTGATATAGATATATTACAATATATATTAGCAATAATATAGATATGTAAGTATATTACAGAAATGGGTCTCTTATGGTATTTTATAATGTACACGGTATGAAGCATGTTGTGAATATTTTATAACTATAAGTATGTACAGGCTGTAGTGAGTACAAGCTATGTACAGGATATGAACAGGATATAAATATGAAAAACTATACAGAATATGAAATAGTGAGATGTATCAGTTTACTTAAAATACAACTTAAAAGTGTCTATTTCTGTTCTTTTTTTTTTTCACAGAAAGAGGAACTAATGTGTCAAGTTTTAGACAAATAGGCAGCCAGTTTGGACTTAAGCAACAATAAATTGTTCAGGAAGTCATTCTAACACTTGACATAATCAGCTAATCCTCAGTTAATAAATTATATGTTCTCTAGTAACTCATTAACACTCAATGATCCCAAGTTTTACAAAAAGTACCCAGTTCCTGATTTCTTAGTAAATCTTCACCGTTTTTTGTATTTCTCTGTGTAAAGTTTTTTCATGCTTTCAATTGGAATATCATAGATATTGTTAGTGACTAAATGCCAGTGCGTAAGACACTCTTATTGTTAGTCAGTCAGATATTTAAACTACTTTGCTCGGAATGATGTAGATTCAGAGTTTAACTCTAGAAAACTTTTTTTTTCTTTTATGTTCCTCTGCTGAAGTTTTTCTAAGCTCGCCCTAAATTTAAAAACGTGTACATACAAGCTTGGCTTGATGCTTGATGCCAATACTAATGCTTGGAATCATTGACAACTCTGACAAGAATAAAACCTGAAACTATTAATCCACATGCACCAGTGAGTCTGAAAAAAATGTTTCCTGCAGTTCTACTGTTGAAATGATTATTCATTAAAAGGTTATAAACAGAGTCAACTCAAGCTTATTTAGCAATGTAAAAATCATATTTACTGATGGGGAAATGACTTTGCTCAGACTGAAACGGGTGAACTGGAACAAAAACAACAGTTTGGTCAAATAATCACACAGTAGAGCAAACCTACCTTTTCAATCTGTTTGGGGGTGGCTGTGGGGGCGGTGCCCAGCTTCTCAGCCGTTAGCTCTGCCTCATCTGCCTCTTTGCAGCGCTGCTCATAGGATCTTTTGGACTGGAAGAGAAATCAAACCGAAACCATGTGAAACTACAAAACCCATGCACTGCTCATTAAAACCTTGCTTTATGAGGCCTTGACAGGAAAGGGAGTGGGAGGTGGAGGGAAGAGACAGTTGGAGGGGGTTTAGTCAAAAAAAAGAAAGAAAAAAAGAGATGTCAAGCATGTGCACCCGGAGAAACAAAATAGTTCACTCACTTCCTTCCTCTCAGCAGAGAACAGGCATCTTTGTTTATCTACAGTGTAACACAAGGGTGCAAAATCTGCCCCCTTTTTTATATGCTGTATTGACTTTTTAAACAATTTGCCTTTTAAAACATGCACAACAATGCTTTAGGGTTACAGTGAGGCCCAAGGCCCGACAGGCCTTACAGAGAAACGTCAATGACATTGTTCATTCTATTTAAAGCCTTTTATGTAATGAATAATAAATGTCCTCACTCAAGCTCAAACCAATATGTGTCTGTGAAAGTAAAAACAATAACTACCACAAACCTGTGGTCTGTCATCATGATAGCAAGAGCTGAGCTCACCTCTAATGTTTTCTTGTAGAGAGAGACTTTTGTCTTCTGGACCTTCTCCATGATGACTTCATACTAAGAATTGAGAACAAAAGTCATTGCTGTTACCAGGAAATCACACAGAGAAGCAACCAAAAAAATAAATAAATAAAAATATCCTGCTTATGCAAACAAGATGAGCATTCAAATGGGCACCTTTTTCCGCTGTTCTTTCTGTCGCTCTCTAAAGGTCTCCATTCTCTTCACCTCCTCCTTTAGGAGCCCAGACAACTGAATGTGCAAATTTCCGATGTTTTCAATTTCTGAAAAGGGACAAGACATGGGGCTAAGAACATGAAGGATGGACCGGGTAACAACGGCTTTGGTAAAATAATGTGATATCTTTTGCTTACGTGTTTTCATTTCATCAAACGATGCTCTCAAAGTGCTGTGAAAATAAAACAAAGATCATTTATTTAAAAAAAAAAAAAAGCGCCGAGTTTTTCTTATTACAGAGAATTATTGCTTAGATGCAGTAAGTATAGTGATAAGCAATTTCTACCTGATACCTACCAGATTTCATACATGCCCCCGGCCTTGCGGGCAATGGTGATAAGCTCTTTTCCATATTTCTCCTCTGCTGTTGCTCTGCATTGACATTTGGGAATAAATGCAGCCATATGTTAATGCAATAACTTTCAAATGTACAAATCTAGCCAAAATCATAGAGCCCACCTCATTTTCAAGAGTTCCTCCAATTCTTTGCACGTCCGCCGACCATCATTAAGCCTCTGAAGAATCGTCTCATAACCAACATTGCTGATGAAGTCTGATCCCTGGGTTGATAAAACACCAGCTATGCTCACTAACAAAGTTCTCAGCCATAATAGAAATCACACACCGATATTCAGTTTTGGAATGAAAGTAAAAACGAATCCAAAACCATGCTCATTTGTAAGAAAACGTTCCTGTTCCTCCACGTTTAAAAAATCAGTGATCACCTTTAGAGAGGAGCCGAGGATTTGAATGACTATCAGTGAGGTTTGCTTAGATATTTTGAGACTGTTTTTTTTTTTGCCATGGAGACACACACTGTGCATCTCACCAGCATTTGAATGGAAACTATTATATACTCTTTCACAGCAGGTTCTGAATGGAAAGCAACCGTGTGGGTAGAGTACCAAACATCTCTATTCATGTAAAAAAAAAAGAAGCTACATTCATATAAAACACTGAGATAAGGTAGATAGGAATAAGGAAGCACATAACTTTGCGGTATAAAGTTAACCTTCTAAGTTATACAAGTTGATTGCTCTTTCTGACAACCCAGTTCTTGTGGTTTTGCTCGTGTATTTAGCACGGTGGCACATAGATGTTCTAAAATGACCTTGTATCCGCCCGATGAAAAAAGAAGCCCTCAACTGTGCTGAGCCACTTTTTTATTTATTTATTATGAAAAGGTTGAGCTGAGAAAGAATCCTTTACATCGTGTGACACTTCAGTCTAGATAAACTGGACATGATGACCACAATCTAGATATAAAAATGCTTCCACTGGTCATCACTTACTGTAACAATTCAGTGTGTTTTCAAATGAGAAAAAAAAAAGCTGAATGATAAAGGAGTGAACTACCTATGGAGAGGCTATGACAAACTAAGTAAATCTCTGGTACATGCTTAGTAGTGTGCAGATACATTATGTAGTTTCAGAAAGTTTGGCTTCACGGTTCAATAAAACCTGTAGCCTACTTTATTCCTGCACATGCAAAGCACCCAGAAGTAAAGAAAAATTAGCAGCATGACAACGACTCACCCAAAAGGCATCTTTAAACTGTAATGTCATCCTGGCCGTATATTAAAAAAATAGTCCCAGCTGTAGAGTGCACTCAACTTTCAGCCACTTCTAACTCCAAGCAGCGTAGCTGGCTGTGGCTTGATACAAGTGAAACAGATCATGACACATTCAGGAAGCGAAGCTTCATGCTGGAGCTCACACTCACTTACTCATTTGATTTAAATGAGGAAGAGCTGCAACATGTCAGCACTTACCAAAAGCTGAAGTGATAGCGGACACTATTTAAAAAAAAAAAAACTGTAGCATGCAACCAAAACAAAATCTGCTTTGTTTAATGTGAATTGGATTCAGTACTTTTTCATGAAAACTGAAAATTCCACTTTGTGATGCTTCTTGCTCTTTAAGGGTAATACAAGGAATTCCCTACAACATTATGCAATCCAGTACTTTGCCCACAAACATGTACTGTTGTGTAAGTCTTCAGCTTTTGTTCACATTTTGTAACATATTGTACACGAGCCGAACAATAGATCAGATATAACACGCAAAGGATCTGTGACTGCTGAGATCATTGGTGGGTGACGTAAATACCACAACCTTTCTATAACAGACAGGGAGGAAAAAAACGACATGAAATCATTTACTGAAACAAATAACAGCTCTACATTAAACCAAAGGAGACTGTTATAATTCATCATGTGTCAGGTGCAGATGTCTGCCGTAGTCTGTTACTTCGCTGTTCATGAATGTTTCTTGATTTTTCAAAACTTCAGCCTCTGAGATCTGTCCATCTCCATCGAGGTCCATTTCCTTGATGAGGTGAAGAGCCTGTTGATGGCAGGAGAGCAAAAATATCAGTGTATATGCTACCAAATCATCTTGGAGAGAAAAGAAGCCTTAACTGCGGATTAATTTAAGAAAATTTTCCAGGACCTCTGGGCAAGGAAGGGTCTAATATACAGGATATTCCATGACCTAATTTTTAGGTATGACGCATGCTTTTAAAAGGTGTGGTTAGACCATCAAAAAAAGAAAGATAAAAAAAAAGCTAAGAAAATTATCGTAAAATAAACATCCCTCTTCCATTCACTGTACGATCCTTTAACCTGCAAAACGCAGGCTTACTTCCACGTGGATGTAGATGATGTTAAACATTTGCACAATATGAGACTGTTATGGTGCTCAGGTTGTTTGCATGGCAACTCTGCTGATGGGAAATTGCCACAGATGCAAGTCACCCTTGCTGCTTGTAGTGTTGCAAACATTTTCATGTCTTAAAAGCCTTACAACATTGAGGAGGAGATGCATGTGCACCTCTTAGGACATGAGGTCACAAATGGTGCGCTGTGAGGCAAGTTTGGGTGTGTCTTAAGGGTTTTCTGATAAACTTCTATTGTTATTATAATATCATACAAATTGGTAATGTTAGTTTACTGTATCAGAAGGTGCACTTTGTTTGGAACACCTGTTCAAACGAACAATGCAAATATATACTGTCACATGACAGCAGTATTTAAGCAGCATGCATGCATTTAGGCATGTAGACATGGTCAGGACGGTCAGCTAAAGTTTCAGTTTGAATATGACCTGTCTGTCTATGCAGAAATGGGACATTTGTTGGGCTGCATCAAAGTTAAATAGAGTTATGTCTTGGCTTTGTGTGGAACTATTTGAGAGACGCATCACCATTATTATTGCAACATGATCTCATCTGCAGCACTAAAATAAGTCACTGCTATTCAGAGAACATTTCTCTCCCTCACAAGTGTTTACTATTTTTCACCTTAAGTGGTCTGCTGGCCTCCTGAGACCCTGCATCCTCACATGGGGACATTAGATATCAGCTTTTCTGCACCTAATCCTTCATTCTGCTCAATAAAGAATGAAGAATTAGTCAAATACACAATTTGATTGATTTTATTCTTTTACACTTTAAAATAAACCCATCCCCATATGACATATCTTAAACTGCACATATATTTCTGTTAAAAGATGGCGCTTAACAGATTCACATAATCCCAAATATCCAGGGGAAATTAAAAAAGCAAACACAAGATATCAGATCTCAGGAGGTTAAGGGTTAAATGCTTTGTTAATAATTCATAATCCTTAGTAATTCTTTATTTCGAATTTCAATTGGAAGCTAGAAGCTCAGGAGTTTAAACTTGTTCTTCTTCTAAAATGTCGCGCTTATAATAATTTCACTCTTTATTTTATCCACTATAAACAGAAAAAAAAGAAAAAGAAAAAAAAGCTGAGCACATGATAGAAGACATTACTTCTTCTCTTGCTGATCCGTAGCTGTTCGGTGCAATCCAGCGGAGCTGCTCCTCTCGATTCAGCTTGCCATCCTTATCTTGATCATACAGTTCTTTAAATCGCACTGTTTCTTCGATCTCCCACTTCGAAGGGGCACCATCTGATTAAAAAAATATACATAGAAAAAAGAGAAATGTTAACACTGCACAGACGAGAAAGAGAACGAAAAGGCTGCATGCTTGGTTTAATCTCAGCCTTACCATCGCCGCGAACGTCTCCAATAAATTCACTCAGGCTGATGAATCCATCTTTATCTGTATCATATTCACTCAAGACATCCTCAATGGCAAAATCCTATTAGAAAAATAAAAGAAAACCCCAATAGATTTTTCACATGAAACTCAAAGAGCACACTTAGTGTGGATGGAAACATGCATTATCATATCAGGTTTTGCACGATTAGGAGTTAAATGTCTCACAGCCATGTGATCCACTTCAGAAGGGTGGGTGAAGGCGAGAAACTCTGTCACATTGAGGCCAGGTGTGCCATCCACATCAGCAAAGTCAAAGCGCCTCCTCTCCTTTCGATGGAGCTGCATGGTGTATGAGCCCGTGTTAGAGTTCTGATTGATATATTAATCTGTGATGTGTAAGAAGAGAGTTAAAGTCTGCTCACATGTCTAAGAGACTCTTGCTCTGGATCCTCCAGAACAACATCGTCATCAAAACTAAAGAGCTGGTTATGAGCCACCGTGTTGTATTCCTCCCATGTTATAACACCATCCTTATTGGTGTCAAACTCAGGGAAGCGCTCCTCCGCATCATCCAGAGCATATTTTCTGTAGACGTGCTGAATCCAGAGAGTAATCTCCTCTGTGGATAAAACAGACAGCCTGAGTGTGATTATTAATCCCCTTTGTTTGTCTGTGCTTTACTGGGAGAAGCACAAATATACCTGCACTTAGCAGATTGTCACCATTTGTATCAATCTTCTTTACAATATCCATCATTTTTATCTTCTGATCTGCTGGGCTGAGTTTCTTTATCTCATTAGTCCTCTGCGTAAAAGAAGCAGGGCAAGAAAGTGAGGAGATGCTGGATGAAGGATAGAAATGGAGCTCTAAAGTGCAAAAAATATGAAAAAAAGCCACCTCATCTCCCAGCAGTACATTCATGTCGTGTTCAGGGTTGTGCTGCTGTCCGATGTAATGATCATCATGCAGATGTTTATGGGAGCTTTGTCCAAAGTCGAACTGAAGAAGCAGCAGTACCAAAAATGTAGAGGATGTCATCTGTTGAGTTATAACACGCTAGGATTGAAACAACACTGGAACTGAAAACAAGTGCACACTGCAAACAGACTTGACAAAATGCAACTGTGCTATCTGGTGGCCAACAAGTGAAAGATAAAAACAAAAGCCAGATAAGGCTAATGTGAAACACTGTTTCTGAGACGGTAAAAAGACGGAGTGAAAGGCGAAGGATCACCCAGATAAACTGGAAGTCGTCGAAACGTTATGTATTTATTTTTTCTGTTCAGGTGCTTGAAACACAGAGGGAAAGAGAGAGGATGAATACGACAACCACAGGGAAGTCAAGAAAAATAAAGCAACAACAGCGTTCTTTACAACAAACAAACAGACATATAAAAGAGACGCGAACAAGCCAAAACACCCTTATATTACTCAAATAATATAGGATAACGTAGGTGTTATTACCATGGGAAGTTCTTCGTACAACTCAAGCCTCCACCGTAGTCTCTACCTCGAAGAACGACGAACATCCGATTAAAAACTTCAAAATAAAACAATTATGCAAACTCCAAAAATAATTTGTCAATATGCCGCCTCTCAAATGTGTTATGTGCGCTTTATTCAAGGCTAATAGGCTTCAATGGCTACCTCACTAGTTTACACACAGGCACAACGTGTTTAGGAAACAAGGGGGAAAAGAATAAGAAAATGATAAAGAATGGAAAAGAGTACATGTAACACAGAATATACATTTAACCCACATACAAAAAAGTTTAGCAAGATGTTCTTTTAAATCTCTTTTCAATCTCTTTTAAATATGCTCGTTTGTACTTGTTCATGAAGTTGTAGTTTGCAGTAGTTTGTAAGGCTTATGCAGTCATTGGTGTTACCCACTGGATAGCAAGCAAGCCAATTTGATTTTAAAAAAAGAGCTTATATGGAACCAGGTTCCAATGCCTTTTGATATACTTAATATGTATACAGCAAACAACAACAACAACAACAACAACAACAACAACAAAAAACACTGCCCCCGCGATTTACTAGTGATTTAATGCTAGTGTAATGTGATGTACTTTCCTCCCCCCCCCCAGAAGACTTTATTTTGAAGTCAGGTTTTCCACCTCGTGGTCTTCCTTCGGTTTGAAGGTGACTTGACGTCCTACCAAATCAACCAAACTTCCTTGAATGTCCCGCCTGATCTTAGTGGTTGCCATGGTAGACAATTCGAAGTCCCGCCTCCTCGAAAATGCATCCCACCCTTTGACCTTACTATAATTTACATGATTGGCTGGCGCCATTGTTGGTTCTACCATACGACGAATTCATTGGACCATCCAAACGCCAGTCAAAAACGCAAGGTGCTCAGACTTCCTGCATCTGTTACGCTATCCACAGTGTCATGTATTTATCTGACATGTTTTCCCATCACCTCTGACAACAGGGCGACTTTACTCGTAGACTTTAATTTGTCACCGACTGAGCGTTGAACACTAGGCGGGTCGATGTCCAAAGACAACCGCTATGATGGACGGCGGCGCGGAGCTGGGCAGCACCGTCTCGGCCCAAGAGTTAGCAACCAAGGCGGGGACGGGAGGGAAAGGTCTGGTAGCAACAGCTCAGGCTCCTCGCATGGAGGTGGCAAAAGCAAGAATGCATCCATAACTGCTTTGAAGGTATGCGCTGCTTTGTGTTTCGCAGCTAACAACTGAAGTAAAACATTTGATTTAACCAAGAACATAAAAATTCCCTGATATTCCTTGCTAGGAATTCAAGTTCTCGCGATAAATAAACATATTTTGGGTGACCTTACTTTCTGATGGTGTGATATTGTCAAATCTCGTTTCTACCTTTTTTTGTCCTCTTGGTTAAGAAAAATGCCTACATCATCATCATCATCATCACCATTATTATTATTATTATTATTATTATTAGTAGTAGTAGTAGTGGTGGTAGTAATAGTTTACCCAATAAAATTTACATTTTTGAAGATGCTAATCATTTTTACAAATTGTCTGCATACATGTATTGTCATGTTATTAAAGCAAAACTGTGAAAGTAAAGGGACTGTTTTGTAAATTAAAACAGCAGTAATGTAAACAGGCCTATATCAAAATATGTTGATTCCTTTCTTTGTCCCAAAGTGTTATTACAGACTTTCCAAGTTTGCACCATTTGTATTTGGTCAAACCATGTGGCCTTGTATGTCTTGTCCCACAGCAGCATATGAATCACTGAATGCCGGGTCCATTCAGATCTAAAGCATCACTTTGTGTGGCTAATGCACTGCGTTCGCACACACTGTCTCTGACCCTGCAGCTATACTCTCATCACTGGCAAGTACAGGATGGGGGGGCAGAGAGCCAGGCCTGCTTTGTGCACATGACTGCGCAGTGTTGTGGTAGAAGGAGAGTGAAGAGTGAGAAATGAGAAGCGGAGAGAGAGGGAGAGAGCGGGGGCTCTGATGCAGAGCAGTGAGAGGAGGGGAGCTGTAAATATAGGAAGCTGCATGCAGTGGTAGGCAGATAGGCAGCAGCAGGCAGGGAGTCGGGCCTAAGAGGTGGCTGCTAACTCAGCAGAGTGCTAGGGGCTCAGACTAGATTACAGGCAAGAATTGCAAACAGAATAGTCAAAGTAAAAGGTAGGCATGGTGGGCTACTGAGCACTTGTCTCTCACTTGCCACTGGGAGAGGAGTTAACACAGCTGGGCAAGTTGCTATAACAGTGTGGACTACACATAGGGAGTCTATTTTGGTCCTGCTGTCAGATGACGATGTCACCTTGCACAAGTGGCAATGCTGGTGAGAGGGAACAGGTTGCCTGAAGTGGGCTGTCAAGTATGTCAGGAGTGGATAAAGACGAAGAGCCTGCTTACAGATTGTACTTCTATTCTGTACGTATCCTGTGATGTGTGGATTTTTACTGCTTTTACTAATGAGCTTGTTCTCACCCACTCCACTGTCTTGCTACTTCTGTTTGTAGACCTTGCCAGAAGGGAAACCTTACACTTGCCCCTTACTCAGCACAGTCTAGAAAATAAACATGCTCTCTTGTGCATGTGGAAGGACTGCCTGATCAAAGAAGACAGCAGAAGATAGGCTCCACATTGTATCTTTCTCTTCTATGGTGCAATGGGAGACAGCTTGTTTGTAGCTGATTAAGTGGATAAAGAGAATGTTGCTTTAAGCCTTTTTGGCCTCAGGTTGCTGCACTCCGATAGCCATCAGTTGCGAGTAGGTAAGGTTTTTTCAAAACACTTATTTGTCATCCACTGGCTGCCAAGCACTGGAGATACCGAGTAAACATTTACTGTAAAGAGATAGGACAGGCTGCATCAGTAGCTCTTGCTACTTTGATGGATTTGTGTTGTTGAATGAGATTTATTGTATATATACATATATATTTTTTAATATTTGTGTCGTCTTATTCTCCACTTGACAAAATAAAGCTCAGGCCACTTGATATGTAAAGAATTTTGCTCACCAAAGTAGGTCAGCTGGGTATCTCCCTTAGGGACATTAAATGGTATCAGACCGATACACGCATTCTGTTTCTGCATGTGTAATGCCAAATGAGCCATGTTCACATTATTCTGTTATTTTTGAATTTAAGGTGGTGTATGTATATACTGTTTTTATTTTAAGCTATGCCCTAATTTTTACTTTTTTACCTCTGAAAACGTATGCCTCATCTCTTCAGTTGCAAATGTGGTAAAAGGACAGTTTTTGTTTTTTTTATCTGAACAGTAGCGCTCATGAGAGACATCCAGGAAAAGAGAGAATGATTTGTTCCATGACTCATTTCTGTTAAGAGAAGAACTGGCTCTCAGTTTAGATTTTTTTTTTAAATGTTTATTATTTTATATAGTTATTTTCATTAGGTATAAAACTATGATTCATAGTTGTCTAAAATATTCAAGTTTGGTCTGGACTCTAGTCAACAGTAGAGTAAATAATTAATGACAAGTGCAGAAGTGGTACGGTCTATTCTAGGGGAAAAACACACTAAGTGGAAGATGCAGAATGATAAACCTCTGATTGCTGCTGATTGCCAGAAATCAGAATATTTAGTTATGTAAGAACCAAATTAAATCAAGCAGACTGCAGTGGTACACCACTTTTTTGCGCTGTTATTGTTCAGCCACTTTTTCTTTCTGCAGTAATGCATCAGCTGTCTAAGAGATACAAATAGCCATTTATTTTCTCTATGACATATGGATCCAGAAAGATGCCGATGCTACATTTCATCACATGGGTTCTTAATGAATGTGATGTCGCTGTATTTATTTTGGTTCGCAGTGTCGGCTTCACCCAGGGTTAAAGTCAAGTTCACTGATGCATACTCAATGTGTAGGTCAACCATGATGCATCCTTTGCACAGAACGGGTTTAGAGCCTCAGCCTCTAGCTGTTCCTTGTCACAGTATGACCTCGTAGACCGCTTCCATACACTTTTATATCAAAGCAACATAATCAGAGCTTTTATGGCAAAATTTTAAAATTGCTATAAATGTACTTTTTGCTTACTGTTTGACATAAAAATCTGCCGAAAATGCACTGAATGAACATAAAGTACCATTGATTTCCTTGTTTGAGTGTTTTTTGCCCGTTATGTTTTGTTTTTTGGGGCAATGAAAACACATTGTACTGCGGAACACTGTTTTAACGGCTGAACAAAATCAGTGTCTGAGGTATATTAAAACTGAAGTAACCATAGCAACAGTGCTTAGGCTTCAGGCCTGCTCATTGCTCATAAAACTATTATTGCTGAAAGAACTGGGTGAGAATTAGTCAGTATGTATTTTATGTTATCTACAATTCTATTTATGCTGAACATAAAAAGTGGGTCACAAACATATTTTATTTATTTACTTTAAGCTGTGAATGTTTACTTAATTTATTGTATAAGTGAGCGTGGCTCAAGAGTTGGGAGTTCGCCTTGTAATTGGAAGGTTGCCGGTTCGAGCCCCGGCTCAGACAGTCTTGGTCGTTGTGTCCTTGGGCACGACACTTCACCCGTTGCCTACTGTTGGTGGTCAGAGGGCCCGGTGGCGCCAGTGTCCGGCAGCCTCGCCTCTGTCAGTGCGCCCCAGGGTGGCTGTGGCTACAATGTAGCTTGCCATCACCAGTTTGTGAATGTGTGTGTGAATGGGTGGATGACTGGATATGTAAAGCGCTTTGGGGTCCTTAGGGACTAGTAAAGCGCTATATAAATACAGGCCATTTACCATTTATAATAAAATAAGACAGTGCAGGCTCCAATTTGAACTGGGTCTGTAAAATGTACATTAAAAGAGAGTGCATGGATTTGCAAATGTCATAAACCCATGCTTTATTCACACTAGAAGATAGAAAACATAGCAAATGTTTGAACTAAGAAAATTTGCCATTTCAAAGGAACAGTGTGTAAAATCTCACCACTAGATGTCAGTAGATTGCAATAGCAATTCTGTGTTCTTACTGCCCCAATTTTTTTTTTTTTTTTTTTGCTTTAAATGTCACTCAAGCCTAATATTAGCTGGCACAATGTTAGCTTACAACCAGCTGTTTGTTGTTTTATGTGGCTCGTTGCCTGTCTAATGTGCTGGCAATAAGTAATTGCAATAATATCAGGAATAAACGACCACGTTAATGTCCATTTTCCTGTGTTAGAGCCCTGACTTTAATTCAGAAGATTAGGTTTTAGGTGAGGAGAAAGACGCTGAGGTGGAATCAGGGACGGAGCAGTGGTCGAGGAGGATAAAAGCATACTGAGAAAGAGTTGATAAAAAATGTACATGTACAAATGTTAAATGGTTATGTATAGTTTAAAAGTGCTATTTGTGGTTTTTAAATTAAAAGTAACTTATGAGGCGAACTACATATGTGGTCGATCTCAGGCCACATACATAAAATGTGATTAGCCAGAATGCCGACACTCATCTCAGCTATAGTATTCAAGATGGCGAGACAACATGGTGACTTACACTAACCAGTCACATGTCTGAAGTATTACTAGATTACTTCTAAGTTTATGAGAACATGTTAATTTGTTAGAAGATGTCATTGCACAGTTATCAGTGTATATTTATGAGTACAACATGTTTTGTTTTAGGTTTTATTCGTTTAAATAACATAAAAAAATTACTTAGTGTACTTTATAAAGAAAAAAAATCAGGTAGTTTTGTGATGGCAACAAAAAAAGTGTGAGAAGAACATGTTTGAGCATCTGTGTAGCATCTTTTCTTCTTTAAACAAGAGTCCATAAACTTCTGGGAACTGAGAAGATCAGCTATTGTCTTTTATGAGATGAGTGTCGTCCCATTCTTCTTGATACGGGATTCTAGCTCTTCAGCTATGAAGCCATGGTGTTTTAATGGCTACTGTGTGTGGTTTATCATCATCTTTCTAGCTTTGGCCCATGGACTGTGGTGGAAGAGGTTTAACCTGCTTTTGTGGATGGTATGGTGAGCTGTGTTTAGACAGTGATTTCTAGAAGTGTTCATGAATGCATCCAGTTATCATTATAAAAGAATAAAACATTTTTAATGCAGTGCCAACTGACGGTCCAAAGGTCATGGCGGCCAGTGCTGATTTTCCAGCCTTGTCACACACATGCACTTCTCCAGATTGAACCTTTGCCCATCTTTACTTCTGAAAAACTCCCACAACCCTTTTGTTGCCTCCTTTCCAAGTTTTTTGAGACATGTTCAGGGCTCGCAAAATCACTAGCCCGACGTCTCGAGGCTAGCGATTTTTCCAGTCGGGCTACCAAAATCTATCTTAGCCCTGCCCGTCGGGCTATCATAGGAAAACTATATGTCAATGCTTTTGCATTCTTTCAAAAATGTAGCTGAGTAATTATGTCATTGGCATCGATGAGCCACTGTCAATGTGTGACATATTGAAATCGCGTTTGAATTTGCGCTTGTTTTTTTTGCTTTCACTGTCACTTTGCGATCGCGCGAACGGTGTGTAGAGTGCGGCAGCACTGATTGGTGAGTGACGATTAATTGCGCACCAATTCCTCTGACATCGTCTTATGTGGCTCAAGAGTTGGGAGTTCGCCTTGTAATCGGAAGGTTGCTGGTTCGAGCCCCGGCTTGGACAGTCTCGGTCGTTGTGTCCTTGGGCAAGACACTTCACCCGTTGCCTACTGGTGGTGGTCAGAGGGCCCGGTGGCGCCAGTGTCCGGCAGCCTCGCCTCTGTCAGTGCGCCCCAGGGTGGCTGTGGTTACAATGTAGCTTGCCATCACCAGCGTGTGAATGTGTGTGTGAATGGGTGGATGACTGGATATGTAAAGCGCTTTGGGGTCCTTAGGGACTAGTAAAGCGCTATATAAATACAGGCCATTTACCATTTATCACTCATTAGCTTACTATTCAAACGTGACAAGTGAAATCTCCCGCAGCAAGCTTAAACATGTCATAGAGGTTGATTGCGCAGAGAATCGCTGACCGTTATGTAAGTACATGTGTAAAAGCAGCAGGATTTACACCGGTATTTTAGTTCTGCTCAGCCAAATAAGACAGGTCAGGGTGAAGAAGGTGCAGCCAAAGAAAAGCCTACCACAAAACGGAAAAGTTATGACAAATCAGACTATGAGGCAAAAAGAAAGCGCAGCTTTTTTTGGTTTTCATGGACAAAAGCTAAATAACATAATGTTCTGCCAGGTGTGTTGTGAGTTTAATTCGATTTCTGAGTCGACAAGCGCCTTTGTTACTGGGACCAGTAATTTTAAGAAAGACCCCATCAGAACCCATGAGAAATGCAAAAAATGCATTATTGACCAGTCTGCAATGTCTTTCCCAGAACAAACAGCAATTGCAAAAAACATACTAAAAATAAACCAAGCACAAGAAGAAGTCCTGAAAAATCTGTTTACAACAGCGTACTATGTTGCAAAGAGTGAACTACCATTGGCAAAATTTAGCAGTCTTTGCAAACTTCAAAAAGCAAATGGCCTAGATCTTGGTTCCACTTACGTCTTACCCGTGACTTCAGTGGAAATTTCCGATTCAGGATCTGACACAGACTGATTCATGTTCTACACAGTTCTTGCAAGTTCATAGAAATTTCTGTTCAATTAGAACCAAGTATTTGAGTTGATGATTGTAATTTTTATACAGCTGTTGTGATTTGTATTTTAACAATTTTTGATTAATTTTTTTTTTCCGTTACAATATTATACTTTAATGTATAATATTGTAAAGGAAACAAAACATAAAAAAATTGCTCTCTTTTTTTATTCGGGCTACTTAAATTTATTTTGGGCTACCAAAAACTGAAGAGTGCTGGCCCAAAGTTTTGTGAGCCTTGATGTTGCTGGCACAAATAATGTGACTAACACTCTGATTCATCCTTTGTTAGGTCGAGAATAAAATGAAGGGGGAAAATCCAGTCAGATTTAATGTGTTGAGTCTTATGTCTGTCCCGCAGGCTTCATTTCAGCGCTCCAACAGCCATGACAAAGTGCGAAAGATAGTTGCTGAAGAGGGCCGTGCTGCTCGAAACCTCATTGCCTGGAGCGTCCCTCTAGAGAGCAAAGAGGAGGAAGGTTGGTAGCTTAATGCAAAGTAAAAAAAAAATTTTATGCCGTTAATTTATGATGCTGCAGATGTTGTTGTGGATAATTTATTAAAGGTGATAGCCCGTGACCCCAGGATATGGTTATCTGTCTTTGCCAATATTGTTCAGCATTTTATATGTTATTCATTAAAAATGTTGTTGTACACTGTCAACTGGAACCAGATGGTTATTTTTCTTCTCATGGCTCAACTGATAAAATGAGTACTTCAGATTTCTTAAGCAGACTGTTTAAACTTGATGCATGCTCTTGTGTTTTAGAATAAATAAAATATATTTGTGTTTTTAAATGGTGACAATGGGGGGGTTGTCTTTGAAATAGTCTAATCCTAACACTTCTGAGAAACCCACTCAACATGCTCACCCATTTTTCTCATTTTCACTCTGCTTCTCTTTTATTTGTGGGTCAGTTCAGTTTTATTTATTTAAGGCCTTGTTTTTGCTCCAAAGTTTGAGGATGAATTAAGGTCCAGCTTTTGAAATTGTAGTTTAATCTTGTGTTTGTATGTTTGTTTGTTTTTTTACATAAGGCTTACCTAATCCTCTGCAACTCTATAATTAATCATTTACAATCAAGTGTTTATTTTGTATTTCACTTCTCAATGATTCTCTTTTTTTTTTTTTTTTTACATATGTGACGTATTTATTTGTCACAACAATTATATATTCATTGTTGGCCAGATTTAAGCTCTGATTATTTATCCACTATCTAAATGCAAGCCTCATATTTTTTTCCTCTCTCCTCTTTACTTAGCAAAGTCCAAAGGCAACTCCAGTGGCAGTTCCAGGTCTCAGAGAATCAATTCGGGACAACAAAGGAATAAAAAGCAGGTTGGAATACCGTCCTCCAACACTAGAGGGCACTTTTTACTAACTTATTTCATCTTTGACTTCTGCCTCATGCCCCTGAAACCCTAAAAAACGAACTTGATGCAAGCCTGTCTGTGGTGGTTGCGAAACTTTGTATGAAGTCCTTTAATATTTTTCTCCTGGATGCAACCAAAATCTGCCTCAAGTTAGCGCTCTGATGGGCCTTCACAGTGTGTACTTCTCTCTCATATGCACCTGAAATTTGGCAAACTATTTGTGCCTACCAATACAAGAGATTATTGCATCAACTGGACTGTTAAATGTTTAATAATGTTAGTTTCTTTGTGAGTGGGCTTCCATATAAAAATAATGAGGTAAAGGTAGCATGACTCTGTAACACTGCTGTGCAGTCAGTGTTTGTGCTTTCCCTACAAATCCAGCCACATGATGTTAAAAATTCAGCTCACTGTGATGTCAGTGCTTCAGCAGTCAAAGTTTCTCATTTAACACTTAGTTTTTATCATTATTTTAAACTGATCAGGGTTTAGTTGGAAATCTTCATTATTTAGTGCAAGTAGCTGTTTGAAAAACATTTCAAAACCAAAAATATGCAGTGAGGTAAAATTTATAATATATCTTATTCTTTATTTATTGGACACTGGAGATTTTCAGAATAAAAGATTAATTGAGCTCAGTCAGAAGTCATTTCCTTATCAGATTCCCAGTTATGAGAAGCTATTGGGCTACTGTCCAAACTTCTTTACCTGCAGATCTCAAATTTGATTTTTTTTTTTTTAACCATTTGTCAAATTTTAGTTTAATGTTGTTGTTATTTTGTTTTGTTTTTTTAATCACTAAACAGTAAGTGTTTATTAAAGGCTTTGAAGTGATATTTGTTTTAAATTTGTGAGTTAGATATTGAAATAAAACAAATGAATAAACTAAAGCCTAAAAGTAAAGCACACCATACTGTTATAAAGGGACTCATTAATAAACTGGAGTGCTTTGTGTTTTACTTTTGGCCTTAAGTACAGATAATTTGTCAAGAGATTGCGATAATGTGTATGTTTACGTTTTTAAAAAATATTCTTGCCATTTTCCTAAATGTTCTCTCTTATTGTTCGTGGGGCTCTGCTTGTGGTGTTTTCTGTGGTGTTTGCATTCAAAGTGGTAGTTCAACGTAATGTTTCCAGCATATTTGCTATTATCTTGGCTCTATGATACCTATGTTCGGTGCCTTAGTCAGCAGAAATCCTTACAGAGCACCTGTAAATGGTAGGGGGAAGACGGAGCTTTTCAGTTTGCTCTTTCTCCACAGAATGCTGCCGTGGAAAATAAAGGCACAGCTGGAGCTTTGCTGGAAAAGGGGCCAGAGAAGAGCCCCACAAAAGTCAGACAGCCCCGAAAGGTGGACCTGCGAGCGCGCTACTGGGCATTCCTCTTTGATAATCTGCGTCGGGCTGTGGATGAGATTTACGTCACTTGTGAATCTGATCAGAGCGTCTTAGAATGCAAGGTTAGTCTGCATCGAGGAGCGTAAAAAAGGGGGGGGGAAGAGTTCTGCATAGGAATGCTGATCCTAGTTTTGGGATCACTGGGTTTATGTCCTGACCAGTACAAATGTCTTTAGCAAGTTTGAAATGTCGTATGATTTGTGAACACTAGAGGGGGACATTGAAAGCATGACAAACATCTCACATTCATCTCGAGTCTGCTTAATGTCAGAGGGGCTCTCTAAAGGCTTGCTGGTGAGACAATTATCACAGGGCTCTCTCTTCACATTGGCATGAATAATATTGATGACTGACTGTAAACAATACGTATGCATGTTAATAACAGGGTTTGGCGGTTTCCGCTCTTTGACATAAACCACCAACATTTCTGATTCTCTGCTTTGCGGAAGTGTATTTTGGTAGCACTGATATGTCGCTCCAGAGCGTATGGGCGTGATAGTACCGGTCATTGATTCTTCTGCCGTGGTGCATTATGCTGATCATTGTCCTGGTAACGGTCTGCGGTCAGTACCACAGCCCTCTGGTGTGGTCGGCTCGCTGTCATTGCCACAGCGCAGCTCCCTGTGGCGTGATCAGCACGCTGTCATGTGTCCTGTGTCAGACAACAAGCTGCTAGTTGTGTTTTTTCCTTTCTCATACCACTATATCTCTCAACACGCTAATGCTGTCTAATGGCCATGAAGCTGGGCGCTGTTCATAATCCCCCATCCCACCCAGCTTGGGCTTAATGGACACTGATAAATGATGGAGTCATCTGGAGGGGAAGCAGAGTGCTCTGATAGCCCCCAGCCACAATCCCCTGGTGTAGCTGTGGGCAATCAGCATGTGTACTCTCTCACACAAACGGCTCACCATTTTTTCCACCTAAAAACTTATGAACATCAACACAATCATTATCAGGAAGTAATTCTCTGCCGCAGCTCTGTTACTGTAATACTTTATGCAATTTTGAGGGGAATGTAGCCCTGACCTAATGTTTTTCCATTTACAGGGTAATTGTCCATATAGCAGAATGATTCCTGTATGTTTAAGCATAATCCCCACAACCTCAGTTCTAATTACTTCACACAAACTGCTTATTTTACCCACCTAGTACAGGCAAGAAACATACTCTGTATTCTTCTTGCTTTGAGATCAGTTAAGACTTGTATTTTCTAATTTGTGTACATGGACAGAAACGGGCTATTCTGGACTTCTGGCGTTCAAATAAATTAAAAAAAAAAAAAACACAAGACAATGTGAACTATAAAATATTTCCTTCCCAGAAGTCAATAAGTCTGACCTTGACTGAACATGACATGGCTGATCATTTTTGTTTGGACCACAAGCTTTTACTGGCCCTCTTGCTTTATGACAATGCCTCGTGAAGGTTAAATCCATTTCTCATGAATTATTATTTGGTGGTTATTTTTGGCTAAGCGTGTCTGTTCTCTGTCCTCTGCTTTATGGTGCTTTCACTCAATGTTGGTTTAGCTGTCAAATGCACAGCAAACCTTCATTACCAAATGAAGCGAGCCGCAGCAGTAGACACTGGCTGTTAACCAGCCCTAATCAGCAAACCTGCTCAATGCATCTTTCACTGGACTGACTTGTCTATTAACTAAAAGCACTGTGAAGGTTTACTCTCAATTACCACTCCCTTCATGCTCCCCATCAATCAGTTGTGTCTGTTTCATTAGAGCTCTGGGGAGAAAAAAAACCCTCCACAGCCTACCACTTCTGAGTAACCAACACCGGCTGAGTACAAGTGCAGATAATGGGCATTTGTTAAAAGGAATTTGCCTTCATTGTTCTTGAAGCTTTCAGTCAAGTGTTTTTCTTAACATTCATTGAAACTTTGCGGATCAGCTCCTGCTTTCTAGCAAAACTTTGCAAGTTCTCTTTTGTCAGTTTTTAATTCGTTAAGTACAATTTTTTATTTTATTTTATTTTTTTTAGGAAAAAAAATCTGTGACGAAGATAATAAAAAGGCTGTTTTTCACTTCTTTTTTTCAGTTTATCCTTTTGATAATAAAGTGTCACAAAAGGGTTAAACATGCCAAACCTTATTTCCCGTGGTCCATGGTACCACACTGAAATATCTTATTTTAGTCAATAATATATGTTCAATATACTCAAATGTACCTAAACGCTGGAACAAGTGAATTAAAAATTTCTGACTACAAACTCAGATCAAAATCAGCTAATGATTATTTTTAAATAACCTTTTGGAAACGTATGACTATGAATTCTGCTTTGTGGTTTGCACAATTTACAGCAGACACTGCAATGGATTTTTCTTGGTGTTTGCAGGGATATGTAAGAATATTTTAAAATGCTTTTAGTGTTGAGCAAATATTGAGTGCACATCCATCAGTTATTTATTTTAAACTTGAGGGGTTTTTGTGTGCTATATTTTTTATTATTTTTTTTATTATTCATATTTTGTGTTTTCTAAATTGTGGTTTCTCTGTACTGTTATACCTGCTGTCTTCAGGAGGTGTTGATGATGCTGGACAACTATGTACGGGACTTCAAAGCTCTCATAGACTGGATCAACCTTCAGGAGAAGTTGGAGAAAACAGATGCTCAGAACAGGTCATTTTAAGATGCTCTTCACTTTTTCAGTGGACCTCATTCACAAGCATTGCTCACGAACAATCTGACTGTAAACTAGGCATACATTTTGTGCACAAATCTGTGTGCAAACACATTTAGTACATTATTTTATGAGGACATTTAGATTTGCCTCAAATCATGCTTACAATTGATGGAAGCCAGACTGTATCAAAAAAAATGTAAAGACACATATTTGAACTGTGATGTAGTGATGGTGTCTTATTAGTTACTATTTACAGTTTTCCAAAGCAAGCTAAGCCAAAAAATGTTCATAAACAATAATAAGGAATTAAACTGCATGTTTAGAACATAGTATATTAACTGACAATGTGTAAGCTAGCCCCCCCCCCCCCCCTCCTCCATTAAACATATGCAACCTTTTCAATACTAGTTTTTACCAACACAAAGACCAGACAAAATAAAGGGCACAAAACGTTCCAGATATTTAATGCACAATATGTCACTCCCAAGGAAATCCACTTAGGGAAACTTGTTTTCTTATATAGAGAAACAGACGCATGGTAGCATGCAGATTGAGATGTGAAACCAAATCAGGTCTGATTTTGATTTACTAACATACCCACAGTTTTGTTCTGTCAGAACAAAATTGGTTTGTGTGCTTTTTTTTTTTCCTTTTTCCTAAATCCGACAGTACTCTTGAACGGTACTATTTTCTGGTCAGAGTAAGGGGCATTTCCAAACTCGTATGAGGCCCATTGTTTTTGTTTTTCTTTCATTCTCATTCTCGTCCCACTTTGAATTGCTCCCTGAGGTGGAACCAAAAATGCGGGTGTCCGGTCCCTGGCTTTGAGTCACAAACAGAATGAATCAATAGCCTTGGCTTTAATTCAAAGAGATCCAGCAGTTTATTGGCTTCTCTTTAACACAGTGACCATTGCAGCTGTAAATTTGAAACGGGCTGTTAATCAATAGAACAACCTGGAACTTTTACATGCTTCATTTATTGCATACATTGCTACAAGTGAATCAACCATCTGACTGATTTCGCAAATGTGTGAGTCAAGTGTTTGTGTTTGGCAACTAGAAAAAGTTTAGTGATGTACGGCACTTTCACTTTTGTTCAGGCCAACTTCTTTAGCCTGGGAGGTGCGTAAGATGTCTCCGGGACGTCATGTGATGCCAAGCCCCACAGACAGAATGGTACCTACGCCAGGTGCACGTCGCGCCCTCAACTTTGGGTAAGCTTTTACCTGTTATTGTTTCCAGTCTAGCATTGTATCATAAGGCATCCTGTGATTCACCAATCAATATTTGTTATGATGCATTATGGTTGTTTTTGTAGAGGTTAGGAAGTGCAGACTATCTAGCAAGACAGCCAATGAAGCATTTGTTTAATGCAATTTGTTGAGTGTCTCACTCTTGGGCAGCAGAATCAGTGGAAGGTGTAGATGAAAGTGTCAGTTAAAGTCTGCTGAAGCATCGGTTCAATATGTGCACCGCTCTGTAATCTGATGCTGCAGGAAATGGATATTGATCATGACGGAGGCCTGTTGTCCAATACGTCCATTGCTATCTCACAGTGGAATGTACTCAGATGCTTTGGCTAGACGCTTTCTTAAGATTGCTGAAGCTTTACAGACAGGCAACACAGTAGGAGCTGCTCAGACATTGAAGGAGGGGATTGTACCTGTTGAGTTTAATGGCCATTTGTTTGTTCTGATGCATGCTCTGTATGTGTCTTCATCAGTGGTCCTCCTGCAACCAGGCACTCTCACACAGGCCCCAGCTGGGCAGACCGAGTAAAGTGCACTCAGTCCGTCCTTGGCTCCTGTCAACCCACAACATCCCAGGCAGAAAAACCTGGTAAGAAACCCCTCATAAAATCGCACTTCACTCTGTACTTAAAAGAGAGTGCAGTTTAATCTTCTCCTTGATTTACGGAGCGCCTTGTGTGTTCACAGGTAAAAAGGACGCAGAAGGCTGGGAAACGGTACAGCGAGGACGCACTGCCAAACCTCGCTCTGCCGCCATGGTTGCCAAGGTCAGTCCTGTCTTGGCTTGCGTCACCCCAAAACAGGACAACAATAAGGGTAACCAGTCGCGTGCGCCACCACAAGCAAATGAGCAACTCCGTCCCGAGTGTCCCCGCCACAAGGACGTGAGTCAGACAGACACCAAGCAGCAAATCCCTTCGGAGCCTGAGCCACAAGAGGAGGTTGAAGGTCCAGAGAATGGACAAATAATGGAGGTACTAATGTTTAGTACCTTGTGACGTCTTTCTGCCCGAACAGTCCCTGGATATCAATTATTCATGATAAGCGTGTATTGTAACACTAGACCATTTTATCAGCCGTATTTGTTTTTGTTTGGGCTTGATGGTATTCATAGACAGACTGTCGAGACGGGGATATCAACTTTGAAACGATTGATTGCGCGCTGACATTTCAGAGGCATAAAGCCCATCTTCACTGTCATGAAATAAATACGCAGACAATGCATCAAGACACACTTGGTAAGGGTGTGTTATAGCTATCTAAATTGTATTTGCATTCTTTGTTTATTTTAATCATAAGTGGATATTTAGGGCATGTCGGTTCCAGCTTCCTTGCATGATTTGTTTTTCAGCTGTGTGTCCAATAGTGACTGTTTTGGTTTTATTTTTGAATTTCTTTCATGAATTGCTTTATATATGCATGTCTTTAATTGAGTTTGCGTGTGTTTGTGTGTGTGACTGTCGGTGCAGCCCCCAGCAGAGAGTCCACAAGGCTCGGGGCAGTGTGTCGACGCACCCTGTGAAGACGTGCCTCCCACCATAGCAGCCCTTACCCCATTCCAACCCCCAGAGCACACCCCATCCATAACCTCACCCACAGACATTACCTTATCAGTCCCAGTTTCTGTCGTGACCCTCGCCACATCACTAGATCTACCCCAGACGGATGGCCTCAGTACACAGTTGGCCTTTGGGGACAGTGGGGCTGAGGGGGGCACGTCACAGGGCATGGCCACATCTGCTGCAGGACAGGTCGAGACTCCCATGGCAGCGGTGAAACTGGAGAGTGTGCTGGACCCCACAGAGCTTTCTACTGTGAGTGCTGAGAGATGGAGGAGCAGAGGGAGGGGAGGGCTGGGAGGGCAGGGATCCCCAAGGATCTTTCACCGCCTAAACAAAGTCAATCTTAAGAGACCTCCAGACCAAATGTGCAGGCAAGAGTATATAGCTCTGTGTAGTGTTGTTGTAGTACCATTCACTGTTAAGAATAGTTGTGTGTAGATGTAGATTGTATTCAACCTACTCCAACCAAGTTTTACTGAACACAAAATGCTCCACAAACGGAATTATTTATTTATTTATTTCCGTATAAAGTTTTTAATTACTGTTGTCTTCTGCTTCAGGCTTTGTCTTTTCTTTAAGGCCTCATTTGGAGAATGCAAACACACAGTTCCATTTAATTAAAGGATGAATTTGCATTTAAATATGATTTATATTATGTAGAACCTTCCCTTAGTCTGAATATTAACTAGTCTGATCTTTTGCAGAATACTGGTATACCTACACTGAAAACTACTCGTGTATACTGCTGCAAATGCAGATCCTTTTGAGAAGCCTCTTCCTTGTTAGTTTACGCTTGATTTAGAGTAATTCCGGCCCTGAAATAATCCCTTATTTTCACAATAATACCTCAAGTCCTCATACATAAAACCCTTAAATAAATTGCTAGTTTCATAGAGCAAAACCATGCCTCCTTCTACCATCTCTTCATCCTCACTGTTAATGTGCCATGCATGTATTTTGGATGCTTCCTCACTTGTGAGAATTGTGGTGATTGTGTTGTACAAACTGTGATTGGGTTGGTATGTTATCCCCCCTTATATTTGGTTCCAGTGACAAATCAAATCACCTTTACAGAAGCTAAAATATATACAGATGTTCTCATGAACGCTTTTCTTCAATTACAAACAGTGGCCCTGTTTTGTTTAGTATTTAATAGCTCATTGACCAGCAGTTTCTCTCTTGGTTCAGGAATAGTTCAGGAAAGTAGGGTTTCAGTGGTGCTGGAGAGATATTGGATAATATAGCTTTCATCTAATCTAACTACTTACATTTCTTCAGTGCTATTTTTGATTAAAGAGGAATCAATTCTGCAACTTTTATTTTTCAAATCAACACAAAAAATTAGTATTTGAACCAAATGTTCAGTGTAAACCAATATTGAATAGTGTACTTGGTGTACAGTGGGATAGTTTTAACATTTA
The DNA here is from genome assembly GCF_057382185.1 of Mchenga conophoros. NCBI lineage: Eukaryota > Metazoa > Chordata > Actinopteri > Cichliformes > Cichlidae > Mchenga > Mchenga conophoros. Next base: position 12,660,721 of record NC_140532.1, read on the forward strand.
TGGAATGTGAAATATGTGTGAGGTGGAATCTGTGCTCTCTGTTCAGCCCCAGTCTATGGCAGAGGTCCTGGCCAAGAAAGAGGAGCTGGCAGACCGGCTGGAGAAGGCTAACGAAGAGGCAATCGCTAGTGCCATTGCTGAGGAGGAGCAGTTGACGAGAGAGATTCAGGCTGAGAACAATGACCTGGAGACTGACAATGAAAGTGACTTCTCTGTAAGATCCGTCATGTTTTTTTATTATGCTTTTGAATGTTTGGTACTTTTAATTTGACAGTCATTAAAATGGTATTTAAGATGTTTTTTTGTTATTATGAATCTACTATTTAAAAAAACAAAAAACAACCCTCAATTATTTACCACAGGCCAGCATCGGTAATGGAAGCTGTGGAGCTAATATAGATTGGAATGACATGCTGGCGGATTACGATGGTATGAAAGGCAACATCTGAGATTTAAACACTTTTTGTAAAGGTAAACACTGCACTCAAGTCTATTTTTGTTGTCCTTCCTGTAGCTCGGGAACCATGGCGGCAGACTACATCATGGGGCGACATGGTAGAGGAAGAGCCCGCTCGGCCTCCTGGACACGGCATCCACATGCATGAGAAATTGTCCTCACCGTCACGTAAAAGGTACCACATCATATATTGCATTTTCTTTTTTTCCCGGCTAGTTGGCTTATTTCGTAACTCAAACTAACGAGATCAGCACAGTTCTTTTTCTTTTTGCCTTCCTGAACAGCACCAAGGTTTACTCTTTAGCAGCCCTCTCCCCTCCCCTACTTTGACAAGGATTGATCCCTGCATCCGGAAAATCAAAGGCTCACTTACTGTGTCTGACCTCTTTCTTTTTAGCTTACCACCCAGAATGTCTAAACAGGCCCTAGGTGTCTGTTAGGGTCTGCGTCTGCCTTCCACATTGTTGATAAGGAGAGGGAAAGAGATGAATGATGCATTTCCATATTTTTGACAGGACCATTGCAGAGTCAAAGAAGAAACATGAGGAGAAACAGCTGAAGGCGCAGCAGCTGAGGGACAAACTCAGAGAAGAAAAGACGCTCAAGCTGCAGAAGCTGTTGGAGAGGGTGAGTAAGTCTGCATGAACTTGACGGAAAGCACCGCGAAGAAGTTCCATGCAAGCTAAGCTTAGCCTGGCTCGCAGCGAGAGATTCTGTCAGCACACTGCCCGATAGAATCACCAAATATTGTAACCCATTCCAGTCACATCTAGGCCAGCTGGCCACAGGCAGTCGTAATGGAGACTCCCAGCCAAAATCAACAGTCTTTCATGAAGTTTGTTTTTGTACTCTCAGCCATGGCAAGAGGAGTTAGTCCCAGAATAATTCAGGTTAACCACATAAATCCATGAAGTGGTGTTTAGTCTCATTAATCCCCACGTGAACACACTGACAGAGGTTAGAAACCGAGCGGTCAGGAATCTATTGTCTGTTTGGTCTTAAAGAATACACTGTGGATTTTTCTTGCTGCTTGCTTTTCACTTTCTGCAGGAAAAGGATGTGAGGAAATGGAAAGAGGAGTTGTTGGAGCAGCGGCGGAGGATGATGGAGGAAAAACTGTTGCACGCCGAGTTTAAGAGGGAGCTGCAACTGCAGGCTATTGTGAAGAAAGCTCAAGAAGAGGAGGCCAAGGTATTAAGAGCGAATCTCTTGCAGTCATACATTTTATATATATATATATTTTCATATTGTCATTCAAGGATGTGTTTTTGCAGGTGAATGAAATTGCTTTCATCAACACCCTGGAAGCCCAAAATAAAAGGCACGATGCCCTTGCCAAGTTAAGTGAATATGAACAACGACTTAATGAACTGCAAGAAGAGAGACAAAGGAGGCAGGAGGAGAAGCAGGCCAGAGATGAGGCTGTGCAGGTGATTAAGAAAAACCTTTTTTGCCTTCATTTATGTTCTCTAATAGGATTTTTAAATTACCAATCCCCCATCTATTCCGCTCCTGTGTAGGAGCGTAAGCGGGTCCTGGAAGCAGAGCGACAGGCCAGAGTGGAGGAGCTGCTGATGAAGAGGAAGGAGCAGGAGGCTCGTATTGAACAGCAGAGGCAGGAAAAGGAGAAAGCCCGAGAGGATGCAGCACGGGAAAGAGCGAGGTTTGTACTTCCAAATCACTTCAGCATGAGTGGAAAACTTACTTTTTGTCCCCCTTTGAGGGGGCGGTTTAAGATTGAGAGATTAAGATTTAAATGGGAAGATATCTGATTTTTATTCTTTAGTCACCAATCAATAGCCCAGGACAAGACTTTCATACAGTGTCAGTTGTCTGTGACTTTGTAAACTGTCCTGATATAGTTGTGCAGTTTTTCCTGCTCACAATGAAACATTGGAGGAGGTGCTAAATTATTCCAGTAAGCAGAATACAGCTTACCACAACTTTAAGTGGCCCAGCAAAGTATCTAGCTATTTTTTATGAATGATGTAGTTAAGTGTTTTATTGTAGATGTTTTCTCTGTTATTATGGATTACTGAGGGGTGGATTGATGAGCTGAAATAGCCGTTCTATTCAAATGAAATCTACAAGTCGTAGTGTCAAAAAAAGAAACGCACCCTCTGATTAAACAGGCTACATCACTTTGATTCTTGCTGTCTTTTTAAGACTTTTAGATGCACTCATTTTATGTCCCATCTGCAGAGACCGAGAGGAGCGTCTGGCTGCTCTCAGCGCTGCTCAACAAGAAGCCATGGAGGAGCTGCAGAAGAAAATTCAGATGAAGGTACATTTATACAGCGCCACCTTGCTTCTTTAACAAACATTAGACAAGAGTCCATGTTTCTCGTATGACCTGGGTTTTTTGGTTTCTTCCATAGCATGATGAGAGCAGCCGCAGGCATATGGAGCAAATCGAACAGAGGAAAGAAAAGGCTGCTGAGCTCAGCAGTGGTCGACATGCTAACACAGACTACGCACCTAAACTGACACCATATGAGCGCAAGAAACAGTGTTCACTGTGTGGAGTTGTGGTATGTAAAGTTTCCAATCAGTCTCTGGATCAGTTAGAGTACTTCACTAATATTTAATGCAGTATCCGAACTATTAACTAACTCTACAACTAACTTTACCAATTAACTTAAATATTTTTATTTTAATCTCCTGAACTAATATATTTATGCGTCTTTGCTATATATAAACACGAGGAAAGCAAAAAAAAAAAAAAAGAAGACCACATTTGACAGGCTGTATGTACACAGAATTACTAACCTGAAGGTGATTCAGAGGAGTTTTGAAAGAGGCCACATTTAAATGAGGATTTAACAGCACCGATTAAACACAGTCACCTAAACAGATTTATGACTGGCCATGATTATGCCTTCCCCCCCCCCCCCCCCCCCCCCCCTCCTTTCTTTCTTTGGAGCATCAGGCAACGAGCAGACACATTTATCTCTGATTAACTGGCTGCCACCAAAACAAGGGTGGGACACCTTGAGTTTTCAAACCAGCATCAGAAAAAGGGGTGGGGAGGAATCTTGTTAAAATGTTAGATGACCTTGGCCAGCATCTGACACTAGGGATCATAGATGGGTCAGCAGCAAGCACTTTATTTAATTATATTAAACACAAACCATTCCAAATGGGCCTGTTTCCAGAAATGGCAGGAAAACATTGCCTGTTGTACACCTGTCTCTTCTAGTTCCTGTTTCTCAAACATCCGCTACAGCTAGTCAGCAATTTGCGATGAGTCAACTGTTGTCATCAGCTTGCTTTTCTTTTTTTTTTTCCCTTGTATGTACATGGTTGCCCTAAGTTCTGTTTATATAATAAAAACCAGAACAATTAAGTGAGATACAAAAGTATATCACTGCAGCATAATGTATGGCAATTGCTCTAACCATTGTCAGCCCCAAGATCTTCATCCATTGGTATTGGCTTATTTTAGTGAATGAACCTAGGGGTTATGCCAAGACCCAAAATATGATAAGATGAGTATTCTGAACAGTCAGTCGTGCAAATCTGCTATAGCAGAGTATATGGAGCTTGACCTAAACATAATAAATCCCTTTCTAAACTAAGCTTTAGAGGAGGCAGTTCTTGTCCCAGTGTATGTGTCTCTGTGGTATATTGTTTCACCACGGCAACATGGGGCCCTGTTGACCTTCTCCTGCCTCTTTCTCCATTGTGTCCACAGCACTGACCTCTGACCACTCTGTTTGTATTTGTAGATAACCTCAGAGGTGCACCTGTTCAGCCACACCAAGGGCAAGAGGCACCAACAGGCCGTGCGAGACAGCAGCAGCATCCAGGGACGGGAGCTCTCCGATGAGGAAGTGGTGCGTATCACTGTCACCCAGCTGGGAACAAACATCCTCTCACTCTGCCAAAGAGTATTGCCCTGTTGCTGCCTGTTTCATGTAAAATAAAAAAATAAAAATAGACAAAGAGCACAGTCTTTTATGACACGGTCATTATTGATGTTTATACGTCCTCTTATATACTGCCACAGGCCTGTAGCTGGCTTTGTGAGATTACAAATGAGCCTTGAAATGTACTCAGTTAAGGTTCAGCGCTTCAGTGGAGGACTGACATCACCCTCTTGTCTCCAGGCTTTTTTATTTTTTGTGTGTCATGGAGCACTTTTCCATGGGAAGGCAGCTCATTAATGCAAGGTAACCTCTCAGGCTGCAATATGAGATTGGCTTTTCAGCAGGGCTCATTGTGAAGGTGACAACTGTTGGTGCTGTACGCAGAACCTTTGGCTTCAGCAGCTCCTTCATTCAAAGCTTTTTTTTCAGTGATGAGTAATTGATAACTTTCCTTTTTTTAATCATTTCCTTTCCAAATGCAGTTTCTTTTTGTTTCCTTTTTGACAGCATCATAACCTTGGGTTTGGGGAGAAAAACAGTTTATATATGAACACTTATGCCTTGTATTTGCTTGATTCACTACATTTTTAGCAGTAATCCTAATACAACCTTAACTTGTCATTTTTCAGCACTAATCATTCAGAATTTAGGTCGTTGCTGAGGTCATCCTCATAATATCCTGCATCTTAATCTTGATGTCATGCTTGGACAATTTGTATTAGATGTGTTATTACAGGACTGAGGCTTTAGCCATTCCTGTACCTCTAATATATAACATTTAGATGTCCAGAATTATCTTTTCTTATTTAAAGTGAAGAGACTTTGTTTGGATAGATTCATCTGCCCCACATATTATTTATATCAAAGCTCAGTTTCACAATTTCATTCACGCCGCTGCCAACTATTTTTCACTGTGGCTCCATAACTCTTCCTGCAGCGAAGGATTTTTAATTAAAATGAAGATGGTTTGTCCAACTGTGCTGTGAGGTCTGTGAGGTCACTCCATAGTTTTTCAGCAGAAGCCGATGTGCCCTCATATTTTTTCATTCTCTCCCATTCTGAGAGACTTGTGAATTAAATTGAAAATTCACTTGTATTCAACAGGGTGGATCGATATACGGGTAGAGGACTTGAGATTGCTTTCCTTTTTTTTTTTTTTCTGCTTTGATATAATGAAATAACATCCAAAACCCATATAACGCAAGGAATTTATATCTAGGGTAATTAATAAATAGGTTTCTCAGAGGAAAGGCTGTTCTTGTCTTTAGCGACTGGCAAGCACGATGAGTAGAGTGATCGCCACGCTGCATCGGGTATCAGAACTGACTTAGGCGAGGCACTGAGTAGTCCTCAAGGACTTGTTGAAGCTGTACTGATAGATACAAATAGAGACGCCTGTTGAAATGTCCAGAAATTTTCTCCCACCACACACGGTTTTGAGATGTGCGGTCGATTCGGTATAGCAACAAAGCTGCTGTTTAAAAGAGCAGTCTCTCCACCAGAATTTATTTGTGTAGTTCAAGCGATTTAAGATTATTTACCTGATAATGAAGGAATAGTTGATTTGCTTTTTTGTTTGCTTTCTGTATGACTTCTGTCCTTCTTTTATGACTGTGTGATTTGCTCAACTAGCAGCCGAGTCTTATCTCTTTATCAAAGAGACTGCATGAAAAGGCTGTTTGTGTATGCCAAATGGAAGTCTACCACGCTGGCCTTTGTATGGTAGAAAAGATGGACTGGATGAGCATATCTTGTAGAATTTGTATTTCTGTAGGCTGTCTTTTTGATCTGTTAAAGGGCAGTTTGTGTCAAGAGGAAGATGAGATGTTTATAGTACTATCTAGTTTCTCTCACCAGAGGCAACGTGTAGCTGCAATGCCCTTTGACCAGTGTTTGTGTAGTTTTGTTGCAGAGGTTCCTTTGGTAGGTAAATATATGTTGTTAAATCTTCTCATCCTAAATTCACAAAGTACATAACAACCTTCAAAAAAGACAAAACAAAGAAAAACAGAATTTATATCCCAATGGATACGTTTTATGTAACTAGTCTTTCCCAACAGATGTGTTTTATCTGTTGGTGAAGCAATTCCATTAAGTGAGCAGCCAGTTCACAGGATGGCCTCTCTGAGAGATTACTGAGCTGCTGTCTTCTAAGCGAGGGATAGCTACGGTCACGAGATATTAGTGACCTGTGATATCAGTGAAACGAGGGCAGAGGTGTGCAAATGCAAATCAGAGGAAACTACAGTCACATTCATTTCAGTGAATCGGTCCTGAAGCTTTGAAAATCTTGCTTCAACTTTAAATGAGGAATGTAATATTGAGATTTAATTGAATTTAATATTGTGATTGTGTGTGTGGTCAAATTTAAACTGGCGTGTTTTGTGTCGACTTTGTATAGAAACTAGAACTAGAGTCACACTCTTTTACTTTTGAAAAAAAAAACCCAAATCATTCAAGAATGCTTCCAAATGAAGTGCCTTGATTTCTTTTATTCTTTTCTTGAACATTAAGACAGTGTCTTAGTTTTTCTCTCGCTCTCTTTCTCTCTCTTTTCAATTTTATATGTATTTGAAGCAAATGTCCCATTCTTAGTCTCCCATGGTTGAAATCCTGTGAATCTTTAGTTATAAACGATGTTTTCCGCAGTAAGTAATCCTTTAGTTTTAGGCATTAGTTTTGTGGCACTTGTTTTGCTTTTGCACACTTGAGCCCAACTAATGACAACTGTTTCATACGACGCCTCTCGGTGAAGAGCCCTATTCAGGGAGCAGGTGCAGGAAAAACTTTGACCAAAGGCTGTGGCATCACACAAGATAACTTGCCTACATAACTGAAACCCTTTGTCTGGGGCCATTGTATCCTTTGGGGTGCTGGATGACAGTGTAATTTAGTAATTGGTTTCTTCCGCATGTGTCATGCTGTTCAAATTGGGTTATATTCTCTTGTCTATGAGTAGAAATATCATACTTGTCTGACAGGAAGCAACACCTCCTGGCCTGCAGCATGTCCGTGGGCAGGCAGGTGGCTTCAAAAGAGCATTCATTACTGAGAGTAATTACAGTATTCAGTGGTGTTACTGAGAGGTATGCAACAATGTGTCACATAACACATTCATAAGACTACAAGTTGCGTCTAATAATATGGAAAAGGATTAGGGTCACAGGAAAAAGTACAAAGTGGGCACGTCTTTTTGTTTTTTGTCAAATTCAGATTAAAGTCAAAATTTTTGAGGGAGGAAAAAAACGTTGGAACTCATCTTCACTACTCAAAGAGGAGAAACGAACACAGACACTACTTTTCCTGCGATATGTCAGTGTAGTCTTTCTTTTGGTCTTTGCCTTCCTTCAGTTTACTGCGTATAAAGTGAAGAGTGTTAAAATTGTACGTAAAAAGTAGCAAGCAAATGCTGTTTAATTGCTGTTTGTACAGGAACAGTATATTTGGTGCAAGCAGCAGTGTTGTGTTGTGGCTGACATGGTGCAACCTATATTTGTTTCCATAAAAGTACAATGTCTGCCTTCCAGGAAATGAGTGCTAAAGTTATGCACTTGCAGAAAATTACTTATTTTCCTTCCAGTGCGGCTCTCGGAGTTTGTTATAACCAATAACCTGAGAACAATTTGTTAGTAGCTTTTGATATTCTGTTTTTTTTCTTCCCTGTTCTAGGAGCATCTTTCCTTAAAAAAATACATTGTGGATATTTTGACGGACAGCTCTGTTTCTTCGGAAAGCGTGAAGGATGGAGAAGAGCGGCAGAAGGCACGAAAGAAGGCCAAAAAGCTCCGCGCCAGGATGAACTCCAGGTAATTCATCCATTTTCTCTCTGTTACTGTCAGTCTCGATTTTTCTCACCACCCTCTCGCAGGCAGGAGAGGACAAACCTCAGCCAGGACTTTTTTTTTTCCTTTCTTTTTCTTTTTATGAGTGACAACGATATGGAAAACAGATGTTACGTGCATCCAGGCTTTCTACAAGGTAACACTGATGATGTTAATTTATGACCACTTTCCGTGATTGGGGAGCAAAGCTGCAAATCGATCCGTGGCTCTCCAGCTTTCACCTGTAAAGAGCTTTCCTCCAAATTACTGCCATGGCATTGCCAAATCTGAAGCCTTCCTCAGTACCAGCGATGTATGTTCAAGTATGTATGAGCCATGCCTATTTTTCTTGTTCTGAATTATTGATTTTTAAATGAAGTATCAAAGAAAATCAATAGCAATCAACAAATAGGAGGTGACGCTGCTGTGTGTCAGAACCTGGACCTGAACTCAATCAATCCAGCTGGCTGTCAAAAAAGAGATTTGAGGGATGAGACATGCAGTGCGTACTGTGAGATGGTGAGATGGTACCGATGCTTATTATTGGGAAGACTTACCCTCAAAAGACAGCAATCGCACAATAAAAAGAATGAATGAATTATAAATCAGCATATTATATCTATCAAACTTAGTCACGGGCTGAAAAATCATATTAACAAATGTGTATGCAGACATTAAGAAAAAGTGATCTGCTGAACATGTTTTTGTTTTGTGTTTTTTCAACGACACTCTTGATCCAGCTAGCTACCGCTTTGGATGCCTCATCTTCCATGTTTGATCACTGAAAACTGATTCCCTAAACTGAATTTGATGACTCATCGTTACTGGCCAGGAACCATATCAAAACATTACTATTCTTTTCACTTTTAATATTCGCTTTTACAACCGAGCTTGAAGATGTAATTAAATGAAAAAACAGTGGTGACACACGCCAGAGGAAGAGCATAAAGACTTTATGTACACACAAAAATACCAATGTAATGACACGACTGTGGCTCCCGAAGTATAGCAGGTGTTGTAGTGTTGGTACTTTGAACCCCCTCCTCCTCCTGTCCTCAAGGGGTTAAGTGTCCTCGAGCAAACCCTGATGTCCGGTCAGTGCACGTGGACGCACGAGCATTTTACTCACTGCGCTGATAATGTTAATGGCATGACTAAACATTTGTTTCTCCTGCTCTCTAAGAATTCACCACCACTCATGAATTTTAAGGTTGGATAGCTTCGTTTTCGTCATTAATATTTTTATTTTTATTTTTTTGGTAAAGAGAAGGGGGGAGAGAGAGGAAAAAAGACTGGCTGTGATGGTCGAGTACATGTCGTCATTTGTTATCGCAGGGGTTTGTGCTGTTTTGTGAGTGTAGGCTGACCTAATGATCCTCTAAAATCTTATCACAATTAAGCTGAAAATTTGGCAATGAATGAGTTTTCACTGTTTTAATAATTTATAGTTCAGAAGGAAAAATGTATTCCAAAGAGGCAACTACAAGCTGAAACTGCCTTTCTACTGCAATGTTTTATTCTCAGCTCTGCTGTTTTTGGCTTTGTGAGACTCAGCGGTACTGAGAAAGTGACAACATGATCTGCCTCTGTTCACCATCACTCGCGCACCAGCTCTGCTGAGACTAGCACTCAAAGGCAGCAGGCCTTCAGAGGTCATAAATAACACAGAGCCCCTGTAAACATAAAGGTGAGCTGCTTCACCGCTGGGTGGAAATGAACCGTTTTATTGGAACACCGTATGGTGTCCGTAAAATGTGAGTGTGTCTCACAGGAGTTTAAACTAGGCCTGCATGGAGCCCTGTTGTGTCATAAAGTGGCACACACATACTTTAGCCCACTTATTTGGTGTAACTCCTCTATAATAAATTTTTTGGAAGGGAAAATAAGCTATTAAAATTTAATGTAAGTAGCCTGTCAGTGTCAGGATGAGTTCTGGACTTTCAAAGCAGAGTACACACTGATACTCAGATATGAGCTTTTTGCCTGTTTCTGGTTGCTTGTGGTTTGTTTTGTTGGCTACGTGGACCTAAGAGTGACGTGAATATGTAGACGCGCCTTATAGAGTATGGAGAACTGCATGAGGTGCTAAGCATGGCCTTAGCTTGTGTTACCACCCTGATTCCTTAGATAAAGGGAGAAAAAAGAGGTTCCCTTAAAGGAAAAACATATGTCCTTAATAATACACAGACAAGCTAAATGGACTAGATTGAATTATTGAACCATTGTCACTTTTATAAAGGTTTTACCACTTGTTATGACCTCAAAGTGGGTCTGTTTTGCAGTGTAGCCATGATTTGGATGTAAACGTGGAGAAAATTCTCTGTAAACAAAATGGAATAATTATAAGGAATCGAGATCTCGTGTATTATGAAGTGCTTATAGCCCTACACTGTAGAAATGGGCTTTCTCCGTTATTGCCGAACACTAAGATTTATTGCCCATTTTTTACATGACTATAATAAATTGTGTAGCAATTGCTCCCTGTTTAACCTGATTAGATATAAACCTGTCAGATTAATATTGTAATCTCATGAATGGCAAACAGAGTGGATATAGTTCAAGTCCTTATTAAACCATGTCTGTGCTACCTATTTATCCTGCTCACGTGGCACATAAAATCACTACATATTCAGAATGAACGCTGAATCAGGCCACTTAGGGATTTTTTTCCCCCCTTTGCTTATAACTGTTGAAAATCTGTTCTAATGATTATTTTGTAAGTAAGTATTTTTTCTTTTCTGTTAGTAAAACTGATTTTAAGGATTTTTATGATAAATTAATTTTAAATAACATAATCAGTTAAATGGACTAGCGCTTTTCACTATAGGGTACATTCACCCAGTCATTCACATTGGAATGCATTAGAGGCAATTTTGTGTTCACTATCTCACCTAAGGACACTGTATGTGAACTAGAGGAGCTGAGGATTAAACCAATGGCCTCAAATTAATAGATACAAAATTAGCATTGATATTGAATTTCTGACTGCTTAAATTTGTGCACTGGCTATCTGTGATTTTTAGTCATTTTGGTCAAACTGTGAGGGGAAAATGTCAGTGTCTTTTGGATGAACAATCTACTCTTCACAATCTCTCGTGTTCAAGGGCAGACTTTAGTTGGAGCAGGTATGGCCTGTTGGAGGAAATCCACTTGTCGTCTTCCGGGAGGAGTTTGATTCTATCAGTGTAGAGATGATTAACCGGAAGGTGCCCTGTCAACCTCTGATCAATAGTTACTTATCATGTCTGGGAGTGTGTGATTGACAGATAAATGGACCTCTCCATAACCCATTTTCACCCACAAACATGCACAAACACAAAGTTTGCCTTTTTCAGACTGGAGATGTTGACTAACGCCATGGAGATGACAGTTCTCTAATAGCCATGGTTGTATTGCTTCTAACCCCCATTAACTGTTTGACAGCGAGGGCAGCAAAGAACTCTGGTCTCCTTGTTAAAAATGGCAGGAGGGAATTAAGCCTTGGTGACATGAGTAGATGGCAGCAAAACACAGGTCCCTGCAGTGCTGCTGTCTGATTATTTTAAGCCAAGTTACATGGTGATTGGCTGACAGGCCAAATAAACAGACTGGGTTTGAAGTATTTTCTCTCTCTCTCCTCACACTTTGATCCTTCGTGTTCGTTACTGACGGGCCAAACACTTTTTTCCTGGGATTCAAGGACTGTTTCCTACTTCTCTCTCTTTAGAGCAAAGGAATATGAGACATCAATGGAGGCAAAGACTCAGGTCCCTGACTCCCCATACAAGGCCAAGTAAGTGTTTTCTTTTGTTTGGGGTTTTCCCTTTTTTTTTTAAAAAAAATGACATTTTTCTTCTGTATTAATATTTTTCCCCTGATGTTTGTAGTGCTACATCTAAAGCTTTCTTTAAAAAAAAAATCCATTGCTTATTTTTTTTCTTAATCACATCTTTAAATCTGTAAGTAAATAAATCAGAGTGCAGTTATATCTCAAGTGTCAAAAATATAAAAAAATGTAAATGTTCTATTGTTCCATTATTATTTGTTTTTGTAAAGTGTTCCTAAAATTGACTCGAAGAGTTCTTTAATCATCTTTTTGTTTTGTTTTTTGTAGACTAATCAGTTAATTGGTTAAACATTTTAGCTTTACCAGTGGTATTAAAAATCCTAAATTAAGGACAGATGTTTTAACAGATTTATAACTTTTGGCTGTTATGTTCAGGTTGCAGCGGTTGGTGAAAGACCTGTTGAAGCAGTTGCAGGGCCAAGATAGCGGGCAGTGGGCCAACAACAAGGTGTCTGGTCTGGACCGAACTCTGGGAGAGATCTCACGCATCTTGGAGAAGCAGGTAACTGTCTGTTATGTTTTTATGCACGTGAAGCCATCCTTTTCTTTAATATAAAGGTCTATCACAAAGGTTTTTGGGTTGCATAATATGCTAGACTGATCTATGGTTTTACACTGAGCAGTCTGCCGCAGTGCAGAGGTCATGCCAGCCGTCTTTTTAGTTATGAGCTATGTTTTCGCTTTCTGCATACCAACTTGCCTTTGGTTGTTGGCTAATGAAGACCAGATTAACAGTGTTTACACTGTGCACATGGTACCAATAGAGAGGCTTCCTAGCACGAGAGCAAGCATTGTCTTGTGTCTGTGTGGTTTGCACGACTCAGATGTCGCTGGTTTAGACTTTGCTAAATTGGATTTCCAGATGAAATGTCATTGATGCACAAGACTTTATTCAGCAAAGATCTTTTAATTTGACTATACAAAACAAGGAGGGGTTGGCTTTTATTATAAATACTCCTACCACAACTGTATAAATAAATGATTTAAAAATGTAATGGCAAACTTTCTTGAATACAGTTCAGGTGAAACAAGGCTCTATAAGCCTTGTTGCCTTTTTTTTTTACAGTTTTTTTTTTTTTTAAACAGTAAAAGTCGCATCAATTTGAGACTTTGAGGGTTGGAATTAAAACACCTGCCACCATGTTTATGATGAGGAGAATATACGGCCCACTTCCTGTAATGAGGCATAAATTTCCTGCCAAGTTGTGGTTTGAACCATCAAAACATCCCACTGAGCATGCCTCTGGGCGTGAGGATAGAGACATTATGGTGTCCCATCAGTAGTGACGGGGCCGGCTGGAGAGGCTATTACTGAATTTCCCCAGGGAGACGGAGAATAAAGTGGCAGAGGTGGGTGGCATGGTGTTTTGTAAGGAGAGAGGAGGGGACCGGTGTGATGTGACTAGCGCGCAAGCTGTTACTACACGAGGACTCCTCCTCTCAGCTCCACGTGGTCCCAGTGGGAGGTCACAGGTCAGTGGGCCAGAGGAGATGCACTGCATTCAACAGTGGTGTCACTTGCAATAAGCAAATCAAGTGAAAGTCCTTTTGCCTTGTCTTTTTCCTCAGTTTAAAAGCAAGTCTGTGAAGTATTTTGTCAAGCTCTCCTCTACCATCTTTTTGCAGTGGTATCCATTCAAAGTTGTGTCGAATCATGATTAACCAATGAGGCAGTCTGGGGAGTGCTTCTCTCCTTAATCCTTTGACAAAGTCAAATAAATAGAGTCTCCATCAGCATGGCTGTCTGGCCCCTGAGTCACTTCAAGTCGGAGCCGTTTTGATTATTTGACCTAACAAGCATCTCTCATGTCATTGACTCACCTACAGATTTGTTTTTCTCCCCCATATCTGATTCAGTCTCCACTTTCTCTCCTAATCCCTTCAACAACACCCGATGCTCCTCTCCTGCGCTGCTGCTTGGGTCCCAACCCCCCACCACCACCACCACTCACTCCTTCTTTTCTCTCTAGGCTACGTCTAGTCTCTGACCCCACTGTGTTTCTCCCCCTGTGGCCTCTAATGATTTTTCTTGTGTCAAACCTGATTTTTTTTTTTCGCCCCCTCCCTCCTTACTTAGGGTGATTAAGAGAAGCAATTCTCCCAATGTGCTCCCCCTTTCTTTCTAATGCACACTCGCCTTATTGTTAAGCACTTGTATTTATATATTGCTCAAAGTCTTTACCATTCCCTTCAGCTGAAGCTTGTCTAGAAAAGGGCAGGAGCATGGGTCTGAGAGCCAAATACTGCACCAAGATTGTTTCGTTTTCATTAGGTAGCACTCACAGCTTGATTTGAGTGAGTAGTGGGATTGGTGGGAGTTGTATCTGGGGACATGGGGGAAGGTGAAGGGCAGAGTGGAAGGATTACAGGGTTTCTCACTGGGGCCTCCAGCTGACTGACAGGTTAAAACCCAGATCAGCAGCGTCAGAAGTTTTTCCAAAAAACAAGAGGGAGAACACATTACTTAGTTCATTTAATAAATGTGAAATTATAAACATAGTGTTCTGGCACATTTTAAATGAAGTTGAATTTTAATTTCTGGTTTAAAATAAACAGTTTATTTTGAAGAGAGTTGCAAACTCAGATGTTGAGGTTCTCGGACAAGCACGTGCACAGCGGATCTGAACCTTTCTCGATATAGCTTGGTGTAGGTACATGTGAGAACACAACTATTGCAAACAGTGTGATCACAATCTTTAAACTGCATAGAATAGCATAAAGGCTCAGTGCCGCTAGTGAGTTTTCATTCTGTATCCTGCCTGCTGCACTCTGTGCTCAAACAGTTTCCTAATCTAAACCAATCGGAATATTGGCAGAAGTGATAATGCATCTGAAGTGGACTATCTCTTGATTTGTGCTACATGTAAGAAAGGACATGAATCACATTTATGTGCAAAAACAACTCTATTGCTATATTTCTTGCTTCTTGTGGTTTTTTTTGCCATTTACTGTCGAAAACAGGTTCTCCCAAAAGCATCAGTCCTTAAATATGTAGTGTGCCAATGAATGATCTGTGTAGACCTGGGGAAATCTAGGCTGACATGATTGTTTCATTTTTCTAAATTATCCCCCTTCAAAAATGAAGTCACTCATAAAGCAGACTTTTCAGATAAGTTTGATATATTTTATTTTAAATCCTTATATCAGACCTGGAGGTTTTTCTTTGGCTTAACCAAATGGGGAAGATAATTCTAAAAATTATTTGGATCATTGGCGGAAGATGAAAAGTGTCTCTTAGTTTTAGCTCCAGTGTTACAGAAATTTAACTATAGTCTGTCATTTCTGTCTTCCAAACAGCCCTGTTATTTCTCCACCATGAGACCAGTGGGTAGTGGAATAGCTTTAAACCTCTTACTGTATTAGATTTAGCTGAAGACAGTTTGTGGCTTCTGTGGTAGGTTTTGGTTTTTGTGGCCTTTTGATTGATCATGTGTTTTTTTTTTTTCTTGAAATAAACAAAGTTTGTGAATGAAGAGCAAATGTGGAAATGGATGATTCCACACAGCCTCCTAAATCATATGCCATTATGACTTGTATAAACACATGTTTATACTTAGAAATTTTGACTTTAAAGTGTTTACTCCTGCAGCCTTATTGTGGTTTACAGAAGACTTGGCATGCTGTATAATGATGACATATATGTAAGGAGATGATCATCTGGTGTACTTGGTTGTGAGGGAGGATGAACCCTTGACATAAATGAAGACCCAGATGAAAGTTTAAGTCTTGCCTTAATTTACTTTGCCAGTTCTTTTCCATCTGTTCGTGAGGTAGCACAGTTGTGCCTTCCTCTTTGATTTGATTGGATTGTCTGGTTTTAGGTGACTATGAAAAGCAATTTCTCCTGGTCACTGTTGCAAAAAATACCAGCTGCTTTGGTCCTCCCATCAGCCGGCGTAACAATAGTTACCCAGGGCGAAAATTAGATTAAGTCCTCCCGATGTGTTATTCAGGAGCTGCCTCTGACTTTCTGTCTTTGCCCAGTCTTTTTTTTTTTTTTTTAATTCTTAAGTTTTTTGTTTTACCAGGTTGCTACCGCTCAAAGACCAATTAGAACTTCAAGCACTGTTACTCGTCTTTAATCTATGATCATACTTTGGCTATGGTTAACCTGGTTTAATGCAAAGAATTAGAGCAAGGGATAACATTCAGCCTACAGTAAAACTTTATGTGCATGCAGTAATTGTTTTAGATATACTGACAATATTTTACACTGGATTTCACAGCCCATATTGCAACTATAAGATTGTCTTTGATATGTACAGATTGTGTGACCTCATAAGACATGTTTTAGGCCATAACTTAAGCAGGAATACTGAAGTACTTACCAACTGCCACACAATATCTTTTAGGATAAAGCGAAGATGTTTTATAGAGAAAGGTCAGCTTCATTGTGCCACCATACTGTTCTGCAAAAACATGCAAAAGAAAGTGCAATGACTAAGAAGAAGACATAATAATAATAATGGATTGCATTTATATAGCGCTTTTCGGGGCCCTCAAAGCGCTGTACAATTCCACTATTCATTCACTCTCACATTCACACACTGGTGGAGGCAAGCTACAGTTGTAGCCACAGCTGCCCTGGGGCAGACTGACAGAAGCGAGGCTGCCATATCGCGCCATTGGCCCCTCTGGCCATCACCAGTAGGTGGTAGGTGAAGTGTCTTGCCCAAGGACACAACGACCGAGACTGTCCGAGCCGGGGCTCGAACCGGAAACCTTCCGGTTACAAGACGAACTGCCAACTCTTTGAGCCACGATCGCCCTATCGTGGGTTTGTTTAATAGGGTTTGTTTGTTTGTTTTTAATAAAAACCAGCTGGCAATGCTATCACCTCACCTCACTGATATGTGGCTAAGAATATAGTCTCCAACAACTCGCTTGGTCATCAACCCAGTTCTTGCAACATTAGAGTGAATGCGTAAGATTTAGTTTCCCTGTTTGTTTTTGAGCTAAGGTGGCCACAATGAGTAGGGAGGGAACTGCTAACTGATAATCTTATCTACTCTGGGGAAATGTACTTATTTGCAGTCTTACCCAAAGTGTTGGAGTATCCTGTTGGGAGCCCTGGATGGAGGATCTTTATTGTAGCTGTCTCTTAGGAATGCAAGTTGTGAATCCTCTGATCTTAGAGAAACAGAACACTGTTTTCATTCAGTTAAGTGTGCATGCAAATTCAGCTTACTGTGTATATATGCTGTCATTGTAATTACCTTCATATAAACACGAATACTGTTGCTCCGCCTTGGGTTTGGAGAAAGGATATATCATCGCCAGATGCTTGTTCCATTTGCTTAGAAAGGCAACTGCATTACATGGCGGCAAGATCAGCAATTCTAGATCGCAGGCTGCTATCATACAAAACAAGGCTTTATTTAAACCATCACAGTCTGATTTTGTTTTCTGTAGACCTAAAGGTAGCAGTTCAGGTAGCTTCAGCTTAATCTCTTCACCTGTATTGTTCTAGATAAATCTGTCAGCAGGACAGGAAAGGAGCTACTGAGCAACAAAGTCTTTTCTGTGTTATTTTTTTAATTTTTTTGCAGGAGACAACCAGGACTGGGCAGGTCCAAGTTACCCACTCTAATACCATTTGAGAAGCTACTATGAATGAGCTGCCTTTTCTCATTTAGCCCAGAAGCTTTTAGGTTGGTGTGTTGATGAGGGGTTGAGCCAAGTTCGGTAATCGAGACCTAATTGATTAAACACGGAAACCTTTGGCAGTGTAAAGAAAGGAAGTCACAAGTAAGGTCTTTTAAAAATGTTCGCGTTGACTCTTGAGAGCGTCATGGAGACTTTTGCCATTATGTTTAATGTAAAGACTTTTTTTTTTTTTTTTTTGCGTGTTTAAATATTTTTTTTCCGTCTTAACACTGGAATTAAGAAGCCGTTACCTCAGCAGCCGGCACAGATGACAGATGAAGAGCTTATCTGTAATTTAGTAAAGCGTTTGTCTTTCAGTGTGTTCGGGCTTGTTGGCAACTTCCCATCTGTGGAACAAAAGCACTGTGAAGTGGCTGGATTTTAGTGCTGTCACAGCTTTGAGGAGACCGTAACCTCATTAGGTGGAGGAGTGACCTGTAGGCTCTCTGTAGTTGTGTGAAGAAGGCCCTCCGTCAGCAGCTCACCTCCACTTCCTCTGCTCTTCATCCAGCCAGGCACAAACATGCCTCATAGTCAGTACCCACTCCAGGATTTGTATTTGTTGATGTACGAGAAGCTGTAGCAACAGCATCCCACATACTGCCAATTAATCTATCGTCACAGGAGACGGGGCCTATCTATTTACATGATGTTAGAAATCTAATCCGCTATAATTATAGGTTTCCTTTGCAGAGTCATTTTATTTGTATTTTTATATTGTAAGTGGAGTAAGGAAAAAATAATTCAACAAGAGGAACCAATGGATATCATTTTAAGTAAGAAATATTTCTTAAATATTAATTTGTTCCTGCTGAAATTCTGTAGTTATTAGTTCATTTCCTCACTGATTACATGACAAGTGATGTGTGACAAGCAGATGTATCTAATAATAATGCCGATTAAGGGTTAGGATTCAAAAAGGAAGTTTGGTTTGAACAGAGGAACAAAGTAAAACTTTCTCTATTTTTTTCTATTTAATGTTAGTAAGATTCATGCAAAGGTTATTTCTGCCAATCTTTTTACTAAGTTGGAAATACCCAAAGATATTAAAATTTAAAATATCTAACCTTATTTTTTTTTTATTGTTTTAAATAAGTTTTACATACCAATCGAATTCCTATTTGTCTAAAGCCAAAGTGCAGCCCCTGATAATAATTTATGTAGTGCTAGAGTAAAAAAAATATACCACTGTGCATCTCATTTACCCACGGTTCATGTCATTTTGTGATATAGGAACTCAAAATGATGCTAACTTAGCATTATACTTGTGTTCCAGTTTTTCTTCTGTTTCAGCCATCAGTGCTGACTACATTTTCCTAAGGCGGCTCACTGAGAGTTTAAAAAACTACAAACCCATCCAAAGTTACTGAATTCCATGAGGAAACTCCAATATCCCCTAAACAAAGATGGCAAAAACACTGACTAAAAGACTTTAATTTGTGCTTTTTCCAGGTTGACTATCATCATATGCCGCATCCCTATATTGGCACTCAGTGATCAAAACTTTGAAAACTCCTAGTCTCAAGGTTTTGCTGTCTACAACAAACTTGGATGGAAATTTAATCTATAAATCTTAACCAATTAATTTTGTTGACGTTTTTATAGCTTTCTGAAATGCATTGCCATATTATTGGTGTGAGAGCCTTCAACTCTCGGTTTGGAAATAATGTATTCTATAATCATGCCAGCTGGTGGCATCAGCCACTGCCCTCTCATTTGTATTTGTAAACTATAATATAGCAGTCGTAAATAAAAGCATGAAAAGAACTGACCAGAGCCACTTTGATATTCAGCCATTTATTAAAGTTCACCTAAAATGGAATGTTTCAAACCCAAAGAAGATGAATAATAGTGATGATCCAGTAGAGCTATAGTGTCTTGCTATTAGAACAGTTCAAATTCTCTGGGTTGTTCTGTTCTTAGATCGCCTGCGTGGCATTTTCTCACTTTTACTTAGCCTGTTGTGATCCATTGAGACCACCCTGATGCTAACTGGAGCCTGCAGAGCATTTTGCCTTTCACTGAAAGTTCACTGTTGTGGGGCGGAGTCAGGTTGTGCACTTTTGAGATTAAACAGGAATACTTTAGGGATCACTTTGTTTCACATTTCAATCCTTTACCCCTGTAGGAGAAAGAAAGGCTCCGTCTCCAGCAAGAGCTATGTAATCCCCTGTCAGGCCGGCTGCTTGCTGTCCCCTGACTACACCTTTGTTTCTTTCTTACCCTCGCTCTTTCTCTGTCCTCTCCTCAACAGAATAATGCAGACCAAGTGGCCTTCCAAGTAGGCGGTGGCCTGTCTGCTCTGGAACAAATTTTACAGGTCATCACTGCTGCTTCCACACCCACCGCAGTTCCCCGCATTCCTCTCAAGTGAGTATCATCACAAAATTAAGAATTTTTGTATTCATGTGAACCAAAACATATAAATGTGTTTTTTGTTTTAATTGTTTGCTTTATTTATTTATTGCTTCTGGCTTGACCAGAGTTGGAGTTTGAATTTTAAAGATACTGATTAGACTACAAAATACATAAATCAATAACCATGGAGGACAACAAAAACACAAAACATAGAATCGGGTTAGGTTATTTATCTGTGGCAGTACACACCTTAAACACTCATTTTTAAAAAGACAAAGTTCTCTTAGTGCAGCTTTGTGTTGCAATAAATAAAAGCCAAAGCGTTGAATATACAGTGGTATTAACATTATCACATGTTGCTTTTTTGTTTGTTTGTTTGTTTTTGTATTTTTTCTAACTAAAAGATAAGAAAGGAAGGAAGGATGGGGATGCTTCTGAATGATCCATATTGTTTGTCTGTCTGTTCTCTGCTGAATTCACAGAGACTCTTAGCTTTTACAGTCCTTCTCTGCAATGACTCCTCTATGACTTTATCCTTTCAATGACAGTTGCTGCTCTGTTTGCTCCATGTGAACGTTTTTGCAATCGCATAAAGCAAGGGAGCTAATGTCAGCTAACCTACTTTATCAGCGTTTACAGTTGCTTCATCTCAATAAATACTCTCAAAATGTATTAATGAATAACAGCGCTGCCCTTCAACAAATGGGAAGCATTTCCATTTCTGTAATCAATTTGTGTTCTTTCTTTTCTCTCGAAACACAAAAAGCACATGTGTCCCATCTGTCATTTAGAGTACGAAATATTTTTGAGTTGTGGGTCTGGCGCTTGCATGGCCTGCCAGTAGATAACTTCAGAGAGCCTGCCATAGTCACAAGTGGGACTCTGTAATGGACTTGAATGGCCTTGCTTCCCCCATTCATTAGCATTTACTGGTCTCTGAGTCTCTGCTAATGGACAAATGCTTCTTATATTTATAATGCTTTTAAAGGGCATCACATGTATATTGTTTCTTCTGTTTTTTTTGTGTTCTCTCTTTCTCAATCATTGCAGTCTTTAAGAATTTCAAGCAGACTTCTGAATTCGAAGCAGTATTTTGTTGAAATGAGACTATCTTTGCAGCACAAAACGTGCTCACAATAATCTCCTTGGCATTGTACATCTCTTTAACATGCTTGAATGAAAAGGTAGATTATTAGGGCCATGTGTTTCTATTGTTGGGTAACAATACAAGCAAAGTCTTGAGTGAGGAAGAAATTATTTTTGCTATTGAAAAGGTCTAAAATGAATGGTTCTTTTCAATAGCTACAAAGGATTTTGTGATTATCTGAAGAAAAGCATGTGTATGATAGTTTATTTACAACATATACAACAGTTTAATAAATGAATGCACTTATTACAGTAGCTTTGTACCCCAGAGGGTTGTAAGCAGAGATTTCTTTATGGTTTTTGTAAAATGTAAAACGCAGCAGAGGTCACGCTCTGTTCTTGTGTCAGTCAGGTCAGTGCAGTCGGCGGCTCATGACGAGATGCAACATAAGGACACAGCCCGGCCGTCTGCTTATCACTATCTGTCATCTGGATTGCTGTGTGGCCTAATGGGCTGCTATACAGACGCTAACCCCGGAGTGAGCTACATTATCTGTTTACAGTGATGCTGCCATATTGATCACCTCCTCCCACCAGATAAGCAGAGTGATTTACAAAAAAAGGCAGCTGCCGAGATGCTCCTGCCATATCTCTCCCAAGGGAAGCTGATTCCATCTTGTTACCATTACATTAATGAGCTAATTCCTCGACGAGGCTCCACTAATGTTCTGGTGTAACCCTGTGGTCGCTGGAGTGACTAGATCAGGGTTTATGCAGTCGCTGTCGTTAACGTCAGATGAAGAGATTTCTTACAAGAGGCACAATAACATCCCAAACTTTGGCATGAGCTTTGTTGAATTTACATCAGTTTAGATTTTTAACTTTTGATTTTCATTGTTTTCATTATTTTTCCAGTAATTCATATTTGTCCCCATTTTAAGTCATTGTTATTAGAGACATTGTTTAATGTTAAGTGACACAGCTGAGGGTTGTATCCTCACAGTTTATTGTTGTATCAATACAGTCTTAGATTATAGTGAAAAATCCATTACAAGTCTACATGTATTATCAAATTAACTGTACAAAACCAAATATTATTAACTTTGATGTCTACAGGAATCACTAGACCTTATTTATGGTTGGGTTTCCTTTTTGATATTTGTGGTTAAGACTGCATACATAACTACATCATCTTATAGATGAACATTGAATCTTACCCCTCATCATGTGTGCCAGCTGCACAGAATCTAGCTGTTTTGTCCTACTCAGTTGAAAGT
The DNA here is from genome assembly GCF_057382185.1 of Mchenga conophoros. Classification (NCBI taxonomy): domain Eukaryota; kingdom Metazoa; phylum Chordata; class Actinopteri; order Cichliformes; family Cichlidae; genus Mchenga; species Mchenga conophoros. Next base: position 12,683,061 of record NC_140532.1, read on the forward strand.
GTTTCTTTAGTGTGGGAGAAATAAATGAAGGGGTTGATCCTCGTTTCTGTAGCCGGTGTCCTTTTACTGTCCTTCCATAATGACAGCTGCAGATTATGAGTTTAGCTTAAATCCAGTGCATTTTTTTGTACACTGATGGAAACTTATACTGAGTTGGTATTTAGATTGCAGATGCCTTGTCCTTGTGACTGGAATAGGGGTCACAGTGGGGAAGGGAACAAAATGCACAAATGTTCACAGTCTCAGTGCAAAGTGTTATCTTCCTGTACACAAACTGAACAATGAGAGGAACAGAGGCGCTGATCTGTGCCATTAGGTAGCAAAGATGAAATTCAAACATTTATTTTCTGAGGGTCTGGTCATATTCTGTGTCGATAGTTTCCAGTAATTTAAAGAAAGACGGCGCTGTGATTGTAACAGGTGAGCTCCAGAGAGAAGTTTACAGTCCCTGGACATGCGTGTTAACCCAATTTGTCTTTCCACTTCTGTCTCACATGACCTGTTGTATCCTGTGAAATCAGACCTGCTACCTGTGGTTTTATTTCAGGATGTTTTCCGCCATTTGGGAGTGTGTGCGTGTGTAGGTGTGTGTGCCTTCACTTGTGTGCATGGTGCGGCGTGACGGCTCATCAGATTTCTCCTCCTTCATAGCAGGCCAGTGTGGCACGACAGCCAGGGTAGATGTCTTGGAAGCACTCAGGGTATCGGAGAGATCAACAGCAGAATCAAATTAAATGTCATTTAGATAGCTCTGAATGAAGGGATTGTTTGACAGCACAAGGAAATGGGTCTGCTCCTCACCTTTTATTTTGGCTTAGGATTCTTTTTCTTCCCCTGTTTAAGAGGCAAGGGCTCAACCTGATCTGGAAGTTAGTCAGATTTCTACAGCGCTGCCCCCGTCAGGCTTGACTGCACACATAGGAAACTCACAGAAAGGGCGAGGAATGTGAGACTGAGGTTGAGGAGCACAGATCTCATTGCTGATAACTCAAGGCAGTGACAAAAAGCATAAAGACCCTTTTTATATGCTTGTTGTCCTGTTGTCAGCTGAACAGACAGTTGGCCATTTACCTTGATAAATGGACTTGGGTGAAAGATAGCTGCAATCCATAGCCGTATATCTAAGCGCTAGGGAACCTGTGTTTATGGTTGTTACTTCTGATTTATTCCAGAGAGTTTATTAGCCACACTCTGGGTTTTTTTGCAGACAAATCCTCTGCTTCTGGAATAGTTTTGTGCTGTTATATTATTGAATTATTTGTTTGCCTATCCTTGTTGATTATGATCACTAAAAACCAGCTGGCTCCTGTGGTTTTAAGTGGTTTATGGGGGTGCGAGACAAGATCAAGTGCACTACTTTCATGTCTGTATGAATATGCCTACCTTTCATGTAAAATAATATTCCTTGCTTGTGTGGGATTAAATTTAGTGTAGGGAACGTACATTGTTCTTTTATTTACACATTATGGTCTGTCTTAAACTCCGCTCCCAAGTCCACCAGTGATGATCCATGTTGATACTTAAAAGCTTAAATCCTGGGATAGCCAGCAGTTTTGGAAACCTGGTAAACACAATATTTCCAATGTAATGAGAATCCCATAGTGGTGTAGGGTGAGGAATGTGGAGAGTTTAAATAGACTGGTGCACATCAGTCCCCACAAAGTTTTGGTGTAACACGAGAAAGGGTGGTGTGGCACTTTACCAAATTGTTCCTCAAAATCTTTGACTGGAGCTGTCAATGAGGGCTGTTTAGAGGGGTGAGATTCCCAGAGGGGCTGGACTATCAGGTGTCGTGCTCATCAAGCTCAATTAGGTGGGAGGAAACCAAAGACAGATCACCGCGGTGGTTCATTGTACACTCTGGTGTAAGGGCATATAGCTCAAACACGCCTTTGACAGCTTACTCATTTGTTAAGAGATGGCCATAGACAGCCCTGATTAGCTGTGTTACAAAGCAACTGAATGCTCATTACATGAGAAGTTAATTGAGTTGAAGGCCTCTCTTACTACTTTCCAAGCAATTTAATAAGAATACCCTGATCAGTCTTGCCTTGAATTCATTTTTAAAAGTAGTTTTAACTGTTCTACTACTGTTGGACTATTTTTTTTGTTCTAATAATACACTTTGTAGTATCATTTAGTAAAGTAAATATCCAGTGTGTCCTTATAGTCTCCTTTAAGAGGGTGGAGTGTAGGGTGGTGGTGGCTGAGGAGCTGTTGGAGCAGCCGGAGTGTATCCCAGCTGACGCTTCCTGGACTGGTCACCAGTTAGTCACAGGGATGGGACGCTAAACCGTGGAAACAGCAGTTTTCACAAGGAAAAGTGTTTTGCAGCAGCCAATGTGAATACAGGGGTATACTTAAACTTTGTCACCATGGGAACACTTTAAAAAATGAAGTCACGGATAGACTGCATTTAAAAAGTCTCAGCTGTGGACAGACCGACCAAAATGTGAAACAAAATGAAGTCGGTGCCGTAGCACTAGATTGGACAATAAAAAGGGGATTTGACAGTGCAATAAATAAATTTCTAATGACTTATTTGTCCTAAAAACAGTTATATCCATCAAAATTCCACACAAGCATTTGGCAGATTGCAAACCCTCAAAATCTCAGTGTAACCTGAATGCTAACATGACAGTAATCAAGTCAAACCCTTCCTTGCCATTTAATCTGATCGATAATTTGATAACCCTACTATTGTGCACTACTTCACTCAGATGTCACATAATCTCGAATGACACGCCGGTGACCGAAAGTAATTCGTGTCCCTTTGAAGATTGTACACGGCAGCTACCAGTGTTTTCATGGGTGAAAAGTTTTTGAGTTGTCGGTTTGGTGTTTGTGTCGAAGCGAATTTTTGTGCAACGTTGACTCGAGAATCGAGCAGTGAGAATCTGATGCTGCATGACTGCACACAAAGCAAAGTTTGGTTGAGTTCTCATGTTACCTCACCTTGTTGTTCTACAAACGCTCCCCGTATCAGTGCACTTAACCATTAGTTAACTTTTTCCAGTTCATAAAGACATGAACTCCTCAAATATCTGTCAATGTATTTGCCGCACATTTAATGATACAGTTTGTAGTTTTTTGACGTGATTGTTTAGCGCTCTCTCATTGTTTTCAGGTGTATGGACGTAATCCTTGATGTCAAACTTGGTTGCTATCCTCGAAACATAATGTTTCTCATATTGTTACACCGTTCGATGTCTTAGAGCTTTAAACTGTTCTGTCAGTAATGTTAAAAAAAAAAAGTGGGCAGCGTTATTGACAGACGTTAGTGAACCTCCACCTAATCCATTTTTCTTCACAGTCCCAGTGTGGTTTGACCGAAAACGCGCAGCAGATGTGAAGGTTCGGTAGATATCAAAATGTTTACCACTTGAAATAAACATGGCCTACTTTAGGCACTGGAGAGGCGGATTCCTTTCTTCCAGCGAGCAGATAGGACACGCTATTTCTCCAATGGCTAAAATATACAGTTGTCAGAAAATATTAACTGATGAAACGGGGCAAGGGGGGGAGTAGCAGTCACAGCAGAATGATTGGTCAGTTATCTGAAGCATTAATCTTCTCTGGGGCTTGTTGTAGAGTAGACATAATACAGAGGCACGCTGACGGGCTCAGCGCTGACTGCTGCCTGGGGCTGCCTGGCGGCTGTGCTGTGAGGAGCTGCTAAGAGAAATAGTTTTATCTCTCCAGCGGAAATGCTGCACCATCTCTGCCAAGATGAGACCGAGATTGAACTCAGCACCTCTGAAGGTGGCTCTCGTGAAGGGAGTGTCCGCATAAGTAGCTGATATGAGTGTTTTATATCTCAAATCGGTTTCCTTACTCTTGCTGTCAGTGAGATATGCTTTTGACTCGTGAAGACAAACTGCACCCTTAAGGAACCACAAATATAGAAGAGTGTGTTTGGTTTTCTAATGCCTGCAGATAGTCTTGTCAGTGCCCCGGTCACGTTTACATCCCAGTAGTTCATGTTCTTTAACAAATTGGAAGGGGTAAAGCGTTGTGCCCTGAGGTTTGTCTTATGTCAAGCTTTTGATCAATAACAGTTTTGTCATCTTTTTCTGTTAGATCCCTCTGTTCTGCTGTAAATATCTACAACCTGGCATGCTCCTGCTGCGCGCTCAACTGCTCCTATGTGCTGTTTAGCAACAAGATAGTCCTCCTTGTGGACCTGCTGCTGCATCAGCTAACAGTAAGTGTGTGCATCCCAATGCAGAAGATGAGAGATGCAATGTAATACAGTGTTTTGTGTGATTAGTTTCTGCCAACAACATTATTTACATTCCTATTAAGTACAGGAAATATAGAGGCAAACATGCTCAAAGGGTGCTTCCAGGTGTGATCAAACAAACACAGCCTCTCTCCTAGCCACACATAAATGTTGCACATGTTAAGAATTCCATGTTTTCTTTACATTTATCTGCTCATATACACTGGCTTGACCATAAAGGAAGCAGCGTTTTTACTGCTGTCTGCTACAACCGCAGTGTTAATGAAAGACAGAGTATGACAAAGAGCTAGCGAGTAACAAACCGTTGCCCGACTTCTCCACAGATGCCTCTCAACTGAGGGAATGTGAGAGCATAGTCACTCGGGGAGGCACGCGGGCATGGGAGGCTGCATTGCGGCGGCATGTCAGCCCCATATCCCTCAGCACTCTGAGAGAAGGACTGTAAACATCAGTCCGCTCCACACATCCAACGGTGGCGGCTCACTGGAGCCGCCTACACTCGCAACCCAGACAGGACAAGGCACAGACACAGGGCTGTGGTGCACGCATGAACTCTACTGGGGCTTCCTTCCCCAGTCGAGTTCCAATCCAAGCAGTCATATTTCCTTAGGGCACAGAGGGAGAGGTTCGCCTGTATGCTTCAGTTTATATAAAACATATCCCCACAGCTGCTCTGCTGACTGACATATCCAACAGCACCGCAGAGGATGAACTAACTTTTCTCCTCACGTTGACTGCAGATTAAGAGTTGAGCTCAACATTCACTCGAACTCCGATTCGATTCATAAGTTGTGATTTTATTTGTTTGATTTTTTTAAGTTTACAACTTATATATATAACTTTGAGTTTTGCCTACGCCTGCACATATTCATGTGCGCGTCCATGTTTTGGAATTTGTGTGAGAGTAAAGCAGTGGGGGTTGCACTGCCATATGAACATGCCCCCTTTTAATTAGATTTGTGGAGAATGTCGGTGGATTTACCTACGCTGTCAGCATTCACCCTAACCATTAGACCAAATGGGAAGGTTCGACCTTTGCGGGGTTTCACATTAAACAGTAGCACTATATTTTAGCGGTGGGCTGCTGTTTTCGTGAAGTTTGCCTGGAAATAAAAATGAGACGAATACTTGTGTTGCTGTGCTGTTTGATTTCTTTCTGCAGCCTTTTTATTTGGGACTATATCTTGTCGTGTGGCTGGTTTATTGTATATCTTTTTCATGTTTCAGGTTTGCATACCTCAAGAAATGCTTTGAAAAGCTTTTTGCATTTCTTTGGAGAAGGGGATATGACTTTAACTACATTCTGATATTTTAAAATGTAATATTGTCAATATAAGACAATTGTAAATGGCTGTTAATTTTTTTTAAGACTGTTCTGGTTGTAACATGGCTTAGGTATAAGAGGCTGTAGCCATATGGTTATGGTTACAGCCTCGGCACCTCCATGCATTTTTATCTGAAGTGTTAAATCGTTATTGTGATATCGTAATGGTGTTAATTGTAGCTGTTAGTAAAAACTAATTTTTCATCCACTGATAAAAGGTCTATTATTCTTGCATGAATTAAATGTAATTAACAGTATAACAATACAATTTGTTAGAAATGATTTTATTTAATGCTGCTGCTTTTCTGTTTCCAACAGGGAAAATCTGCAAGAATTTAACATTAACATCTTTGCTAATTAAACTGTATTTAAAATTTATGCTGAAAACTAAGTTTTCAAGCTTCTAATATTATATTTCTACTGTAGTCTCTCAACATTAGGGTTCATAAAAAAAAATCTAGTGTAGATAAAATAAGTTTATAATTGCTTGTTGTGCTTTCTTATTTCAACATTTCCCCCCACGCCCCCTCTTTTATTCTAACAGCTCTACGTCCCTGATGAGGACAAGTCCATTTTTGGGCGCAGTGTAAACAAACAAGTCTTTGAGGGTTTGACGACAGGCCTTCTTCAGACTATTTCTACCATCCTAGGGTCCCTGTGGCCTCATATCTCTGACTCTGGGCAAGGTGAAAACACGTGCATTTCCTCCCAAGATGCCAAGGTCAAGAGCTCTGCCGCAGAGTCCTTCAACACTCGCACACAAGATCTAATCAGGTATTTTCCCTCCGTTGCTCTATACTACTCTCATGCTGCTTCTCCTCCTCCTGCATGGCTCCCTTTTTTCTCTCCTGCACATCACTTCTGGACTCCTCTTCACTGGGTTTAGAGTTGGTCAACAACATGCCTTATGTAAAGAATATCCTGACAGAATGACAGTTTGCTTGGAAGCGGTCCAAGCAGCGTCTTGTTAGAATGGGAGTAGTGTGAGAATGAGGTATAATCTGGCTTCCTTCCAGCTTGTGCTACATTTTAAGTAAAATCTGCTTCTCAGGGGGGGAGAGTCACAAAGTGGCATGATACGCTCACTTCCAAAGCTTTGAAAGTTACCCTTGAACCTGGTTTTCAAGCTATGTGGGTCTGTGCTATAGCAGTCGAGGCTGTGATGGAGAAATGTGGACTGTGAGGAAAGGCAGGCCCGGCCTCATGACACCTTGTGGACTAGTGCAGTCTTTCCAGTATCCCTCCCACAAACCATGATTCATCTGGACAGAGCAGCTGCACAGACCCACCAATCTCATCCACTGACCCAGTTATAACCCTAGAGGCAAGAGAGGGCCTGAGAAAAATGGTGTCTTCAGGCTGATAGTCTTGAGTACAAATGCAAGATTTACCTCAACTGTCTTAAAATGTGTATGCGAGAAAGAATATAAGATGAAAACATTGTAAGTGTTTGCAAAAGTCTCCCTTTTTAAAACAATCTATTGTATATAGCACTTTAAAGACTCTCCTCACATCGTTTCTGCCCATTGTTGGTTTCTCAGTTTGTTTTGGGCTGCTTTTAGTCCACTGTATGTGTTGTGTTTCCAGTGCATGATCAAATAGTGCAACACGAAGTGGCAAGGGCGACCACCAAACAGGTTTTTAAACAGAGAGCAGGCACAGGACAAAAGTGTGATGAAAGATCCTTTCAGCCCAAGTAAAGACGTGGAAGAGGATCAAGTCAAAACAATGGCACTTGGTTCAAGTGTCCATTTCAGTTCATAATCACCTGTTTGGAGAGGAGATCAGTGAGTGACAGTTCTAACAGAAACGCTATACAAAAGAAGTGAACGTTGAAAATGGTGATAAGACGAGGGAAAACTGACTTCACAGCAGCAACTTGAAAGTCTGGACTGGCAGCTGCAGTTCCCTCTAGATTTCCGTAAGCTCTTTGTACCCAAAGGTTAACGCATGCGGGAGCTTTGAGAAGACTAGCCTCGGGTCAGGAGACTGTTAAGGGCCCAGAGCTGGGCTGGCACAGGGGCCACAACAGCCCTTTAATGATACTATTAGCAGTGATTTGTGGCTGAAAGAGTACAGGGAACATGATCATGAGACCTGTCATTGGCAAAGACAAATTGAAGATATCACAGTAATAGCAGGGGGTGGATGGCTTAGGTGAGGTATTGGCTTTCAGCTGTACCACTGTGAAGGTATGCACAGTAAAGGTCTTTGTTTGCCTGTGCGATTAGCTTTTTACCAAGAATGTTCCCCACTTTTAACTTGTTTTAACATTTAGGGACAAATTGAATAAACCCCGGTATGCATTTTCCTCTCTGTTTGCTTTCCAGCTATGTGGTAAACATGGGGTTGATTGACAAGCTGTACGGCTGCTTCTTGTCAGTCCAAGGTCCTGTAGATGAGCAGCCCAAGATGTCAGCCTTCCTCCAGCAAGCCTCGGCTCTGCTGCACAGCATGTGCAAGCTGTGCTTTGTCGTAACTGGACGGTGAGCCTGTTTCTTACTCGTTACACACCTCGACATCTTTGTGATCTCTTGATCGTCCTCTGACAATCAGTACACACACCTCTCTGTACAAGTAATGACAGAGGCTGAGTCACTGTCTGTGTTTTCTTTTTTTCTTTTTTCTTTTTTTTTTTTTTGGACTGTCAAAAGGATCCATAAAAACGGCTCTCTTTGTTACTCAAACAAATCTGTCGTTCCTCTGCAATCAGCCAGCAGGTCATTCACTCCAGTCAGCAAGCTGGCTAAGCTGTCGTTATTGAAGATGGAGATAGGCATCTACTTGACCCAGTGCTCTGTCACTCACCATAAACCTTAGCCTGCAGTGGAGGGGGAGCCCACCCACATGTGCTACGGTGACCTCTACTCAAAGAGATTCAGTGGCGCCGCTGACGGAGGCTAAGCATACTATCACACCAAGGGACATCAGTGCCACAGTTTTTGACTTTAAAGGGAAAAGGGGACCGTAATAACAGAAATATCAGAATAATATTCAAAATGACATTTTAAATGCAATTTGACATCCCAAATCTAAGTAGCAGTGTTGTCTAAACAAACTTAACATTTTCAGTGTCAGACACTGTGTTGCTATACCTTGCCAGCTATAATGTGCTGCAGTATTAATAACCAGTTGCTTCACACTGCAGTGCCAAAGAACAGCTAGAACTCTGGATGACACTGAATATTTGTGAGAAAACGGTGTTTAATGACACTAAAAGCAGCAACCGGTGAGCTCTGTCCCGCGACGGCTATCTGTGTGTCATGCAGAAGAGTGCTCATGGGGTAGTGGGATATTTGTGCCATGCCAGTTGCTGTGTCAGGGGATTATAATGGCATTACGAGGCTGTGTTCTTGCCTAGCAGCATATTTCACACAAAGCCTGTTGGCTAACATCAAGTATCAGCATGCACTGTAGGTTCCATCCAAAGGTCACACACCCTCCATTCTGCATGGCTGCAAATCATAGCGGGTGCTGCTGCAGGAGTCTTAAATTGTCTCTGTGCGAGCCTAGGGTTTTCACTGGAGTCATCCGCATTGCAACGGAGAGTCTTGAAAAACATTACTGCAGTAATTACTTTCTTTTCTTTTTTCATTTTAAAGATTGCAGTAATTTTGATGATTATCTCCTGTAGTGGTTTCTCAAGTCAAGTCTCAGATTGGGTTTTATGACGTTTTTACTTTTAAAAACCTAAACCAACAAACTGTTTAATTCTTATGATGCTTTTGTCCTGCTTTGATCTACTTGCCTGTCTGCCAAGATTATCTTGTAATTTTATTTATTGTTTTAATTTATTTTTATATTAAATGCAAGTATAACAAAAACAGTGCGTTGCCAGTCCCCTTAACCAACACGGTAACGTCTTTGTTGAGCCAAACAAACCTGAGACAGACTCTGAGTAAATGTACTAGAGCGCTCAGCACCTTGTCAGCCAACTCACTGCAGTCTACCAGCTTGAAATCACTGCCATGAGCTTCACATCGCGGTATTGCTGTGTTTACTGTAGGAGGAGTGCGAGGGAAAGGGCTAATCTTGAATCTTGAAGGTCTCCCTCCTTAGCTAATCTGGCTGTCAGTTTATGGTACTTATTAAGTCAAAAATGAAGCAGCTTGGAAGCTTCTTGCATGCAACAAAATGAAAAAGTGTTATTCCATGAATAAACCAGAGGCACACAAATGGCAGGAGATGAACTTGAGAGCTGCCGTGTGATCCAGCCGGGTAATATACAGTACATTTCAAACTTGGTGCTCTTCCACTCGCCCCAGTCAGGTAATCCAGCAGCGTTAACAGCGTAGTATCTCTTATCTAAAGGAAAATCTTTTTTAAGCTTGTGTCTGGTGAGTAAATCAAGAAGCTGCCGAGGTCTGAGCTGTGTTTTGTCTCCTTAGTTTGGGGATGTGGCATCAGCTGCAGAAAAGAACAAAATATTTAAAGTATTTCCTAAAGTATTGTGTAATGTGTTCCAGTATGATTGTCGTTCTATTTGTCAGTGTTCTTCCCCATCGATTTATTTTAGTTTTGTGTTTTTGTATTTTTGTTTCTGAGCATACAGTTGCATGTCTTCCTCTTTAGTGCTCCCAGTATATTCGACAATAAACGCCAGGACCCAACTGGACTGACGGCACTCTTGCAGTCGACAGACTTGGTAGGGGTGGTGCACACCCTGTATTGTATCCTGCTTCACAGTTTCTTGCCAGAGTCTGCTTGCCAGAGTCAGGAGCCCTACGGCCCTGGGGTCATCCAGGTGGCTTTACAAGGCATCCGCTTCCTCAACAGTTTTGCCCTTCTTGACCTGTCTGCCTTCCAGGTAAAATGATAAAATGTATTCTGATTCCTTTTTATTTATTAATAAAGATTTTGCACATTGTTGACAGTTACATAATATAAATATAAAGCAGGAGAATATTTAAATTACCTAAAAGTGCCCTGGATTTAATAAATCTGTGTATATCATCAGCTGAGTGTTAGTATATTTCCATTATAAGACTTTATTCTCCCCATGACAAAGATGACCTGTGCACATAAACACAGGTACCCTTTGACACCCCCCATCCCCAGGTCATTTTTTGGGGGGGTTGAATAGAGCAGTAAGGGTCAGCAGTTCGAACAGAAAGCGAGTGATTATCACTGTATGCAGGGCCATACATTACCCAGCGCAAGGAGGGGAGGGCGACAGCTTCACTGTGCTAAGTCACCGCATAGACTGAAAGCCAGAAGAGTGAGCGAGAATGCTGTTAATTATCTTAATGTCTTGTGGTAATTACTTTGAAGCAGCTTCCTCTCACTGACCCGCCATATTCAGGCAACTCAAAACAGCTGGAAATGAAAGCGTTTTACTGTCGTAGTTTTATGAACATTTTAAATAATGTGTGGTTTCTGGTTTTTGGTTGGTTTTTTGGGTTTTTTTAAGAAGAAGGAAAAAAAAGCCATGAGTTGTAATCACCTCGTGTCTTGCATTACCGCTCTGCAACAGCTAGTACATAATATACTTGAAATGGATGGTTGATCTGCATTGAGGCTATTGTTCAGGCTCAATTTGCAACCACATAAGCTCTCAGTGCTGTGTTTAGAAGGGAATTTCACAAGAATTCAGTCAGTATAAATATAACTGGGTTATACAGTTAGTTGCATTTTGGCAGAAAAATGCAGCAACAAACTTGCAAGTCATTGTTAGGAAAACCTCATCAAAAAGAGTAAAAGAGCCTGTTTTTGTTTGAATGCAGTGCCGTTCGCTATTATTTTCCAGTTTCCCTTTTTGTTTTTGTTTTTTTCTTTTTTTAATCTAAATTTATTTTTTTGCTAAATATATTTTGTTTCATGACACAAAACCTGAATTCACTTTCCTATTTTTTATTTAATTCATTTATTTTTTTATTATGTATAAAGGCTAACACAACCAAGCTTGTAGTGCAACATGTGATGATCTTATAGCGCTTTGTCACGCTGACATGTTTAATAAATACTGTCTGCTGGCAGCTAATAGTATGTCATTTCAGTGTGGGATCGGGGTGTTTTACGGTCAGACCCCCTTTGATTTGCTTATACACGTACACCAAGTTTGTTCCCACCAGCAAAACATATATAACCTTTTATTACTGTGTGTTGTAATTGTTGTAAAAGCTCTTTACAATAACAGTCGTAGTCAGTTTACATCTAAATTACCTGTGATGCACGCTGACGTGCTTTTTCTGTGACCTGTCAGTCCGTTCTAGGGGCAGAGGGCCTGTCTCTAGCTTTCCGACACATCGTCAGCTCCCTGCTCTGGTACTGTACCCAGCAATCATCTGAAGAGCTGCTGCACGAAGTCATCATCTGTGTGGGATACTTCACCGTTAACCATCCCGACAACCAGGTAAACTAGCTTGAACCTAAGATACACTGGCGCACCATATTTAATTGTGTTGTAAACCAAGCTACTCTTAACATAAACACTGCACATATATATATTTTGTTTGTCATAAAGGGAGGAGTAACTTTTTGTCCTTTTTTTTTTTTTTTTTTTGGACATCTAGTTTTTACTGTTCATAGATGAGGCATTTAAGAAAAGAAAATCTTGTTGGAAAATTTGTTTGGAGTCCTTCAGAAGACGTTAAGAAGTTATTAGTTTTATTTTGGATTATGAGATCATCATATGATTTTCTCGATTTATTTCTTGCCATCTATTTGTTCAGATTGCCTTTTGTATCTGATGAAAACTAAAATCTGTAAAAAAAAATTTAAATGATTACCTATTTAGCACTAAAACTGATGAGCATCATTTAACCTCTACTTAATCCTGTTAATCGCTTATAAAACTTGCAACAGATTTTCTGTTATTTGTCAGCTAATTAGATATTTCCGCACTAGTTACATTTATTGCTCACACTTGTTCAGAGTTGTCAGTTGAGTTTAAAAAAGACTGGTGATAATCATCTTACTGTTGTTCTTCTCGTGTATAATTGGTCAGGGGTTTAAAAAGGATGTCGTTTTGTAATTGTAACAAAAAGCACCTCTTTAAAGATTCACGCCTTGGCACTTTCCTGGTTTTGGTCCGCGTGTCGTCTATTGTCCCACAGAGCGACCTATTGTTCGCTCCTTTTAAAAGTGGGGCTGTGTGCTGGTCCTGGTGTTACAACTACTTAGGGGGCACTGTGGAAGTGAGCAGGATGCGATGGTGCAGACCTGGCTGCTGTGTAATTGGCTGTCATGCATGGCCCGTCTACCGGCCCCTTGATTAGTCGTGCTACAGTTGGCTGGCCTTTGATTAAGCTAAGCCTGTCTCACACAGGCAGCAGCCAGCGCTTCAGTCTACACCCACACTGTTACAATCAGCCCCTATCACAACAATTTATGGGCTGGTTACAGATTTTAATGTGCCGTTTTTTCTTTTTCTTTTTTTACTTCTAATTAAAGGTGCCTCCAGTGTATGTGCTACTTTGGATAGTAGCAGAGGGCAAACCCCAATTTAATTATTCTGATGTACATAATTTGCATTTGTTGGACATTGTAGCTCCAGTTTGCATATTATTTTGACTAATTAAGCGTTAAGACTGTTTGTCTTTGCACAGCCACAGCGATGATAACAAAGCACATGTAATCCCATATTTTATTAAAACATTTGCATGATGCTAATTTGATGCAAAAACTTCCTTCACAACCTGGAAGCTGCCTGAACTTACCTTGCATTTGGATCTTTAAAAGAAAAAAAAAACACACACACACACACACACATTTGTGTATAGATTGTCAGGAAACAAGATCCCTCACAACCTTCACACAGAGTTGATCTTTGCCAGTGGTCCAGTTCCTGGAATGCGTCCATTCAGTTCTGCACCAAAGATGGATGGCGTTAAGGAGAATATTTAGAGCAGCTTGAGCTTTTCTCAAGCTAATGTAAGCACTGGCAGAACACAAAAGCGGCCCAACCCAAGGCCTGTGCGGTCACAGAGACTGCTGATTCACTGTCAGCACACCAGCTTTTGTTTATATATATGCTCTAGAAATAAAGCTGCTCATAAAAAGCAGAACTTTGAAGCAGCCCCTTTACATAGTGATATATTCCCTCTGCTCTGGGGGGCATGAATAATTCACCTTGTCACACAAAAAGCCATTGGGAGAGTGACATATGTAGGGTTGTGTGTTTTCATAAGTGTGTCCCTGCTTACGGGGGCCACCGAGTCATGTAGCCATGTGTTTCATTGTCTGCTGCTTGTGTCTGTAAAGAATTTTTGACACAAAAAAAGGACAAAAGTGAAATCTTTTTTGTAGCTGACTGACATGAAACTGTATTTCCTTTTTCACCAGAGAGATGCACTGTTAATCTCCGTGTCTTTAATACATTAATCCGTAGTGATGATGTTGGATCTTAAGCTGACGGGCAGTAATTATAAACTGGTGACATGTTAACCCACCTGACTCCTGCTCGCCTTTTAGAAAGACAAAGCAATTTTAGAGTGTGGAAATCTTAAGAATACAGCACATGGAAAATTGCCACACACACGCAAGCAAAGGAAGCCACACACAAGTGCTGTCAACACACACACAGCGGGTCTGATTTCAGGTACTGTATGGATGTTTCACTCTGGAGGCATCTGAGAGCACCTAATTTTTCTGTGCTTATATTTCATAAACGGTTGTTTTTATACCAGTAGCCTTTACATGAGCTATGGATTGTCTCTAGACTGAACATCCCACGCGCGCGCGCGCGCGCACACACACACACACACACACACACACACACACACACACACACACACACACACACACACACACACACACACACACACACACCTCCTGAGCTCATCATTCTCTGTGGGGTCAGTCTTCTTCTTCCCATTCTCTTTGAGGGCGTTTCCTCTGCCCCGCAGGCCCACACCAGGCTTTAGGCCTGTAATTCCTGTTAACCTGATGTTGAAACTCTTCCTTCAGCAGTCCATTACTGCCAAGACAACCAAGCCCTTACTGCCTGCAGGGTAAGTGCAGCTCGTGCAGACCATGGGGAGCCAGCAGCGGGAAATGCACACTCTGTATCACCCAGCAGAGTAAACAGAGGCAGAGAGAGACACAGACATGCATACACACTCCACTAACTGGCAGAAGAGTGCCCGATTGTTAGCTCAGTCCATGATTTACACCCAGCTCCGGGGGTGAAGCACAGGTCCAGCTGATTTTAAGTGAAGCTGAGGATATTTTTATTCCCGCGGGCCTTTCAGTGAGGAGTTTCCATTTGTCTGTAACACTGTTGTCATGCTAGCTTCAGTGCAGAATTATCACTGGGTAAATCTGGGATGGGAAGACAGCGGCAGCTCATAAATAAAGAGTTATTGAGCTTTATTGTGTAAACAGTGAGCTCATTTTTGAAAAAAGTTACCTTAAACGTCAAGTTGGAGCATTTTTGTCAGTGTCTGCGGCTAACGTCCAATTGTCCAGAGGAAGTTTACACAGCGTCCTGCACACATCCCCATCAGCCATTGTAACTGCTGTAAAAAAGCACTAAACACTTATTTGAGAAACTTTGCTTTATGTGGTCTGTTGTGCTGCTTTTCTTATCAGTAAAGGAGTCCCACTGAATCTGGTTTATATTGTGGCTTTAAGTGTCAGATATATGACCCCACTCTGGCTCTGGTTCCTCCTGAGGTGTTTGGAAATGCATCCACAGTTGTGACATTACAAATTTAATCAGTAAGAAATAAATGCCAACCTCATCCATACAGGCTATTTATGTTATTTGAGAAGTGTACTGTATTGTGAGACTGTATAATTACAATCTTTTTTTTTTTCCTTTTCTCCTTTAAATTGTGGTTTCAGCTTTGACGCTGGCTTTTTTCCAGGAATTTGTTTGTTTCAGAACATTAACTTTACACTCTTGTTGTTGTCATTGTGACCAGTGAGGAAGTTATGTAATGGAGCATCATAAAAACATTTTTTTTAAAGGCCGTGTCTCTGAACTTAAGAAAGACCAGAGCAGCCAGGACACTTGAGGTTTTACAGGGCCTGCGTTATATGTGGACCAGACGCAGAGATTCACATGCTTGTTGTTAGTTTTATGACGTCGAGCTTTTGCGCCGCTGATACTTCAGCTATGCCGGGAGAAGTAATGCTAAAGCATAATCTTTAGCTGGAAGCCATTTCAGACTCCGGTGCCGCTCTTCACCTAGTAGAGGTGCGGAAAGTTGGCAGGCGACTCTGTTCTTTTACCTCCAGGCTGTCGCTGCCACCAGGCTGTGTTTTATGCCTTTTCTGCGTCAGGCACTTGAAGTTGGACAATTTGTTTAGGCAGCTGAAGATGGAATTGTGCGTAGTGGAGGATTATGAGATCCCTGGGTGATTTGTGTGTTGGATCACCTTAGAACTCCTGCTCAAACATGCAGTACTTGCTGCGGTGTAAATTATGATACCCCAACATGCTCTGCGTTAATATACAAGAACGAAGAGATGCTTTAGCTTTTGCATAATCATAGCTTTGGCTTTCGGATGAATACGAGTGCATAAATTTCCACGCCCTTGTTTCCAGTTTTATCTTCAGGCAGCGTTGCAACACAAAAGATAAAATGTAGGCTTTAATGGAAGAAGTAGCAATAAAATACTAAATCTAGACCCTGTGAAAATAAGCAGCCCTACATGTAGAAACAACCAGAACCTAACTTTTTGCTTTCGTCAATGGATTGATATGTCTGGGTCCCCAAATTCCTTAGGGGAAGAAAAGTGAGTGAAAAGTGTTGCGGATACTGAGAGAAGGTTTTCAGTGATATAGTAATACACACCAGTGCACACATGATTTGCGTGCTCTCTCCCAGTGCTTACATTTCAGGTTGACAAATTCACTGCTTCTGCCCTTTTCAAGGACTTGTGTTACCTTAAAGTTCAGACTGTCCATATGGATTCTTTAAACAAATGATGATGGGGGAATGACACTGTTTTGTGTCCCTTTGAACTCCGCTGTAGAGGCCAGCTCTGAGAACCTTCACCTTGAACAGATAAAAAGCAATGAATTATCGCTTTGTTTATCCGGCTGCTCGAACTCAAAGTGCATTATCAAAGGAGAAACCAATGGAAGAGTATTACAGAGAGTATTTTTAAAATCTTGTAAATCTTGTGAATTTATGTCACTGGGACTCGTGGACCTCTCCTTGCCCTTCTGGTTTCCATTGGCGCGGAGTCTGTACCTGTAAAGCAACGCGGGATGTTTTTCCAGCCAGGCTTTAACAGGCTGACCTTCCCGGCTTTCGACCACGTGCTGATGGTCCTGTCGAGCTTAGGGGCGATGACCAGAGCATTAGCCGGAGACCCCTCTCTTTGCAGCAGCCACCTTTCTAATCAAATGAGGCTGCGAGTGATTTGGTTTTAATACTGGTGGTCCGGATGTAAGAATGACTGGCTGTGATGGAGAGCAGGATGTCAGCCTGGTGAAAATGCCATTAATGGTATTGCTCATTTCTTAAAGTGGGGGTGGCCAAGCTGTCGGTGGAGCCTGCCTTTCACACGCCACCCCACCCTGTTGCCCTGTTAATGCCCTCTCAACCTGAGCTTCACTCCTTCACGGATTCCCTCCTGCTTTCGCGTTGCCTAAAGACCTTAACGCGAAACTCGAAAGTGACGTTTTAGTCACAAACGATAACATCGCTTCACATTTCTCGCTTCCCCTCGTGCATGTTACAGCAGCTCCGCTATAACCGTTTTTGCAACAAAACATCCCATCATTGTTTTATAGCCTGTGATTGTGTCATGGGAGGCTGTGCCCCCTACCGCCCCCAGGTCTCCTCCTAATAGCTGTTGGTGTGTTGTTTTTAGTGGCAGATTTACATGTGGGAGGTGTACAGGGCGTTGATTTACAACCAGCAGTGCCACCGACTGGCTCGGTGACTGACTATCCCCCGCTCCCTGTGTGTTCCAGGTGATAGTGCAATCTGGCCGCCAGCCCAGCGTACTGCAGAAACTGTGTCAGCTGCCCTTCCAGTACTTTAGCCACCCACGCCTCATCAAAGTACTCTTTCCCTCGCTCATCTCGGCCTGCTACAACAACCCTGAGAACAAGGTCATCCTGCAGCAGGAGATGAGCTGCGTGCTGCTGGCCAGATTCATTCAGGTAAATATAGAAACATTGTCACACTTGTACTGTGCTTTGTAAAAACACTTAAATACACAATTGTTGATCACCACTACGTGTTGGGATATATACATTTAGCACTAATTGCTCTTTAGCATCAGTGTTTGTATAAAAACGTAAAGTATATTCCAACATGTAGGGCATAAATTCCTCTTAGAGATGCAGGCTTGATTAAACTGTATGAGTGATTTGTATGTTTCTCAAAATAAGAGTAGTAAACATACACACACATAACATCTGAACCTTATATCAGTGCATCTGTTTGATTTCTTGTGAAGAGGAATTTGCAGAAATGCGGAAAGTATTATAAATGAGTCCAGTCTTCTAAATAGAGCATCCACACCCAGTTAATCTCATTCACACCATAAGGTAGCCCCTGTGCATCAGCTGATTGACGACTGCTCATCCAGGCCCCGGTGAATCAGTAACAGGCCGGGCTTTACAAAGACAAACGGTTTCCTTCACACTGGATTTACCTGCCACTGGTTCACCTCCCAGTAAACAGCTTGTCTCCTTCATCTTCCTCCTGACAACAAGCCCCCTCACCTCTCTGCAAGCTCCACTGTTTAGACACAGATTAACTTCCATTCAGAGGGAGACAAGCTATTGTCACGTCTTTCAAACAAAGCAATAACGCATGGCGTCTCGCCCCGCTGCCCTCATCTCTGTGTTAACCTCAGGAACATTCCTCAGAGTGGAACGATTTAATCCGGAGTGGTTTAGCTTACTGAGTAAATTGCAACGAGAACATTTTTTATTTTAATTGATTCAGATATTACTCATATTGCATAATCTGCAGTACACTGTATGATGATACTAAAGCCTCTGTATTCTCTTAGGATTGTGCATCAGAGGAGAAGGATTCAGACAATAAACCAAGTAAAACGGGTAAGTTCTTTAGTTTAGTTCAGTAAATTTTTAGTTGTGTAGAAATATTTTAATATCATGGGGGTGGTTAAAACCATATCTGCAATTAGTTTTATCTGTTTTGTTATGTGCTTTTTTCCCTTTTTTTTTTTTGTTAAAAGGATTAATAAAAATGTCTTCGGGAAGAATTTCAGCACCCACTTGTTTTTGTGAAATTCTACACTGGGTTTTAAAAGGATTTCTGTTTTTCTGTCTACAGTTTTTCAGCCACTGGATTTCTGTGAACTGTCCAACCGCTTTCCAAGAGATCAGTGGGATTCAGCGCTGCAGTTTTTCCTCAAAAAGCAGGAGGACTGATGGAGCTGCAAACGTGATGACAAAGCACTGTATTAATCGTTAGAAAAGACACTAAGATGTGGAGATGTTTTCAGCTATTTTTTTTGTTTTTGCACATGAGTAAAAGATATGCTCTTCAAACTGTGTCAGATGTACAAGAAAGAAAGAAGCCTTGTATATTTGTGCATCTAGTTTGATTTCTTGAAAGTCATTCTGTTGTTTAAGAGGAATTTGCACAAAATGTCTTATTTGTACATTTCAGTGAGAACATGCACACAACTACTTCATTTATCGTCTAAATAAGCCATTTACTTCTGTTTGTTCCGTTTGTAGACAGTAAAGCTTACAGTAGTGACCATCTAAACATGAAGTACTTACTTATACTGTAATATATAATTTGCCAAACGTTTTCTTCTATACTGTGTGTGTGTGTGTATTATTTGGTTGAATGTGAATTACTAGAATGTTCTGTAGTCTACATAATGCCAGTTTAAAAAAAAATGCCCTGCCTTGATTCCTGATATGTGTTAAAGGTTCTATTTTTTAAATGTCACATTTTTTTTCCTGTTCATTCACTTTTTGTTAGGAGGAACTTACAAATTAATATAATTTATTGAGTTTGTAATCAAAAATAAAACAAATATATGTGATTATGTGGTGTCAGATTTTTTTCTCTGCACAATGAGCAGAGGTATTTAAACTCCATGTCCCCCCTTAATTTGGCTTCCTATGGAGTTGGATAATGATGCCCAATGTGAGCTGTCATTGACGACACATGAGTACCGGTACATATGAACTGGTTGAGACATATTGAGGTTTTTTTTGGATCTAGCTGCCCAAATCAAACTACAAGAAGAAAAAACTGAAATGCGGCAATCTACAGGTTAGACTCACTTCATTGTGCGGAAATGCAGTCTTGACATTGCAAGTTTAGGTTGTCCTGATCGGTTACAAGATAATCCCTGTTAAAATCCACAGGTTATATCACCCCATAGCCTTTTTTTTAATATTAAATAAATAGTTACCACTGCTGTATCTAATTTGCCACTTTTAAATATTTACCAGCAGGTAACAGGATTGTTCATTTTAATCAGATCTCGTTTCCTTCAGTGATTTTTTTATTTTTTTTATTTTTTTAAAGAAAAGCTCCTCCCCGACAAATTGTAGCGGGTGTAGGATGTCAGTGACGGCTTGACCTGTATGCTCTCTTGTCCAGCGGCTATTTGTCGCTCAGGATTCCTACTGGAATGAAAATAAACTCAAGACAAGCCAGAATGCGTCCGCAGGCTGGGAGTCCCCTCAGCGCTGCGCGTTTTGTTGTGGGCCCATTCAGCGTATCCTTTGCAGGTGATGCCAGATGTAGATAAGGGGGCCGCCGAAGCCTGTCCTCTGTCTAGACTTGTAGCCTAACCACGGGGATTCACATGGTTGTAATGGTTCACTTTTTTTTCTTTTTTTTTTTGCACTTTCCCCCCTAAAAAAGCTCGATTTTTATCATTTTATCGCCATAACTGGAACATAACATTACGCACAATTTGCTATAAATTTCAGCCCCAGGCTGAGGAGCGCATTAATACTCATATAGCCAGTGTAAACATTCAAAGCCATAAAAACATATCAAGTCAGATTAAAAAAGCCGCAGACTATTGTGTCTCACTCAGTGAGCCGTGATACATGTGCCAAATGCCTAATAATAATATATTGTCAACCATTAGTCACTGATCCACTTGGCGCAGAAACGCTAAATATAAGCAGATTCGGTGTTGCAGGCCCCTGCCTCACGATGTGGAGGTTTGCACCTCTAGAAACAAGAACATGTGTAAAACTGAAAGATTGAACTGGCCGAAGGAGTGTGAGTTTTTCTCTCTTTTTTGCACCACTTTTTTTCCCTGAGCTTTTCCAGATCAATCCCCACTTTAAACAAAGTCACGCTTTATAAGCAGCAGATGCGCTGTCATTTCCCATAAAACTGATTTATTTTCACTGACCATAATTAAAATCTTCTGAATGCTTATGGAACAAATGGATTTTGCATGCAATAATCAGTCCCTTTATTGTTAAGTCCAGCCATGTCTGCCTTCAATAATAAATAATAATAACTTATTTTTTTCTGGAGGAACCGCGAACAGCACGCACCTCACTCTTAATCTGTTTCAATAATTTACAATAGTCGATAGTGAACGTGGAAATCATGCACATCTACACAGCTTGTATTTTTTTTCCCCTTTAAAACATACTGTAAGCATTAGCGTTCGGACGTCCAGAGCAGGCTCCCGTGTTTAAATCCCACCATATATTCCCGTTGTGTTCAGTTCAGGTGTGGGCGTTGTGGAGGCAAGGTGTCCCATATATAGCTCGAAAACCAGAATGTCCATGAACAGCTGCGTGTCCTGCCGAAGTGTCATGGGGCAGGAGAGTGGGATCAGATACCTAGATGTACAGGGAACAGTCAGACCTCAAATCCTCCAAAGGGGACTTGAATGAAATGATCCTCCAGCAAAATCCATCCTGGCTGTTATATTCGTTCTTTGAATGTCACTGAGGGTTTTTGCGCAGTCCTGCAGCTCGGTGCCTCCAGCTGATCCCGGTACTTCCTCACGTGTCCACGGGACTCGGCACCATACTGTTCGGAGTGTCCGGCAACTGAGACGACAGAGAGGTCACATCACTGCCCGAGGAGTTCCCCAGAGAGCCCGCTTCAGAGAAAGACACCTGCCAAAAGGGGGAAATATTCAATTCAGCAGAGAAATGTCTTACATTTTTAACAAGACCACATTAGGGAGACTTCAACATGTGTGAATGGAGCATTTAAATATATCTTTATATACACACAGAGAGGGTTTTTTTTCTTTTAAAAACTTAAAAGTATGAAATGAATCCATTTAAAACTATAGGCCCAAATTCCTCGCATAATCTCACGAATCCCCATCTTCGATAAGATGACCGCCAGATCAAGTGACTTGATACACACAAAACATGCATTTTGCGTTTAAATGTCTCCAATCTGATGGATAAAGCCATTTATAACTGTGAATTTTATATAAATGTCTTTCATCACTAAGGTCTCGCTCTTACCCTCCCCCTGTCTGCGCATGTATGTAAGCAGCACCCTTCATGCCAGTTCAACATTTTGAGTATAATTTATGACGTTCAATCCCACCAGTTGTTGGAAAGCAGGCTGGTCGAGATCGGTCTGCAGGGCGAAGTCGCTGAGGGTTTTCCATGGAGGCTGGTAGGACTGCACCTCCACAGGATTCCCCTGCACGGTGTTGTCGTGGCGGATAGGACTGCCTGCCACCAGAGGTGTGCCTGTCAGGCCCTGCAGATTCTATGAGAGAGATTAAAAAAATACAAAATATTCAGTTCAATCAAATATGCGTTAGTCAGCGGATGGATAAAGCTGGGATAAAGGTTAGTGCGCTGTTTGCCGAGTAAAACCTTCCAATCTCAATGTGTTTAAATTATTAGTTTATTTCCTTTGTTACGTTTTGCATTATTATGTTTTGGGGTTTTTTTGTTGGGGTTTTATTTATTTATTTATTTTTTGGGGGGGGGCGCATTGTTTGTTTGTTTGTTTTTAGCTTATAGCTTATCGTATAAACAAATAGCTAAAACGTAATGGAAATAAATAAAATGCAGCTCATACGCTTTAAAAAATAACAAACTAAAATGCAGGAAATATCCACGTATAATAATAATAATAATAATAATAATAATAATAATAATAATAATAATAATAATTTTAACTTGCAAAATAGCAGTATATGGAGCGGTTTCCGTGTTTCAAAGCTTTATTATTATTGTTATTATTTTTTTTAGTTTAATTTACATTTCCTTTACAATTCCGTAAAATAAGATACACTTATTTTAAATGATTTTATTTGTGACTTTCCCCCCTTTTTGTCATTTTTTTTAATTATCAGCGTTTCTATGAATTTGTTATTGTTATACATTAGTCATAAGCATCAGCACTGCCTTTTCGTGTTATTACTGGGCTTCAGTTGTCCCGCTTTAAATGAAAGTCGCCACGATAAGCTGCTGCGCAGTAGTTACAAAGTAGACTTGTGTTTGTAGGTGTTGAAACGTCAGATTATTTGCAACTGAAACCCTCGTTTACTCACGGTTTTGTCGTTGTGCTGCTGCTGCTGAAGCTGTTTCATCAGGATGGACTTCTTCTTGTCTTTGCAGCGCTTGTTCTGAAACCAGACGCGGATCACCCTGGGGCTCAGGCCGGTCATCTCCACCAGCTGCTCCTTCATCAGAGCGTCCGGTCTCGGATTGGCATTGTAGCAGGTCCGCAGTGTGTGGAGCTGCTTCTCGTTGAGCACCGTCCGCACTCTGGTGGTCTTCTCGGACGGCTTGTGGACGTGGTTCCGGTGATGTGGAGGGTGCCGGACCGAAACTGGATCTAAGGAGACGGAAAATTTAAAAGTTAAACTAAATAACTGCATGTTTTATTTAAGGGGCAAAAGTAGACAAGCCTTTAAAAAATACAAATACCCCATGTCTTATTACAGGTATCACTGTAAACGGTCAAATATACTCCAATGGTATCAACACAATCAATTTAAATATGGAGGCCTATTAATCGTGAAATAGTGAATGTGTCAAAAATAGATTTGGTGTATATACACATAACCGGTTAATAGATACATACAAATATGAATAATAATAATAATAATAATAATAATAATAATAATAATAATAATAATAATAATAATAATAATAATAATAATAATAATAATAATGTGCCTGGTATGTAAACAATAAGCCAGCTTGTACCTGAGATGTGTAGCGGTCTGTTGTGAATGTTCCCCGGGCTCAGCGGGCTCCCTGCTGAGGCCCTCTCCATCATCAAGCCGTGGTCCGCCCGGCACAGCAGCTCGTCGTCCCGCAGGGAGAACTCGTCCCCCGGCAGGAGGTGTCGGCTGCACACCGAGCACCGAAAGCACTCCATGTGATACACATTGTCCCGGGCTCTCATCACCAGGTCGCTGCTACAGAAGCCCATGTTACACTTTGCACATTTGATGCCAAATAACCTGCAGAGGATCACGGAGATGTGTTGGTCCCATGCATTAATTCCGTATATTTCGTATTATTTATTTGGACTTAAATCTGATGCTGGTCTCACTTCATGATCCTAACAAAACGAGCACTAGTTTAACTGGGCAGGGACAATAATTTTAAGCCCCGAATGTCTATAACTCAAATCAGACTGAGCTCTGGGCTTTAATTAACCTGTGCATTTGCAATTAATATAGCCCATCATGATGGACTTATCATTTTTGCCTCATCCTTTAAAAAATAAATAAAAAATAACCAGTATTTTTAACGGTTTCTTTAAAAAATAGAAAAGGAAAAAAGAAAATCCAGAAAACTCTGCTGACTTACTACCTTGCATAATCTCTTTTACAGTAAGTCTTTCCGTCTCGGACGAAGCAAGTGCAGGTCTCGTCCAGATGCTGGTTGCACTCTGCACACTTGAGGCAGGCTGCGTGCCACTCCAGGTCCGGGGACACTCTCAGGATGTACTGGTCGTGTATCTGACTTCCACAGCCCACACACATTGCGATTCCTGACTTCTCTGTGAAGTGGGAATGCAATAATGCAAGATCGTATGTGCTCTTTTAATCCTCACGACATCCCTTCAAACCCACGCCAAGCTTAAGAAGAGAAACTATTGCGTACATATCACATCAAGCTTGTAGGTTCATTCCAAGAATATTGCTGAATAATTATAATTAGGCCACAGGAGCTAAAAAATATCCCCAAGCATAACGACGTGGGTTTAAAAAAATATGACCACCACACACGTTTTTTATAGCCCAGTTATGTTAAAGGTGAGGTGTGAACAGGCTTTGTGAACGGATCTCTTGCAAATTTTTAGGAATTTTCTGCAAGCCTTGAATATTATTAAGAGATTAATCATCAAACCCAGGCGTCTAAACAGCGTCAATGACATAAAAGTCCAAATAAACCCCCTCGCACGCACAAAATAAAGGGGATTAGAAAGGGAATAATCTTACTTTTTGAATGATCCCCCATATCATCCAAGAAAGAAGTGTTGAGCAGGATATCCACCATACAGGAGGAATAGCCGAGTGCAAGGCGACAGACGGAGGAAGAAGAGGAGCAAAAGGCAGAGGAGACCGTCCCGTCCCGGGCTGGATGATAAACTTGTATTCCTCCTCCGAGAGGTGGAGAGAAAACAAAGATCATCGACCAGTGACGTCTGCAAACCTGGACGTCTGTGGGTCCGGGGAGAGGGTGCCATGCAAATCTCCTCCAAGACCCCCTGCTCTTTCTGTTCTATTGGCTTCTTGGGCTGGTTTTGTGTGCAGGAGGAGCGTGTGTGTGTGTGTGTGTGTGTGTGTGTGTGTGTGTATGCGATTTTTCTTTTTAATTTTCAAGCAAGTGTGGCTTGGATGCATTATGCAGTTGTTGTATTTTTTTGTTAGTATTCCTTGCCTTGAAAATGTACACACGGGCCTTATCTCCTCTACTCTTATGTGATTATAATTTTTGCTTCTGCTGTGAGATTTTTGCTATTAAAGCTAGCAGGATGCGTTTAAAGTGATATTGATCTGAAGGTTTAATGAAAACGCAGCCTTAAAGCTAGTTCTTCTTTTGCTTCTTTTTCTTCCTATTTGGTTAAACTGTAGCTGTTTTATGCAAATATCATATAAGGTGGTTTTTCCAACCCTGTCTTCAAGCTGTCATAGTAAGTAATGCTCACATCAGCAGGGAGCCCTCTACTGGATGAAATATAGATCAGCTGAATATCAATCACCTGGAGAAGTGAAACATAAATCTTGATCGCTGCTTTGGACAGCTCTTGAAGTTTTGCTCTAGTGGAAAAGAAGTCCTATAATAGCAATCTGCAAGGTGTCCTTTATATGTATACTTCAGGTTGAAGGTAGTTCATATCCACCATCCGCCCTAATCAAGCAGCCCTGTGCGCGCTGTTTTTTTTTTAAACTGTTATTTTATTCATACGGTGATTTTAGCATGCAATTGCTTGTAAGGTGTTCTTGGGTATCTTGAGTTGCACCTATAAATTCAAATAAGAAAAAAAAAACGAAGTATTTTGAAGTTTTGCTCTAGTGGAAAAAAACGAAGTATTTATTTTCTTTTTTAAACGTCGATCAGCTGCAAAATCAAAACTAACAGAAAATAATGTTGCAGGCCTGATCCGTGAGGCATGGACAAAGAAACCTTCGGGGAGGTCTTGCATGGTGAGTCCTGCAGTTCAGTGTGTGGCTTCTTTGAGTTTGGTTGGACCTGTTACGGGTTGTGATAAGGGGCGTTTCCAGGGTTTTATCAGTTGGGTGGCACTGGACCAAGAACAAGTCAAGGGGTGCACAGGAAATAGGTATACTGGACACGATTTTGTCATGTGTCTTATAGGTTTATTAAATAAAAATAGGTTCAAATACAAGTTTTTGTTGGAAAATTTTTTGCAAGTGGGGGGAAAATGAAAAAAAAAAAGAACTGATGATTTTAATGACTTACATATTGCTGGGTTGCAGTTTATCAGTAACACAGTAAGTGATCATTTACTTAATATAAGTAGAATGGAATACAAATATTTGCATGAAAAATAAAGTAGAGAAGAATGAGAAAGCAACATAACTCATGTACATTAGAACTGGACTTTAGGAAAGTACTTAAGTAAATGTGCTAGTCACATTTCTTTGGATCGCATCAGTGGTCGCATCCAGTGGTATTGGCCATTATAAGATTTAAAGTACGATTTAAAATTTAAAGTATTTAAAGTTTAAGGACACTGGTGATCATTTCTCTCATTGGGATATGGGGATTTCTCTAGTCTGGTCAGTCCCGTGGGCTTTCTAATGCCCCTGGAGGTTTTCTTCTAGAGAAGTATGCTGGAGAAGGCCATCTACTGGCATTGAGCAGTTACATTAAGTCACGTTGTAACTCACCAACAAGTTACACTGAGAGTTCAGGTTGGTGTTACATATAACCTGTAACATTTGTCTTAATGTCAGGACCCAGTATAGCCCAACAGAGGATTACACTGTAAGAAATTATGATTATTCAAAGTAGTTTAAAAAAAATATTACAAAAATTATTTTTTTTTAAAAGGAACAATGTAGTTTGACATAGTTCCATCGCATAGTATGGAACTGATGTACGCTGAGTTTATAGATATTGGTAATTTCATGTTGCAAGTACTTTTTAGTGTTGTAGCTAATTTGTGTTTAAAAAATAAAGTAAGGGGAGAAAAACTTTCTTTCACTTTCTTTCACTTCTCAAACTGCACACAAAAGAAGCTTTTCAAAGAATCAAGTGTGAGTATATCTCGGTAATATTTGATAATATTTATTCAAAATGTATTCTTTCTTTCTGTTTCGAAATTTATTCTATTATTCTTTATTTTTTGTTATTTTGCGTTTTCTCTACGCAGCACTTGCATATATAAGGAAGTAGCGGAGGCTCTCCAATCAGAGTTAAATGTGCTCCTGCTTGATTTGAAGAGGAAAACAAATATTAACTTAATACAAAAGACCCGGAAAACAAAACATAAAAAGAAAGCTTCTTTTTATTTATTTATTTTGGTGTTAAACTTTACAGAGAGAGAGAGAGGGAGAGGGGGAGGAGCAAGAGCGTTGGCCGGAAGTTGCGGTTCTTGATCGAAGCTATCTCGCGAGAATTCCTCGCCGACGTCAGATGACCTTTGGCACAGTTTTGTGTCTGCAGGACTGGAAGGGAGCTGTAGCTTTCGGGGTCCAAGATGAACAGAGCTCTTAACAAATCAAATCTGAAACATTTGGTAAGAATAACGCTAACACTAACTTACAGTGAGGCATTGCATTAATTGGTTAAATCAGTTTTTAACAGTAAACGATGGTTTCTTTGCAGCAGCTACTAGCTTGCTTTATGACTTAGCTACACATTACCCGGGTCATTGTCGTTTCCAGACGCAAGTGTGCTACAAGGAATTTAAACATGTGGCAGTATTAGTTAACATAATGCGACAATAAATCTGCATACTAGCTCTACTTTGTGAAATAGCTTAAAAAGGAGTTAATATTGTTGGAACGAAAGCTAGTTAGTGCTAGCCTGGCTAGCCTTATGCTTATGAAACGGTTACGAAACTGCCACTTGCAGGTGTTACCAAAGAGTCAAAATTAAAAATACCTATGTCTGGTGAGATGTGTAGGCAATAAGTGGGAGGAAAAATGTAGTTTCCTTATGTATTTTGTATTTTGGGATTCTCCCTGTTATCCAATCAGTTTTTGTTTAACCCCCCTTCCCCTCCCCTTCCCCTTTACATGCCCTACCATAGTTAATGAGAATTTGGAAGGGTTACTTAGAAATATCTTAATTATTTTACTCATTATGTCAAAAATAACTAGCTTGATCTAGCTTCACAGGCCAGTATCTGTCAGATTAAACCACCTATATCACCTTGAAACTGCACAGGTCCAACCTGCACCGAATAGAATAACATCGAATAGAATTCAACTTTATGGTCAATGCACATGTCACAAGTACAAGGCAACGAAATGCAGTTTGCGTCCATCCAGAAGTGCTTTAGCCGTGATATAGATATATTACAAAATATATATTAGCAATAATATAAGTATATAGATATATTACAGAAATGGGTCTGTTATAGGTATGAGGGTACAAAAATGGTTCTATTA
Organism: Mchenga conophoros; assembly: GCF_057382185.1. NCBI lineage: Eukaryota > Metazoa > Chordata > Actinopteri > Cichliformes > Cichlidae > Mchenga > Mchenga conophoros. The sequence continues at coordinate 12,711,590 of NC_140532.1, forward strand.
TGGGTATGTTACAATGTACACGGTATGAAGGTATGTTATGAATATGCTATAACTATAAGTATGTACAGGCTGTAGTGGGTATACATTGCTGTAAAGTAAAAGAATTGAGGAAGTGTTTTTTTAGCATTTATTGATTGCACGGTATTTATAAAGTTTTGCAAATGTTTTGTGTTATTTTTCATGCGTATGCTATAGATTCATTATTAAAAATTCTTTGGATCTGACACAAATCCTCTAAAATACATCAAACCTGATAAAAACTTGAACTCATAGTAGATTACGCCATGAAGACAGACAGCACTTATAGGTAGGTTTATGAAACTCAAATCTGTCATTTAATTTAGGTGGAAACTATAATTTTCTGTCCTGTGTAACCTTTGCGAGTGCTCTATTGTGCATTGTGCATATAATGTTTTTCACAGGAAAAAGATATTTACACTGTTCTGTGGGAACCCCTGGTTGAGTTGACATGACCTGTCCTTTTTCTCCATTTGCTGGTCTTTATCTGAATGACCTTTGCGTCACATGGCTGGTTAACTGTGTCAAGTTATGTCCAGATGAGGCTTGCAGCATCCTGTTTTACTTTGACTGAGTGAGATGCAGCCGTTTTAGAGGCTGCACTGAAAATTGTTTGCCCTCTATCCGGACATTATGTGTGCACCTTCCCACAGCATTTATTTCTAAAGATGACCTCAGACTCTGTATCAAAATATTTAATGCACAACCATTTATTCTAAATAATGCATGTATAAACACAGGTAAAGCATTAGGTAAAAATTATTATGTAGGACATTTGCCAGTTATACAATTTTACTGCTCACTCTTGAACACATGACATTGGTCAGTTGATACTTATGACATTGGATTGTGTGGTAGAAATGAAGATAAACTGAATTCAGCTTTTCTGCTCAACACTACTCCAGGATGATTGTGCTGTGATGATTATGGTGTCTGTGCTCAATTTTAGGTAGCAATATCTATCTTTTTTTTTTTTTCTTTCAAATGAAAAACAAATTTGATAAGAATACAGAAATCATATGTTACCAAGCATGTATTTTATTTTTAACCTCTTTAGGCAGCAGAACCAACAAAACAGTGATATATTATCATTTTGACTGATTGTGTTTTCAGACTGGTCTCCTGCAGAGGTTTCAAAGCACCTTGGTCATTGCAGAGCACAACAATGAAAAATTAACTCCTATTACCCTCAATGCCATTACGGCTGCTACTAAAGTGGGAGGAGAGGTATCCTGTCTGGTTGCTGGAACAAACTGTGCAAAGGTAGGTAAAGCTTTTGATGTGCAGAGTATGTGTGTGCGTGCATGTAAATGGAATAACTAAAATGACGACAGATTGTGTTGCCATTACGGAGCAAACGTGACGTAAATATTAGTTAAACCGATGACAAACTTGTTAAGGGTGCAATAAAAGTGGCTGATAGCAGGAAATCTGGTTCTGACCAGAGTGGTGGGGTGCTGATAAAGTTACAGACTCACTCCTGCTGCCACAGGCACAGTAGGACAGGCTTTATTCAGCACTTCTTCCAGCTCTCCAGAGCTAAAATTGATTGGGTTTAATGTAAAAGTACAATCATGGAGCGCTTAGATGGAGACTAAATTCAGCTTCCCTTCCCCCTTTATTAAACAACAAAGTAAAACAAAACGCAACAAAGGCAGGCATGGATCACCTCTGCTATTGTTGGTGTGTTTGTGCTTCGCTATTGGAGTAGGATGTTGTAATGTGTATTTTGCTGCACACGAAGATATGCACAAAGAAAGCTGGATGTCGTTTCTGTGTTTTCAGGTTGCAGAGGAAATCAGCAAAGTGAAAGGTGTGAAGAAGGTCCTGGTGGCCCAACATGATTCTTACAAAGGTGGCCTACCAGGTATTGTTGGCGCTTCTTTTTTAAATATTTGCCAGTCTCTGAGTGATGTGGTAATTAACTTGCACAGAGAGTAATAATGTATTTAATTAACCGCTCATATGGTTAAGAGATTAAGAACAGGTGTCACAGCATTCGTAGTATGCCATCTGCCTAATGTTGTTTCTGCTATCGGACTATTTATTATTGAGTGATTTGTATATATTGTGCTATTTCCTAAATCTGTAACATATTGTATTGTTAAACAGTCTAGTCTGTTTCTGTTAATGTTACTGTATTGGAGCAACTGTAACCCACACAATTTCCTTACGTATTAATAAAGTATGCTGATTCTGATTTGTTTGTTTTATTAGAGGAGTTGACTCCACTTATCCTGCAGACACAAAAGCAGTTCAACTTCACTCACATCTGTGCTGGTGCCTCAGCTTTCGGAAAGGTAAATCACAGTAGACAAATGATGCTCGTATAACTTGTATTTCTGTATTTTATTACTATTTAATTTTTTTGTCTAGTCACTAAATGAACTAATATTCTATTGTGTATATTTAATTGAAATCAGAAGCTCTTACTTGATGTTATTTTGTGAAAATCCTGCTGTGAACAAAATGCCAAGCAACATCTCTGTGAACTATACTGTGGCTGCCTTCCTCTTTTGTAGAACCTGCTTCCCAGAGTGGCTGCCAAGTTGGACGTCGCCCCAGTTTCAGATATTATTGAAGTCAAATCTTCAGATACTTTTGTTAGGACCATCTATGCAGGTAATCTTTTGTAAGCATGTTGTGATATAGAGATCTAGCATTCTCATTGAGTTACAGATTTGTTGAACTGCATCAGTTTGACTTTCGCTTTTATAATGGAAGTCAGCTTTTTTGTAATGTAGTCATCTAATTAAATGTTGGGATTAAACAGGAAATGCCCTCAGCACTGTGAAATGCAACGAGCCGATCAAGGTCTTCAGCATCAGAGGGACTTGCTTTGAAGCCGCTCCAACAGAGGGAGGGGGTGCTGCATCAGAAGAAGGTGTAGTAGCTTACAGATTTATCCTGAACACGCTTAGAAACTAGGTGAAATTTTGGATGATGTTCAACAGCACCTTATTTGTTTTTATGTTTGAAATTTGTTTGTTTGTTTGTTTGTTTTTTTATTGTTACTGGTTTGTCTGATCTGCAGTGTCTGCTTCCTCTCCGGTTGGAATTTCTGAGTGGCTGAAACAGAGTCTGACAAAGAGTGACCGTCCAGAGCTGACAAGTGCTAAAGTTGTGGTGTCAGGAGGTGTGCAAAAACTGTTGAAGTTTGAATTTGGCAAAATATTTGTTTGTAACATAGACTTGCTATTGTATAGTTTAACAATGTGCACAGTAGACTAATGGTTCCTCCTTTCCTTTCTTTTTTCCTCCCTCAGGTAGGGGCTTGAAGAGTGGAGAAAACTTCAAGTTGCTTTATGACCTTGCAGACAAAATGAATGCTGCAGGTATTCTATTCTGGGAAAGTTTGGGTCATTTATCACTTTGCTTGGTTGCTTTTTTTGGCCCCATTTTAATTGCAAAGTGTTCTTTTTCTAGTTGGTGCATCCAGAGCTGCAGTGGATGCTGGCTACGTCCCTAACGACATGCAGGTTGGACAGACTGGCAAAATTGTAGCACCGGTAGGTTAACAAAACAAACTACTTTTGATTGGTTATAGTGAAAATTAAGGTTTAAAAGGGGACAAAGTCTGTGTAAGTTTGCTTTTGACTGATGCCTGTTAGCCTTCATGTAGCAAATCACTATGATTGTGATGGCTGCTATTCCTTTTTTTTCTTTTTTAATAAAAAGGTTAACTTCCCATTATGTGATTCTGTCAGGTTACCCCAGCTGTGATTACCCACACATTAGGCCTCACAAAATATACATGATAGCACATTTCAGGCGCCTAAATGATTTAGCTGATCCATTAAAATGGAGTGCAGTGAATGTCTGGTCAGAGCCCCAGACCAGTCCAGACTGTCCAAATTAGATTTTTTTTTAATGTTATGACAAGCGTTTTGAATTTGGCTTAGTTAATTAAATACAGTCTAAATCTGGTTAGTTTATTCACCCCACCAATCTAAGAATGTTTAGTGATAAACAGTACAAAACATGTCTGTCTAGAGATTTGTATGTATATCTTAATTTTCTTATCTGACTAATTGGAATCAGTTAGAGCTGTGTGTGAAAAGGGCTCTGGCTGACTGACATAAAAGTCATTATTGTGTTATTAAGATATAAAAAATAAAAAAAAAACTCCATTTGGAATGACAAACTAATTTAAAAAAATATGCTGTTTGCTTTGTGGAAATGGAAACCTGCAGTTTATGTGATATATATATATATTCTTTTTCATCGACTGGTTGAACGTAGTCAGTCACGTTTGTAGAATGATGTTCTTATCATCTGAAATTTCCAAGTGCAACAATAACCCTGAACTAAAATATTCATATGGTATTAAAATGGTTGGGAGCGTTCTTCCAAGGAAGGTTCAGGAGATGTAGTAATGGCCGACCCTTTCCAGGCTCATCTAGACACTATGCAGCCAGAGTCCACGGCCTAGCCTTGAGCTTAAACTTCAGATCCTAAGCATGTAACACATGTAACATTTGCCTGGTTGTATTGTGCTTTTCATGTTCACAGGAGTTGTACATTGCTGTTGGTATCTCAGGAGCCATCCAGCACCTGGCAGGAATGAAGGATAGCAAGGTAAAGTCACTGGAGCGGTGTGTGCTCCATTTTCTATTTTTCTGATTTTCTTCTCTTAACTTTGTTAGTTTGTAATAAACAGAATGGAAAGTTTCACTTCTAATATTAATTTTTTTAAAAAAATAATAAAGTTGCACTTGGTGTTCTCTGGTGACTTAACATTATGATCCAAAAACATGTTTACCTGGTATGGTTACGCTCAAAATACCCACTGAGATGATTTTGATCTTTGCTGTGGGTTTTAATTGTTTTTGTCTTGTTTATATCATGAATCTTTTATGTTAGCAGTGGGAGGAAAAATTCAATACATCTCAAATGCATAAATAGAATGATATTTTGCTTGGCGATGTTGGATCGATACAGGGACATCAAATATTGATATTTTAATAAATAAATTAAAATACTACGAACAACAGGCCTCATCTCGCCTGATAGACGGCATCCTTTCTGCAAACATTTGGAGTCTGATTTGGAGTGACTGCAGTCGCTCCCAGAGAGAATGCTGAACGTCTGCAAATAGTTATCATCTAATTTATAAATGCAGACAGATTGATTCTGACTGATGGTAACATGTTGGCAGTCTCTTTCAATGGGCATCGCTCGACGGGACTCTGCACAACTGGCTACCAGCTTGTTTGTATTTTGGTTGTATTCTTGTGGAACATGAAGAAAAAAAGAAGGAAAACGAATTGCAAGAATTGCAAAACGTTCAAAATTGTGTCAGGAGTGAAGCATCATATTAAAGTCTGCCCGTTCACAACTTTGTTTTTTAAACAATCCGTTTTCTGTGTCCATTGTGAAAACTAAAGTAAAATCTAAAGAAACATAAATGTAACATTTTGGTTGTTTTTGTCTTTTTTTCCCACTTCAGACTATTGTTGCTATCAACAAGGACCCTGAAGCTCCTATTTTCCAGGTGGCTGACTACGGTTTGGTAGCCGATCTTTTCAAAGTAAGCCTCTGGGATTGATATGGCTATAATGATGTCACTATGATCCCACATTAGGAAGCAACCAAGCAATGCCTGGATTTACTTTGTATGTTTCTCGAGTCGTGAGTGATAGCCAGAATATAACATTTGCTCTCTCCTGGATAAATTTTGCATGATGCTTTATTCCACCTAATGGAAATGTGCAACCGTTGAATTATTAAATTCTTGAATTAATCTGAGGAGAGTGCAAGCTATAACTCTCCTGATATCAGAAGATATAAAAACAGATCAATAGCTTACAGAAGTTGGCTTCAGTGTGGTTTTAAAGCCTCTGCTTGCCAGGCCTCTTATATGCTCAGTTGCATTCAGGTGTCTAGCTGATACTTTGGGATGGCGAGCCAGGTGTACTAGCATGACTCAGTGGAGTCCAGTGCTGCCTGCAAAAGTCTGTTTTCATTTGTGTCCTGGTGATCATGTTTTATTTAGGTCCTCAGTAGTGCCTGAGCAGCCCAGGTGTCCTGACCAACTCTGTAGCAGTGATTAGTAATAATAGCTTGTGGCAGCAGAGTTGCGACCTACCGGGCAATGAGATCATCTTACATGTGATCGTTCCACAGATAACTGATTAAAATGGATAGGCTTTCTACTACTGCCTCCAAATGGTGAATTGATACCCAGCTGGGTAGTGTAGTGGTAAGACTACACACCTTCGGAGTGGGAGTCACAAGTTTGATTCCCACCCGGTATCCAGTAAGGGTCCTGCCTATGCTAGAAACCAAGCCCTGGAATGTCTGCAGCCTGTCCGCAGTTCGGACACACGATTTTCACTACATGTTGTACTCTGATTCTGATGTGAAAGTTGCTCAGCTCACCAGAACAACAATTTTAATAGCCTCGCACTTATATTTAGCAGTTAAAAGAGGCCTTAGAATCTGTTTTTTCTAAACTGTACAGACTACATTATCAGGGTTGTTATTTATTTTTTAGGCCAGAAGTCTTTCTGAATTCATCATTGAATGTTTCAGTATCTGCAGCCTGGTGTACTATTGATAAATTTCCGAGTACCAACATGCAGCTGAGAAATGTAATGCAATGCATTTGTTGAACAGTGCTAGTGCGAAATAGTGGACCAACACTAAATGTCTTCACTGTTTTTCTTTTAAGGCTGTTCCTGAGATGACTGAAGCTCTCAGCAAGTGAAGAGAGACAAACTCCCACCAGAATCTGAGAACGACCAGTCTCCACCTTAAGAAATATTTAAAGCTGCGAGTCCTGCTTGCAGAGAATTTCATCATCTTCTCTCCGTTACTCTCAGCAAATACATTGTACTTACCTTTTGGCTGGAGGTTTCCTTTTTTTGCTTACGGTAGCACATGTGTTATTTGTATGTAACTTTCTGGGACATTAAAGGAGATCTTTGGAAATTCTCAGCCCTGTGATTCCTTCTAAGATGTAGCTCTTCGTGCTGACTTAGAGGTTATGTGACTAATGACATGCTCTTAGAAAGTTTATTTAATTGACACTAATGACTTGTTTTATTAACTTGCCATGTTTTTGACTTTATTGGGTTCTTTTTGCAATGATGTCTTTCCATGATCAAGATAGAAAGTGCCTGTTGACAGAACAATAAACAGACTTTGCAATATGGTGGCAAATCTGAGAGGTTCATGCTATTCTGTCCTCTTCAGCATTTTATTCTAGCTTTCGAGTCCCTCGCTGTTTTTGAGCTGCGACTAGATGACCAAACCCAATCTGAAATATTTACACAACTTCCAAACATTAAAGTAATACAAAGAAAAAAAGATGGACCTGAATTGTGTGAAATATGTCATGTGTAGGTAGGTTTTCAGTTAGCTTGTCGAGTGATGGTCATGCCATAGTTTGCAAAATCTCAGACATTGACTCAGCTGGGTTTGGTCGGTTTCCAGTCATGGCATCTGGATAAAAACTCAACACGAATCATCCATCAATCAAAAGGATTCTGCACTCTCTTCACTCAAAGAATTTAGATTTAAAATGTTAACGCAAATATAGAAACGGATTAGAAAGAAGATCCAATGGTACCCTGCAGCAGTCCATCAAAGAGGACTTTTCTTTATGAGTTTGGAGATTCTAGACTGACAAAACGGCTCATATACATATTACACTCAGAAAGAAACTTTCACTTTATATCTCAAATCAGTCCCTACGCCATTATCTCCACATCTACAAAGTGTATCAGAGGAACTAAGCCCTCAGCACCATCCTCTCACTGGTTTCATTTCCTAGAAATCAGACTTTAATGTATCAAAAGTGATTTTCAGTTTTGGACAAAAGCCCCGTTGCTGGTTTCTTTTAGTAAAAGTGTTTTTATGAGTCTCAATTCCTGATAAGTGTTGCCTGATAACAAGTCTGCTTCCCTCTCTCATCCATGCCCTTTGTTTGTGCTGCTCCCACGGGTTCATCCTCTCAGCTCCAGTAGTACAAAGAGGATGTCAGACATACAGTTTATGTGCCAGTGACTCCCAGCAGCGAAGTTTGGGAATTTAGTAGAGCAATAATTTTTGTGGCTGAAATAAAGAGCGAGTCCTGTGAAGTTATACATTTTACAGGCTCTTATGTCTCTGATAGACGGTTGATTTGAGTATCTACTGGCCCCATCATCCTATACTTCTCCTCTAGGAGAGGCTCGTTACCCTGCAGATGGATGACTGTCTTGGAGTTGAGTCCGACTCGGCTCTCCTGGTTCCTCTTGTTGTAGATGTTGACCCTGTGTTCCAGCTCGGGGCTGGTTTTCGTGGAACCTGTTGGGCTGGGTGGTTTCAGGTTGACGGGGTCGAGGCCCTTTTGTGTGAGACACGAGTCCTCAGACAGAGAAGAGAGCAACTCCTGCACCACAGCGCTGGGGCTCCTTCTCGGCTGAGTGCCCAGAGCCAGAGGGCTGCTGTAGGGCGGAGGGTAGCAACGTTGGTCGCTGTAGTCTGTGGACGTGGAGGCCTCGCGCACCGTGGAGCTGCAATCCATGGTGGAGCCAAGTGTGTGGCTGCTGATGCTGTGCTGACGGGTGCTGAAGCTGGCACGGGACACTGTGGTTGTGGAGGCTTCGCTGACCGAGCTGCCTGTGCGCTGCAAACGGCTGGACGGCACCGCTTCGGCGCTTACCAAAGAGGGCGGTAGCTGACTCGGGTTGTTAGGCAGGTGCACATCTATGGCTGCTGTTGTAATGACTCGCGCTGGGTCTGGGATCCCTGTGTCTACAAAATAAGACAATGTGTAAGAGCCTGAAATATTGTGGTGCCACTTTGATTGAAGAAAGAGTCTGCTGAAGCTTACCACTGCTTGGCTCACTGTAGTACTGGCTGATATAGTTGTTCATGTCATCTTGACCATGATGATCTAAAAAGACAAAAGAGGAAAAATGGAATTCAGAGTGAACGTGGAAGCTGATCTGTTGTCCAAACTAAAAGCATGGACTACAGATTATTTGTTTGTTCATTCAATGTTAATTTGCAATTGATCACAATGCCTAAAAATTTTACATCATCATAGAATTTTATTATTACAGATCTGTCATTCAATATTTTCTTCATCTTCTTTTCAATTTCCAAAAATCATGAATATAGTTTTCTTGACATTAAGGGACAATTTATTAACATCAAGCTACATCATAAGAATTTCAACTACTTTGAAATTGCATAATTGAAATTGTGTATGACTGGTGACTTGGAATACAATAAAATCTAGACACTCACTAACCAATAATTTATTGAGTCCAACTGTTCAGCTTCTGGTAAACGCAAATATCTAATCAGCGAATCACATGACAGCAACTCACATTATTTAAGCATGTGGAAACAAGACGAACTGCATAGTAGACACAAACTGTTCACACACTAAAAAATATAGAAATTTCTCTGGCAGATAATGAAAAAGCTGGAACCTTTCTCTATTTTAATTGTTATTGCTCATCTAGTACTTAATGTAGTGTAGTATGAATGGCAGTGGGGGAGGTCTTTATCAGTAGGAAAAAGTGTAAAACTTAAATACAGTTAAAAGCCCAAAATCTATGCCCTCCTTCACATTTCAAATCAAATCAAAATCACTTTTTATTGTCACATCACATGTGCAGGCACACTGGCACAGCACATGCGAGTGAAATTCTTGTGTGCGAGCCCCACAAGCAACAGAGATGTGCAAACACAACAACACAAACGAGCAAAATACAAGAATGGCCAACCTGAAACTAATAAATATATGTACAATATATAATAGTGTATGCATTTCTGGATGTGTATACTAAATATTTTCCTACGTGTGTGTGTGTGTGTGTGTGTGTGTGTGTGTGTGTGTGTATACACATTTTTACAAATTAAATAGTAAAAAAAATAAACAAATAAAAAAATAAAAAAATAAAAATAATAATAATAATAATAATAAAATATATAAAATATACAGAGTTGAATATGTGCAAAACAAGTGGCATTTATATACAGTGTGGAGTGCATAATGTTGAAGTTCCAGTAGTGAAGCTGAGGTGTCTATGAAGTGTTCAGCAGTCTGATGGCCTGATGGAAAAAGCTGTCTCTCAGTCTGCTGGTACAGGACCGGATGCTGCAGAACCTCCTTCCTGATGGAAGCAGTCTGAACAGTTTATGGCTGGGGTGACTGGAGTCCTTGATGATCCTCCCCGCTTTCCTCAGGCACCGCTTCCTGTAGATGTCTTGGAGGGAGGGAAGCTCACCTCCAATTATCCGTTCAGAGCACCGCACTACTCGCTGGAGAGCTTTGCAGTTGTAGGCGGTGCTGTTGCCATACCAGGTGGTGATGCATCCAGTGAGGATGCTCTCAATGGCACAGTGATAGAAGGTCCTGAGGATGCGGGGGCTCATGCCGAATCTTTTCAGTCTCCTGAGAAAGAAGAGGCGCTGCTGCGCCTTCTTCACTGTTTTGTTTGTGTGTACTGACCACGTAAGATCCTCAGCCAGATGTACGCCAAGGAACCGGAAGCTGCTCACTCTCTCCACAGCAGCGCCGTTGATGGTGATGGGGGTGTGTACTTCTCTGCACCTCCGGAAGTCCACTATCAACTCCTTTGTCTTTGCGACGTTGAGGGTGAGATGGTTGTCTTGACACCAGTGGGTCAGGGCGCTGACCTCCTCCCTGTAAGCCGTCTCATCACCGTTGGTGATAAGACCCACCACTGTAGTGTCGTCCGCAAATTTCACAATGATGTTGGAGCTGTTAGTGGCTGTGCAGTCGTAGGTGTAGAGTGAGTACAGGAGAGGGCTCAGTACACACCCCTGTGGAGCACCAGTGTTCAGTGTGATGGGGGATGAGGTGATGCTGCCCAGTCTGACCACCTGGCGTCTGTCAGACAGGAAGCTAAGGATCCAGCTGCAGAGGGAGCTGCTCAGTCCTAGATCCTGCAGTTTCCTGTCCAGCTTCGAGGGAACGATGGTATTGAATGCTGAGCTGTAATCTACAAACAGCATCCTCACATACGTGTCTCTCTTCTCCAGGTGTGACAGGGCAGTGTGTAGTGTCAGGGCTATGGCATCATCAGTGGACCTGTTGTGGCGGTATGCAAACTGTAGAGGGTCCAGTGAGTCGGGTAGTGCAGAGCAGATGAAGTCCCTGACCAGCTTCTCAAAGCATTTGCTTACGATGGGGGTCAGGGCTACAGGTCGCCAGTCGTTCAATGAGGAGATGGTGGAGGATTTGGGTACAGGGACGATGGTGGCCATTTTGAAGCAGGCTGGGACTACAGACAGAGAGAGGGAAAGGTTGAAGATGTGCGTGAACACTCCAGCCAGCTGAGCCGCGCATGACCTGAGGACGCGGCCGGGAATCCCGTCCGGACCAGTAGCTTTGCGTGCGTTCACCTTCCTGAAGCACTTCCGCACATCCTCCTCAGACACAGTGTGCGCACTGACGTCATCCGCGGTGCGCACACTGTCCGGTCTCATGGTGTTCGCTGTGTCGAATCTAGCGTAGAATACGTTTAGATCCTCACACAGAGAGGCCGTGGTCTGCGGTGTGCTGGTTTTCCCTCTAAAGTCTGTGATTGTGTTTAGTCCCTGCCACATACTCCGAGGGTTGTCAAACTGTTGCTCCACCCTGTCCCTGTACTCACGTTTGGCTGCTTTGATCGTCTTCCGGAGTTGGTAATGTGCGTGTTTGTAGTCCGATGTGTTCGCGGAGGCAAAGGCGGTGTTCCGTGCCGCCAGTGCCGCGCGAACATCTCCGTTAATCCAGGGTTTTTGAATTTTCATTTTCAAAACATGTTCACTGGGGCCGGATTGGAGTCTTTGCTGGGCCGATTATGGCCCCCGGGCCTTATGTTTGACACCAGTGCTTTAATTTAAATGAAAATAAACTCTTTCAAGTACTTGTTTTATGTGACAAAACAGTCCAAATTGAAAAGGTGATCATCTTACAATCACATAAAACATAAATCAGGAAAATGATTTTATTACAAAATATGAATTTAGCAAATGTTTTATACTTTTTGGTTGAAATATTATTACCACTGAACAACTAATCAGTAATTACTATTAATATATTAGCTTACAAATTATTTCAGCTCAATGGTAATGAACACTTTTGGTGTGTGGAAATGTTTCACAGATAGTAAATGAGTCAAACAGTTTCTCTTAAGTGCTTTCCAAGGTCCCAAAGGACCATCACCAAATGATCAATACCACATGAGTATATGAGGTTCAGGCCCAGTTAAAAGGTTGTCTGAGTAGAAACACTGTGGCTCAGATGTATGATAGATCGCACTGTGATTTATAGCTTTGATAAAGGAAAAGCCTCAGTGTTTGGAGCCCTGACATCACCTGTACTGACAGTGCTTTGTTGCTTTTAAGTCCTGTAAGTTATGACCTGTCACTGTGTGAAAGGTTTATAGTCCATCTATGTGCGGCACCAGAATTTTGATGTGGACTCTGAGCTGAACGTTTTTGAAAACAGGACACTGACACTGTGTCGTGTATGTTGGCCACGATTAATGGCCCAACACTCCACCATGAAGAGCGGAGCAATGTTCAAGGTTTTTGAGTCAGAAGGGATTTCTTTCAAAATTTCTAACCAGCCCAAAGGTTGGCCAGGTTCTTTTAGTCTACAAATTCCCCCTTCTCCATGTGTAAGCATGGACGTGATTTACCACGGAAAGCGCAGCCTGGACTCCTTCCCATGCACACAGGTCATTGATAACTTGTAATACAAAGAGCTTGGGTATTCTGGACAGTTACCTGCAGCACCCCCAGGCTCTCTAACTTTGTTTGGCCTGTGATGCTCAGAGGCCCCAGGGGCCAGACCGTCCACCTCCTGGAAACTGCTGCTCTGTTTACCCCACATATGGTGGATCTGCATGGCTGCTTCACGCTCGGCAACAAGATCCAGGTCCTGCTGAGCCAGGTGGGCCCTGAGCTGCCTGATTTCAAACTAACAAAAGAAAAAGAGATGAGAGAAAAGGACAGAAGAATTTTAAAATAAGACACACAAGTGTTTTGAACACAAACAGTCTTTGTCTTCATTTCTGGATTGAAGTGGAGAACACAGTGATGTTCACTGTTTTATTTTGGTAATGTGACTTAAAACAATGACAGAACCGCAACCCCATATAGTGCTCTGAGGTATTGCATAGTGCTGATTATGTGATATCCAGACTGCAGCAAAAAGATTATGCATATCGATTGTCTTATCATCTTTGTCCTTTTGAGTGCAGATTTATTATTTTAGTGCACATCACTTTGCTGCCCTCTGCTGGTCAGACACAGCTATAAAGTTGCACGAGGGATAGAGAAGAGATAAGGACACATACGGCCTGTTCTTGGCAGATCTGGGTGAGTCGATCAAGCTGTTCCTCCCTCACAGCCTTGGCCTTCTCATACTGTTGGATCTCCAGCTCCATTTCCACCTTTACTTGCAGGACGTAGGCTGGAAGAAAAGGACATATTACACTCAGTAAGATATTTTTATCTTGTAAATAAAAGCCATCATATTTTCAAAGTTGGTGACAGATGACATGGACTACTACATGCAAAGCTTGTGTAAAAAGATCTGTATGTTTTAAGAGAAGATTTGAAAATATTTTTGGAGTGCTTTAGATTTCACAGCATCATTTGAGTGGTTGGTGTAGGTGCTGACAGCTGACTTGAAACAGAAGTGTTTTTTAAAAAAAAAAAAAGTATCTCTTAGAAAAACTATAAGAAAGGACATGAACATGAAAAAAGGATTTATTTATTCTCTCTAAATGAAAATACTGAAAAAATGATCAAATTATTTGCCTATAGTGGCTTTTCTGTAAGTACTGAATCCATTATCGCATATTATGTCCTTCTACTATCATTACTGGTAAAAATAATAATAAAAAAATGATAAAAGTCTCAAGTGAGCCAACAACCTGCAGATTAAAGAGGCTGATACCACTGGGTGCACTATGCATTATCTAACTGACAGTAAAGGACAGGATGTAGGGGACACCAGCCCCTCCCAGCCTTACCGTCAATGATCCTCTTAACCCTCCAGATCCGCAGCGTAACGATGAGACCGATAGCATCCCAGGGGCTGCTGGGGCCATTGGCCACTGTGGAGGCCACCATGGGGGCCAGAGAGAGTACGATGACAGCTCCATCAAACACCTGAGAAAGTACACACACACACACACACACACACACACACACACACACACACACACACACACACACACACACACACACACACCAGGTTACTGCTATACTGCTCTGAGCTTATGTAGTTGCCAGTCTGAGCTATGACATTGAAGGAATGACACTGCAGTGAAAGAGGGCCCCAAGTCAGGACTAATGGGACTCACGGGAGCCTACCTCTACTTTGTTCTCGATGTAATCCCATATCCCCAACACCACGATCCTGAACACGGTCTGAGACAGTAGGAATGGGGGTGGGGGGCAGAGATAGGGACAGTGAGCAAGTTACAAAGGAGCAAGATGGACGAATACAATCACAGCTAAATTGAGAGAGAGAGAGAGACAGAGAGAGATAGAGTGCAGTCTGTGGTCATTGTCAATAATAAACGGGACATTTCATCCCCTCTTTTATTCTTTCAGTGCGAATTCATCAGTTGTATTCACACGCAGCAAGAGCAAAAATTAGAGGCACCGCACTATCTCCTTCTGCTGACACAGCAGCGACTGCGGAGAGCAAACAAACCTCCATCTTCTGCCATTCTGAACAAACTCCACAAACCAGTCAAACTGCTGAATCCACTGCTTCAGAGTAACACTGAGGGGTTCCCTCTGTTGACTCCAGCGAAACAAAAGTTACCACTCAGATGGTCAAGTTTAAGAAACTAAGACAAATGCGGCTGGCTCTGAGGGAAACGGTGATCAATACAATACAATGAACTTACCTGGGGCCTCGAAATTATTTAAAACTGGCAGCACAGAAAAGCCCGAAGGGTTCAGTTTAAAAACAAATGCCGCAGATCAATCGAACAACCTAAGAAGGAACCGGGCGTGCCAGCTTTAACAGCAGTGGTTATACGTGCACATTCAGGGTACGTGTGCACGATTTTAAATCTTTTATATATGAGCGCGATAAATGGAGGTGTGCTCTTGTTCACCTGCACTAATCACAATCTAATCATGCCGTGACAGAGGGCATCGGGCATTTCATGGCGTTATTAGTATTGTAATGAGAATCTGCCAGTGTAACTCACTTGCCCACACATACTGCACAACGTAGCATTAATCAAGAGGCAGCTGCATCAGCTGTAAGTGAGACTGTTGTTTTGCGTCGAGTGGAGGAAGACTCACCTCAGTGAAGAACACAGAAAGAATGGCCAGGCTGATCCAGTGGATGATGCTGGCAAACTGGAATGCATTATTAACTAAAGGGAATAAAAAAAGAGAGGAAAAAACTGATCAGGAGATAGCTGTGGTTAAAGATTGATGCTGGATTTTGTTAGGAATATAACAAACAACCTGCAGTGTACATGCTGCATAACACTGACAGGTTGCAGTAAATCTGTGGAAAACGCAACTGAAGAATGAGGCATCATGACAAGTATGAAACCAGTGCATACTGTGCATGCACGCGCCTTCTTTCTATTCATCAGGCTAATTGTGGACAAGCTCAAACAGCACTACGCTGTCAGCTGAAGCGCTTCTCGTCACACCCCACGTCTTCCCCATCTGTCTCTGTTTGCTGTGCTCAGTGATCTGTCTATCAGTCAATTCATCTTCCTCCAGTCCTCCCCACAATCACCCGGCAGCCGACTCCGCGTTGCTCGATTCCTTTGTCCGCTATCTCCCTTCATGCATTTGTCTCACTTTCCTTTTGTCTGGTCAGTGAGTCGGTCCCGGGGGAACAGTAAAGACCTGAATGCATTTGGATATTGCTGGTGTAAGACCATGTGTGTTAGCCCTCTGACATCAAAAAGGCCAACGCTCCCGACTCTCTGCTCATGACAGATGAGGATGTCTCCACCGAGCCAGATAATGTAGATAAAAGGTGATACTGGGGTGAGATGGGTCGGACTGGAATTTCAAGCACCTGCCATTCAGTGTTAACTGTGGAATACTAATGGAAGGTTTTTTTCCCCCCAGACCGTGATTGATCAGAGCCTTGGGTCCCAGAACAGATCATAAATGACACTCTCTCATTACACAGTAGATTTACGAGATGAGGTTAGCAGTGATTTAGTTTCTTTGCAAAAACAAAAACTTGCCTGAAATGTATTCTAGTCAAAGTTCTTTACTTATAAAATAATATATTATACGATTTAAAAAATACTAATAAATATATATTATCATTGTAGTTTTGACAAGGATTGCTTAAATTCACATTTACGTCACAATGATTTTCATTGATGATTCATTTTATGCAAATGAGGGTGTATCCAGTTTTTTAAAAAAAAATCCCAGCCACATTTTCCCCTCATTTTTCACTCACACTGTAACAGCTTGGTGTCTATGAGCAGCTCCAGCAGCAGCAGCACCACCACCAGAATGACACAGGCCACTAGGAAGCAGTTGAAGCCTGCCGACAGCAGACAGACCTGCCACAGCGCTGCCCTTCGTCCACAGCATGGCTTCAGCCAGTTTGACCTGAGTGGAGGGGGAGCAAGGCGGTGTGAGACACAGAAAGGCAGAGAAGACACGCCGTGAGTCTCGCTGAACAGAACTCAGATCTGACGGGAACACTCAAGGTCGAATCAATAAAACACACGGAACATCAAAATTGAGCAAATTTGTAGTGTATTCAACCTTCTCAGTTCAGCATTCTCCTAAAATGTTTTTCAGCAGAGGGCACTATTCCTCATGTACGCCATAAAAAATGCAAGAAATGAATGAACGAATTTACAGTCTTAGATTTAAGAATTTTAAAAAGTGAATGTGAATTATAAATACACAGTTCGCTAGGACTGAAATGATATATTAGTATGAAGAAATCGTAAGTATGAATTAAAGGGTGTCCTTTCCCTCAGTTCCTCTTAAAACTTCTCTTTCTGGCTTTTTCTGCAACCTTTCCTTCAGTTTTTAAGGTCTGTTTTTTTCTGCCATCATTAAGCAGTGTAGTTAAATCAATACCAGTCACTAATTGTAGACAGTAAAGATATATTTAGTGCTAAAACATCAGAGCACCAAGAAAGGAGGTGAAAGGTCACTCAAGTTTAAATTGAAATTCTTGTCTCTGCTTTTCACTGCTTGAGAAGGCAAAACTTTCTTTCAGGAAACTGTCTAGCTTGTTGACTTTTTTTGTTAAGAGCCTGGCTGAAAGTTAACTTCTTGGTTCCCTCGTGTTTGAGCTCTGTATGACTGACTGGTTCAATAATGTAGCTCTCCTGGTACAACAGTGGGGCTGCACTTGCACCATTTGGAGGATGCATATACACACACATGACACATATACACGCATGACGCAGATGTTTTCTTAACTAAATGACAATTTCTTCAACTTTGTTTTGTTCTCAGCACAAGAATTGTTTCTCCTCTCATACCTGCCTGCGCGTTTGAGAGTGAAGTAGAGGCAAAGCTTGTATTAGTTGGACTGCCCGATCCCGGCTTTGATGCACTTTACATGCTATTATTCCCACTGGTGCCTTATACAGCCATCTCCACGGTGATATATGAACACTCCATTAGTCTGGAGTGTCCCTAGTGTGCTTCTTCTTTGCACAGGTACATTGTGGCTGAAGATAAGTGTCACACTTGCCTTAAATCCACCCTTGAGCTCCATTTCAAGTTTTTCCAATCAGAAACTGACCTGTTGAGATGCGTAGGGAGTTATGGGCGGTAAATATTGATACATTTGCAGGAGCCACACAGGGCTTTTCCAATGCGTGTACAGTCATGCATCCAACCAGGCACGCTAACCAGAGGTACTCTAAACAGGAAAGTGTGTATGCGCACACACGAGGGTTGCCATCTTTTTTCACAAGCATCACTGAGAAAGGCAGTGCTGTCCTTTGAAAATAACCACTATCTGTTGTTACCTGTCCCCCATAGGAGTAAAGCTACGGGCAATGTCTGTCAGAGGAGAAGAGAGGATGCAATTTATTCTACTCTTTCCTTTGCTTGAGCTCAGAATGAAGGAGGCAGACACTGAGAGAGAGAAAGCGGGGTGCAGCCGGTTCAAAGGCATTGGGATTCATCCAAAAGAGAATCAGAGAGAGAGCCAGAAAGGAAGGAGGGGCAGTTGGAACAGGAAGAATGAAAACGAGAACAGAGAAAGATACAAATTTAGTTCAAGGATTTTTCTCATTTTTAGGTCCTTTTTGTAATTTTGGCCATCAGTCCTATAGATAGATTTTTTTGCAGACAAGAACAGCAGCATTGTTCATATCTATTTTTACCTTCAGAATCAATTATATACATAAATTAGCTGTAATGGTGACTTATTTGCAGCCTGTATGACTGACTGCTGTTGTTTCTTAGACCTTTTGTTTTTTCATTTCCCTGATGCTTCCATTTCAGAAATGGCTTTTGTAGTAGTACACGGTTGTCTTTGAAAGTGGGAAGAAAGAGGCGATCCTGAGCAGTGCTGCAGTTTTGCAGTTACAGCTCTGGTGTAGCACAGCTTCATATCCTTTCTATCCTTCACCAAGGTCAGCAGAGGGGCTGGAGCTTGGCCACACTGTGCCACTGCTCTCCCAGTGGCTCTCGGCCCTCTGCAACAACCCTCTGTACCAGCCAATACTAACAGATTAGTAGCTCAACACCTGAGGTGACAAAGAGGTAGTTCAGCATAACGGTATCATTAGCAAATACCTCGGAGACTTTCCCCAGCACCAATCCGTTCCCAGGGAACAATGTCAAACCCCATCTGCCAGTGGAGAAGAGCCAAGAAAAAAAAAGAGAAAGATTTACCTAATGATGTGCCTCGCACACAGTCACAGGACATTTGTGCACCATTAGTTAGATAGAGTGAGATAGAATGAGCAACACACACGCCAAGAGAGACACCTCACTTATCTTCATGTTTGAAAAGCATGATTTAACTCATACTGTGTGGAATCATAATTCATTCAGACCTTTCCCACAAGCCAGGCAGAAAAGGTATTAATTTAATAAACCTGTAAAGAAAAACCCTGTCTGGAAGCAGAGTAAATGGCAGTGATGGATTAGCCCAAGCTCAGAAACTTAATTTTAGGGAAATCGCTTTAAACCTTGAACACTGAGAACCTGAAGTATTTATGAGGAAGTGAGGCTTCAGTGATGGAGCAAGCCAAGGAAGAAAATCACCTCACTTTCTTGCGGGGTCAAGTCAGGTTCAGACCAAATGAGTAATACCTCAAGGATTTCTCATGCACGCATATAATAAGAAAAAGAATTGGCCACATCCTCTTTTTTTAGTTGTGTACGTATTTGTCACACTTAAAAGTTTCTGCTCGTTAAGCGAGTTTTAATGCTTCATAACCCAAGTAAATAGAAAATACAGTTTTTAAATGGTAATTTTATATATTAGGGGGAAAAATGCCCCCTAAACCTAATAACTGGTTGTGCCACCCTTAGCAGCAAGAACTGCAATCAAGCATTTGTTATAACTGGCAATAAGTCTTTCAGATCACTGTGGAAGAATTTTGTCCAACTCTTTCTTGCAGAATTGTTTGAATTTAGCCACTTTGGAGCGTTTTTGAGTGTTTTGGGGGCCAATATAGGATGATGGCAAAGCATCTCAATCAGATTTAAGTCTCCAAAAGCTTTATTTTGTTTCATTTCTTTTTTTCCCTTCAGCCCCTGGTGGCCGGACATTCTCTTTCAGGGTTTTATGGTAGAGAGCAGAATTTATGGTTTCAAGTTGTCCAGGTCCTGAAACAGCAAAGCAGCCCCAGACCATCACACTATCACCACCATGCTGGACTGCTGGTATGATGTTCCGTTTATGAAATACTATATTAGTTTTAATCGAGATGTAACAAGTCTCAAACCTGATAAAGTTCAATTTTATCATCAAGATGTTTTTGTTTTTTTGGGCAAATGTGAGACGAGTCTCTGTTTTCTTTTTGCTCAGCAGTGGTTTTCTCCTTGGCGCTCTCCCATCAATGCCATTTTTGCCCAGTCTCTTTCTTATTATTGAATCATCAACTCTGACCTTAACAGAGGCGAGGCTTGCAGTTCTTCAGATGTTGTCCTGGGTTTTTTTGTGACCCAAATGAGTCATTATTGAGTTGAGAATTATTAAGTAACTTTGGTAGGCTGGCCACCCCTGGGAAGGTTCACTATCAACCACTGTTCCAGGTTTCCTTGCTGGAGTCCCAAAGCCCTAAAAATGGCTTTGTAACCCTTTCCTCCTCCCCCCCACTCCCACCCTTATTACTAATGGTAGTTAATGATTTAACAAGGGAGAGCATTTACTCTTTTTTTCTTTTTTTAAACAAAGGAGCAGTTAAGTTTTTAAATCATCATTTAAAAACTATTTTGTCTTTACTTGGGTTTTCTTTGTCTAAAATTAAAATCAGTTTGATGATCTGAAACATGCAAGTATGACAAATCTAAAAAAAAGAAGTGCCTTGTATGTGCACAGGGAAACATCATGTGTATACTTTAAGGGACACTGTGTACAGAGGAAATTAAAGAAATAAAGATGCGGGGTAGCATGAACTGTGGACAGGTTTATAAAGACATCAATGTACCAGTGGCTGCAGCGGCAAAAGATCGAAGGGAGTCCGGCAGCAGCGGCGAAAAAGGGGATTAGATCATAAGATCGATCAATGCTGTACATGATGCTGGCTGCAGAATGGCCACTATAGTAGCAACAAAGTAGACAAAGACGTTAAGCAGAATGACTGGCACTGATGAAAGTGTCTGGTTGCTCTGCTGGGGCCCATTCACACAGATGGGACAGCGTTTTGGCTCCATCCCCAGCTAAGTAACTCTCACTGAGATGAGGATGCTAGGAGCATGTCTTTTATTATACTGTCTCCAGTAATTGAGACAAGATAAAATACAGCGTAAACTCATCAGGTACAAGTTAGATGGTAATTAAATAAGGGAAGTGGTGCTTTATTTGTGTGTATAAGTTTGTAGGGTAGGAGAGAAGGGGGGAGGCTGCAAATGGGAAAATTTATCCAGAAGGAATGAGTGACTATGAGCTCCTCAAAGGTATTGATTAATTGATTACAGCACACACACGCACACACTCATAAAGGGAAGCAATAAACAACTGCAAACATTAAGCACTAATATACAGTTGCTCTTGATGCTGTCTTGTAAATTACCTTCTGAAACTCTTGACTGGCTATTCAGTGAAAATAAAATAAGGACACCAGGGTGCAGAGCGGTGACATTTGCCATAAATTCACCATTAATTATGATTTAGGTCTAAAATACATAAAGTGTCCATTCAATACCAGGCCAAGACCCAGATCACTGCCTAGTGGCCATTCAGAATGAATGAATGTGACCACTGGTTTCAGGTTACGAGCACAGAACATGAGTTTAACCAAACAGATGCAGTATTTGCTCCTTAGATTAATTTTATAAAGCTTCTGGGATGTGTGTCTATGAATTAAATGACTTACAAATCATCAAAATCATCTATATTTCATTGAAAATAGTACACACAGATATTAAATGTTGAATCTGAGACAAAATTATTTTGCCTTCAAGGCTATAAAACATTTAACAGTAGAAAGTCTCATGGCTAATTAGGTTAATTGGTAACAGGTCAGTCACATACCTTCATTGACCTTTCTTTAACCCACTAGGGCCACCATGGTAACAAAGAGACAGACAAATAACTCTTTGTTTTCTTTTTTTTTACATCCACACCTCAATTAGTTACAAAAAGAGCAGATAAACTGACAGAGAAAGATGTCACCCTCTCTGCTTTCTCAATAAATAAACACTGGGGAAGGTTAAGCTCTGAAGTGTAGTGGTTTACAAATTATCCTAACAAAAGGTGGATCCCCTAATTTGGTCTTGTGAGGAAACCAGAGTACCCAAGGAGAACCTGTGTAGACATGGGGAGAACACACAAACTCCAGATGGTGGATTCAAACCTAGGGCCTTCTTCTTGTGAGACAAAAGTGCTAACCACTGCCCCACCGTGACGTCCAATAATGAGTTTCAACTGTTAAAATGATTTGTAAATTATCAGCCCTGCATCAGACTGTAAACCTGTCCTAGTCGTGCCCTGCTTCTCGCTCAACGATAGCTTGGATAGTTACCAGCCCACCCATGAGCCTGAATTGAATAAGATGGATGGAGGGATGGATTTGTTGATAACTGGATTCTGCATCCTAACATCTTTGTGCTTACACATGTGCATTGCACATACAGCTGTATGGATACTTTCATCTAAGTGGTTATGTTGATATCCTATGTTCTGGTTTAAGTTGCAGACATCGTGTGGATCTATCTGACAGCAAGACATTTTTGAAGTGCTGCTTGACTCAGATTGTCTGTCTCCTCTCAATTTCTCTCGCCCTGCTCAAATAACTATATAGCCCTGTGGTTCCTCCTCTATAAACTTGAACCAATTCGCACCAATCTGCTGAACTCAGCAGGATCGGACAGGGGAAAATGGACCACAACCGTGTGCGCCTGCAGGCTACTCCACAGCAGCACTGAGAAGACTTAATCTCATTCAGGCTCTTCAAGCACTCTGCTTTACACCTATCTCTTAGCTTACTTTTTTACACTTAAAGAGGCATTTCATAATAGATACGATACAGAACACTGATTTTTTTTTTCATACTTGAGAACTTCAGTTTCCTGAGAAAGCACTGCCCAGATTTATTGAATATGAAATCAAATGCCTACTTACAACCTGTAAAATGCCCGATGAGTCATCAAGTCATGTCTTATTAGAACCAAAAGAAGGAAAGAAACCCTGAAAGAAGAAACCAGCTAAGCAGCAAATCACCTTAAGTGCTGCTAGTAATATCTTACAAGGTAAAAACCAAGGTAAAAAGATTTATTCAAGATTTTTAAAAAATATGGGTTTATTATTGAATCATATACTACTAATAGACCAATACAGATAATTATTTTAAGAATGTAAAAATTATCATATGTATACATCATATAATAAATTCTTTGTACTTCATATTTTATAACAAATACCTAGTAGCAAGTTTGACTTTTTATTACTTGTGGCATAGATTCAACCAGATGCTGGAAACATCCCGTGATGATTTTGCTCTATGTTGGCATGATAGCATCACACAGACACTGCAGATATGTTGGTATGAGATATCTCTCATTTCACAATGTCACAAAGGTACTCTATTGGATTGAGATCTGGTGACTGTGGAGGCCGTCCGAACACGGTAATCGCATCATGTTCAAGAAACCAGATTGAGATGATTTGAGCTTTAGGACATGAATCATTGTCCTCCTGGAAGAAGTCATCAGACGATGGGTACACTGTAGTCAGCAACAACACTCGGGTAGGCTGTGGGATTTAAATGATGCTCAGCTGATATTAAGGAGCCCAAGGTGTGCCAAGAAAGTATCCCTCAAAACATTACACCACCATCACAAGGTTAAACAGCTAATACAAGGCAGGATTCTGCATTCAGAGATCCTCTTCTGCATACCTTGGTTGTAACGACTAGTTACTATTGGCTTCCTATTAACCCAGAGCAGTCTGGTCATTTTGCTCTGACTTCTGTCATCAACATGGCACTTTCATCCAGAGAACTGTGGCTCACTGGATATTTTTTCTTTATCATTCTCTGTAAACTCTGTGGTTTTGTGATAACATCCTAGTAGCTCAGCAGTGAAATACTCAGCCCCCATTCGGCCCCAACAACTATGCCATCATCGAAGTTTTTATCTTTTGTCCTCATTGAGCAGGTCATCCCAAGCATGTCTACATGCCTACATGTATTGAGTTGCTGACATATTATTGACTAATTAGATTCTTGCAACAACAAGCAATTTAATGAGTGTACCTAAAAAGTGGCAAATGGTTATGCATGATGTACTGTAACTAATACATCATGACTGAGTGGTTCGAACCCCTCTGACTTGAGCATGACACTACTTCTGCATCACCTCAAGCATTTTTTTTCCTGCATTATGTTGTGTAAAAATCATTTTATGACTGATGAACTGATACTGTCCGAAAAATATTATTGGTCTGCTTCTTTTTGCATGTGTCAATAAGTACAGTTAAGGACCTAGCATGTGTGTCTGGTGTGCCACCTGCATCCTTCTAACCTTCTTTGGGAAAATCCATGCAGCTTCTCAGTATAACCAGATATTTCCACTGGTTTCGGAAAGCAATCAGCTATCATCACTTCACTCCATGGTACAGCCTAGCAGAAGGGGCTCGGCAATAGTCCCAGCCAGAGAAATGGGCCACAGATACCAAGCAAATGGAGATGGATGGGGCTCCATGTGCAGAGCAGCAGACAAGCTGTCCCTGATAAATGGTTTTTCACCAGGACACTTGATCTCTCTCGCTCTCAGCCTAAAAAGCAATCTCACACTTTGCATGTCTGTGAATATTAACAAACCCTCAAACCCTGCACTCAAATGTCATCTATTGTGTCGCACATGGTGCCAGGCAAGAGAGCCAATTTGATAGAGAGGACTGTTACTGTGTGTGTTTGAAATAGAGTCAGAGGGAAGAGAAAAAAAAGAGAAATCCTGTTCTCTTTTCAGACATCCATCAACAAAGAACAGGTACAGTATGGCTCTGGTGCCAAAGCCCCATGACATATTGCTGCTGCCAAGCTTCACACTAGACTCTGGCAGTGTACTTCATAGCTATATTCTACAGTCTGGATTTTTTTTAATTATTACATCTTATTTCAACCTTGAGCACTTCAACCCTGGGCTTTTTTTTAATAATGTGCAGTTTGACATGCTGCTATATTAATGCATTTTCATGGGGAGAAAGAGGGTGGAGAGCTTTAATTCAGGCAGTAAATAAAGATTTTGTTAGCAAGTGCAATTAGTCCAGGTGCCTGGGCACAATTTTTCCTTATCTAATGTCTAACATTTCCATGCAACATGGCACGGGGCTAATTCCACACAACACACAGAGAAATGGCACTCATCAAACAGAATCATCTAGCATGATCTGCAGCTGGCAGCTTGGAGAATTAAAGTGCGGAGGAAAGTCGTGTGCTCCATTTCTCCTCTCCGCCTCTCTTCTCCGCTCAAAATGGCAGGTTAACCCATATGAACCATCTGTCATTGCTGCAGTGCTTCACACCTCCTAGTCTGGCCCCTGGAAATCAGTGGCATATGTTACTACTGCTGTGGACAGCAGGCTGATCTGGGGATGATAAGACAGGACAAGCTTAGGATGTACAGCTCAGGGTTTAAAGGCTGAGGCCAGGCAGACACTCTTTAAGGGAAAGAAGCATAAAACTCTTTGTAGATACACATCTAAAAGTGCGTTTGGACTGACAGAATTGTGCAGATACATTCTTTTCTTTTTGTAAAAAAGCATATCAGTAATCTGGGGCATATATATTGTCCTTTTATAAATCTCAGTGTGCATGTCCACAAGCCTGATTTTTGGTCCAACCTTTACGCATGAACAGATGCAGGCACTCCCTTATTGTTACTTCCACAAAGAATTTCTGTTTGCAAAATAGCTTTTGAATAACAGCCATAACAGCTAAAGAAAACAGCAAAGAAGTCCCAAATGGGACTCTAAAACACTTGTTAGCAAAGCAGAAAAGAGAAAAACAACTGGAAATATGTATTTAGTGATCTCAATAACAAACAGAAGAAAAAAATCTGAAGAAAAAACTAAAGAGGACCCCAGCAGACACAAACATGGGCAGCAGTCGAATAGCAAACAAGAGACAAAGAGGCGCGTCAGCTCACACAAGGAAAGAAAGCCAATATGCAGCCTCACAGCTATTTACACCACCAATTTCCAATGATAATAACACACCCAATAAAACTGAGCATGAACTAAATGATCTGTAATAAACTTTGTGAATGGTAAATTGTACATATTAGTATAAATAGGTGTGTTTAGAAACAACAGGTATTTATTATAACAATACATGCAAGCTCTGAGCTTGATTTTCAACCCCACCTCAGTGTACTTGCTTGATTCTAAAGA
Source organism: Mchenga conophoros (assembly GCF_057382185.1). Lineage (NCBI taxonomy): Eukaryota > Metazoa > Chordata > Actinopteri > Cichliformes > Cichlidae > Mchenga > Mchenga conophoros. The sequence goes on from NC_140532.1 coordinate 12,737,622, forward strand.
ACATGTGTTGTGAGGTCCACACAGTCTACATTCTTCCTTTATGTGTGGGAAACAGTGTACAATTGGCTTTTGTGTGTATACACTGTTGTTGCATCAGACTCCACCTAGTATTAAAGGTCATTAGGCTCAAGGAGTAAAGTAAAACTAAATATGCCACCTTGCTACTGTACCATTGCTTAAACCAGTCATAATTTTTTCTTGGCCGACAGAGTTCTGAGAGTTTTTTTTTTTAGAGGGATAGTGATGGTTTCACAGCTTCAAAACAGATTTTTTGTGTTGAAGAAATAGAGTAACCTGTGACTGAACAGATGCCCACTTCACCGCGCTGCTATTTTTTTTCTGTACAGCTTCCAGGTTTGCAAATAATTCAAGTACTACAATATTTTAACAGTCAGTAGGTATGTGCTTTAGATGCACACAAACAACTGGCTGGTCTGGTCATTTTCATTAGCCCTGTTACACATTAAATGCCACAAGGTTGATTAGGTTGCTACAACTGGGTAGTTAGTGTGTTTATATTAAAAACAACAACAACAACAACAACAAAAAAACTATTATTATTTAATATAAAAAGATAAGGGGCCATATTTAAGTCACCAAAGGTGGATGGCTAGTTGCACTGCCCTGAATATGGACATTACAGCAAGTTTTGGGGAAAAGTGAGCAGCCAAAAATCTATTAATAATTCCTCCCTGCTCACCACTGCACCGAATCTGCAAGTACTGTGTGTGCCCCTGGTAGTCCACAAGAACATCCACCTCCTACGTAGTCGCCCACATCTCCTGATAAAGAGCCATGAGAAGCTGTTATTGAGGACTAAATGTGCATCTCTGGTATGCTGTTTTTCTGCTCACTTTTCACAGGAATAAAAAAAGAAAGAAACCAAAAAAAAAGAAAAAAACAACAACCAAAGTTAGTGAGTGAAAGTAAGTGATGATAGCTAGAAAAAAGAAAAGGATTTCTAATCACCAACACAGAAGCAAAAAATAACTGCAAACCAAAACACGACCAAAGCAGGTTTACTGTCCCGTAAACTATCACTTACAGAGAGCTAAATTTAGCCAATTACATGCCTAGTAGAAGAGTTTTCACAAGAGCACATTCCAATAAACAAGAGAAAATGTATTTACAGGCCAATGCAATTATAGATAATAATAGCTTGATCAAGTCATCACTCCTGATTGAAGGCTGGCATTGACTGATTTAAAGTCCTGTGGCCACCGCTGTGTCATTCCTTGGATGCTACACACTTGATTCATAAAGGTAGCTATAACCTGTGACGCTGGAGCTGTCACCGAGAGCGACAATGACAAATGCACTCGTGAAAGTAATGACAGGTATGTGGCTGGAATTCCAGTGACCTGAAAATCAGGAATTCCAATCTACAAAAGGTCATCGAACACAGCGTGACGCTCTCATGGGTGAGAGATTGCTTAATAGTTTCATCAGTGTGCTGAGTGCTTCCAAATCTCGCCAAAAACAAAGAGGGGGTTTCTTCAATCAGCTTTAAATACCCACTTACTTTTCATCACAAATCATATTTACACTGGTGATTTCATAAATCCTCCACAGTCACATCTTGACACCGCATGAGTTTTTCATAGCACAATGCTAAATCTCTGGGGCACCAGGGCTTCATATGGTGTCCTTTGAGACTGCCTGCTGTGATGATCATTTTGCTGGGCTGCCAGATCCTGCCCTTTTGCCGTGGCTTTGCTATGCACTTGTTTTCTGTTCATTTTGTGAGCAAGTGAGCGAGAAAAATATGAGGTACGATAACAGAGCGGGTGTTCGGGACAGGACCCATCTGTTCTCGCCCTTCATCCCGCAGAGCCATCATCCTGGACAAGGCCATATCAGGCAAAGTCCAGCGGGATATTTTCATCTGACACACCAGGGCTTGGATGGCACCCCCCCCCCAAAAAAAATAAAAAAATGGATGCTCCAATTAACCTTATGCTCTTCGTCTTCTTTTTCTGCATGGATGCCAGCATTGCAGCATGCCAAAAGGGTTGTGAGTCACGCGTCCTGAGTGGAAAGCCATGGACACTCGCTACAGGGGTGCTCAAGGAGGGGTGTGTCCTATCCTGAGAACACTGGGCCAAACGGCGATATGGTGATAAGCAAACAACACAAACGCAGGACAAGCAGGCTTCATGGAGAGAACCAGGGCTCTGACAGCTCAGGACAGCTATGGTGCTCTTTTTTTTTTCCTGCCAGAAATCAACATTGTGAACAGAAGCCTGTCTGGTGAGAGAAATCGCTGTGTCATTGAGCTGAAATGAACAGATCAGTGGAGACATTGTCCATTTAACACAGTGACACTAATAAATTCAGTGCCAAATATCCCCCACTCTCGGACTCCAATATAAAATGCGGAATGATTCAATATGCCAGGTGTAATTACAATGTGCAATAACGAGCAATGGAGAGAGTGATGGCAGAGCTTCTCCCCCGCCAGGGTAGATTATAGATTGCAGTAATTGCAATTCTGCCTTACTTATGAATGTGGCACTAACACGCAAAAAGCAGACACAATGACTCAGTCACCATATCTCTAGTATCTTCCTAATTGTGGAGGCAAATATCCAGAACATCAATCAATACATAATTACATCTTGGGACTTTTTAGTACACAAATTAATTATAGAAAATTTCCATGTGCAATCGTGCCACTGGTTTGTTTCCAATTGTCTCAAAATGCACAAAGTTTGAGACACAAATCACAAGCTGACCTCATTGTGCTGCTTTTATTTGTTACAAGTGCTTATTAGTTATATAATCACTCCAAGGGGTACCACAAGCTGCCAAGCAAACAAATGATGGGACTCACCCCTCTCTGCTATCCTCTTCATCTGGGTTAGATATGAGCTGGGATCCAGCGAGGGATATGTCCAGTGCCGCCAAAGGCAAATCTCTGTAGGTGAAGCTGACCAGCTGGACGGGGGCCACACACTGGTTGTCGTCCTCTACCTGCTGGGAGATGACCTCCAGCTCTGAGGCTCCGGTCTGGGGAGGAGCCCTGTCACATGCAATACACACCATAAACAGAGCAGCAGTGAAGTCAGAGAACTGAAGTGGTTGCTGATAGAGTCATCCATGAGTAATTTTGCAAGTTCTAGCTGATTATACGATAGCGACAACTGGTATCTACATGTTGTCTGTGTGCAGCAGCGAGAGTTATAAAGCACAAGTGACAGTGCTTCATGCAGCCTTTAGAGCAAGGTTGCATGAAAATGTGCCGCTTATTTAAATTACCCAATATTCTCACCAGGAAAACGTCTCAGTCAGTGCAACCACGACATCCTGAAATTCTTTGTGTTCTTGCCTCACAACACCTAACTGCACACATGGAAATAGTATGTTCACTAAAACAAAACACACACCAGCTTTAATGAGAAAAGACTCTTGCTTTCTACAGCAAAGTAGAATAAATGTGGATTGGCCCCATACCTTACAGGAAGCCACCGTTTTGCATTAATCTGTGTAAACCCATGACTTAAATTTGCCTGAACTGAGCACAGTTACAATTTTAACTAGAAGAGTTGCATTTCCTGCGAAAATGCAGTGTGAATCTGCTGAAAACAGCTGATGAAGCAGGAATTTCTGCTGAAAAGAGGTAAAGAAACTGAAAATTGTGATGAAAAGAGGTGAAAAGCCAAAAATGCTGCTGAAAGGGGGTGAAGAAGCTGAAATATGTACTGAAAAGACGTGAAAAAGTTAAACTGTCTGCTGAAAAGAAATGCTGCCATGAGTAGGGTTTGAACGCAGCCTCCTGGTCCCAAGGTAACTACTCATCTCACTGGTTCTCAGGTAACTGAAAGGAGGTGAAAAAGCTGAAAATTCTGCTGAAAAGAGATGAAGAAACAAAAACTTGTGCTGAACACTGGTGAAGAAACTGAAAATACTGCTGAAAAGAGGTAAAGAAACTGAAATTCGTGGTGAAAACAGGTGAAAAAGCTGAACTTTCTGCTAAAAAGAGGTGAAAAAACTGAAAATTCCACTGAAAACAGGCCAAGAAGCTGAATATTCTGGTGAAAAGAGGTGAAGAAGCAAACCTTTCTACTGAAAAGGGGTAAAGAAGTATAGAAGAATCTGGAATTTTTGCTGAAAAGTGGTGAAAAAACTGAAAATTCTGCTGAAAAGGGGTGAAGAAGCTGAAATTTGTGTTGAAAGGAGTTAAAAAAGTTAACTGAAAAAAATGTTGCCATAAGCGGGATTTGAATCTGGGCCTCCTGCTCTGAAAAAGGCTGCTCATTTCACTGAGCTAAAACACAGCTCACCCCAGCAAGCAAAGTCAATGACCACACTGATAATGTGGTCCATTCATTTCAATGGGACAAAAAAATTCATAAAAAGCTTAATATTTTAAAAAGTATAATAGTTAAAAGTACAAAAATATATAGCAGGAATGAGCTGAAGTAGCAGAATATTGTGAAATTTGAATGGTGAAAATCGTGTGGACGCCTACAGCATCCACACAATAAAGAGAAACAGGAACAGCATTCACACAATAACTACTAGTTCACAGCATGCTTGTGCTCTATATTTTAGTGACACCTGTCACACAGGGCCTGGTAGCTTTGACTGACAGATGTGATAGGTTAGGTGTGCTGATATGGGATGTCGGTGCCCTTTGGGGCATTTTAATGGAAGTTTATGACATAACAAGACACAGACATGACTCGAACTTGACAAACAAAGAAAACTTGGACATGAAACATGACAGATAAACACACGTAGACTTAACATGACCAGCCGATGCGGGAAACTTAACACAGGGATGAGACAAAAAGGAAGCTTGATAAATCATGAACTAAAACTGTAACCTAGGCATGACAGAATGTAACTAGATAAACTGAAATGAACTTGACTCAAATGAATAACAAAACATCAAGAAACTCAGAACACTGGGTCACACGACCCAGTACCATGACAACTTAGCAATAATTCGAATTAATAATGTCTGTGCAGTGCATCCACACAGTCTGTGAATACATCTAATAAGTAGGGTCAGGTGGCTGGTCATCTACTAAATGGTAAACGATCTGGTTCTTACTTGAGCACCTCATTTAGCCATTCATACAAGCCCCTTTTCTACACTTTCTATCTGCTCACACTCGGGGTTAGTATCTTGCCCATGGATATTTGGCATGCATCAAACCACCAACCTTCCGATTAGTAGAGTATCTGCTCTACATGAGTCACAACCACCCTTTTACTAATGAGAACGTTGGTGAATGCGTGTGTGTGAACATTAACTAGAAAGAACTTAAGCATAGAAAAAAGTTTTTGTATGAAGTGCAGTCTATTTACCATTTACCAGGCTTACAGGTCTTATACGATAACTTAGTAATTCAGCTGCTCTTCAAAAAAGTAACACAGTGGAGACCAAAACACTGATGTTGAGGCTTCAAAATGCACAGTCTAGAAACCCCTAGGTGACATCATGTTGGCTACATCCATCTTTTATATACACTTTGAACAAAACTGTATTTGTCAAATTTTATAAATGGCATTGCAGAGCAAACCATCTTTCCCCCCTTTGGTTTTTTGTGTGCTCCGTGACGCTAGCTATATTTGGCAGGACCAGACAAGGTGTCACTTGATCTAGGAATGAGATCTTAAAACTTAAATGTGCAGGGAGGGCTGTGATATCACAAGCTCAACCAATAGCAGACAAGGAGAAGGCACCATGGAAGAGAAGAGTCACATTCCTTGGCTGCAGTCCCAGTGCAGCCAGCGAGGAGACATCAATAACCGGAGTACTTAACAGTGGGGGAAGTCATTGATTACAAGGCAGAGGGATCAAAAGCCACTGGGCTGGTGAATTCTACAACCTCTGCGCTGGAGGTGAAGCAGAAAGGGTGGAACCAGTTAGTAGAAGATCACTGAGCAGACCCACCTTCATGGTAAATGTTAACGTAGGGAGACCTTTAAAGAAAATAGGTCCTTCTCTTTCCTGATTTATTTCTTGACTAACAGCTGTGTATTGGACTTCCTTGAAAGCTCATGTTGTTCTTCTCACAAGAATTCACTTGAAATATATTCTTAGATTTGCACATAAGGACTACAAACAAACAAACAAACAAACAAAAACAAAACACTCTACCCTGATTTTCGTAGATAAAATGACTGACTGTTATGCGAGTCCAGCTTGAAATTGGTGCTCAGCTTCAGGGTCAAACGCCCATATATAACTTTGTCCTCTACAAAACATGCCTGCGTTGTTATCTGTCGAGTTGGCACTTCTGACCAGCTGCAACAAGGACGCTAATGACTGATGACAGCCACAAACTGTTTAGTGCATCAAAATCACATTTTCAGACAATCACAAAGCAGGCCAGGAGTGATTATGTGCAGGGTGCAGTGGAGTGGCTGGTTGCCATTGTAGGGAGTGAGTGGAATCTTCACATATGAACACCCTGCTGCCCCCCTCAGTGATGCAGGCAAGGACAGCCGGCAGCATGCCAAAGGCGAGTCTCTTTTCGGAAGCATGCAATATTAGTACACGCCACGAGGAAGCAACAAGGTTAAGAGAGAGCATGCATGGCTGCAGGGAAAATCTTGCACCTATACAGAGTAAAACTGAGAGCTTAACACTAACCCAAAATATGCAATTTTCTTCTTCACAAGCTAATGTTTAGAAATGCCACACAGATGCATACACATGGCATTGGTTAATACAGCCAGGTCTTTAAGGTTGTCATGTAAGGAAACTGTAATTTAATATGTATTTTAATTAATCTAAACACCAATGAAGTAAAAACTACCTTATATAGAAGAAGAAGAGGAGGAGGAAGTAGATAGTTATGTGTGCTTGATTTGGCAGAGTTTTACACTTCCTGACCCAACCTCAAAGGGGATTTCTGTTATTTGTTGGAACTGAACCAGCAACCTAATAGTAACCTTAACCGTGAGTGCAAAACTAAACTAAACTAAACTAAACTAAACTAAACTAAACTAAACTAAACTAAACTAAACTAAACTAAACTAAATTCAGTTTGAAAGAAAGACTGAAACTGAATTTAGCTTATTTAAGTGATGTCAAATCTCTGTATTCATTGAGTTATGGATGAACATGATTTACTTCATCTTGTTTACTTCGTCTTGTTTATGTATGAGAATTTTGTAGCTATATTAATAATTACTAATATTGACTTTAAACTGCCAACAACATATGATAACAAGGTAATAAAAAAGAAGATGGCATGCATTATTGGATTCTGTCAGAAAGGTTAAGACTGCTGCCTGTCACTTAATATTTTAAATAACCTGTTCAGAGCAATAAATCTCCAGCTTCTGTCACTGCATTGAAAAGTGCTGCCTCAGCACGAACTGTTGGTTTGCAGAGGGCACTGGTATCATTGTCATTCGGAGCGCTCGCTGCCACAGTATCTCTGGCCGACCATCTATAACCCAGCTGCTTTGTCTTACCCAGTGAGTTAGAATGCGGACAAACTGGCTGCTCCTTGGTGCACAGCACTTCGCTGTCATGATTTCATCACAAGCCTCTGCCACAATGGTGCATTTATAGGGATCAGATATTTTTGGCAACCCCTGTGATGCTGAGTTTCAGTGGGACCTTGTTTTGACTTTGATGCCTGAAACATTCACGTGTAGTATCCAGAGATCCCTGCTAAAAAACAAATACAGACCAGCACCAATATCACCTAGTCTAACAGCGTGGCTCATAGAGGTGTTTTATTTAAAAAAAAAGGTCTATCGCATAAAAGAACAAGGTCATTAATTTACCTCACTGACTATACAGACAGTGAGGAAGACGCAATTACTTCTTGGTTTTGGTGCCACATATATGCTATATAGTTAGACACTTTAAGCTATTTAATGAATCTTAAAGGGGAATCTAATCTATCTGTCCAATCTACGACACTCAGAAAAAAGACTTAATCATATAAAAATATAAACGTCATATTTCTAGAAAAAAATAATACACCACATGTGGGAGGGAGGTGGGAGATTTAATACAGATTCAAGCGGTGAAAATAATTCAGAAGATCTGAACGAGTTTCCCCATCTGCCACATCTGCCACTTCTCAGACAGTCAGCTGCACTTAGCATTACAGTTTTTCTCAAATGCTAAAACACATGTCACAAACGTTACCACCAGGTCCCCCAATGTCCAAACACAACACCCTTCTCTAAAGCTACATAAACACAACCACACCTTCCCACTGCAAAACTCAAACTCCCACACCAAGAGAGCAGCTCGAAGCTGTCAAAACTGTAAACACTATACACAGCATTACACACTACAGCAAAACAATTGAAAACACAATGCTCAATTTGTGAGAAGGTTCTTTGTTTCATAACTGCCAATGCATATTTTAGAAACTATACAGTAACGGATCGTCGTAGATCTCTGCAGAGGATTAGGCATTTAGATTTGTGAGTTTCATATGAGTAGTATAAATCTATAGAAAATCCTGCATGTACGTACACTACTGTAACACAACTCAATGCAAAAACAGAATCTATTGCACACAACAGTAATCTTGAAAACATGAACAGGGTGTGAAGTTTTTTTATTTACGTTATTCACACCACACACACACCACAATCACTGTGCGGCATCATGTCGCTGAGCTGTTGCTCGCATCTCGTCCGTAATGATGGTGCGAGGTTGTCTTGCTCTCCCTCCTGGACCTTCTCCTCTCCCATGTTGGCCTTCTCCTCTTCCTCGTTGGTCGCTCCTCTTCCTCCTCTCATTTGAACTCCTCTTCCTCATTGGCCTGCTCCTCTTCTTCCAGGGCCAGCTCTTCTCCCTCCTCTGCATCAAATTCCTCTTCCCCTGACTCTGCCTTCATCCATTGTGTTTGTTTGGAACCTTCAGCATACTGTGCACTCTGAACTTGCTTTTACATGTGGGTACAGCATTAGCAACAAGTGTCTTCAATTTTGAGTCATTGTGTGTAGTGAATGACGCCAGGTGTGTTCCCTGTGTTCAAAGATTGGGGACTGTGGCAAGCATTTTGCATCACATGGGCTTTCATTTGAGAATATGAGCAGAGTTGTTTTGCAACATGTGTTTTAGCAAGGAAAAATGTGTTTAGATTTATGAGTACAGAGGGTTGTGTTTTGTGAATTGTGTCTTCATGTGACATGTGTTTATGGTACTGGAATATGGTGGCTACATTTAGTAAATGTGTTTAGACTACTGGTCATTTGGGTTACAGGATTGGCTTTTGTGTTTTAACATTTGAGAAAAACTGTATTAATAAGAGAAGATGACAAGTGAACATCCCTCCTGAATGTTAAGAGATGGCAGTCCATTCTCTCGCTCCCGGAAATACTTGGACGAGGACAAGCGCTACTTTCTCCCTGATCCCCTGTTTAAAGTCACTCACGGGAGGCACACGAGCATGTGCAGGTCCCATTCTGCTAATCATATCCCACCACACCGAGACTAACTGCGCATAATACAACATGTTCATAAATAGAGATTTAAGATTTCACACTCTCTCGTACACATGGTTTCAAACAAGACTCCGGAGGGTGTTATACTTACTGAGTGTTGCTCATGTCGAGGTCTTGTTGCTGCAAATAGACGTCCACGCTAAATAACCCCAAGTGTGAAATATGATTTCACCGCTGCAGAGACTGGGCTCCTGCCACACATACAGGAAACACAAGATAAAAACAGACAAAGCACATAAAGAGGTAAATAATAGGAAAGCTCCCTCTTCTGAAACTTATTGTGGCTTATGATTGGGAGCTCCAGAGCAGCAACTAATAGGTCTTGTGGGCAGATTGCCCCAAGGTTAACAATAAACAGCAATTCTCAAAATTATGAGGCGTCTACATTGTAGCCGTGCAGCACAAATGCATTCAGAGCTATCAATGAAAAATCGGTGCTTATGTTTTTCCTGAAGGTGCCTTGCTCCAACTCCAGCTTTAGCTATGCTCTGTTCAACTATTTTCCTGGGGAGCAATAAACTGTAATGGATTTTAAATCTCCTCCAATATACGCTCCGCTCTGTGAATCAGGGGCTGAGGAACATCACACCTCTTGCATAGCAAGTGCACCAGGATGCTAGCTCTTTGTGCCACAGGATAGAGAACCATTGATGTCCAAGCCTGTTTAGTGAAAGCCCATTCCGGTTACTGAAACGGACACATCATGACCTGGGAGGAAAGTCAAAAACACAGCCACCCGTTTATTTAAGATTGAATGAAATCTTGACTATTACAAGCAAAATAATGGCAATGATAGCATAGTGTTGGCCATGCCTTCATTATTTAGAAGGCATTTGATGAATTTGCGGTAGTGTTTTAGATACAAAGGCATAGCAAAAGCCTCCGGACATTCAGAGGTGAGGAGTCAGCATTCACAGCAGAGTAATGTAGTGAAGCACAGCAGATTAAATGCTACTCAGGATAAATCAGCCCAGGTCATTCAAGGGCTGAGGGTGATACTGTTTCGTTGCAGCACCCCCCTAAACGTGCAAGAAGAAAGAAAGAACTGGCCAGTGAGAGGTGACTAAAGTCAAAAAGGTTAACACTGTGCCAAAAGTGAGGAGTAACTGTGGAGGTGACTGGAAAGGCAAGTCTACTGAAAGATATGTGCCAGTCCTTTTTGGAGATAATGCACTACATACCAAAAATATTTCTGGACATCTCTCTATCAGAAAGCTCGAATTTCACAATCAGCAAATTGAGTTGACCCTTATTACTATAAGTACAGCCTTCAGTAAGTACTTCATCAGCGAGGGTCGGTGGGTGGGGGGTGGTCCACAAATGCAGCACATTTTCCTGGGCTCTTCTCAGTTCCCTGTGACTCGTTTCTGTCTGAGGCTTTCTGTATTTAGCGCAATCGAGATTCACTTGCAAACGTTTTTCACCAAGTCATTGCTACACGAACAGTTAGCTGTTAACGTGCTTTGTTTTGTTTTTTTTCCGCGCTGTTCTTAGAGGCCATAGAGCCTCATTCATGTTCATGCTCAACCCAACTGAGACACATCAACTCCTCGGTGCGCTTTAGATTAGACACCCCCTCGAAAAAGAGAAACAGGGGGTGGGGGGAATTAAACACACTAACCTCTTGTGTTGTCTTGCTCTACATTGTGTAAAGTGTGGTCGTGACTCCTTTGCCCTCGCAGTGATGATGGTTATATCTCCCTCCTCGCCGTGGATGATGATGATGATGATGATCAGTGTGAGGGAAGCTCGGATCTTGCTGTGTGTAGGTTGCGATTAGCCTTAGATTTGCGTTGGCCAAGCACCCGTATCGCCTCTCAGAAGATAGCGCACGACAAAAACACCTACTCCGGACTGTAAGCACCATCCTTCAGAAGGAGACGACGAGGCTGTCACTGAATCAGGGTGATAACGACATCTTCGCAGGGAGGCATGATGTGCTTGCAGGGCTTCCCCCAGAATCACATCAGGGACTCCATGTGCCCGATAATAATAAGAGGTTCACGAGCGGGAGCTGTCCAGGTGCTGAAAAAAAGGATTCCAGCGGTTACAGATGTGTGACAAGCAGTGCTCCGGGAGGGAAACGGATAGCCTAAGATTTACCCCAAACCCTCGCAATGATGTCATATAAAGCATGTATGCAGTCAGTGTACCCACTAAGCCATCAGAGCCCGCAAAAGTCCTCCTTTCTATGCCACCCTGGAAGCGTCGACGTAAAAAAAAAAAGAAAAAAAAGAAAAAAAAAAAAAAAGGGAAAAAGCCCACTCTCGCTTCACTTCACCTCTTGAGCTTCAGAGCTCCTCGCGATAACAACCCACCCGCGCGAAAAAAAGAAAAACATATCACTAATACTCACAGTGAAGTGTTTCTGTGACCCTCGGTGGTGATTTTAATGCAGTTTATCAGTCTGCAGCACACCCAGCAGCAGGCTCTCTGCGACATTTCAATTGCATCCTAAAATGCATTAACAGGACTTAGATCCCCGAACATCACATAAGGCAGCATTTATAAAGGGTTCATAAGTTGTGACTAATGGCTTTTATAAACGGTATTAAACAATTTGCCAAGGCTTTAGATCCCTTTGCAGAAAATAAAAAACAGTAAGTCATCCCTTAATAGATGCTCATGAGGTTTTTCACTTTTAGTGCACTAAGCTATCAAGCCTGCACTTATAAATGTATGATGACACTGCAACTTTTTTAAGTACCGGTACAGTTAAAAGAAAATTACCACCACTTTCCAATAGATTTCTAAAACTTAAATTAAAATGATACCTAAACACCAACCCATGAAACTAATAAACAATGGCACTGTCCTATCTTTATTAAACACACACACTCAAAGCGCAGGCTGAATAAAAAGTATGTGTGTACCTGTTCTCCATACACTTCTTGGAAGGGTGGGTTATCGAGCTCAGCAATCCTGCAATCCTGAAAGAGGCGAAGAAACACCCAGAACACAGCAAGATCATTACAGCTTGACAAAAATATCACAGTCTACCTAATTTTCTGTTCTGTGAAGAGGTGAGACAAACACTGGACTTTTTGGCAAGAGGAAAAAAAGGTAGACGAGGTTTGAGGAAACAAAGGCATTTGAGCACTGGAGCAGGGACACTTCAATCCAGCTGTGAAGCATGGTGGAGGGAGCACTGGGGCTGCTGTGCTAGATCAGTCCATGGATGCCTCGTAGTCACTGAAGTACAATAAAATCAAAACTATAAGAAGAAATTTTGCAGGTTAATGCAAGTCAGGATGAGCTTAGAAGTGGATCAAGCATCAATTTAAGGATGTAATACAAAGAAAAATATAACATATTACAAAGTTGAAAAAAATCATTAAAAATATATTTAGGTTATCATGAGATAAGTTAATATAATTTTAACTGCATATCTTGCTAAGTCAGCCTTTCTATTCTGAAAACCTTTTATTTCCATACAGTCTTTTCCTCCTTATCTGCAGCAGAAAGAAAAACAAATAAGAAATGTAGTTACAAGAAGACAGTTACTCCCACTGGATATTTACTCCAACTGCCAACTAGATGATCATTATGAAAGGCCTTTTTGTAATGGCCTATATGAATAGAACAAAATAATTACAGCAAGTCAAACCTGTTTCAAAGTAGGTCAATAAATGAGCATCAGCTAATGCTTTAAGACAGCTTTGAAAAATGTGAACGTCTCCTTTTGTATTTTTTCATCAAGGTCTTGATGCATGCTCAATCATCCAGGTAAGGAAATCCCAAAAGGTTTGTCAGTGCTTCTAGTTTCAGTCATTCTGCAAATGTATTGTTTATAAGATTGGGGAAACTTGCAGTCAGCTGAGACGGAAGAAGTCACTCTGATGAGTGATGAAATGTTTCTTTCACTGATGATGATGATCGGAATCAACTTTTTGGGATTTCATAAAGGTCATAAAACAAAGTATTTCTTGATAAATTTAAAGTTTTAAGAGCAGAATAAAGCAAACAAAGCAGCGTATATACAAATCAAACTTATCTATAAAGCCTCATTGAGTGATTGGCTACTGTTAATTAGTTCTTAACTGTACATCCTTTGAAAAACAGTGCCTCGGTATATTAGCTAAATGAAAAGCGTAGGAGGCATTAAATAATCACAAATTGAACAGATAACTAATTAAATCAGTTTACCGTTGCCACACTGGATGATGCTGGGTTACATAAATTTAGAAAAACATGATCATAAAAGATTAAAAATAGCCAGCTTATTGTCACCTAACGGTTCTAAGCAGTGTAGTAATTATCTCTATGCAAGAATTAGTGCAGTACTTCCGTTGACTATAAACTCATCCCACGATTACATTCACACATTCTTTGCATGCCACTCCATTCAGTTTCAGTTGTACCAAACCCAGACATACCAAGCTCGCATTCACAGAAGTCGGTTTCGTCACCTGTTTTCTGACGAAACTTATCCTACAAAAGCAAAACCAATATGTCATGTAATCAGTCTTCATTCGATTCTAACACTCACAGAGGTCATATAAGCCATATAATGACCTCCAGGAAGCTCTGCAGACCTCTAAAAACCATTTTGATTTGCTTATACAACAACAAAAACAACAATACTGTTCATTTCATGTTAAAACATTACCAGCCTGTATCCTGACATTTAATAATGATAATAATAATAATGGATTGGATTTATATAGCGCTTTTCAAGGCACCCAAAGCGCTTTACAATACCATTATTCATTTACTCTCACATTCATACACTGGTGGAGGCAGCTACAGTTGTAGCCACAGCTGCCCTGGGGCAGTCTGACAGAAGCGAGGCTGCCATATCGCGCCATCGGCCCCTCTGGCCAACACCAGTAGGCAAGTAGGGTAAAGTGTCTTTAACTTAACTTGCAATGCGGACAAACTGCAATCTCAACATTTTTTTAGGCCTAGGGAGGAGCTCACTCTCAAGACTACGTTCTCTGAGATCCAGGTGTCATTATGACTTAGACTCAGGAGCTGCGCTAACCACCCAAAAGCTGGGATTTTATGAGCTGGTAAGGGCAGATTGTTGATTTATTCAAACAGATATATTAGAGATCTATTTCTCTAACGTAATAATCAATAACGCTATGACTCCTGTCAGATTCACAGAAATTGTTTACATGTTGCCTAAAAACGTGCTTTCCTCGTGTTGAGTGCTCATGTACTTTTCTTTGTCAAAATTCTTCCTTGTGTTCTTAGTGAGACAGCAGGAAAAACAGAACATTACCAATGATGTCAGGTAATAATACCAACAATCATAAAACTAAAACCCTCTGAGGAGCGAACAAATTCTATATATTAAGAAAAAGCATCTTTCCAGCTCTGTTATAGCTATCCTACCTTCTTTTTATCTCTGTAGATCATGGAAACCCTTGCAGTGCAGAGGATGCCACCTACTGCATGAATGGAGGGACATGTTATAAAATATCTTCCATGGACACACTTTCTTGTGTGTAAGTTTATTGAAATCAATCAGTGTTTTTAATTGTCTTAGAAAAAAAAGTCTTAATGTAAAAAAATATGGACACTACCCAACCTGGCAATGTTGTTTGTGAATTTGCAAATATTTGTGCAACGCTATCTGCCTGCAGGTGCAACCCAAACTACAAAGGCAGCAGATGTGAACAGTTCCAGCTCGGAGTCACACAGCCCATTTCAGATGAGGCTGGTTTAATTGCAGCTGTGATTGTCATTACTCTCCTTATCTTGATAGTGCTGGGATTTATTGTCTACTACATACGCAAGTAAGTACATTGTGGTTTTAGGTAAACACTCTCAAAGCATCTGTAAGTAGCACCAGGACGTCTTTGTATTACTGTACATACTTTCTAAGCTTATAACCATTACTTACCACCACACAGGATGCGAAAAGCGAAGGAACAGAGACAACAGAACCACAACCAAGAATACTGGAAGGTACAATCAAGAGCATGATCCTTCCTTCTGATTTGATTTGGTGGTGCATTTGATGGTTTCAGGAACGAATTGTGAGAAGTGTCATTTATCTTGTCATGCTATCTGAGGTTTTGAAAATGACTTTGAAAAAAGCTAAAAAAAAATGAAAAAAAAATGAGAGTGAAAAACTACTGCACTGACCTTAAAGGGCAAATTGACGAGTGTCACACCACCATTGCTCTGATGTTAAATCACATTTCACCTTGTCAAAACATATTAAAGTGCAGTTTAAGTGTGACTTTTTAAAATTTGTGGCAATTGTGGGATTATAAACTAAGTTTCTGTATGTTATTAGAAAATATTTTGCATTTGTAAATATATTCCATCATTTTTTTTAAATGATTTGAATGTGTGATTTCTGGTGACATGCCATTACACACTCTTATTTACTTGTGAGACGTTAACGCACTAGTAATTCTTCCTCTTCAATGCTTCATTCCAAACCTCCACTCTTAACCTAATCTCACATCTAATCACATCTCTTAAAGTATAATTGCTCATTGAGGTGTCCTGGACCAGTCAGTGAGATCTCACTTTACAAAGATGTCAGCACTTTGCAGTTTTTAAAACTTAAAACTGGATCCCACAATTCTGGACACATGCATGAACACACATGCATGTGTGTAGGGGGTCTGTATAATTCGCTTATCCCAAGCTATTCATCGGTGTCCTTAAATCTAACAAAAACAGGGGCACGGGTGATCCCAGGAGTTTTATGAGAATGGTGTCACCAAATTGGCTTCAATTTGCTGCACAGAGGAGGAAATCCAAACTTGTTGGACTGCATTTCCCATAGTTTGTATTTGTTAACAAATTTAAAAAAATAAATAAATAAATAAAAAAAATGTGTGGGCGGAAACAACATTGTAAATGCTGACTGAATGGTTTCACTTTAGAATTCTTGCCAGCATTAGGTCAGGACTGACACTGTGGCTGTTGATATTGGTATTTTAAAAATGCTACAGTGAAACCATTAGAGAGCAAAAAATATGTAGTCAGTGTCCCCCCCCCTCTTTAAGGAAATATCTGTATATAGACAGCCCTAAAAGGAAGAAAATACGCAAAGCTGATTTAAATAAATTGTGAGTGAAATGTTTTTTACTTAAAAGTAGTAATTTATTTAAAAAAAATGTTCTGGATTGACGTGTTACGTTTTAAAGAGAATTGAACTGCCTTCTATATAAATCCAAGAAACTTGTATCAGAGTCTGTTTTGGGGGGAGGCGGGGACTGCTTCCGTCTAGTGGCAGAATGTCTTCCTTACTTTAATGCTGTAATTGAGAAAATGCTTAATGTAAATAAACTCAAAACATTTATATAAATGGATACTTAAGACTAATTTTATTTCCTTAAAGTTCAGACACATTGAAAAGCTCTATCAAAATGACACAAGATCACAAAGTTTTCTTGCAGGTAAACTCACACACCTGTGTAAACAGTTCTACTTCCTTCTGGCATTATCAAACTCCTTCGCAATTTTCAGTGCAGTGTTGTTGAGTCCCACGGACTGCATGTTAGCAATGATGGTGACCACCACCCCCTGTGGGAGGATCGGGGTCTGTCCTTGGCACTGGTCAATCTCTTCGCTGGGTAACACCAGGAGGACACTGCTAGCGCCCACAGCACTTCCTGTGTGTGATACATAGTGTCTGCGCTTCCTGCACTGGCCATATTTTTGCACCTTCTCCACTACCAACCAGCCTTGAGCATACAGTCCGTCCTTATCCCAGCTGGCTTCAGTCCCATCAACTGGTGCCCAAAGCTCTATCGCTGTTTTGGGTTTGAGAAATCCAGGAAGCAAGCCGTTAGTATCCTGCAAGTGAGCCACCTGGTAGCTGTAAAGCAGAGCATTTCCAAAGAGCAGCAGGTTTCCCACAGTGGAAAGAAAACCACCTCCTGCCCACTTGTAGGAGTTGTCTACGTACGGGCAATTCACAACACGTCCGCGCTTGTTGTGATGATAAAACCTGTGGAATCGCATAGACAGGTAGTACAAACTCACTGCTATACCTCATCAAAAAAAAAAACAAACAAGCATGAGCATCATGTTTTTAAGGCAATTTGGACATAACTTGAGACTGGAGATTATACACTACCTAGAGCGGTTGTAAATAATAGGGTCATTCTCATCGGGCACTGTATTGAGCATTCCCAGCTCGCGGAACATATCCATCATGACGTCCAGGAATCGCCGACCAGCAGCCCGCTCCACAACAGCACTAAGCAGCGTGAAGGCATGAGTGGAGTACAGAAAGGTTGTGCCTGCATGCATGGAGTAAAACATACATCTCATCAAGATGTTAGCATTGTAACTGTGAATACAGAGAAACAACGAAATAAAGTTTGAGCTTTACCAGGTTTGAAAATGAGGGGGTCATTCTTAAAAAGGTCCAAAGACTGAATGACACTTTCAAAGTTGTCCTTTAAGTAGTACTCCTCGTGCTCAAACTCTTTTTTCTTCTTGGTGTTCTGATCTGTTGCGGCTTTGTTGTCTTTGCTTTCAGATGAGCTCTTTTCATTCTCTTTTTCTTTAACCGGGGGCTTTAAAAGTCGCTTGGCTTTCTCTTTGTCCTCCTTCACTTTCTTTGCATCTTTCTCATAATGCCGAATGCCACTCAGGTGGGACAGAAGCATACGTGAGGTTATTGTGACCTTAAAAACAATACAAACCAAACAAATAGATAAAATGCTAGAAGAACGAGATACTGCATGTCATTTTTTTTTTTGCAGTATTTGAAATTGCTTACGTCTTGCCCATCAAACTGTTTTTGGGGAAACTGTGGGACATATTTCTGGACTGGGGCATCAAGATCTAGTTTCCCCTCCTCGCACAGTCGTGCAGCAGCTGCAGAGGTGAGGGGCTTACTGATGCTGGCGATTCTCATCACTGTTTCTGGCGTGCATGGGACACGATTCTCCAAATCAGCATAACCAATTCCTAAATTAGATAAAGTGTTTTAAAAAGTCATAAGAATGGCAATGCATTTTTAGGGAAATATACCGGTGTTTACAGATGACTCATTAACCTAATAAATTATATATTTTAAAACATTCTGCAGTAAGGAAACTGAACACAGACCCTTTAAATGTATCTTTTTTTAGCACTGCAACAAAGCACAATTTAAATACAATCTATGATAAATATGCAGAAATACTAATACAAGCAGATACCAGTGGGCTACCTCCAGTTGAGTCAAAAGCAGCTACATGCTTTGACCTAAAATGTCTGTTTTGAGCCACTCAGAGCCTGCCAACAGTGACAATAGCAACAATAACAAATTTTAGGACTTGCTGCCATTCTTGTACAACAACTGCTAACCTTTTTAACCTTTAGCCAGTGTTACATTACTGTTAAAACATTTGTAACAGTGTCTATTTTTACATATTTAAAGTGCACTCCATGATTCAGTAGCTTGTAGTATCACCTTTAGTTGGTCTGTCACATTATTCTGGAGGAATTCGGACCCACACTTTATTAAAACTTTGCTTCAGTTCATTGATGTTTGTGGGGATTAATTTATCTACTACTCTCCTAAGGTCCTGCCACAGCATTTTAGTCATACTCAGGTATGGACTTTGACTGATTTGTTCAGCCATTCTGTTGTAGATTTGCCGCTGTGGTTGGGATCATTGTCCTATCACATGACTCAGTTTGCCCCAAGCTTTAGCTGTCAGACAGATGGACTCACATTTGACTTTGGTATATAGAGGAGCTCATGGCTGAATCAGTGCCTGCAAGGTGCCCAAGTCCTGTGCCTTGATAGCTGGTATGGGGCGTTTGTGTTGATATGCTGTTTGTTTTTTGCCAAACATCTCCATGTTGGTCTGATCTGTATAAAGGACATAGTTCCACATGCCATGTTTTTGTTTGTTTGTTTTTTTTTAGAGAGAAGAGGCTCCTGAAACCCTGTCCAAACAAGATATATTTGCTTATTTTTTTCTAATTATACTGACATGAACTTTAACATTTAACATGCTAACTGAAGCCTATAGGGCTCACACTACTCACACTTGCTGATAATCAGTGAGTGTGCATTTGCATTTGACTAGCACCACCTAGCTGTGAGTTATCCATGTAATTCAAATGGAAGCAGTAAGGCTGTATTTAGTTTTTCAGAACCCTGTAAAAAAATCCAGCGCTCAAGGGGTTAATAATAATGGTTTCCACTGACCATTATTACACAATTTTGTTCTCAACAAATTACACAGTGTATGGTAGGATATATTTTAAGACTTACCATTTCATTCATCAACATCCGATGTGTGCGCGCTCCCTTATTTATTTAATTTATATTTTAAAGCAAAAGTGTACACACCGGAGGTACCGAAATGAGCCCTAGTTTGTTCTCAGAATCGTATGGGAGAAGGTTATTTTCTTTTCTATAATAGCAGTCGTTATTTCAGCTGTTTTTCTGTGCGGTCACGTCATGTTTGTGTTGGATTAGCTGTTTTTGAATCACACTTTGAGCAAAACTTTTGTAAACTCCCTACATTAAAAATGTGGGACACTGTGCATGTGGGAATTATGGGATGGGATGAAAATAGTGCGATGCATGGTCACCAACCTTCACACCAGACCTCAGCCCCATCCACAGAGACGCCAACTACCACTCCCGGAGCACCGACCTCATCCTGCCAACACACAAACACACCGAGTTGCTACAGGTGGGCTTCGGGTTAATAAGACAGCGCAAAGGGACACTAGTCAATCAATTACAAAGCAAGTTATAAGCCTACCTCTGTGCCTACCTTTATCCGCTCCACAAGGTCTCTGCTAACTTTTATAGCATCTTTGTATCGATCCGTCTTCTCTGCTCTCGTAACTTTAACATCGCAGAAACTGCTGGCACCGTCGCTGCTGTATTTCAGCCCGACAGCTAAAGCGATCCCCACTCCAACCCCATACATCCAAATCGTGGACTTTAACCGGTATTTACGAAAGGCTGGTCCTCCCACATATCGCCTTTGTTGCTGAATAAAAATACTATCTGACTTCTGCTGCTGC
The DNA here is from genome assembly GCF_057382185.1 of Mchenga conophoros. Classification (NCBI taxonomy): domain Eukaryota; kingdom Metazoa; phylum Chordata; class Actinopteri; order Cichliformes; family Cichlidae; genus Mchenga; species Mchenga conophoros. The sequence continues at coordinate 12,758,019 of NC_140532.1, forward strand.
CTGGCTCGCGCTCCTGCACGCGGGGTCGTCACAGGCGACTCGCGTGCTGCTAACATGCTGCATTTGGTACAAAAAGTACTTTGCCTGGACAAAAACAAACGCAACATCGTGAGAAAGCACTCCTTCTTTGTCGGCGACAAGTGGCTCCAGTCAATGATCTGCTCACCGTTACCAACAGCTTGTTTACTTCCTGTACGCGTCCTCGTTCGGAACGCCTCGAACAAGACCAAATAAATCAAATCATGATTCAAAGAACGTTGATCGAGGGGAATAGGGCAGGGTTTGTAGCTAGAGGTGAGACCAATGACTTTTATACAGTCATTGGGTGAGACCAGGGAACATAAAACCTTGTCCTTGAACAATATCAGCATTTATTGACGTGTGTACTGTGTATGTTGGCCTACTCAGTGCTAACAATACTACAACAAATCACACAAAGACAAGCACACAGCAGCAGGGATATTCATTTAGAGAAATAAATGCTAAAAACACCGTTTATTCTGTAGATTAACTTTACTAATAATGACACAAACAATCAAATAAATAAGTAAAAGTAAAAAAACTGGCTTTCAGACGAGAAAGTGCTGTACATAGGTTGTTTTAACTCTGTGCAGCAACTTGCTGGCAGCTGGACACCATTAATTTACTGGAAACAACTGTTTATAGTAACTTAAAGTTACTTAAAGTTAAAGTTACTTTAAGTTACAGTAAAGTTGCTAACGTTACTGTAAACACTTTTACATCATGCTACAACTGCATTTACAGTAAAGTCGCTGGTAGTAATTTGCTGTATTATCTACAGTAAATATGCTGTAAATTAAATGTATGATAGCTTTCAGTTATTTAATTTATAGTAATTAAATTACGGGATCTCATGTGAATTAAATTTACAGTAACAGACTTGTAGCTGGATGTCAGTAAGTTAACATAGAATTTACAGCAACTTGTTTACACTACTTTTTACAAGGTGTGTTATTATCATGGGTAAATCCTGATCTCCCGGCAGTGAACGTGGGATTGTAGGGTATTCAGTACCCCGTTTTGATTTTGGGGATTGGGCTAACCAGCTAATATTGGTTTGGCAGTTTTGAAAAGGTGATGCTGAACAGTGCTTTCTAAACATAATTTGTTTAACATAATTTGATATTTAGATGAAGTGAAGTCATCGTTCTTAATATGCATTTCATTAATATACAAATGCATTTGCTTAAAAAAACACAGACACACATGAACAGACAGTGGGGAGCATTCCATCTGCAGTGTCTAAGAATGCCAACCCATATAACCACAATAGGCCTACATACACAAGCTAGAGACCAAACTTCAGGTTTGTGCAACCGCATTGAGAATAAACTCTGGCTCTCTTTCTCTCTCACCCACACACAGACCCTTATCTTTCCACTGCTGTAGCAGCAAAGGAATGTCAGTGGGCTTGCCAGTTATTTAACTGCTGCAAGCACAGTGTTCTGTGCCAACATAAACTAGTGACTAATATATTAATTGTACTGTATGTGCATATAGTACGTGAAAGTTAATTTTATTTTTCAACTTTAACTTCACTGATATCTATCAAGTAAAGTGAAGTACTTCGCATACTATATAGTACACTCACCAGCCACTTTGTTAGGTACTTATGTTCAACTGCTTAACACCAAAAGTTAAGTCACATAGCAGCAATTTACTGCATTTAGACATACAGATATGATGAAAAGGCTGCCTGCTTAAGTTAATATCAAACATCAGAATGGGTTTCACAGTGATTTAAGTGACTTTGAACGTGGCATGGTTGTTGGTGCCAGATGTGCTAGTCTGAATATTTCCAAAACTACCAAACTACTGGGGTTTTCCCACACAACTATCTCTAGGGCTTTCCGAAAATGGGCCAAAAATGAGAAAAGATCCAGTAAGCTGCAGTTCTCTGAGTGAAAATGCCTTTGTTTATGTCAGAGGTCAGAGGCCAATGGGCTGGCTACTTTGAGCTGATAGGAAGCCAACAGTAATTCAAATAACTAATTGTTACAGCCAAGGTATGCAGACGAGTATCTCTGAATATACATCACGCTGAATCTCGAAGCAGATGGGCTACAGCAGCAGAAGACCAGATTGGATGCCACTTCCGTCAGTCTCACCAAAACTGGACAATAGAAGATTGGAAAAATATTACCTGGTCTTGATTTCTGCTGTAATAGAACAATAAGAGGAAAGCATGATTCTATCCTTCCTTGTATCAGCAGTTCAGTCTTGGGTTGTTGGTGTAATGGTGTGGGGAATATTTTCTTGGTACACTATGGGCTCCTTAATATCAACTGAGCATCATTTAAATGCCGCAATATTGTTGCCGACCATGTCCCTCCATTTATGACCACAGTGTACTCATCTTCTGATGACTGGTTCCAGGAGGACAAAGCTCCTTGTCACAATATTCAAATCCTCTCAAACTGGTTTCTTGAACATGATAATGTACTCAAATGGCATTCACAGTCACCAGATCTCAGTCCAATAGAGCACCCTTGGGATGGCAGATTCTCATAATGGATGTGCAGCCAATAAATCTACAACAACTGTGTGATGCTATCATGGGATCATGGACCAAAATCTCTTAACCGACAACAAATGCTGTTTCCAGCATCTTGTTGAGTCTATGCCATGAAGAATTAAGGCAAAAGAGTATCCAACCCAGTACTAGCACAATGTACCTATAAAGTGTCCAGTGAGTGTATATCTGATGTTTTATTGTAAAATTATTATAGTTTGTTGGATCAATTATTTAGAAGATTTCAGAGGGTAAATGACTGAACTGAACAAATATAGTAGCTGTTTTGGGTGAGCTGGAGTGAACCAAAGAAACACATTACAATGCTTTTGAACAGATGGCAGTCAAACTGAGGCCCAAGGAAAAGAAACAAGAGAGAGAAGTTTTGAAAATGCTGCAAAATTAATAGATTTATTTAATTTTTAGCTATTTGAAAAATGTAATACATTTTACATATGGAAAGATAAAATAAAATCTATTAAATAAGCTTTCTCTTTTCTTTTGCACTGCAATCAAGCTTCATTCAACTACAGGTCACCTCTGACGAACAAAACAAAAAGTCTACGTATGTACCACAAACAAAGTTACAAAACTTTCAAAACATGCTTTTATTTATATTTATATTTTTTACATTTTAGATATGATGACACTTGAGACGTCTACATTAAAACAATGCTAGAACAAAGCACTACCGGTACACCAAAAATCATACTATACAGACAAAATGAAACAATTTTGAACCTTGGTTTTAAACAACAACAACAAAAAGGGCTGAAGTCTTGTGCCATTTCTTTAACATTACAGTAGCACCAGTATACATACTGACAGTGACTGTCAGGGTATACATACACTTGTGATGACTTTCATGTGTATATTCACTGGGGTGCAATGACTCTTTTTTAACATAGTTTGTTGTATGAATAATGCTGAGGTTTTACTAAGTGCAAAATTTCTCCACTTTGTCCTTTGGTATGTGCATGATCAAGGCAGAATGCTACGTACCAGATCAGCTTAAATGCAGTTGTAGAAAACAATCTTGTAACCAATGGTACTTGGTCAATGGTCATTTCACCAGATGACTTGTCAAAAAAAAAAAATCAAGGATTGCAAAAGGCAAAGATAAAAACTGGCTTGCGAAAACAACCGTGTTTCTCAGTTTAGGCTTCATGAGAGGGAATGGTTAAGCGTTACTTCCCCTTTGAGTTCTGCTGAAGGCAGAACGATGCAATAAGAATAGCATCTGGCTGTTTGTTCTCCACCATTGGCAAGGTACGAGAAGAAGGGGTTTACAGTAAGCAAGGTGCAAATACATAAAGCCAAAACCACAGTGTATGTGTGTGTGAGGGGCAAGGGGAGGGGTCAGACCGTGCTTTCACAAATTATTCAGTTCCATTAGAGTCTGGTCCAGCATCTGGTGCATTTCGAGGTTCTCTTCTTTAGCTTGTGATACTTTCTCTGTTAGAACAATCAAAATGAAAACATTTTAATGTCACACAAGCACATACAAGTGAGTCAGCTGGTTAGCTTGTATTAATAATCAAGCTGGCTACATTGTTCAGGTCAGTTGGTAAATCTGAGTGCTTTTTAACCCGACCTGCACAGCACTGACAGCAAACAGAAACACACAGAATAGCAAGCAGTCATGCAGATTACAAATACACTGCAACTGACACAGAACACACAGCAACAGTATACAGGTAGATTATTATAGTGTTGGTTATAACAGTTTATTAATGCCAAACTAAAGGTTAGAAAATTATATGTAAAGATAATCCCTGATTTTTACGGTTTCAAATACACTTCCACCAGCAGCGACACAGACACATCGAGCAGCACAGGCATCGTACTCGGGCAATGCAAACGGAAGAGCTTTGGAGCTTACGCTGGATCCGATTGTCATACGCACACCGAAAGCAAAACCGCAGTGAACGGAACAAACGCATGAACAAGTTAGTCCTCATTCAAGGCCACGCGAAGTTCATTAGAGAGAAGGCGGTTTTTCTCAAGTTGATGGTAGAGGCGATCTTTGCAGTCAGAAAGCAAGTTGAAAAAACAGAGAGAATAGGAAATCAGAGGAAAACAGGAAAAGAGAAAGTGGAATACCCTTTGACATCTACCTTCTCTAGAAAGGAGCACCGAGAGATTGGTTTAATCTTTGTAAAAGGTCTAAATAGCCATAATAATAGATGATATTACAAAATAAAGTATTTTGATGGTTCCTGCTTTTTCTTTTTGTCTGCAAGAGGCGAGCCAGGGCTGTGCATAGAATAAGAAACAGAAGATAGAGCATTGTGACAAAAAAAGAGCCAAAGATCTAAATCCTAAAATGGAACCATTTAAGTTGAAAAATGAAGAAACAGAAAAATAAATCATGAATTCAATCACTACTCTGTCTTGATTATTCACTCAGTTTCCTGTAAGTATCTTTAATGTGGCTGCTAAACCTCAGCCAGTCTTTAGGCCAAATTTGGTTTCATGCTCACTCCTGCTAATCTTGATCTCTCACAATTTATGGCAATGACTTTAATACAAAGAGTCTGAATGTGTCATGGTGTATTTATTTAAATATATGACAAGATACCATATATCATACAAAGCCTGTTTGTCATAATCACTGATGTCAGTCAGTTTCATCCAATATTTCATCGTCAGATGAGGTTCCACAACTCTTACATACTGTTCTGCACGCCAACCATTACTCTACGTTGCCACAGTCTTGCTGATAACAGCCCAACACCAATTACCACCAGCTCAAACATCCTTCCTGCCAATTACTCCCATCACAATACTACATGTTCAAAAGTGCTTGCATGCATCAGTCAACTAGACTCAGATTTCAGTCAAGTATCTACAGATGCTGGAGGTTTCTGTGCTTTCAGTATTGCTGTGATATTCCTATTATATCAGCTTCACAGAAAAGAAAAACTTTGGACGAAGAAGAAAATGAGCATCGACTGAAATCCATAAAACTACACCAAGGAAGAGTGAGGACCTAGTGGTTTGTTGAGATGCAAGAAAAGAAAAAAAAAGAGAAAATGATTCAATAGCATAACTTAAAATCAAGGCTTCCTGGTTTTATTAGAGCCAGTGAAAAATAAATATGAATGAAAAATAAAAAGGACAGAGAAAAGAGATACAGCTTTACATAGAAGGAAGGACGTTTATTTTTTTTACACAACGCAGAAAGATTCTAGGATTCTGTACAAGTGATGGGATGCAAGTAATGTTGACATGAAGACATGAGGGGGAAAGGGAAGCAAAGACAGAGAGGGAAGGGGGGGGGGGAAATGGAGAAAAGGCTGGAGAGAGCAGACAGATGCTGCTCAGCCGGCAGGAGGCGTCTTTGATGAGGTGTAAACAATTTATCTGTGTGGAAGAGAAGAAGTAGAGTGAACCTGGGGGGAGCAGGAGGGGGACCTACGGAAATGTAAAATGCCAACCAAAATACACCAGACACACGGGAGTCACGGAAGGGCACCACAAAAACCACAATGCACAGTATAAATGCATCCTGTGTATTGGAAAACACTTGCAAACACACACACACACTGAAGGGTTGGGGCAAGTCCTTCCTGTGATTACATCAACACCTTCCTGCTACATCACGAGGTGCAGCGCTCAACTGACAGACAGTTGTGGCTCTCATCTTTACACACTGGGAATTTTACTTAGGAAAAACTGTGGGCTCAGCCACACTGGTGCTACGCTATGGCCTCTTCTCCTCACCTGGTATATTGACATAGCAAAGGAGGCTATCACAAACACATGTGTGGGCCTTTCTTCTCAACGGAAGTAGACCATATTAGTAGAAATGGGGACACTACATGTAACCATGAGGATCAGGATGTAAACCAGTTTCAGTGAAAAAAAAAAATCATTATTGCAGTTTTTGTCAATCAACAGCTTGCATGCATTGCTTAAGAAGTGAAAATGTCCAACGATATTACAATGGGCATTTGAACATAAACTCATAAAAGAATCTAAATATTATCATGCTGCGTTCTGCTCATGCATGAACTGACTTCATTCGTTTTTTTCTGTACTCTCAAATGTCAAAGATACTGACACAAAAGGCATACAGTATCATCATAAGGACACAATTAAAGACAGGATTATCTATTACAGGAGCAGCTCAAGTACAGAGGGAACAAATTTCTGTTTTAAGACTTGAAACTTTATATATAAGACTATATATAAAAAAGGAATTTTAGTATAGATGAGATGTTTAGTTCTAGTGAGCATGTAAAATAATAAATGAGGGAGACAAAAGAGGTGAGACATTTGATGTGTAGGTAACACAGGTGCAGGCCAGAGGCGAGAGAGGGGGCATGATGGTGGAAACAAGCAGGTACGGCAAGTAGAAAAATTACATGGAAGTCATGTCGTTGAGGGCGTGGTCCAGCTCCTCGCTGATGGCCTTGTACTTCAGTTTCTGGGCATACAACTCATCTATTGGTGGGCCAGGAGTGAAAGGTTCATGTTGGGGGTGGGGCGGGAGGTAGGGCGGTGATTGAAAGCAAAAGGTGGAGGAGGAACATGACACAAGGAGGTGGAAGGTGAAGCATCCAGACCATTTGCAGGACAGGGAAGGAAAAAAAAACATGGAGAGAGGACAGAAAAACGAGGGGGGAAAAAAGGAAACAAAGTTACACCAGAAAGACAGAGTGGATGTGCAGCAGATCTAAGGTTAGATTCTTCAGCACCATTGAGAAATGGGCTGTATTTCACTGCAATGTGGTGCTTATAAGACTAAATCAACACCTAAGCCTGATATCGCTGCTTAACTTTAAAACCACCCATTCCTAACTGGAACTGAAAAAAGCAACCAACTAAATGTAATAGTGAAAGAATAAGAAGTACCAAAATAGAAATAAGATGCTGTCTGAAAAAAAAAGAGAAGATGAAACAGGATAGAGTTCAAAAAGAAATGTGAAAAAGGGACCTAGGAGATTTTTTGAAACACTTACCCAAAACACTTCCAATGATACAATAAACATTGGAAAAATAATCATAGTAGCATTCTGAGTTTGGAGGCAGAAAAGCAAGCAAACAAAAAACCCCAAAAAGCATACCTTCCAGGTCATCAATGGTCTTCTCAAGCTTGGCTACTGATCTCTCAGCGAACTCAGCACGAGTCTCAGCCTGCATTACAGAGACAGATTCAGAAGTCAGTCCAACACTTGATGTGGAAACTTGTGTAAATTATCCTGGTGTGAGTCTAAAACACCAGATGGGGCATTGTGAAACTGTACCTCCTTCAGCTTGTCAGTGAGGACCTTGATCTCCTCCTCATACTTGTCCTCCTTCTGTGAGTACTGTGGGTCAAAAGCAACAACAGCTATAAGGAATCGCAAACATGTGCGTTGAGATAAATACTTTCACTGCATTTATAGAAATGAGTTTAAAAAAAAAAAACAGAAGTGAAGAGGCTCTTCTGCGCCCCATCCATCAAGTCTGCAGGGGAGCTGCAAGGGTTTGACAGCATGCAGTCGCCCGGAAGGATGGCACGTACCTTCTCAGCCTGTGCCTCCAGTGACTTCAGGTTGTTGGTCACAGTTTTCAACTCTTCCTCAAGCTCAGAGCATTTGCTGGTGTTTTAGGGGATAAAGTTGCCAAGGACGAGTAGGAAAAAGGAGGGAGACGACGATGGACAGATCCGAAGGTAGACACAAATAAAAAGGTGGAGGGAAAAAGAAGAAAGGAGGGGGAGAGGAAACAAAATAATAAATAAAAACTACAGGGTTTTAACAAGGAGGGAACGCCAAGTACCTCAAAAGTGCCTTAACAGAGCAGGAATGTGAGAAAACACAGTAGCAGTGTGTTTTTTATCTGTTTGGATTGAAATATCATACTTTTCTGTGGTGTTATTCTTGCACAGCCCCTGCCATGTTAGGCATGAAACAGTCTAATTGCACTTGGAATTAAAGAGCACAATGAAGGAGAGGAGCAAGCACAGCAAGCAAAGCAGTGAGAAGAGCCACTCAGAGATACAAGTGTGTTATGCTTTCTGTTTGCAGTACCTGTATGACTGTGGAGTCTAGTGATTTCATGCTTTGCTCCAAAACCCTTAGCTCATCCTCCACTCTTCGAGCACGCCTGTTAGTGGGTGTGGCGCGCATGTGCAAGCCAAAACCATTCAAACCACGAGGGGCATGCAAATAATCAGCACATACAGTAAGAACACAGGGCACACTGTTCAAATGGAAACAACTACTAGACTTTTAAGTGTTAGCGCTCGAAGCTTCCTGAGTATTTCAATTCCAGCATACGTGCAAGTTTAAGCAAAGATTTTGTGTGTGAAAAAAAAGGCAAAAGGACTTACCCTTCTGACAGCTCAGCGCGCTCCTCTGTACGCTCCAGATCACCCTCAATGATGACCAGTTTACGGGCAACCTTTTGGTGTAGCACAACAACGTTTTTAGAAAAAAGAACCATGAAATGACTGTGAGAAAGTTAGCACTGGGTTACATCCAGCCCAGAGTGTTTCACCCGCTTACGATTATTCTTGCAACGCCGATTCTGGTGAATTATAAACAAGGTTTAAAGGATACAGGACATATTATAAACTTTCCAGTGAAAATTCAAGTGTTATAACTGGGTAAAAACAAGTTTAACAGAATGAAGAGCTCAGGGTTGTTATAACTGAATTAACGTCTGTTGCAGAGCTATCAATTTCAAAGCTAAATGCTTAAAAAAAACTCGCCTCCTCATATTTGCGGTCAGCCTCCTCAGCGATGTGTTTGGCCTCTTTCAGCTGGATCTCCTGCAGCTCCATCTTCTCCTCGTCCTTCATGGCCCTGTTCTCAATGACCTTCATGCCTCTGTGTGCGGGAACAGTCAAAGAATGTTAAGAATTAAGTGGTGAGACCTGACAGACTTCCTGCAGTTTTCCCTGAGGACCCATATGTGGTTAAATAGTAGTGCTGGCAAGTAAATCTTTAATGTGCTCCTAAGGTGAATACCTAAATGTTTTCCGATATTAAAAAAGAGCAGAGGCACTTCTACAAAGGAGTGGAAACATGTTCACATGGCCTGTTTACCTCCCTGTCTGAGCCTGAGCTGCCTCACAAAACTCACCTCTCACTCTCATCAGCAGCCTTCTCAGCCTCCTCCAGCTTGGTCAGAGCAGTAGCCAGACGCTCCTGAGCACGATCCAACTCCTCCTCAACCAGCTGGATACGTCTGTTAAGGGAAGCGACCTCTCCCTCAGCCTAAGGAAAGAAGAAACATCATGTCGGGAGATTGTTTTTGCAGGTATGCTCAACAAATCAGTCACATATAGCACAACAAGAAAGTCGGTCCAAAGAAAGCAACCGGTGAATGTATTTGTTTATTAGAGTAGGTGTCGCCACCATTGTTTTTATGCCCACTGAGAGAGTGTAATCGTGGTTGTTCTGAAGTGTTATCTGTGAGCCACCTGTTGGGAAAAGCCCTCCCACCAGGCCTACTCCTCATTGACTATGTATAATGATAATTTCCCCAAACTAACATAAGGCTGAATGCCGCGCCTCATTACTGAGCTCCCCTGAGAGGACATTAACAAGGCTCAAGTCAAAAGGGCCTGGCACAATTAATGAATTCTGAAAATGACTGCTTGCATTGTACAGCTACAAAGTAGGCTCCCTGGGGTTTGAAACATTTAAGTGTAATTTATCTGGTCATCAGTGTAAGCTATGGAATCTGTGTTAAATGGGGTGGTATCTTTGCAGAAAAGCTGATATACACGAGCACACATTGAAAAAAAAGGTGGGTCTTTTTATGATTATTCAAACATGTAGCTACTTCTGCTTTCTGACACTGCTCAGCAGGGATTAAGACCTGCACTGGTGTCACTGAAAAGCGGATATTCGGCAGAAGCCTGCACACGAGGCAAAAGTCTTTTCAGAAGCTTTCCCCTGCAGCCTTAGGTTAAAGTGTGCAGCGCTGGGCCAGAATGCACTGGATGTTTTTAAAGCACGATGAGGAAGTTTCTAATGACCTATAAACCCATTAGTGGTCACTACTATTTCTAATACATTGTAGTTTGTCAACATTAATTACAAGCTGTTACACTAAGCCTGAGATTAACTCTGACTGCTGCGAGCCTGTGCACTAAGATTTATTTCCCGTATAGATAACTACCGCTATGTTCTGTTGCTCGTTGCTGTGAAACTATATTGTCCTTATAAGGGCAAGTCAAAGAGCATAAGCTGACAGAGCACACTGGCACCTTCAAATGTTGCCACAGTGGTAGTTTCCTGGTTGCTGAAAATACTTTATTCAAATGTGTGGCCTGCTCCTGGTTGGGCTGGAGCAATGAATTAAAGGATCGCAATATATATATATATATATATATATGTATATATATATATATATTTATATATATATATATATATATATATATATATATATATATATATATATATATATATATATATATATATTATATATATATATATATATATATATATATATATATATAAACAGTCAGGTTTACCGGTAAAGGAAATGCAAGTGAACTCGTTTAAGGAGATGAGACAATACAATGACACAAAGTGCCACAGTTGCTGCTGAGCCAACAGGGCATCAGCGGCCTAACGTTGCCAATTAGAGGCGCTTATCCAGGAGCAGCGGGCTATCAAAGCTTCATCTGAGACTTGCGGTGGCACACGGAGAGCCAAGTAAAAGCTCAGCTTCCAGCACTGGGGTGGGTCAAGAGCAATCCCGCTATCTCACTGTGTATCAATTCAAACTATGGCCCTACATGAACTCTACACAAGTGCACAGGAAATGATACAGAGAGAGGGAGACAAAAAGGAGGCAATTGTGCGCTCGCAGGTAGGCTCTAAGCGCGATAAACATGCTTACTTGTTCCCTGGCTTTCCTGTGCGCAAGCAACTCCTTCTGTAATCTCTCGGCTCTGTCTTCAGCACCGTCTGCCTGCTCTTGTAAGGATTTGATCTTTCGTTTCACTGCATCCAGCGATGTCACTCCTGCCATTGTTTATGTACCGTTGTATATACTTAGATATATAATATAAAAAACAGGACTACACTTTTGCGCTGCAGCACAGTTTCCGAGAATTTCACCAGGAACGAGGTGACGTCCTTGGTTGTGCAGAGGGCTGCGTGAAGAGAGGCGAAAGAGTGCGCAAGCCTTCTGGAGACGCACTGTGCAGTGAATGTATTTACCAGGAAGTACGGTGATTTCAAACGAAGCATGAAAAAATAACCGGTATCCTGCGGGGTTGTACAAAACTTTAGACCGCGATAACATGCTGCACTGCCACTATAAAATAATAAAATGTAATAAAATGTAAAAGATACAAAATACCAATGCTGTTTAATGACGTGAACACACCCAGACCCACACACAACGGAGCGTACTCGTAGCGTACACTGTGCTACAGCCCCCTCTGCGGGTCAGCCGCGAGCAGTACATACGTGGCAGTGAAATGTTTTGGAGAGTGCAGGACATTCAATAAGTCTTCACTGGCTACAGTAATTACAGGCTGCCGTTGAAACTTTGCAAATATCACGGAACAACCAATCCTAAAATATGTAAGGGAAAAACAAGTCCATAAAACACAAGTAGTAGTTAAAGTTGCTCGAACAACCCACAAACTATCTGGTAAATATCTTTTTCTTTTGGGGTGGGGTGGGGGGTGGGGGGGCACCACAATACGCTTTCTATAGGGAATGAAATGTCCAATCAAATACGAGCTGAGAAGACTCAATTACTCAATTGACTTTTGACCCACTTTGGCCTAACCACCCACCTACCCCCTACTTTGAGATCCAATTAAAAGATTATTACAGCTTGTTTCCCCTCTGCAACCGGATTCGTCTGATTGAGTTTTATAAGCAAACGTCTCTATCTGCCGAACTTGATGTTGGCCGTCACCTCTTGTCATTCGAGGGACCCCTGTCGTAAAAACCTAACTTTATGAGGCCATTAAGATGACAAAATCTAAATTCTTTACATAATTTATTTTATTTATTTATTTATTTTTGTCACGCATTTATTACCAAGGGGATAAAACAGTGGGGCAACAAAACAAAGTTTTCTTCTTCTTTTTTAAAGAACTTTTTATTCAATCGAGAAAAAAAATGCTGCAGCTTTCTTTTCCTTTCTTTTTTCCTTTTTAATTTGTGTGCTGCCCAAGACTTTTTGATAGGGAACCGTTTTTTCCTTTGGTCAGCAAAGAGCGCAGCACGCAGATGTGAGCTCTATCTTGACCATATATAGCAGTGGGCTATATTTATCTAGGCGCTTGAGCTTTTTGGGAAGGCTGTGAGTTCAGTCTGCATGACTTATCGCTCTGAAAAGACCTAAAAGGCGGAGATCACGGTCCACAAACACGAGAGATTGTTACAAATTTGTACAGAAATACCGACGAGGCTCCAGGGGAGGATGAACTGAGTTTAAAAATAGATGTTTTGAAAGTGCTATATTTGAACAATTAAACCGACTTTCTTTGGACTGTGATTGTGCGTGTGACAATTTAAGAAACGACAGTTCCAACTACGGGTCTAAATGGTTGATTAAAAACAAACAAACAAACAAATAAATAAAAGTTTGTAGTGTATCAGCTTTGGGGAAAAACCCATCCACAGATTGGAGCAGTGGTGGTGAACTGTCGCTTCCCTTAGAGGTGGCAGAATGAAGATGTGGGGTAGCGTGTAGGAATGGTGCCATTGTAAATCCCTTCCTTACTTACATCGGTGGCTTTCTTCTCAGCCAGCTCAAGTTTCTCCTGGGCATCTTTAAGAGCCTCGGAGTACTTGTCCAACTCATCCTCAGTTCCCTTCAGTTTCTTCTGCAGAGCTACCAAATCGTCCTCAAGCTGAGTTTCAGTGCAGGACAGTTTCAGGGGTGATCAGCGGAGGGTCGGAGTTGCGTGAGCGCGCACAGGCGCAAAAGCGCATACACACAGAGAAGAGAGAGAGACAGGGGACAGCACACGGAAAAGAAAGAGACAGGAGAAAAGTTAGGGAAGCCCATGCACTTCAGGATCAGATACCTTGGTGGCGACCTCCTCAGCAGTCAGCAGCTTTTCTTCAGCTGTTTGGAACTCCTCGAGCACTTTATCTCTTTCGTCCTCAGTTATACGCAATTTCTTTTCCATCTCTCTTATATCGTCCTCTAACTTCACATGCATATGAACAAATTATACAGTTAAACAGAATATAACAGAAACATGCAGTTTTCAACGATCAAGTGACATTTCTCTTAAATTGACTTAATCAAAAATGATTTCTGGGTTATATGGTTTATGGATTACATCAACAGTTGCTAAAACAGTGGAGAGGATGATTTCTTTTTTATCATTCTTCAAAAATGACATTAAAAATGCAAAAAAAATGTTTAAAGGATGGATTATTCTTAATTTTAATCCTTAACTGGGATTATCCATGAAAATAATTAATCCGTTTTAAGGAGGCGGTCCATTTAAACTGGTATTCCTGCATTTTTACTGCATCTTTCGGGTTTTCCCACAAAAGGAAGAAGGACAAAAAAAACCAAAAAACAGCCGACCTGTTTGCTTCTGTCCTCTGCTGCTTTCTTGTCTGACTCGGCCTGCTCAGCTCTGTCCAAGGCATTCTCCTTGTCGAGCTTGAGCATCTGCATCTTCTTCTTAATGGCATCCATGGCTGCTTAGTGTTGTTCGGCGGCACCGACAAAACGTCCAACGGAAAACCAAGGATAGAGTGGGAGAGGGGCTGGGGCGTCTGTGCCTAACTGAACGCTAAGCTGGAGTGCAGGCTCTGCCTGACTTTGCACTGTCAAATATGTACTTTCAAGGTGGTGGTGGTGGGGGAGTGACTGGATTCCTTTGGACATCCAATACTTTTTGGGAGGAGGCGTGTGTGGGTGCTCCGGCGTTTTTTTAAGGATCTGCTTGGCTATTCGTTGCTCCTATACATCTGAGACGCCTTTATATGGGGTGTGACGAGTATGGGTATGCTCCCACGGAAAGGGTTCCTGCCATTTAATGTCAGAGAAGATGCAGAAAAAGACTGTTTACGTTTGCGTTAACGCCCCGGTCACCCATTTAAAAGCAACATGCAGCCTCTGTCTCTGAATTGAGTGGCCTGCACTTTCCCAAAGTTTCTGAAAGTTGGCATATGTTTAATTTGCAAGGAAATTACGTTTTCTGGCCTTATTTCACAGTGGCAGTGCCTTCCTGTTTTCCTGCATCTCTTCTTACTTTGGAAAAGCTGGGAGAGTGACCAGAGCCAGCTGCAGAACAAGCTTTTGTCACCGTGTAGTCTATGGTAGCTCTTTATCTCTGCCTGAGTGTGTTTGGGTGGCTGAGTGTAAGTTCACTTGGAATATGCTGTAGTGGCTCTCTGTGATATGAGATGCTTTTGGTTAGCCACGCAAGCCCTAGAGGCATTGTTCACAGTCCAGGGGGCTCAACAGAGGGAAGTGTTTACCTGATAATGTATCAGATATCCCTCATGTAAACCGTTGATGTGTCATTTGTCTGGCATCACAGCATCCTGGCAGCTTTGTACTTCAATAAGAGCGGCTAAGTCACTGATTGGCTTGTGATTTGTGAAATGTTTACTGTTTTAAAAACTAATGAAGAAGACAATTTCACATCATATTGCATATTTATTACTAGCCTTACTAAATTTAAGCAATTATTATTCAATGCGATTATAACAATATGCCTAACAGAAATTATATCAAGTAATGATCCCTCTGCAGTAACTTAGTGAAAAGTCAAAGCACACTACGGTGACTGAGGACACTCCAAGTGTCTTTTAGTCTTCTCAAGGATATTTTTAGGATCGACTTTTCTTCCATGCACCTGCCTTAGTCTGTAATGGATCCAAGACACTGTGCCAAGAGTGGAAGGTCTAAAGGCATTAGATATGTCTCTTAAAATAATCGCTGTCTTGCTCAGGCTTTGGCCTGTTTTATAGAATATTGTTGCTATGCTTAGCAGACTGAATAAAAGAAATAATTACATAATAAGGAGCAAATTATGATTTTTACAGTGCCAGAGAAAGATGAGACTTCTTATCCTATTGATTTATTTGTCTCTTTCCAATTTAGCCATTAGTGGTTGTTTTTTTGTTTGTTTGTTTTACATTTGACTGTCATGAGCCCTAAAAGAAAATGCATTTTGCTAATCTGGGGACAGCCTTTGTTTTCTAATTATTAATGGCAATGAAAGACACTGTTTACAGAGTTTGTGTCTAATTGCTTTTCTCTCACACTAAAATCAAAGCTCTGGAAAGCTTTTCTCTATAAATAAGGAAGTCTGCAAGGTTGCTGAAGAGGTCTTTCTTGAGTCTTGCATGACTGACTTAGTAAATTAAGCCACTTCATTTATTTAACGCTTTGAGTGTTCAGTCCTTTTTTTGTTTGTTTGTTGCCATATCGTTCACAGTATTGTGGATGTTTCTGGTTACAATACCTATGCACAGTTTGCCATTTATGTTTTCAGTAATGTATAATTTATAGTGCACTGCTGGTTGTTCTTGATTTGGAATTCCATATTCATTATCTTAAACAGTATTTCCAGTTAAAAGGCATGCCAGAGTTCCTGTAGCACCCCTGGAATGAAAATAAGCTCCTTTTATCATGTTTTACTGTAAATCGTTGGCACATTAAGAATGTCCCAGGGCCTAATATGTTTATTTTGAATGAAATCCAGATATTAGTGAAAACCTGCCGAGCTCCAAGTTGCATTCCACTGGAAAATTAAAGGTACTCTCACAGCTGAAGGTAACACTTAAGTTTTCTTTCATTTTTACAAATGAGAAAGCAATAACAAACTCTTTCAGTATTTGAGGCTTAAGGCATTTAAGAAAGCCACCACATGGAAAAAGTGTTTTTTTTTCAAGGCTGCAGAATGAAAAAAAGAAAAGAAAAAGAAAAGATCTAGACATGTAATTTTGAGCTCTTTGAAAGAAAAGAAAAAACTCGGTCTCTGAAGCCCATTAAAGCTGCCAACCTTAAATAAGTCTAAGCCTACGTCCTACAATATGCAGCATTGAAGCTGGGATTTAAAGATAAATGCTTTCTTGGGACTTACTTGTTGGAACATTATAAATAACTTCACTCTTATTATGCAGTCTTCTCCCACAAAGCTTTGCCGCATCAGTAAAGAATTTCTTGTGTTGAAAACAGTAAATACTCATTTAAAGGCCATGAATATTCTTAACAATTATCCTTAGAGGTGGAAACAACTGAGGGGAATACAGTCAAGGAAGAATTCCGTCCTACTGTGAGTTGAAAACACAGACTTGCAATCAGACAACTGTTGCCTGTTTTCTGGACAGGTCTGGGATACTCTGTCATGTTGGAATTCTGATTGTCTCCCCGTATCATGATTTGGTCTGCAGGAGGGGACAGCTGAGTGAGACAGGTGGGGCTATCGTCATATTCAAATTCAAATCAGTGAAAGCTTTTGCAGCTCACATGTTTATAAATAAGGGTTTAAAAAAGGATGCCATACATAATCGAATTAGAGCATGTTAAACACATAAATATAGACGCAAAAAGGTCAAAAGCTGGTAGAAAGAAAGTCTTTCAATTACGGACCGTTTGTGATCCTCCCGAATTTAAATGACACAAAGCAGCCATTTGGAGCTGCTTTATAATATTGTAACACTGTAATAGTTAATCTGTTAGTCCTACAATGACAGCCCACTCTGTATG
The DNA here is from genome assembly GCF_057382185.1 of Mchenga conophoros. Classification (NCBI taxonomy): domain Eukaryota; kingdom Metazoa; phylum Chordata; class Actinopteri; order Cichliformes; family Cichlidae; genus Mchenga; species Mchenga conophoros. Next base: position 12,775,210 of record NC_140532.1, read on the forward strand.
TGGAATGTCCGGTTCTCCTCAGCTGACGCTCTGGGAGTAGCCGAGCTTTACTTGGCCGCTGTGCCTGAACCCATGTTTGCATAAGAAGACACTTGGGAGAGATATTCAGGGTCTAGTCATGGCTTAAATGTTACTACATTAGAGAAAGGATCCATTTGCTTCTGTTCTGTTTATTGTGTTGTGTGCATTTACAAAGGTTATTGGATGCAAAGACTGGAAGTTCTTCCAGGAAAACACTTAAAAACTTTCCTGAGGTTTTGCCATATGCTTTGAAACCACAAGCCAACTTGTGAGTGATTATTTTCTAATGATGCACGGTATTACTGATTGCACCGATACACAGCAGTGAACGTTTCAAGGGCGGTTCTCCTCCATGTTGAGTGCATGGCTGCTGAGTGAAGTACAGTGATTGCAGACCCCTCGTCAAATAACATCTTAAGGTTTCTGCAGACATCATCCAGATATATATAGAGAGAAAACTTCTTGGCCCTTTGGGACGGTACCCCCGTGATTAGATAGCTCCATGCAGGGGCATTTAGCATAGCAAAAACTGAGATGGGGTTCTGGGAGGGTGCAACTTAAGATGTAACCCAAGCCCAGCCCATGCCCTACTGATGATTGGTTTATCCACAGTAATGTTCCACTGACATATACTGGTAGTCGTAAGACTTGAACTGGTTTATTATTGAGCACAGGTGGACATCTAACCATGTGGACATCCAACCATGGCACAGAGACAGCTACAGTATTTAACTTGATGGATAGTTGCAATAAGGCTGTGACACTTTGAGTCACTCCTTTTTGTGTGGTGATAAATCTGTCATTAAGGGTGTAAATCACACCGGCACGTTCCTTGTTCTGTTTTAATCCCAGCAAACCTATTGTTTAAATGACAAACACTGAAAGTACAGTATGAGCTGATCAGAATTCACAGTTTTCGCCAAAAGCAAATTCCTTTGGTATGAAGGTCAACATAATTCAGCTGCAGGTGTTCCACTGAAGATGGGTAGCTTTCTTCCAGTGCCAAGATTTTGCTACAGCACAAGTAGGTGCTGTTAAAAGAAAGGATCTGTCATCCCACAGGCTGTGGAAAGAAAATCCTCTTACAGTCCACGAATGAGACACAAACCTTTCAGTTTTATAAAAAACACATACGGTATGTCTATGATGCTCCCTGGGAGTCCTGAAATAAATTTCTAAATGCATTTTTGAAATTCATAATCGGTCAAAGCTGAGATTTAAAGCTCATTTTTCAAGTTTGCAGAAAAGCCTCTGTGACAATACCAAAGCCACAACAAGTTATTGAGAAAAAGCTGAGCTATGGAGGAAAATTCCAAAAGTTAACACGTTCAGTAGAGCAAACACAAATGTGGGTAGAAGTCATAATGGAGGAATATTTGTGGCCTCGGCAGGGCGCCTCCCAGACAGTTTGTTTGTGTTCTTCCCCTCTTAGAGGGGGGACACACAGAGAGGGAAGATTGTAAGCCATATCTGATGCTGCTCAGTCAGCTTAGACTAGAAGCGGGTGGGGTTGGCATCTGTGGGGAACTGTCACGATTCATTTCACACTTATGTGGGATGCCATGCCACAATCCTAGTGTAAAATCAAATTCTCAAAAGCCAAGAAATGTCAAGGCACGAATAGTGAAAGGAAAAAAAAACAAAACACTGATTTGTGAGACAGTCAGCTTTACAAATATGTCTCCAGCAAAATCACATTTTTTGGCCTTTGTTTTTATTTGTACACAGAAGGGCGAGTCAAGCCGGAAGTGCAGTGAACTGTTGTTTACAGGCAGCTTTGACATCTCCCGGTTCCAGATAAGGAGTCCAAAAATTTACTCTTGGTGGATTTAAAGCTGTTAAAACATTTTTCTAAACCTCTTTCCTGTGTGTTTTTCTATCATTAACTTAAATGCCCATCTATTGCTTTGTGCTTGCTGACGTACTCAACCAATTATTGTCGCATTGTACATCTGAGTTCGCAGCTGCCGAATATCTCGAGGATAGCTCTATTCAAATATTTGCCTTCAATCTTTTGCCCTTCGTGTCACAGGGCTAGAAGTTTCCGTGTTTGCGCACGAACGAAAAACCTTTCATATATGTGTCCATATATGGGCTCTCTGGTGTAAGTGAGGTAGACATATGAGAGGGCTAACTTGCGGGGGCTTTTTGTGAGGTCCAAAAGCATACTCGATATTTCTTTTCATTCCTTGGGGCTATAAAATGTCTTGGTATGCACTTCTAGCTCAGCCACTGTTCTCCCTGCCTGTCAGAGCTCTCTGGCACGGATGGCCAGAGGAGGAGGATGCTGAGATTGTGTTGTATTTCTGTGGTTTTGCTTGATGTAATCTAAATCACTTCATACAAACTTTTCTTAATGCATCCTCTCATGAGAATTCTTTTCGAGGGAGAGTGATTTTCCTTACTTACAACTGCCATGTCAGTAAGCAAAAGACTTTGCATGTTGTAAATCCAAAACAGGAGACGATGGTTCATATCATGTTTTCGTATGAGTTCCAGACTTCAAGCTGACTAAATGAAAGGGCCATAATGTGAAGTGTGTGTGAGAACCTCTGGTGATGAGACATTCCAGTGTGGTTCTGGCTGGCTGTTTGAACACACGCACTGTGTTCACTGTGCCTGGGTCACAGTGGCCTCTCCGCAGCGAGAAATGCCACAGGAACCCACAACTCTGCAACACCTGCATTTTCATACCAAAGCCTGTCTTGTGGCCCCACGTTTGATCAGATGCCACGACAGTTTTCCCAGCAAAGCGACGACTCACCACACAGCTAGGGATCTAGATAAAACAGTTGTGCAAAGTCGGTCATAAAGCAGCTGAGCGGATAGACATGAAAATAAATAGACACTCATTTGGTGTGGTCTGCTTAGTTCCTGCGCTGGGGCCTTGGATGTCAGAGATAACAATGTACAGTACGATAAAAGGATCATTATGCTGAGGCTGCCCGAAGACACTCCCATCAAAAGAACAGGAAAGACTGGTGGTGGGAGGATCCCTTTATTAAATAAAAACACCAGGACATGAATGTAAAATCTTGCTTCGTGAATTAGATGAATTAAATCGTACTTCAGTACAAATGCAGAAAATGTTATCAGCAAAATGTACTCAGAGCACTGATGCATGCTTATATGCAAACTTAATGGTTTATTTACACTGAAATTCACTTCATGAAAGGCAGAATTAAGCCAATGGACAGATGTGGGATCACTGGCATATTTGTGGGGGGGCTTCATCTAAAGCATGTTTTTTTTTTCTGCACAAACTACTTTTAGTGAGCCAGTCAGGTTTTGGAAGGCAGCAAAACAACCCTTTCCTTTTTCCAGGCCTGGGGGAAGCAGATAAATTGCAATGAGAGTGCACATTTGTGAGCGCTTGTGGCTTCCCAGTGTGTTGGCTTAAGAAACTGGCCTAAACCACTATATTTATAGGAATAGAGTCAAGTTAGCTGAGGTATCTAAATGCTATTCCTTTATGATTCCTAGCTTCCTAATCAATCACATTTTGACCTTTGTGCAATTAGCACATGTCCTTTATATGCTCTTAATGGCTTTGCTATTTTGGGAAAAAAATCGTCAACTGTTGCTTCAAGTGCATCTTCAGAACTGTTTTCATCAAAACCCCACAGAATCAAAGAAGTTACTGTCGAAAAGTCTCAATCAGAAAAATTGGAAATAGTTGTAACAAATTACTGAAGCATGTCTTTCCATGCATGAACATACATGGAAAGACAATATATAAGGCATATAAGGCAAGATTTAAAGTCAATATTTGGTTTAACCACCACCTTTATTCAGCACACCAAGGATTCTCTTAGTTATGCTTTTCTGTAATTTCTTTAAGTAGTCTTCAGGAGTAGCTCTCCAGGCGACTTGAAGGACATTCAAACATCTTATTTGGATATTGGCTGCGTTTTGTTCTGCCATCTGTCGAAATGGCCCCACGCTGCTGCAATAATGTTGAGGTTTGGGGTCTGGGGAGGCCAATCTACCACTGATAGTGTTCCACTGTGTGTTTCTATCCATGGTTTGCTTTTCCACTGGCAGTGTATTTAGAATTGTTTCTTAATGTTTTGTTAATGAGATGTTTTCCAGATGGTATTGTATGGTGGATTAAAATCTGACATTACTTTTCTGTGTTCACCATTGTGCCTTTCTCCTGAGTTTGGTATTTCTGTAGATTTGACCAAGAAAATGAGAACACTTGTGTTTTTATAACAGGCTGTTAGTAACAAAGAACCTGGAGATACAATTTAAAAGTTGTGCAGACACATATTGGTTCATCCCTTGAGTTAGGTGCATATTATGTGCTTGAATAGATCAGTGATAGATCAGTGATAAGTGGGGTAGCAAAAACAAACAGACAAACAACCCCCCCCCCCCCCAAAAAAAAAAAATCAATCAAAAAAAAAAAAAAACCTCCTTTGCAATGATTGGATAAGAATAAGGACAAGCAGTCAGTGTCCGAAGAAAAACTTTGGAATACCTTCAGAAAGCCTGGAGAGCTATTGTTTGAAACCACTTTTGTTGCTCCTTGAGAACAAAGTATGAAGAAATGAGGTTTGGCTCAAGACTTTTGCACAGTATTGTACATATTACTTTGGAGTAATATGTACATATATATTATGTATGTATGTTCTGTGTTCATAACAGGGGTGCCCCCAAGCCCCCTATGTCTATACAATAATAGAATGACACATTAAATGTAGGTTCTCACACCAAAATTGTGTGAAATTTGATGTCAGTGTTGAGAAAACCTCGCTGAGCAGAGAGTGTTTATTCAGCTTTAACACAGGGTGGGGAGGCCACAGGATTGAGTGAAGAAAGGAGCCAATGACTCTTTTTTTTCTCCTCCACAGAAATGCGGCCTGTCATCTGACGAGTGCTAAGCAAAGTCTCCTTATTAAGACAGAAGCATTTGGATGGCGGAGTATTACGTTTCATTCTGGACAGCTTAAATCCAAGGAGGCTCTGCAGATCAGATGCATCCGGCAGCACCATCTGAGACAGGCTGCTCCTCAGCTCTCTATCACGACACCGTTTTCAGCAAAACTGAGCAAAGTGTAAGTAAGTTGCTGAGGAAAACCTGACTGTGGAAGAACGTGTTTGGAGTCAGAGGATATCATTTAATAGATATTCCTGATGTTACTTGTGAAGCTCTCCAAATTTAGCACCCAAGTTTTAAGTCTCAGCTCAGTCCCAATATAGCCCTCCTCTCATTGCTGACTGAGAAATACTGTGCCTTCCTTACGCGATGACTGAAGGAGCTGCTGTGCTGTCAGGGGAAAGGTAGACAGTGAATTTTGTCACTCAGCAGGCCGATTGAGATTCTGAGTGTGACTGTTTTCTAACCTACCTACCTTTAAAAAAATACACCCATTATGCTCTTATCTTTTGGAAATTGGTGTATTCTATTTTATGTAGTCCAAGTATGAACATACCTGTACTATTATTTTAACCTGTGTTTTAAGCTTGTGAAATCACAGCAATTAGACAATAACGAGCTCAAAGTTATGAAAGAGATCATCTATATTGACTCTGTTTAGTTTTAAATTAAAGGTTATACACTGTTAGTTACTGTAAGTGGAGAAGTCAACATGTTGGGACAACCCCGCTAATTACCTAAAATAGTCATGTTTTCCAGAGTGGAGTGAAATGCTCTTTAAGATCCATCAGCTGCTGTCTCCCAGGTTTATGTTAGGGAGCTCTGCTTCTCAGAGCAGTGGTATGTGAGTATGCCTAAACAGCAGGCATCCTCTGAAACAATGACCTCATTCATTTAGGTAAAACCATGCTGTGATTCCTCACTGTATTCTTCTATATAACTGTTAGACAATGTGATTACCAAGACAGTACAAGCATATTTACACAAAGCTCTTGGCAGTATCTGTGAGACATGAAGTGGTTTATCATTTCAGCTGAAGAAAACTTTGTTTGGCTGTAAAAGTGCCTTTCCCCAGATGCAGGGTTGAATTTCAGATTTGGAAAATACATTAAAACCATGCTAATATTGAGAAGATATAATATAAATAACAGGAAAAGCAAATTCCATGGAGAGTTTTGTAAGGAACAGCTTGTTAAATATGTTCTTCTTTTATGTTATCATACCTTGTTTGGGTCTGGACCTTGTAAGAGTTTTGGGAAAAAATGGACTGAAGCCAAGTAGCCATTCAACCCATAAACAATACTGGTTTCCAGTGTTGTATCAGCCTGAATAATTTGAAAATTACTTTCAGCCTGACACGGCTGCTGAAGAACTGATAAGCTTATTTTATGGCCTTCTTCTAGACTTCTTTGCACTGAAATATGTGTCTCAGTAGGATTATAAAAAAAAAAAAACATGTTACCGTAAAAAAGGTGGAAGAATGAGTGCGCTTGGAAAGAAAAACATCTTGTATTCCCAGAGATCATAGCTAGCAATAACTTTTTTGTTCACAGGCTGCTTGTTCAGAGAAAGACCCAAGAAGGACACTGTCAGGTTAAAATGTTGTCTGTGCACAAAGGCAACAACATAAAAGAGGAAAACCTCAGTAGCACGCTGTGGACAAAAAGGCCCAGCCCAAAAACCCAAAAGCCTTTCCTGATGTGCATTTTTTCCAAACCTCTCTTCCTCTTTCATCACGTTCTCTAAAAGTGAAAAGAAAAAATAGCTCAGGGTAAAGGCTGTCTCACTCTCTGTGAATTCACAGACCTTTATACTTTCTCAGTCTGTTTGGTTTAGCCTTACCTGAACCGAATTCAAAATAATAATAATGATACAGTGAGTTCACATAGAGGCTTTTTTAGCATGAGACTTATGAATGTTTTTCTTAATTTATAAAGCATTCACCGCTGTTTACACTATTAAAGAAATCCCTGAAACCCAAACCAGGACATGGAAAACTAAAATTTGACAGAGCATTATCAAAAAGTGCCTACACAGCTTTCCAGTGTGACAACTCCCAAGCTCACATAGGCTTTTCTTAGTGTTAAGCCCTAATTCCATTCCTGCATTACTTCGGACCTTATATTAAAATGCCTGCCACTGAAACTGGAAAACATATAAACCAGTATCAGCCTTAAGCAGACCTTAGATTAGCTCTGAAATGATTAAAGTGTAGAGGTGATCAAGTGTCATTTGGCCCAGCTATGTGTTAGCCTGGCTTCACTTTTAGGAACTTGAGCGTGGAACAAAGCCTGGACTAAATGGCTGCCAGACTGCAGGGATTAGGCATGGCACAAGACACAGCAAAACAAACTTTCCAACACAGCAAGTTTAGAACATTCAGGATGCCGGAGATTTACACTGTCGGTGCAAGGGATTACTAAGTGTGTCATGAAGCTTTTAAATACTCAAAAACTATTAGCAGGTTCTGAAGTTTCCTTTAGCAAATTCAATTCAACCTTTAATTTTTGTTTCCTAAACACTTTCCTCAAATTAAGCTAAACATATCTTGCATCTTCTTTCCTTTACGCGCCGTTTGTTTAATATGCAACGTGCCAAGTGACTAAAAAAGACAGAGCGCTTAAGAAAAAGCCACACACTGAAAAGGTAAAAGGGTGTGGGTTAAAATACCCCTTTTTGTGTTTTGCAGAAGAAAACCATAAATGCAGCTTAACTCATGGCAAAATTATTAAGTGCAGGTCAATAGCAGGAAGGAATTGAACGGTTTCTCTATTAACTCGTAAATTTGCTGAGTTTTTCCAAAGTTCACCAAAAAACAAACAAAACAAAACAAAAATCTTTTTGGTCTCAGGCACTGGAGGGGAGAGGGTGAGTAGTAGATGGGTACTCGCTCTTAAACACATGGCTTCAGTTTCCCCTCTTCACTGTGGCCTTGCCTTGCATGAGACCAAAACATTCAAACTACCAAATATGGTGTTCATTAGAAGGACAGTGTGCTGTGCTGGCCACCTTTAACCATACTTTGCACACTATGCCCACATTTTCTTCTAGCACAGAAGGATCAGCTTTAGTACGAAATAAGCAATGTATCACCCGAGAAGAAAAAAAGGTCAAGTTCACTCTCCTGATTGACTAATTCTTCAAACATGAGGCTTATAAAGGCTGTAGCTGTGGAACAGTAACCCAGAGTATAAAAATACTGTGAACTCTCATTATTGACCAAAATATCTAAGTGGGGATTGTTGCATATTTCAAGGTCTGGCCTGTAAAGCAAGGAGAAAAAAATGCATCCACAATGTCCATATTTGGTCTGGCTAACTTTGCCAGTCCTTCCACTTGAACATCCTCTGACCTCCTGATTCAGCTATGAAGGATAAATGCTGACATCTTCTGGCAAGAATGCAGGATGAGTTATTCGACTGGACATCTTTTATCTTGAGGTTTCAAAAAATAATATATATGTATATAGATATATTAAAGAGTAGACATACTTTTGCCTGATTTTGGTCTCCTTATCTGGGGTCAGAGTAGTAGTAGAGCTGCAGGGGACACTATTTCACATGAAAAACAAAAGCAACAATCATCTTAATGTTACCGGTTGTCTGAAAGCTTTATTTGTGGTGAATACAAAAAATACTTTTGTGACCAGATAAATATCATACATACAGCATCAAATCAGAAAACAAACAGATTCTGTTAAAGAAAGCACAACACGTATTCATAAACAGAGCTAATAACTTTTTCTATTTTCCATTAATACTTTGACAAATCGGTCAGACAATATATTTCAGGGTAATTCTTACATTTACTGATAGAAACTTAATTCTTATAGTGGTTAGACAATGAAACATTTAAGAGGGACTTGGCATAATGAATTTAAACAATTTCTCAACTTCATACACAAATTGCCACATGCTCATTGAATGCAGTCTAGCGTTAGTCTTTAAATCCTAATGTATCCACAGATGCCCTTTTATATCAGCATTAGAACACTGTCAGCAGGTAGGCCACCAGCCAAGGCATTGTACTGTATGGCAAAGGGCTTTTTTTTTTTTTAAATTAAGACCCCAATAGGGAATAGACTGGCATAATGCTTTGATCCAGAGAGGACAAGGCTCAGGCTCCCACCCAACCTGGTTTTCAGCTGCTCGTAGGGCAGACTCAAGTAAGGCACTAGTACAAAAAATAAAAAATAAAAATGCAGACCAGACACTGACGCGGACAGATGGTGGAGCTGAATGCTGAAAATTTGAAATACATTATATATTAATAAAGGAAAAGAAAATCAGTTTTCTCAGAGTGTGATGCCATTTCCTTCTAGTTTGTTAAGCAAATGTCCTCCATTCAATATAATGGGAGCTTTAAATTCAGTGCATAAAGTTATGAGCCACTTTATAGCACAGTGTGTGCTCATTTCATTCAAGAGCCTAGAGTTCAATATGATTGCACACTCTTCCAAACAATAACAGCGCAGACTCGTATTATCTTTCTCAAATATTCAGTGTAAAGTATTGCTATAGACAGACCATCTGAAGTGAAATGACTTTAGCAGGACAGGGGCAGTGACTGCGTGTACGTAGAATAAAAGCACTGGCGACACCCAAAGAGAATCTGGCCAGTGTAAATGGAGAAGGAATTAAAAACACAAAGACGAGCGAGAACAAACATGACAAAAAATGTAAACAAGTATTCCTTACACAAGCGTGTGTGGGAAGAACTGTGAGCGGGGGGGGATGGGGGGGGGGATGGGTTACATCAAATGACATAATGTACAAGCAGCAAGACATATTTGGTCACATATCATCCAGATACTCTGAATACCACAGATTATACCTATATAAGAAAGTGGTCAAGAATAAACATCTTTATAGCTAGTGATGGCCAGTGGTCATGTTATATTATCATTTAGAGACTCTCATCGTTTGGCATCAAGCAGAACAACATAGTTTAATCATAATCATTGATTTTTCTCTTTTCAAGATTTGCTAGTTTAACAGCAAACCACGTGTTCACATTTTTTTTTAGTAAAATACAAGTGTCTTTTACTCTATACTACTCTATTGGTTAGTAGCTTCGCTGATATGTTTAGACATTATGGTGCATGCAAGCCAGTGGTGAAATGAGACGTGAGAAATCTTCCTGCCTTTCTATTAATACTTTGTATACCTGGAATACAAACTGTGGACCCTTAGATTGAATTTGCCGGTTACATCGATATCACCAGTTCCTTTCTATTTGTTTTAAACCTCAAACACTTTTGAGAACATTCAGTGATTATACGAGATTTCTTTGATTCATGATTGTAACAGTCAGTAATGCTCATGATGCAGTAACACCCACAAATTAATGACACGTTTATCGTACGACTTAAACTTTCTCAACTTGCTTATAGGAACAGCTTTCTTCATATTAAAGTCTGAATGTCAATGCCATTCACTGACAAATACATACACGCACACACACAGCCACATACACACAGAAATACACCGAGCACAGGCACTTGTTTTATCACCAAACAGGCCTGCTTCAAGTGCTATATTGTCCTTGGTTTTATGAGAGTTGAAATAGCCAATACTTGACTGGCACCTCCCCGTGACAAGAAGGTCTCGTCAGCGCAGCGCACGTCCCCATCCGCTGCGTCCGTCAGCCTTCGTCCTCCCTCAGTTCGCTGGGCAGGAACTTGTACTGCTGCTGTCTGATCTGAGCCAGCTTCTTCCGAGCTTCCTCCAGCTCTCGCTCCTTCCTCAGCATCTCCTCCTGAGCCGCAATGATCTGAGGAAAATGAGAACAATTGACAGAAGATTCACCACTACTATGCCTGTGGATAGGCTGACATGATAAACCCTTGCTGCCATGTCCCGAGCACAGAACATGGCAGAACACCAAGACTTTCATTATGTAGATAGAAATATAAATTTAAACAGTACGAAATATATTTTGCTAGAAACTTTATGGCAAACTGAGCTGATTGTACTCAAATATCAATGAAGCTGTCAGACAGCTTCATTGATAATTGAGTTTGTCAGATTTACATATCTAATAAAACCTCATCATCTTCTTCCTAGCGTTTGTCCTGCATGGCAGGGTCCGCTTTGCGGCAAATCCGTCTCCATTTGGCACGACTGAGGACGTCTTCTGGGGCGGCATTGACGATCTTCATGTCTTCCTTTATTCTATCCATCCACCGTTTCGTCAGCCTGCCACGGGGTCGCTGGCCACCGGGTTCAAGCCTCATTGCCGTTTTCGCCACTGAGCTGTCGTCTGAGCGTAATATGTGTCCGTACCACCGTAGCTGTGCCTTGCGCATTTTCACCGTGATTGGTGCAATGCCGAGCCGCTTTCTGACGTCTTCATTCTTGACTTGGTCCCAACACGTGAGGCCTAGACACCACCTGAGCATTCGCATTTCCATTGTGTGCAGGGCCTGTTCGTGGTTGGCAGTGGCTGGCCAGCACTCCGATCCATACAGGGAAACCGGGACTACAGTCTTGTAAATTTTCGCCTTGAGATGGTCTGGCATTCGACGGTTGCATAGCACACCCGTCACTTGACGCCACTTCATCCATGCGGCATTGAGACTCGCTCGCACATCCAGAAGGATATCCCCGTCGCCACTGATCATTATCTAATAAAACCTCAGCAAACCATAAAATAGGTAACTGACTGTAACTACGTTATAAATATATACATAAAATTGAAAATATACGAGTGACATTTTTGTGAAGAATCAAAACGTGTTAACTACTTAGACCAGGGGTGTTGAACTCGAGGGCCGGTGTCCTGAAACTTTTAAATGTGTCCCTGCTGCAACACACCTGAATAAAATCCGTAGGCCATTAGCAAGAACTGACTGCATGGTGAGATGGGAACCTTAAATAAATGTACTTTCTGAAAAAATGTACTTGTAAAAGTACTTTTGTTGCATCATGTTAATTCATTCATGAGCTGCTGTAACATGAATCAAATGGCTGAATTGCCACCTCAGCATGCAGTCAAGTTCTATAAAGCTTTGCCAATGACCTACTAATTTTATCCAGGTGTGTTGCAGCAGGGACACATGTTTTTCAGCACACTGGCCCATGAGGACTGGATGTTCACCCTGTACCAATGTGAACAAACCAGAATAAAAAAAAGCAACCGATGAACTTAAAACTTTTTGATGTCTTTTGAATACAGTACTCAGCAGTGACAGGTGACAGGCTGAAGTCCAGCTGGGGTGCAGCACTAATTTGGGAAACCAGTCACGGCCACAGAAAGTACTGTTATTTGTTTCTGCCGGAAGAGAAATACACTAAAGGCTTTCAAAAGATATTCAGCTGTGGGTGCCTTGCAAACCTGGTAAACAAGTGAGAAACAAAACTGACGGGCTTCTCATCTACAGCAGCTCTCAGCGATTTCAGAAAAACAACTGTGGCATTTTGGCATATTGGCAAGAAAAGGGCACATCACAGAGAAGTAGTGATTTCTCTTCTAGCCCTCAAACATTTTTTCTTTCCAGGATTCTTACCTGAGCTATGCCTCCAACAAACTTGGTCTTCACCACAACGCTGTCATCCTCAGTCTTGTCAAATGCTGCTTTCTGAGCCGCCTTGACTAGATTGTCCGATGCTCGCTTCACAGCATTACCAGCCACCTTTTTAGTGACATCCCCAAAATTAGTACATGTGCAATAAACGTTTCCAGGGACGAATTAAAAAGTGTGTTTCAGTACTACCTGTAGTCTCCTCATGGCTTCTGAATCCTGGTCTGCCTTCACCTTGCAGGCCACCAGCAGCTGAGCTGTCGAGGCTGCAACCTGCTTGGCTGAAGAGATGAGCTTCTCTTCACTGGCGTGGCCCTGCACTGAAGCATTAGCTGCCTCACACAGATTACTGGTGGCTGCTGCTACCATACGTGCCTGCAGCATTGAAGAAATATGCATGTAACAAGTTGGCTTTATTTAAAGTCTCATTTGGTGTTATAGAAGGAAGGTTTTAGAATAATTCACAGCGACTTACAGCTGATATGAGACCCTGTGACCACTGGCCATCGTCGACTGCATTGGCTTGATTGGATCCCACCTGAGGTAGAGTTTGGGGGAGAAATTCAGATGTTGCACTGTGTTACTACAGAGTACTTTACAAGTGCCTAAGGTTTGCAGATTGTGTAGACTGACCTTGCCCTGTGCCACCAGTTCTCTCTGAGCTGCAGATGCAGATTTAACAAGAGCGCTAGTTGCTGCAGCAATGGACTTTGCTGCTTCTAAGATCTGCTCCTCAAAATCCAGCGTCTCATCTGCCTGCTGGAAGGTAAACCACATAGCTTACATTTAAAGTGAATTTAATTAGTTAAAGACATCATCACCTTTGCATCTACACTCCTGGGAGACGCATCTGTGGCATGTAGAGGACTAATTAAAATACAGAGTACAATCCTAATTTAAAAACAATTTCACAAAAACAATTTTTATTTTTACAACGTGTCTTGGCCAAGCTCGGATCCTCCACAGTCCGTCCAATCAAAACCTGCTTCACACTCTTGCACATTCACACCCGTATATGGAGACTGCCAAAGCTTTGATAATTGTGGTGTTTTCTTCTATTACAATTTACTTATATACTGGCAAATACTGCTCATAAATCCTTTGTGTTATTAGACGAATGGTGCTATAACCTCAGTGCTGATACTAAGAGCTCAAAGCCATGGTAAAGCACAAGTTTGTGAGAAACTGCTTCATTTTTCAAACCTAGAAATTTTAATCTGTTCTCTATACACATCTTTATAGATGACTAAACTTAATGTGTTGTGTAACCCAGCACCAAGAATCTCATAATACTGTGCCAACTTGGAATAATTGTGCCCACAAATTATTTTAGAACCTTACATTCAAGAGTGTTAAAAAGCTTTATAAATACATTAGAATGGCTTAAAAATACAGTATATCCAAACTAAACACTCTGCCTTGTACTACTTTCTAAAACCTTCAGAATTAAAGAAAAAAACAACACGTTGTCCTCAATTGCATCTTTGTCCTGATAATGGAACATAAGCAGTACTGCTTAAGTTTTAGCGTTACACAAAGTGGCAGCAGATATGTGATATGATAATTCCAGTCATTACACCAAAGTAAACAAGAGGCATCAGTTCAAGAACATTCAACAAATGGCCATCTCTGCAACATCAGTCAACAGCATGCAGTTGATCACAGACCTCGATAAACACATAAGGCACACGCGGCTGGAGACAGGGCGGGACACTGTAGGAATATGTTTGATATATAGTTGGACTGAATAACAACCTAATATATCAAACATATCAGACAGAGCCCTGCAGAGAAGGCTTCCAGGTCTACAATGGCTTGAGGGGTAGGGAGCAAGGAAGCATGCTTGGGGGGCAGGAGAGCCCTCCCTCCTTTTGGATGGGAGGGATGAAGGAGCAGAAAGGAAGGGAGGGGGGGGAGACGAGGAAGAATTCAAGCAGTTTTAAACAAATAACCTAAACATCTGTTTGAACCCATGTGTTTTTTTAAGAGACATTAGGCCTGCTTTGTGATATTAAAAAAAAAAATAGCTCGTACAGTTCACCGTCTTGCTTCACATCCCCATAAAATCTGTATCTCAGACCTGGGATTTAGTTTTGTCCTGTAAGCTACATGAGCACAAATGACAGGACAGCACAGCTACAAATGTATATATATATATAAATAAAAATAAATTGCTCACAGGACAGATTAGTTCAGGACCTTTTAAATACTAAAGCTTCCTCTTAGATCACTAGAGGGAGACACTGACATCAAAAAGAGGAAGCGCCTTTCACCCACTAATCCCCTTTCATAAACACAAAGGTCATCATAAATGCAGTCTGCAGCTCTGGAATTGTAGTACAAAGCAGAGCATTATAGAGTCTTCATAAAAGCTGATGTATTATAAATATAGAGATTTTGAAATCACACACAGACAGAGGTTTGAACTGATAGAAAAGGGGAAAAGCACTAGAGGCACAAAAAGCAAGACCACATAGATCTAACTATCCAGTCTCCAGAGACAGACACAATCATGCAGAGCACACCTCAAACCACAATCCTGTATTGCATACAAAACACGAGTAATTTGACTTCACAAAAGCACAGTTATCTGCTTGTTAAGGGCTAAAGTCGCTCTGTTTTTTTAGGCAATACCGCAATGTGTGTGTGGGGGAAGGTGAACAACAGGCTGAGAAAACCTCCCTGTTTCGTTTAGAAATGACGAACACTGCAAAGAAACAAAAGGAAATGTGTCCAATAAGGCAGAGAACCTCTTTCACAAAGGGTCACAACAGTTCATCGCACTTTTGAACTCCCTTCCAAAATAAGCTTGAAGACCCAGCTGTGTAATTGCGTCTCTTGGCAGCGCAACTCAAAATAAAGTCTCAAACTACCTTTGAAGAAAGTCGTACAAGTTAGATCACTGGACCGAGTTGTCTGAGTCAACACGGCATGTGTAACAGAATAATTTTTATCCTTTTATGATCCCATGTTTGCAGCTCGGTTAATAGAAAGAAAACGAAAAAAAGAAAGACTCCACTTCAAAGCCGGTGTCACCTTTTCCTGCCTACACCCCACATTGTCTCCCTGCTGATTAATGGCAAAAACCTGTGCGTGGGTTTGCGTGGGTGGAAAAGGTTGAGAGGGGCACTTTTACCTTGGGCTTGGCCCTGGGTTTCAGCTGCTCTAGTTTCTTGGCTGCAGCTTCAATGGATGCTGCTGCTCCGAGCAGCTCAGTCTCAGCGATGACAGTGGGGTCCTCGGGGTCCACGCACTCTGATCCTGGAAGAGATCAAAACGTAGCCAAACAGTGATTATTGCAGTAGTTTTTGAACAGACTTTCAAAAAAGTACAAGAAAAAAGTGATGGTATAATTTTAAGTAAGAAATAGCCCTGCTTTGCTTCAAACAAATGTTCCTATTCACACGCAGGATGCCTTGTATGTCTTAAATCTGAGCTTTCTATACATTCCCACAAACTGTTTGCAGTATGACAGTAATGTCTGAAAAGTGATTAAGCTGGCTAAAATTAGACGAAATGCACACTTGATGGATCGTTGTTTTTTTGGACGTTTTTAAGTGCCCATAAAATGTAGCCGTTTTTGAACAGCTTGGTAAAGCAGATGGAACGATGTTTTCATAGATTATCTCGAGCTCTGGGGAAATCTGTTCTGCACCCCCACCCTACCCCGAAACCATCTACTCTCTACCCCCTTCTGACTGCATGAAAGGTGATCTGGAGGAACAAAACAGACCGTATCCCACTTACCTCCGTCTGAGGCAGCAAGGAAAGAGCAGGGAGGAGAGAGAGGGAGAGAACACATGGGACATTAGAGAGGTGAAGTGGATAGCCCCGCTGTGTCTCAGGCAGTACGCTGAAATCAAATTCTCATCCAAACACAATCTATTACTCCTGTCAGATGGAGCATTGCAACATCTAGAGAAAAAAAACACTCCTCTAATATGTTTGTGTCATAACCATCCTACAGAGCTTAATTTGAAAGACAGCACGGTAATCACTCTTTGGTGTGATTTCAATATTCTAAAGTGATTCTCGTGACCCATCTTTATCAGGGTGTGCACACACACACACACACACAGGTTTGGGAGCTTGACTAGCACCATGATATTCACGCACAAGAGGATTAGGGCTCCTTTGACTAATCTCTGCCATCTCCACAATCCTGTCATGTTTTTTTTTTACATTTTATCTGATTGAGTTGGCTCCTAGGGGAAATTCCCCTCCTTGAAAAATGTATTATCCAGTTTTCACTTTAGGGTTTTACACCAAGTGTACCTACAGTCATTTATAAAACAAAAGCGTTCAGTCAAAACTTTATGGTTATCACCCATACCTTCATAAAATGAATGTGTCCTTTTCAAAATACTGTTTAGAGAAACAGTATTTAGAGAAACACTTGAAAAGTTAAGCATGCACAACTTTTATGTGCATCCGTAAAATCCTGACATCAGTCAGGATGGGGTCACTCGTAAGTAAAGACTATCAAGCTATTCTTTTTTTGTGTGTTCTGTGAGAGCGTGTGTGTCATCAGCTGTGCGTCTGGACTCACCTTTCATGGCCTCGGCGATCTGGACGAGCTCCGTCACACACGCTGCCACATGCTTCGAGTGCACAGCCAGCTGCTGCTTCTGCTCTGGTGTGGGCTTCTGCAGCACCTGAAAACACAAGAGCCAAACATGTGCAAAGGCACACACACACACACACACACACACACACACACACACACACACACACACACACACACACACACACACACACACACACACAAGAAGCGAAGCAAAGGTAAACACAAGGTAAAAGATTAGTCAGAGATAATTCTTTACAAAACAAATCTGTTCATTTTTAATCTTTCTTGATTACATGTTAAGAATTCAGAGTATAATTTATAATTAACTTGCTGAAAGACACTAACCTATGTTGCAGAATGTAAAAGTTGAGGATCCGTTTTTGTTACTTGAGCAACTATTTCTGTAACTAAGTTATATATTGTGGATTTTAAAGTCCTTCGTGTGCCTGATGTCTTGCCAGACTCGGTATGATGTGCCCATTAATTATGCAAACGAGATCCGTAATTATGATACTTAATGCATTAACTGGCAATTTGTCTCACATGGACACACTTGTCTTCACGCAGTCTTCATGCAGTAATTTTTGCAACAAAGCAATTTCATCATAATGAGTTGCTAATTTCTATGCAAATATATTCAACAACAGAAAAAATAAACAAAAATCAAAATCAGATTTTCTAAAGGCTTGCATAGCGGCCTAACACAATTTTTGCGTTTTATCCTATGAGGAAGTCTGAGACTTTTTTATCAGTGCAGGGTGAGTGCAAGAGGCCAGGAGATGCACACAAAATCACTTGTATCCTTTATTTATGAGACTACTTCTTTCCAACCTGCAAGACTTGCTCCAGAAGGTTGATGTATCCGGTGGTGCACTCAGAGCCATATTGCAGGGCTTTACTCCTCTGTTCCTCACTGACTTCAGGGTGATATGCTGCTTGCTGCAAGGGTAAGAAAACAATACAGGAGAACAGGAGATTTAGGATAGGACACTGAAATTGTTCCCATAGGAAAGGTAACATTTAACACGAGTGCAAATGCGCTGCGTGGGGTCAGGGAGAGCATATTGAGAGAGCATTTTGCACATTACATAGTTCCAATTACAGATAAAATTCAAAGCTACCAGAAAATCAAGTCTTCAGTCACTGTTGTGCTTTGATTTTTAAAACCACAGCCTGCAATGTTTGTACATGGTTTTATTTTTGTCTTTTTACAAGCGCCCTGCTGTTTGCTGAAGGACGTCCTGAGTGATGCTTCGCTGCATGACTTTGAAAAGTGACTGAGTCATTAGCAGTGGGAGCAGACATACAGTAGACTAGCCTCTGTAATATCTGCTCTCCCTGGCAGCCTGGTGCTGTCTGCGTGAGGTCTGCTTTGGTCGAGCAGTGTGGATTAGCACCTTGCAGGTAGTCAGCATATCGGAGATGGCTTTGCGGCTCAGGTTGGCAGTGGCGATCACATCCTCCTGCTGAGCAGAGTTGCCTGCGGCCACTGCCTTGGCTGTTGCTATGGTGATGCCCTTTGTCATGCGGGTGAACTCCTCAGGTGAAGTGGACTTTTCTGGGACGTCCTTGGACTGGAACACCTGACACGATGATGAGCCACAAGCACAGGTTGATATAGCCATGGAGCTCAGATATGATAATACACGAGTGCACGTGAATGTTGTAGAGCAGTTATAGACTTAAATGGACAGAAAATATTGACATAGAAACCAGAATAATTAGAATGTAAGGTCATCTGATAAGAATTAGCAGTTTATTCAAGGGAAAAAAACAGTCTTAAAATCTTCCTTCCTCACTCACATCTGCTACCCAGACCCTGATAAGTGTTGTGGGAAACCTGCAGGAGTTAAGAAGGAATCAGGAGGAAAAGAACTGGCCATAACAAAAGAACACAGAACAAAAAGCTTCTCTGTCCCCTGAATTATAGATACAGATATCTTCCTTGAGATCTTTTTTCCAGAAAAGCAGGGTCTCAACATTTTGACTCCAAATAAATCATAAAGAAGACCTTTGACCTGTCAGGTGCGCTTACCGTCAGCTCCTGCTTGATGCACTCAATGGCGGCTTCAAGTGCCCTCGTCCCACGGGTGGCTTCATCCTCTACTGCCTTCACTGTTTTGAGGAGCGACGTCACGTTGGTGACCATGACCTGTCAAATAAGGAGCGCAACGATGAGACCTATAGACAAACCAGGAGGTGGAGCTCTTTCTCCTCAATGGCAAAACATATTACATTATCATTGCTTTTCTCTTCAGTGATTCTTATACAGAGAAAATGGTGTTGAGGGTGCTTATCTAATGGAGATCAAGACGGAGTGGTGCATTTCAAATTAAAATACAGGATTATTAAATACTGGTAATGTAGTTTATTTACTGTCACAGATGTGGAAAAAAAGCGATTAAAATTTCACTGACTCATGGCGACACATTCTGCTCTGTCTGTGCTGTATTCAAGCAAAGTGTGCATTATGTGCTTGGGAATTTGAGAAACGCCACCAGGGGTTTGGAAGGGTCCCATTTGGAGGTCACCATATGTTGGATGAACTGAAACAATCTGTCAACATGAGGTTGTCCATGGGTGGGCCCCAATTCAGTTTATATGAGAAAACAACCCCCATTTGGACCAGAAGTTTATTTTCTAAACCAGGGGTAGGCAACTCCAGGCCTCGAGTGCCGGTGTCCTGCAGGTTTTAGATCGCACCCTGGGTTAACACACCTGAATCAAATGATTAGTTCATTACCAGGCCTCTGGAGAACTTCAAGAAATGCTGAGGAGTCATTTAGCCCTTTAAATCAGCTGTGATGGATCATGGACACATCTAAAACCTGCAGGACACCAGCACTCGAGGCCTGGAGTTGCCTACCCCTGTTCTAAACCATTGTTTCCAGACCAAATATTTAAAAAATTTCACCCGTTCCATTGTTGCTGGATGCCTGTTGGGTGTTTTAGATATTTAATACCCTTAAAAGAAACAGTAATAGGGGATGCATAAATTATAAATTAGACCAACAAAACCTCAGCTAACTGATTCAACTGATTAGTGTTGATTACTGATTTTATCTGTATTTGTATCCTCTTCATACATAGAAAAGCCATCCATCAGCTGTATTAATATAATTTATTTTTGATCCCTTTTGCAATATGCACACCACATTAGATGTGCACCACCATCTTCACTGTATTTTTACATTTTATGACACTGTGAATCTTCTACATTGTGCCTGTGTCTTCCTTCCACTGATATTAAAGCCGGTACAAAAACCCTGCATTACTGTAGTTCCAGCAGTGACAATGCAGAACATCTTGTTATAGTTTTCAGTAAAGCACACAGTCCCCTCCCTCTCTCTCCTGCATAGAAAGTGATGGCTCAAGTCCCACAGATACGACAAATCTTACACATCCTGATAACAGCTGTCATATCCTCCTTGCAAAAAACAGCTTCACGCTGCATTGCAACCACATATATCAAACTAGAGCAACAATGCAAGGAGAAAATTTATAAATACATATCTACATGGAGCATCCTCTCTGTGAGCGAGACTCAGCTGAACAATAAATTAAAGATACGCGCCACAAAAAAAAGAAAGAAAGAAAAAAAAAAATCACTGCACAGCTAAACAGATATGACAGTTTGAGTGGTTTATTTCCTCACCTTGGCAGCACTCTTCAGCTGATACATGGAGGGGTCGTCAGCTGGTTTGCCTGCAGCACATTTGGTGGCACCAATGAGTTCGGCCAGAGCCTTGGCCACATCCCGCACCGCGTTTATCAGAACCACCTGGGGGGATAGAGCTGGAATCAATACAGCACAATGGTCAAAGTAAAGGTTTATCAGTTGAGCCCTAGGGAGAGGATTTACCACTGCAGTCCTTATCACTCCCACCTTGTCATGATACTTCAGACTTAGTGGAGGGTAGAGATAGAGACATATACACAGGGGAAGGAAGAGACCATGTTTATCAGATCAAACTGCAATTATATAGAAAAATCTTACATACTTACTACTATCTACAAGAAAGATAGTAGATGACTAACAATAGAGTACCATATTATGATGACTGCTGAATTAGAAAAGTGCTTTCTGGAGATAAATATATACTTTTTTAACCACTCTATTTCAGATTCTGATTACCTGTGTCTCTGGGTCCTCAGAGCCCATACTGGTTGCTCCCAGTTTGACCACTTCTGTGAGCTGAGTGATGGTCTTTGCTGAAGACTGGGCAGCCTGGGCCAGTTTCTCCTGGGTTGACGCTGCCCCAGCAACCAGCAGCTTGGTGTCTTCCACTAGTGCCTTGGCTGTCTTCAAGATGCTTTCCCTAAAGGATGGGACACATTGTGACACAATCTGCTCCAAAGTCACACTTAACAGCGATAGGAAAGGAAGCCATGACTGCTTTCTGAGCAAAACTACTGCACATTATGTGAAATGCAGGTCAGTATTTAGCTTTATTGGCAGCTGCATTTCTTTCAAGTGAGTCATCAAAACAAGACTGAGGCTCAAGTGTATGGAGAACAGTGTAAGTGCAGCAACTTAAAGATATAACTCCCATGTGCCGCGAATCTGTAAATCCATTTCACATTTTTAACATCTGAAATGGGACTTTATGGTAACAGGAGGTTTAGAGTTTTGGTCTTTGTCTGAATGTCTTGCTTGTGTCTCATCGCACCTGTGGTCTGCAAAGGACTCTTCATTCTCAGGGTTAAGTGTTCCAGCTGAGGCGAACATGATGGTGGTGTCCAGGTCAGCAATAATTCCAGAAACTGCGCCTGCTGCAGTGATACAGGCCTGAGTGCCTTTGTTTCCTGCTTGTAGGGCTGAAAGTACCAAGGACACCTGGAACATGCATGTGTTACAATAGTTAGACAGCAAGGTCCCTTAAACATCTTGTTAGAAGGCGTAAAACAGCTAAAAGTTAACCTTGTTGATATATTGTGCCGGTTTAATGATTGTACAGCAGGTGTTTTCTGAGACTTTTATAAGTGAAATGAGTTACCCTGCAAATGTTCAGAAACATCTGGAAGATATAGATTAAACAAGGAAGCTGGGAATAAGAGGAATGGGCCCCACTAAACGTTAAATCAGAGTCTGCTATTCATTCACATTAAGTCAGTGAGCCTAATGCTGCAAGTCACACAACTCCCTCGAAGACTCGTGTCTGCTCATCACTCATAAACAAATGGAGGGCCCTGAGGTGTGCATTTCAACAAGGCACAAGCTTCACATATCAACAAGTGTGAGAGCACAAATTATTCAAGACTGATATGAGCGCCGAATCAAATCATTTCCTTGGAGTGAAGACAAAATGTGTGAGCAGCATGGCTAGAAGCTGCCAGGGTCACAGCGTGGAGACATTAATATTGTCAACTGCACAGTGTGAGGGTGGTCAGAAGAACATGGCCTCATGAGTGCTACAATAATACAGTGAGGCGACGCTAAAATTTGATTCATTTAATCTTTTTTTCTACAAAATGTAAGATTAAAATAATAATAATAATAATAAATTATTGTATTATTATATATTACTGCACAAGCTTATCTTCTTTATAGCTTTATGTGATTAGCTATAATTAAAGAATACAGCTATAACACTGAGCAATGATTTAACCATTTTGTAAAATGCTAAAACTGAATTCATGTTTCATGTTACATAGATGAGATTTTGAAAGTCAAAATAATGTGGAAAATTAGCTTTTTCCCCTGAATGAGCCGTTTAGGTTTCTATCCATATCGCTTACCTTCTCTGTGACTGCACGGGCGCACTCGATGAGCTCCCGTTTGGAGAAGCTGTCAGTAGGGCTGAGCTGCAGGGCTCCAGCCTTCTGGACCAGGTAAATACAGCCATGGCCCAATTCTTGCACCCGCGTCTTTATCTGGAAGCCAACCTGAAAGCATAACCAGGCATCAGCTTCACTGCAGCCATCTCATTTGTGTCATTATACTACACAATAATCTCCTTAACTGGCATCTCTCTTATCGAGCGGGTGGGTGATAAATGATTTCAAGCACCCTCAGAGAGGGAATGCTGGCACTACACCTTTAATTTCCAGACTGCAATTCATGGGTGGGTGGTACTTCATTACAAGCATCACTATAGGCTTTTAGACTTGTAGAGGCAAAATGTCGCTATGGTAACCAGCAGTCTGTTATATACAAGATATTGATAAGAGCGGTGTGCTTATTAGTGCAATATTTCCACACATTGCTGTCCTCTGGACAACAGAGAAAAGCTTCAAGTCAAGAGTCCGTGGGTGCTGCGAGAGACTGATGCTGGAGGGTTACATTTCTGTTTGATCTCACATTGCTGGTGCAGCCTTGAGGAAGAGGCGTCATATCAAAGAACACCAAACATCTGCTCTGATCAGTGTGTGAGCAAATACATCCGGAAGCATTTTGGTGTAAAATGCAGACCTATGCTGATAACTCAGTCTGACATTTCTGCAGCACAATTGCTAAAAGATGCAATGAATAATGATTTTTTTTTTTTCCATACAGGAGTGTAACGTTCCCCCCACATCCTCCACAAAAAAGAAAAAAGAAAAAAAGTGTTCTCACCTCCTCTGGCTCTGCAGTGGCTGCAGCAAGGTATCCTTGGTGTGCCAGCTGTCCGTAGTCCACCGTCACCTGAGAGGCAAGGCCACCGAGCTCTTCGGGGCAGGTTACCGACTTAGTCATCTGCGAGAATATGCATCAACTGATTAATGTTCCTTCAGCACTATTGTCAAACATTGGCATTGAAGATTTAATGTAAATACTGCAGACGTGAGTTACGCATGAATATTGTAATGCATTTGCATGCTCACCATCTCCTGTGCTGTGATGGCAATGGCCTTAGAAAATTTGACCATGGTGGTTTGGTAGTCTACAAAGGAACCCTCGGGTTCAGGGGGTGTTCCTTCAGCCAGCTGTAAAGATTAAACGGTAGCTACAGATTTGGTTTAAGGTATATACATAAACAAATATTCACAAATATGAATTAGAAAATCAATAACCTAATTTCGCTTAATAATGAACAATACAGAGTTAGTTTTATTCTGCATCATTTGAAAATCCTTTAAGTGTATCTTGCTTTGTCCATTGATGCAGGTTCCAGAAAGAAATGGAAAATTTTTGCACACCAGACAGATCAGGCTGATCATTAAATATGTAAGGATGATATGCTATCTGCCTTTTTCAGATGCATTTGTGCTCTGAGTCCAAAGAGAGAGCGCTGAGTGTTTTATTTTTTCAGCTGGAGAATGTCCAGTGAATTAGTAAATATGTTGGTTGCAGTGCATTGACAAAGTCAATAAATCTTAGATAGACAAAATACTTGTAATGTCCTGGATGTCAGATTACACCAAAACAGTATACAATTTTTATTCTTTACTTCACATGTGAAGGATACATATGAAATTTCCTACAATTCCTACAAAAGTCTACAATGAATAGATTAAAAGTGCTGTGCTGAATTTGCTAATTCCAACCTTATTTCTTTCCCCTGAAGCAGATACAACCCCATTTGTTTCACAGTTACGTGTCAAATGATATATTTTTTTAAATGTATACATTTATTAAGCCGTTTCCACTTTGTGTTCTTCACGGATATTCCATTTTCTAGATAACATGCACATTCTAATTAAAAGTGTAAAAGGCACAAGAAGGGAAAAAATAGGTGTTTGCTGAACTGGGCCAAGTGCTTTACATCTGAGTTTGCACATGTCGCTGTCAGTTACTAACTAGACTGTCAACACACATGTCCTCTAGCAATATGACTGAAAACTAACATCACCAGTGGGCTGTGGATTTTAAAACGTGCCATCTTCTGGACTAATAAGAGTCATAGACAAGCACACTCTTTCAGAACACCCACTGTGGCTTTGAGAGAAAGCTCATTCTGCTTTCAGACAAGTCGGGGGTCAAGTGGCAACTTGAAATCCACTCAAAGTACCCAAGAAACATTCTCTTGAAACTGAATGACGACAACAACAATCTTTACTCACCCTGCCCATAGCCTCAGCGATGGACTCTACCATACCCCCAACCATGCCGCCCTCGCTCGCTGCCTCATTCAGAGTCACCATGATGTCGTCAACAGCCTCCTTCATCAGCTGGGCTGCTTCATTGATGGCATCGTGTGTGTGGGATGCCTGAGGACACGGGCAGCTGATTAACGTTACTGTGACGCCATCTCGGTTTAGCCAGGAGGTAATTCATCAGCTTGACAACAGCTCTACAGTGCACCTCAAGCTAGTAAGAACTCAGTGTCCAACTAGAGGACGTGTCACCAGGCTGGTTCCTTTCTGATTTAAGAACAGACATCATCCCTGCTGGCTAATAATTCAAACTTAGTCTAGTTTGTACAATTGTAAATCTATATCTCAGAATGTAGCCATAAAAATAAAATTATAAAAGCCTGGGGTAGCCAGACAATCTGATAAGAAAAAAAAAGCTTCTAAGGAGCTCATTTCAATGTTTTATGGCTGTAATGATGGCAGCAGAGTTTGAGTAAAAGCACAATCATTTCAGAATGGGATTAGAAGTTGTGCAATGAACAGGTTTTAAAAAAATCACTTAAATCTTAAAATCAATTCCAGCACTAATATAGAAAACTTAAAAAGAACTCCTGAGGCTTTGTTCTGCTCAGTTTGATAATACAAATGGTTTATAGCTGAAAGAATTAGAGAAACTGTGAAAGAAGGGATTCATTAATGTGCAACAATGAATGGACTGACAACGATGGACAAAGATGTTCCATTATTTTTGAAACTCGTTGTTTTCCATTCCATTACAGCTCATCTCTGAAGTCAGGCAAAACACAGCATCGACACGAATAGTAAAATTGACTCTGTGCACTACCTTTGGGTTTCCCCCGCCTTCCTTGGCAGCATAAAGCATCTGCAGGGCGGACTCAGCAAGCGTCTTGGTCTGGTCCAGGATGGTCATCTGCTGCTGATGGTCATGCAGCTTAGAGGCCAGGCCCACCGATGCCATAATGAGTGGCTCAAAGTAACTGGCCAGCTGGGTTACCTGAGACAAAGCATTTAGGACAGTAGTCAGAGAAAAGTTGAACCAAAACATACAAAACTGTGTGTTTGCCTCCTAAATTCAGAGGGAATGAAGAGATACACTGTCAGACTAGCACCTTGTGTCCTAGTTGGGCAGCTTCGCCTCGGGCAGCTGTAAAGACTGGATCAATGAGATGACCAATCTCCTGTACCGAGGATGTCAGCTGCTCCTGGAGTGCCTGGTGAGTTACAACAGCAGAGAATTACAGTAAAAGTCTCAACAGAAAGACTACAGATCTCATTAAGTTCCTCTTCCCTCTCACACAGGATACAGCTGATGGGGGATTTGAACTCACTTCCATGGAGATATCATCTCTGCAGGGTAGGGTCTGGCCAACCGCTGCTAGTGAAGCTTGCTCAATGTCCCGGATACACTTATTGATGTTATCAATGGAGTAATCACACTCCCTCTGTCCCGGTGCCTTGTCCCTGTCACCAGAAATAATGGGAAAAAAAGAGACAAATGTCTCCACCTTAATGTGCAAATAAATATATAATAAGAAAATCTGGAGATTTGAGTTGTAAGAAAAATGATGCTCATATCTACCCATAGCAGATTAGCTTAGATAAATATAAACAGTGAAAACAAGGAAAAGAAGCTTGCTTGGTTAAAAAAAATAAAGATCAAAAAATGAAAAAATATATATTCACCTAAAGCCCTAAAGCTCACAAATGAATCTGTAATGCAATCTGTAATCTTGCAGTCATATTATTACCATGGGCTTTACCAGGCAATCAGCACATAGTCACAATGGTCTGCCTAGCTAATCAGCCACTGGCTTGAAACTCATTTTTGTTATGCAGGCATGAGAACGCCATCATTTTTCATTCAGCTCCCGAGAGAAAGTGGCAACACGTTTCCTTCAAATGCTTGAATACTCGAAAAATACTGACAGTCAAGGTTAAATGTTAATGTCTGTTAATTGTAGGTCTTAGTTGCTGTGAGAGCTGATAGGACACCACATAATGAAATGTGTTTCAGATCCACCGTAGCGAGCCCCACCGTTCGCTAATCTATTACTAAGCAGTGGGGAACTCAGTAGCTATATACTAATGCAGCAATTTCCTGCTTAGCTGAAAAGATGTCACAAAAAAGTCCTCCAATATGAGAATTTATTTTCTCTCACTGCAAGGAAACCTTTCTAAACTTTGAAGACATGGCTGCAGAGACAGATATGATCACAGGCGGGATTAACACAAACCTAATAGAGGTGATGAGACTCTTGATGGAGTCAGAAACTGTCCTGGAGTGGCCGGCTAGTATGGACCAGGTGGGGGGATCTTTGGGGTTAAGGACCAGTGAGCGGGCTGTTTCTAGAAGGTAAGTGGAGCTATCGAGCATGGAGCGGGCTGAACGCACAATGGGCTCCTGTGCTGCTGAGCCCTGTGGAAATGAAAAGATTAGTGTAGGAGAAACAACGGCCCAGGTAACAGCTCGACAGTGAAGAGCTAGCTATACTGGTCTGACAGCTGTTAATATTCCTTGACTACCTGAGCGAGATCAAAGGTGCAATCAAAGGGAGGGATGAGATTAGACAGGCAGCTTTACACAGACTCACGAAGAAACACCTTCAGTCTTTATGATACGAGCAAACCCCCCCTTGACAATTAGATTAACAAGCTGAAGATTAGAGCAGCTGTGCTAAGAGAAAGTGCCGTTAAACACTGCCCTCCAACAGATTACAGCCATAAAGCTTTTAGAGGACTATGCGCAAACTATTGCACTCAGATTGAACAAAAAATACATCCTTCTTTTTGAGCCTTTCCTTGACAATAACAAAAGGACCTCAATTCAATTTCCTCTCCTGCTCACAGCACAAACCTTTGCTTGTTGGCTCAAGTAAAAGGCAGTTTTTAAGCAAACTGAATACACAAGTCACAAACACTCGTTTAATCTCACTGAAAAGCGCAATATCTTCTGTAGGATGAACTGAACATTTCACTGCTCCTAAAAAAAACAGTCACAGATCTCATTTGTGTTGTTGAAAAGATTTTTATTAACTTTCCGTCATTTAACTAGAAAAGGTGAAGGACATTTTAAAGGAGCATTATAAACAAGCATCAACTGAACGAATACCTCATTGCTGATCTGAGCTGGAATGCTTGCAAAATCGGGGTTGTTGGCAAAGGTCGTCAGGTTTTCCACAGCCTCGAGGAGCGGGGCTGTAGCAACGCGGCACCTGTTTCTATTCTCTTCGGAAAAATCCCCATCCAAGGCCTGAAATAAGACAGTCATGAATATTTGTTCATTTGGCTGTTTTTGTAAGTGTGTAACTACTTATACACACATCTGTATCTTCTCACTTGACGAAAAAGATATCTGTAACAAATTTACACTCAACGTTTTGATCAGTTGGAGAGTTGACCTTGATGGTTTTGACGAGGTTGGCTGTGGTGTTGGCCACCTCTTTGGCTGACTGGACAAACTGTCTCCTAGCCACTGGGTTGGAAGTTTTAGAAGAGGCCAGGCGACAGGCGTTACAGAGAGCCGAGGTGTGCTTGGCTACAATTGTTGCTGCAGACAAGACCTTATGAACAAATGAACCAAAACCATTAACAAAGAGGAACAGCTGTATAAAATAAAATTAGGTAAGGCATGGGGGCATTGATTCTTTAAACACAGAGGTCAGGTTTATTCTTAAAAACTGTATTTAATTAAAGAGATATGACAGAATTAACAGCAAGTTATTAAAGACTACTCAGTCTCCATATGCCAGGGGACTAATGTTCTGCAGCCTTTAATGGATCTTACCTGTGAGGGACTGCTGGCAGGATCCACTAAGTTCTGACAAGCCATCTGTATAGCTTGGTGGGCTCGTGCAAACTGAATGGGATCCACCAGCCCCTCGTGGCCTGACTGACTACTGGGATCAGAAACGCCTACAAGATAAGAGGCCTGTGGAGTAGAAAACAAAAGCGTGTTATGTGCTCCCAGTTACACTGGATACCCCCCAAACACAAAGGGACACAAAGGGGAATACAGAGCAGGCCGTGGCCAAGGCTGCTACACCCACTCCATAGGAATGGGGTCCACATCTTATGAGTCTGTGGTTGGGACACCAAGAGCTGATAAATGTTGAACAACCATTGTCCATGAAAACCATCAAGAGAACCTGCACAAACACTGAAATTCTCTACGCCAACAACAATGCGAGTGCTTATATCTATGACTGAGTGGACAAGAGCTTCACACCAAAACCCAAAACAACACAAAACCCACACAAAACAACAAAGACAATGACTCTGTGTGGCCACCAACCGAGCACAACAGAAAGGACTGGATGTCCCACAATCATCTGACATTTTCTGTGGAACACACAAGAAGATGACCCCACTCCTCTGCATTTCAAGTAGTGATCCAATGTTAGATGTGTGATTCTGTATGGGGTAACACCTTAAATAACCAGGCTGAAGCTCGGTTAATAAAGAGGGAGCAAAAGCTAAGAAAGCCAGATCTTAAATGATCCCGGCCAAGTGCTCCCAGTTGTACTACTTAACCCCACCTACTAGGAACCTGCAAGACAACACAGAAGGACAACCAGGGGAAAACCCAGCAGTGCAAGGCCAAGGAAGAGATCCGTTACATCATTCATAGCTGTTGATTCACAAGGCTAATACCTCCACTGTTCTTAGACTGGTGCAGATCGATCCAATAGGACATCACACAAAGTTGGTACTAGTCAGCTGGCAGGGTGAAGATTGTTTAATGTCTGTTCTGAGTATGTCAGATATTTGCACCTCTGTTGGGTATCGACTAGAAGGGTTCAGGGCAGCAGTTCATGCGTGAAAGTGATTTCCACCTTGTGAAGATGTCTCAATTTCCTTTTACGCCGTATGTCTTGGGCTATGTCAACCTTAAAAATTGATAGCAATTTGCTTTTTTAAACAAAGTGTGTGTTTAATTCTAGGTATCTAAAAATAAAGAGAAAAAGGGAAGGCGAGCGCAGAAGCAGGGTAAGTCAGAGCGAGTTAGTATGGCGCTGTGATCTCACCTGTCCTGCAGCCTCTGTCAGCCCACACAGAGCTTTGGACGCCAAGCCCACGCTCTCCCCGAAGGCCACCACATCACCTGTCTTACAGTGCTGAGAAATGCCTGCCATTGACTCCCCTAGGACCTGAGGCACATGAAAATGGAGAAAATGTGGACAAATTAGCTCTTCAGCTGCCTACCATGTAAAATATTTGACAGTTAGTATACATAGTGCACTCAGTTATTTTATACGCCTGTACTTTTGAATTCTCCATGACGCTCTCGATGCAATCAAAGTAGGAGAGCTCGTTGACAGGCTCACTGGGGTTATCCAGCAGACCTCTGACAGCCTGAATACAGACGGAGACACAACAACTTAAACTACAATATTGCATTTCTACGTTGATATCCTTGGAAATTTATCAGCTACTTAATTCAGACCTGAGGCTAACATTATAATTATAAATTGATCTGTGCAGAGATAAATCATCATAATCAAGGCCTTAAATGAACAATATTAATATCATTTAAAACTATTCATAGTATAATCATCGTTAGGCTTCAGAATGTAAAAATGCTCCTGTTATATTAGTGTTGCTAATGCAGCTACTGCACTATTGTTCTGAATGTATTATCCAGCTATAAAACATGGCTATATAGGAGGAATCTAATGGAAAATAGTGGGAAACCATGAGAAAAAAAATACAAAACTCATAAACTTTATTTAAAAAACATGAAATGCAGGCATGCATAGAAACCAGAAAATGTCTGTGTGGTATCCTATATGTGAGGAAAGCTACCTCCAACTCCCTCAAGGCGTTGTCACACTCCTTTTGTCCTGCTGCTTGCTGTGTACAGAGCGTTATCAGCTGGTTAATACTCTCTGTCACCGCCCTGAAACACACAGGCAGCCACACAGCCTCTTTAGCTCTCACATGTGTCCTCTGCATGCACGCACAGGCTGGCTTCACTCACACATGCTTTTAGCCCCCCTATTCAAGCACGGCACTGCCGGCTTCTCGCTGCGATTGGATAACACAGCTCACAGGAGTGCCGAGATTGTCTCGAGTTTGTGTTCAGCCTTGCTGAGCACAGACAGGCTCAAGCCAAGGCTTCCATCTTCCTAATTAGACAGAGAGAAGTCAGTCAGGCCTAAAGCCCTGCGGGACCAGCTGCTTGGCTTCTCTCCACTAAGGGGAGGATACGTACTCCCCCTAGCAATGCCGAACAGACACGCTGTAGGAGCGGCATACAGATGTAGTAAGAAGCTGTTTTCTATAGCTATCATTACTTGCTACGGATCTTGAGCCAGGATTCACATGATATATACTACTGAGCTGTTCACCTCACTGGCAAATACAACATAGCATTCAGAAAATTTGACACATTTCAGGTACTGCTTGAGTTTTATCGCACCTTGCTGCCACAGCTAGGAGATTCTTAGCATTGGCTGCACCTGGATCCACAGACAGAGACTTGGCAGCCAGTAGCAGCTTACTGGATGCCATGGAGATGTTCTTCAGATTACCGATGACTTGGATCTGGTCATCCTTACTCTGTACATGCAAGGAAGAAGAAAAATTCAGGTGAATTTTGTTTTTGATGGTTTCAAATCTGTATTAAATGTTGTGTTACAATTATTAAACAGTATTGGTTAGAGTGTTCTACTTTACAGTAATGGCTATCCTCTTTTGTCACATAACAGGTATTTTTGAGTCTTTGATTGTCAAATTTATGTAATGTTTGTTTTTTAGTCAAATTAATATTGTGTGTATAAGTGACAATTATCGATTAATAATTTGTATGCAATATTATTGTGTTCCAAGTTTATTATATCAAAAAGCCTAACTCTAATTTTTGTTGTCACGGCTAAAAACTGCTGTTCTGATTAAAGAAGTAATGCACTTATATGAGCCTTTGTGGGTTTGACTTTAGTCTCATAAATTCCCCACAAAATTGAATTTTCTCCTGAAACTCAGAGTACCCAAGACCGTTAGGCTATTTCATGTGGGAAAGATTTCCGACAACGGTGCGCGCGCCTCCTTTCACAGAGCAGCACAAACCGGCTCTAACCAGAATAAAAGAGAAGCAGGAGCCTCCGGTGTAGAAAAGAACAAGGGGACAAGTTAATCAGAGTCTCTAGACTTTGAAACCGACACCTCATGGGTCCTCAACTGGCAGCTTCATTAAACGGTATCCACAAAAATCTATTTCAGCGCCAAAAGTGAAGAGGTGATTCCAAGATGCTGGCCTTGAAGGCATGGTTACAAAGAAAAAGCTTATATCTGAGACTATACACTAAAATGAGCCATTTGTGGCAGAAAAACACAAACGTTATCAGGGGAATCTGAAAAAAAAAAAAAGTTGTGGACAAACAAAATAAACATCTGAGGTGTTTAATTCCATGCAGACATGTTGAAGAAATGCGATAGCTGTTGTAAAGTAAGAGATTAGTACAGGTTAATTATGCAAATTATGCAACATACCTAGTTCGCCTTTATTCTGTTTACCATGGAATGACCAGCACAGTCTGGGTGGTGAGCGATCAGTTTGATAGTATTCTACTTAGACAGGAGTCAGGACCTACAAACCAGTCCAAGCTGTGGGAGTATCTTCAGGACACATGAGATAAAATTTCCCATGTGTACTAGTGTACATCCTCTTCAGTGTCTGATATTTAGAATTTTGAATGAATGAGCAAAATATTCAGAACAAGAACATCACACAAAGCATCTGAATACTTTAGAGCTCTTTGGAGGAATTAGCGTGACTAACTGAATGCAATAGCTTTTGGTTAGTAAAGTAATGCAAAGATGCACTCTGCATTTGAAGCTTTTGAGTTTACTTGATAAAAGCTTTAAATGAACTGCTGGCACTGGATCACTATTAAACTGTGTCACTGGAGCATGAAGTCTTTGTATGGTCATGAAACCTACCTGGGTGTGTCCTGCCATCTCAATGCCAGCATCCAGGAACTCATCAAAGTCTTGGCTAAACTTCCCTGAGGCTGCAGCCAGCTGGCTGCTTCTTCCACGAGAGGAGTGGACGACCTCGCCTGCGGAGTGGTTGAGTTCAGCTGCTGTGTGGTTCAGATCAGACTGAGCCTCTTGGAATGTCTTACTGCAGGGAGGGAGCTTCAAAGACAAGACATGCACATTAGGCCACACTTTGGAATATTAAAACTGCAGGCAAAAGGAAATATTCTGTTTGGGGATAAAGGGTCGATATATAAATACTCTCATGTCATTATGCAAACATAAAAGGCAAGAAATCCCTAAGAAAAAGCTTAAGCAACACTCACGAAGTCCACTAGTAGCTTCTTGCTGGCCTCGCCTATGCTCCTGAGGGCCATGTCAACATCCTTCTGGCCTGGCAGGCAATTCACACAATTATTAAGGGAGTGCGAAACAGCTTTGGCCACCTGCAACACAGTACAACATCTGTCAATGGTCCGTCATTAGTCATTCTAAAAATGTGCTACACAACAAAGCCCCAGAGCAAAGCTATATGTGGAGAAATATCTCAAATGCAAATTGGGCTCACGGCAGTGCACAATAATCCGTGTCACTAATTTATGCTGCTGTCACAGATATATGCCAAACAATATGTTTATCCCCTGAAGGGCTGCAGGAGAATGAACAATTTTACTCCAGCAAAACCTCTCCTGAGAGAGGGAAACCAGCCGAGAAATGCATAGCAGACAGGAAAAAAAGAGCAACACTTAGTAGAGGGGACGACTCTAATGGGAAAATCTTTACAAATCAGTAGATGAGGGAGACAGGGGCCATCAGTGCTCCTCAATCAATCAGTCTATCAGATCTATCAGATCTATCTATCTATCTGCTAATAAGTGGTATGCTACCTGTGCCAGTCTCTGCTGACTCTCAGCATCACCAGGATGAACCAGGGCCTGATGTGCTTCATGGATGAGCATGGCTGAGCCCTCCATCACACACTGGGCTGAGTCCAGCATGGCAGCTGCAGCCTGAGGCTCCTTGGTGCTGGCTGCCACACCTCGAGCGGCTTGAGCTAATGTCCTCAGAGCCTGTGCTGTTTCCCTAGCAGCAACACCTGTGAAAAATGAGTGACGATTTAGCAAATACATTAATTCCAGTGTCGCATTTCAGCAGCCCTGTTTAAGCAGTACTAACTGAGAGCTATGTGTATTTCTTGTCTTTACTAAAACTGTAATGACATTGTGCAAGTCAACAAGCAGGATTTCGCAGCACCACACTGTGAAAAAAAGAAAAAAAAATCATTATACTCAAATAACTTCATTGTTTAAATAAATCACTTAATATGATAAATAAAGCCTCACACTGGAGGTCCCCTCAGCTTATTACACATAGAACTGGGGAAAAAAAAGAAAAAGCTGCAAATTGCATAAAATTGCATTAACCAGCAGAGTGGAGCCATTTGCTGATGGAATGTTAAATCCAGTGAAAAAAAAAGATTAATGAGTAGAGAGCAGCACCCTGGGCCACAGCATGAAGTACTGCCTCGGAGCACTCATTGTTATAAATGTTATTCTTTATCCGTCTTCATCTCAATTCCACTGAGATCCCCGTTTGAGCCAAAACTGACGGCAAAGCAGTGAAGCCATGTTGGATTCCCGGGGTTCGGTTCAAGGCGGTAATGACAGCACAAATAAAATAACATCTTTAGCTTGGTTTATCCTCAAGACTGACACTCGGCACAATTTTGAGAATTCCTTTTAAATAAAAGTCACAGGCAGTATTCCATATGTATCTAAATGGCTGCTCAAACTTCTCAGCCCCACTCGTGTATAAAATACACTACCTGTGTAATGTTCATTGCCTTGCGCAGCGCATGTCAGCAACTGGGCCATGGAAGAACCCACAGTCTTAGACGTACTTCCCAAATCCTGAGCGCATTTTTCCAGCTGTATAAGCGACAGAACACATAAATAACTCATTTGACTCATGGCTAAGATTTCTTTAGCATTTTGGTATCTCTACACAGCAGCTATCTCTAGCCTAATGAGATGGGCTAGATGAGAAACTGTAATTGTTTCTATTTACTGACCGTTTCTCCAGGAAGTGGTTTGAGTTGGCCATCAATGACAGACATCTTGGCATCCTGAAGTTCACTCTTGAGTGTCTGTACAGTTTTGAGGGCTAAGTCAATCTCCAGAGGGCCACAAGCTTCATGTGCCTTAAAAAAAAAAAAAAAAAAAAGTAAAAAAAAACCCCACAGACATAGCTGTTACTTAAACACAAGCCATACGCAGCAGACAAGATGCAATCCTGCATGTACAGTGGGGCAAAAAAGTATTTAGTCAGCCACCGATTGTGCAAGTTCCCCCACTTAAAATGATGACAGAGGTCAGTAATTTGCACCAGAGGTACACTTCAACTGTGAGAGACAGAATGTGAAAAAAAAAATCCATGAATTCACATGGTAGGATTTGTAAAGAATTTATTCGTAAATCAGGGTGGAAAATAAGTATTTGGTCACCTCAAACAAGGAAAATCTCTGGCTCTCACAGACCTGTAACGTCTTCTGTAAGAAGCTTTTCTGTCCCCCACTCGTTACCTGTATGAATGGCACCTGTTTGAACTCATCATCTGTATAAAAGACACCTGTCCAAAGCCTCAAACAGTCAGACTCCAAACTCCGCCATGGCCAAGACCAAAGAGCTTTCGAAGGACACCAGGAAAAGTATTGTAGACCTGCACCAGACTGGGAAGAGTGAATCTACAATAGGCAAGCAGCTTGGTGTGAAAAAATCAACTGTGGGAGCAATCATCAGAAAATGGAAGACATACAAGACCACTGATAATCTCCCTCGATCTGGGGCTCCACGCAAGATCTCATCCCGTGGGGTCAAAATGATCATGAGAACGGTGAGCTTTGATCCCAGAACCACACGGGGGGACCTGGTGAATGACCTGCAGAGAGCTGGGACCAAAGTAACAAAGGTCACCATCAGTAACACACTACAACGGCAGGGAATCAAATCCCGCAGTGCCAGACGTGTTCCGCTGCTGAAGCCAGTGCATGTCCAGGCCCGTCTGAAGTTTGCCAGAGAGCACATGGATGATACAGCAGAGGATTGGGAGAATGTCATGTGGTCAGATGAAACCAAAGTAGAACTTTTTGGTGTAGACTCAACTCGTCGTGTTTGGAGGAAGAAGAATACTGAGTTGCATCCCAAGAACACCATACCTACTGTGAAGCATGGGGGTGGAAACATCATGCTATGGGGCTGTTTTTCTGCCAAGGGGACAGGACGACTGATCCGTGTTAAGGACAGAATGAATGGGGCCATGTATCGTGAGATTTTGAGCCAAAACCTCCTTCCATCAGTGAGAACTTTGAAGATGAAACGAGGCTGGGTCTTCCAACATGACAATGATCCAAAACACACCGCCTGGGCAACAAAGGAGTGGCTCCGTAAGAAGCATTTGAAAGTCCTGGAGTGGCCTAGCCAGTCTCCAGACCTCAACCCCATAGAAAATCTGTGGCGGGAGTTGAAAGTCCGTGTTGCTCGGCGACAGCCCCAAAGCATCACTGCTCTCGAGAAGATCTGCATGGAGGAATGGGCCAAAATACCAGCTACTGTGTGTGCAAACCTGGTAAAGACCTATAGTAAACGTTTGACCTCTGTTATTGCCAACAAAGGTTATGTTACAAAGTATTGAGTTGTATTTTTGTTATTGACCAAATACTTATTTTCCACCCTAATTTACGAATAAATTCTTTACAAATCCTACCATGTGGATTCATGGATTTTTTTTTCACATTCTGTCTCTCACAGTTGAAGTGTACCTCTGGTGCAAATTACTGACCTCTGTCATCATTTTAGGTGGGGGAACTTGCACAATCGGTGGCTGACTAAATACTTTTTTGCCCCACTGTAAATGTGTGATGTGAGATCACAGAATTAGACTCTAATTGGACAGTGAATCTTTTCACTGATGGCCTGCATCAGTGAAAAGAATCATGCTCACGGATACCTTCTGCGTGGCAGTCCGGAGCTCCGCCAGGCAGGTAGCTAAATTCTTGGCACACTGGCCCAGTTGCATAGCAGCAGCTTGTTCGGCCACTGTTGGAACTGCTGACTTTGCAGACGCCACCATCTTACTCCCAGGCTGAGAGACAGTAATAGAAACACACCAAGAAATGAGATTCCTTTGATAGAGGGTTACAGTCACTCACTGTGTCAAGGTGAAATACAAACCTGTAAGAAGCTCTGGCTGGCCATGATGAGGGCGAGTTGGGGGCCCAGCTCCTCAGGCTGGGCTTGGCTGCTCCTCATTCCCTGCACCAACTGGGGAATACTATCTGCTACCATCTGAAATTAAACACCACATAATGTTTGCTTCATATGCCACACCATCATGACTTACTGAGAAAGTTGCTAACAAGGCTCCCAAACAAGACACTCCCTGTGACAACATGTATTATATGTAAATACAGGCTATAACATTAGTACAAAAGAGCACATCACAAAGATTACAGGATCATACCTTGCAGCTGTGAACTAGCTGTTGGTGTGAGGCTGTATTTTTGTTGGATGCAGCTGCGTTTTGAGCAGCTGCGATGGTCTGTGTAGCAGCAGCCGCTGCCTGCTTAGCAGCGATCTGTTCAGAAGACACAAATGGAGAAAATGTAAGTAAGAGAGTGCTGCTTGGCTAAGAGGAATGTTCACTTTTGCTCTGCGCAGTATTATGCTGTCATGTTCTGTACTCCAACAGAGTTCTAATCAGACTAAAAGGGGTCACAACCAAAAGAAGAGGGAAATGGATGGAACTATGCTGCTCGGTCATGATTTCATGAAGTGATCAGTACTGCCTTCGCTTGGGCAGATTTCCAGAACTAAAGCTAAAAATAGCCTGGCTTACATTAATTCATAGACACAAGACAGGGTTTGAAGCAATGACGGGACTGAAAACAAAGCTGTTAAATGGGTGAGGAGATACTGATGGAAAGATATACGTAACACATGGTATCGTTATATAGAGAAAATTCACATAACCCTAAAGACAGACAGACAGACAGACAGATCAAGTGCCCTTGTTATTCTTTTGCAATTTTAAAGAATGTGATCAGTATACAAAAGAAAATTTAATGGCTTCTTCCTTTGAACTTAACCCACTCAATCAAGTTTCATGAAATTCGGCTTGGTAGCTTTTGCATAATCTTGCAGAGAAACAGACAAACAAACCCCACCTATTACACTGCCACTTCAGCTTGTGGCTTGTCAGTGGAATACATAAAGTGATATGCTCATCATGCTGTCTGTATAAAACTGGATAAATTAAGGGGTCTTAAGGGTCATAGTGTCATCTGTTATATTTGTCACATGCACTTGGATATGCTCAACATTCTGGTCTTCCCCAGCTTACATGCTGTCTCGATAGAGGATGCTATTACCATCATTAGTGTGAACATCTGATGCAAGAAGGATGACTGAGATGCTGCATGTCTGATAGCAGGCTTATTCGAGCCCTCAGTAATGCATAGTTTATGTGCCTAGAAAACTGAACACTACACTGTGTGTTCTTGTGCAGAGAGCAGGAAGTCATTAGAGGCAAACTGATACCAAGGGCTAAATACAGATCTTTACACTTAGGTGGCTCATTCACAGCACTAATGGGGCTTATAGCACAGTGCTATAGGAAAGAGAAATAATACAAATATAATAAATTGCCCAGCAGTTGTTTCTACATGGTTATTTTCATCCTTTTTTTCAGTGTTTTCTTTCTCCTTTTATTTTTACACCATCTTTCTTTTGCAGGTATTATACAATAACAGAAAGAGATGTTTGGGTCACACCTTTGTCAGTAAGGTGAAACAAGAAGAAGATTTATGTTTTGATCAAGGTCAGACAACAGAAAAAATGATGACACATTGAGTCCTTTAACTCACCTCCAGCCTGTTGACTATTTTTTTCTTTATTGCGTTCTGAGCCGCCGCGTTAGTGGCGACACGTAGCCCTTCAGCTGCCTCTCTGAGTCTCTGTTGCTGGTCTTCATTGTCCGGGTAGGCGGCTGCCCCCTGGGGGACGCATTAACACACATTCATGTACACATGTGCAGATGTGCACACGCGGACACACACTCCCTCACACATACTGTACTGCACATACAGAATCTAACAACAGCAATCAGATCTCAGCAATAAAAGTTTAAACAACTCTGGTTATGCAAGTTGTGCAATAGATGGAAAGAGTCATTTAGATCTGTCTGCTTTTTGACAGTTTCCAAGGAAACCGTCAGTGCCAGATCCTCACTTCCTCTTTGATAATGGCAGTGACGTGGTGATTAATGTGTCACAGATCAAAAACATCTAACGAGCCATAAGCAGCGTTTCACATGCCTGCGTATTTCACACTGATAATATCCTGCTCAGCAGTGCCAGGGGCTCATTAAGAGCCACTGATGCAGCAGCCTTTTTATTTTGGATGTGAAATGATGCGAGTAGATAGTGCATACAGTAATGCCAACACTTGTTTTCTATCAAAGGGAAGATATTCAGTTCAATTCCTTTAAAACTGTTCTAGATGTAACAACAACAAAATAAAATGCACTGCATCAAGAGCTAGGTTAAATTTTGTAGAATATAATAAGGTACAATAAAGTAATGTAATAATGACTGAAAGCAGTTAGCTTGTCTGGTATTATGTTAACCACACTGCATTGTGAGGTTAAGCCTGATGCTTTCCTACCTTAGCAGCCTCCACCATCCGAGCTGTGGCATCAGCCAAGAGCTTGGCTGCAGCAAGCAATTTTTTGGAGTTGTCAACATCAACTTCTGCCTCTGCATCTGATCTCATGGCATTGACCAAGTCAGAGGTAGCTTGGGCTAAAACTCTGGCCTGACGGACCATCTCACCTGTTCACACGCAAACACCAAGTTAGTGCCCCGTATAAACATCAAAATGATCTATTACAACTGTTACAACTGAAATTCAGCTGATTTGGGCTTTTGTTCATTTACATTTTTCTTTTGTCTTTTCAGTGATGACATCTATGCTAATGAAGACAGAATTATTAGCACCTCCACAAAAATGTCATTTTTATTAGAAAGCCAGTGATTTTTAACACTCTTTTTCCAAACAGCCTAGTTTTAGTTTTGATACTTATATTACTTTAAAACAAAATGACAAAAAACAAACAAACAAAAAACTAAAGCTGGCAGGGTCAAGGGTTAGGGTCATTAGCCTGCTAAAGCTAATAGTCAATTGTGTATCATTTTGCTGGACAATAACCTGCAGTCCTTTGTTGTAGTTTTCAACAAGCCTCACACACATCTCCTAATCAACCCCAGCCCATTGTTCTTTGGCGAATGTCTGAGTCTCTGATGGTCTTCTGGCATGGACCGTGGTCTTCAATTCAACCAACAGATTTTTAATCAGATTCAAGTCAGGGCTTTGAGCAAACCAGTCAAAACCTTCTTTCAGAATCTTTGTATATCTTTCTTTCTTCGTGATTCCTTCCACCTTGACAAGATTCTCAGTTACAGATGCACTGACGCATCCCCACAGCATAATGCTCCCACCACCGTGTTTCAACAGTGAAGATGATATTTTTTTTATTGTACACCACTCCCTTCTTTCTCCACACATCTCTGTGTTCAAAGAGCTCTAATTGAATCTTATCTGACCAAAAGAGATGCTTCCAGTATACATAATCATTCTCCAGGTTGTCCTTAGGATTCTTCAGTCAGGCTTGAAGGTATCTCATGTGCAGAAATTGAGTTGTTCTT
This sequence comes from Mchenga conophoros, assembly GCF_057382185.1. Taxonomy (NCBI): domain Eukaryota; kingdom Metazoa; phylum Chordata; class Actinopteri; order Cichliformes; family Cichlidae; genus Mchenga; species Mchenga conophoros. Next base: position 12,815,954 of record NC_140532.1, read on the forward strand.
GGTGTGAAACACGTCTCTCACTAGTTTGCTTTTCAGAGTCCTTGAAATCTTCCACATCCTTCCTCTGATCTGTACTTTGTGGCTTTGTTTGAATTTTTGACAATTTCTTGATGACTCTTTAACACAAACACCATAAAATAACTTGATTGTACAAGCTTCGAGCATTACAGAGTTAAAGCAAATCTTTGCACAGCAGTTGTTTGTGCTATGGCTCAATAAAAAGATCAGTTTTTCAGTGGGTTATTAATATTTCACCCTGGTCATTTTTATTTATTCTGATATGATCCACCAGTTATTGTGTGCAAACAGAATTAATTTATGCTTTCTAAATTAAAACTTTCTTGCTGTGTTAAAAAGCCACTCTGGAAATTTTGACAAAAACTTTAAATTTCGGAGACTAATAACGTAATTCTCAACTGTACATCTGTATCAGCCTTGACAGCCAGCATATTTTTTAAAAGGTTTTGGAAATATTGCCACCTATGAAAATGTAGACAAAACGCTTGTGAGGCCACTAAAAGGATTTCTAACACTTTGACTATAAGAGCGCCTCATTAATACATACAGATCTTCATTAAAGGCATAATTGATGTGATTGGACGATGACTGTTACTGGTAAGTTCGGCTCTCATTACCATCTTACATATGAGACTGTAGAGGTAAAACAATTTTTATGTAAATTTGAAAAATCATACTACTTAAACTTACACGACCAGAGCTATTACAGCTGTAAGTATTTCAGTGTTCGACAAATTAGCACAGTATATTAATTCATCCTAACAGGCAAACCTAGTGCATCAGTAAGAAATTTCTGTAGTCGTGCAGGTTCACACCATCTTCATCTACTCTCATAGCTAGGTTTCTAGTGAGTCATCCCTGTTCCCACAAATAAAACAATCTTTTGATATATGTTGCATCTCCACACACACCTGCTACAAAGAGCTGTGTTTCCCCACTCACCCACCTCCGGCTCAAAAATAGCTCACCCAGAGAAGACTATGAAATACATTTATATGCATTACAGCCTACATGCTAATTTCTTGGGATTCAACCAACACACTCTGTTGACAATCAACTCAACAAAGAGATTAAATGAGAAAAGCGTAGCAGTGCCTCAGCATTTAAACATTTGTTCTCTCAAAAAATCCCCAGGTCATGTGTTTTCTGTTAAATTTCAAAGTCTTCCTGATGCTGATTGGGACCAGATTGAGTACTCTGTAGTGGTTTTGGATGACATGTTTCCCATAACCCCTTGAGAATCGACTGTGTTTGAAAATTCTTCGGCCTCATGGTTCAAGCCATTACGAACAGTGTCAGCTTTCAAAACACGTCGAGGACTTTTAAGATCACTTAACATACACATAAACACAAATATACCTTCAGCACCTCTGTGATAAAGTCAAAACACATTAAAACAATTCAAATAAACACAGGTATTCACTCACCAGCATCACCCATGGAAGTGAAAATGTTTTCGGTCACGTTCATAATCGTATCCGTGGCCTGGTCATAACGTCCAATAGGCTCGCCGCAGCTGGCATAGTGGCGGACGTGCTGCAGGAGGTCGCTGAGAGCCTGGCTCACCACACCAGCTGCTGCCCCAACTTGCTTCAGCAGCTCACCGTCGTCGCTGGCCGAGCGGCAAGCTTTGACGCAGGTTTCCACGGAACGGTCCACCAACTTCCCGGCCTCGACAAGCTGCTCCTGACACACTGGGGAGCTGATGGTTGGGCTCACCACCTGCACCACACACAGATGTTGGCAGAAATAGTCAAAGGAAACAAAATAGAGACATTTTGAAGACACAAACTGCATCTACAATTAATCTTACCTCATCTAACCAAATGCAACAAGTGAGGCTTTAAAATAAAACATATTGCTACATATATACGGAATACATTTCTTTAGTTGCTATTTAAAGAATTCAACAAATACAATGATGACCTGCTTCAATTGGATAAAACATTAGTATTACATATTTTTTAAATATGTCATATAAGTCCCATATACATTTTTTTTGGATCATTTTCTGGTTAATAGTTTGTCCTTTACCTACTGGGCTGCTGAGACGAACAAGTTTTACATCAGTACCTTAGTGCAGGCGACCAGCTGTGAGGTGGACAGGGCACACTGAGTGGCAGCTGCAATCACCCGGTTCTGCAATATGGTGTCTTCGGCCACCTGGGCCACGTTCTTGGCCTTCAGGACTAACATAGCAGCTGCATTGGCCACTGCTTTTGCCAGATTCATCAGGGTGTCCTGCAACATATTAATCAATGTCCTTCACTGAAACACAGCGCAGCTGCAAACATGTGACTGATGGGATCAGGAAAGTAAATGTTTTCATATTTTTTCAATCGATATAGAGTGATTACTGCACAGCTAATGCATGTGGAACAAGTGTAGCACATAACAGAAAGAGATAAATGGTTAAGAATTTTAGGCAGCACATCTGTGCTACTATGTATAGCAAATGGAATACAAACTATGTTAATGTAACAGAAGAACACTGTCTCAAGGTCAATGAGAACAAGACCGTGGATGATTTATGAGCCCTCTTCTCCAGGCATTAACACTAAAGAGAGTGGTATAAAAGCTGCGAGAGGACATCTAAACTAAGGTGTATATGGCATGTAAATGAATTTCAGAGTAAGAGAATAAATTAGGTAGCTAGAGAAGGCTACTGAAACGGTGCTGTTAGTGGAGGTCTGGAACAATGCATTGCCACTTTACTACTAAAAGCTCTCCTTCTGACACTTTGTTTCAAATCCACATAAAGTGAGGGTCTAATAATAAAGTCTGAGGTGATTACATAAGTTTGTATTGACATTTTTAAAGAGAGTTCAGAAAATGTGTGTGCCTTCCTGTTTGGCCAGCAGTGTCATAGAAACAGTGAGGGGGTGGCGTCCAACCTGGAACTTCTCATCAGTCTCGCCCTCCCCCATGTGACGGAGCAGGTCCCCGCTGGCTTGTCCAATGCTTCCTGCTGCCGTCAGCACCGTCTGCCTGGGCTGTATGGGAATGACATCATCACATTCATTACACAGGCTTGGCTTGCTCTCACAGAGGCTCCCATGAATTATCCAAACAGAATTTAGGATCAAAAAAATCATCCCCGTAAAACCTTCTGTAATACATCTTTGCTGGGACACAGATAAAAAAAAAATGCAGTTCAAAACTGTGTGTGCCTTTGTGACTACTGCGATTACAGATAAGGATGAGGTCCAAATCACTACAATAATCAGCAGGTGCCTCACCTCTGCGGCTGCGGGCTCAACAGATCTGAGCAGATCTGACACAGCTCCTGCCAGCATCCTGGCAGCACCCATGAGCTTGTGTCCACTGCCCACCTCATCGTCCATTAATGCCGCAAGCAACTTAACACCCTTAGACATTTCCGTCAGGTTGGAGGAGATGGTGGTGATGGCGCAGCCCACTGCTGTGTAGTCAGTTTCTGTCGGCTCACCTGCAGAGGATGGATAGCCATCATTACAAGCTAATCGGGTTACATCTCTGCTGTGCATCTTAATATGTTATGCTGTTGCCACCTTAATTTTGCTAAGCCACGGAGAAGCTTGTGTTTCACATGCTGCAACAAGCACATCAGTGCCAGTGCTGTAGCTTGAACCCATTTGAAATGGAAGATGAGCACGCTGACAAAAACGCTTTGTATTAGACAGAGAAGCTAGCATACGTGCAACCAAACAGATGGCAAGGTAAGATTAAAACCAAGCAAAAGGCTGGCTGGAACCTGACTGGCATTGCGCCAAAAATCATGAGGCGCTGAAAGAGACACTGGCAGTAAACTCAGCTTCAGGACAACAAGTTCAAGATTTATGAATCATAGAAATATTTTTGAGGCAAAATTGAGACATACATTTTAGTTTTAATACCATCTCAGTAACGCCGACTTGGAAAACATATTGATTTACACCATTTGCACTATGCCCAGTGCAGACTTCAGAAACCAAAGCTCATATATAGAAATTAATAAAACCAGAAAATAATAACATATGCCATCCCTTGTTTTTTCTTTTTTTAGTTATTTAGCATTTTCCCAGGCACTCACCTGCAGTGAGATTGACCACAGATGCTGTTCCAGCAGTGATGGCATCAACCTGAGAGTGGATTTCATGTTTGGATTCATCCACTTTGTTCTGAACCCAAACCCTGGATGCCTTTTGGTGGAGGAAAATGAGAGCTATTGGCATTCATCGTAGTGTGTGATTTTCAGCTCATATCAGCTTTCTTTCACAGGATTAAAGGACTAGGCTAGTACAACACCTATGGCTTTGGAAACACTCAAGCATTAAATACAGCCTCCACATTTACAGTCAGTCCTACATCCTAATTATATTTGAGATATTTGATGGACTTTGATGTGATTAGAATGCTTGATTCTTTTTAAGCCATCTTTGCTTTGCAAATCCAGAGGCTGTAATATCAGAAAGCACACAATCTCGAGTGTTAGAAAAGCACAACTCAAGGGATTGCTAGGATTGTGGGAATGTGGTAGAGTGCACCATCTATGCATGGTGCAACTGTTCTGAAATATTTTCCACAACTGAAGTAACTGGTTGTAATATGGCTCACCAAGTCATGGCCCAGTGGAGGCAGATTATCGACATGTCCCAGGTCAGCCTGGGCCTGCTGCACAGCCTGCATACTGCTGTTGATGGTCCCCATCAGGGCCTGCTGGGCTAGACTCTGACAGCAACAAACAACACAGACACAGTGTTTGCAAATGGCCTAACAAAAGGAGTCTGATTGCAAGATTGTGAAACTTTCTTGATCAGATTTCTTTAGGTCGCACATTTTTTCCTAAATGGCCCACAGGTTGGAAGCTACAGTTTCAGTTACTATCTGAATCAAAGCAAAAAAGAAAAGAAAAAACAGACCAGCATGTTTGTCAGCGCTTACTCACCAGTGGAGGCATGTGCCCTCTGTGCATTTGCCCTGTGGTGATTTGCTGCTGAGCAGAGGGCATAGTACCCATATTGAAAGTGTCAGGCCCGCCAATAGACCCAGACCGAATTATACCTGGAAGGGCTACCGAGCCGTGCTCCACACGGCCTACCCGATTGAACTGCTGCTGCAAAATTGTGGACCTTATTAAAAAATAAAAAGAAATAGAAAGCAGTAAGAAGAATTTTATAATTAATCACACCAAAACATTAACTTTATGTATTGTAAATAGACCGCATATTTGTAACATTTTTCAGTCTAATTGACCACTCAATGTACTTCATACTAGAAGCCACATTCACCCATTCACCTACATTAGGAGCACTGAGGTTTGGATCAAAACACCGACCATATGATTAGTGGCCAACCCACACTGTTTCCCAAGCCACAGCTGTTCCCTATGCACATTATATGCTTGTACATGCTGTTGTGGTCAGAAGGTTACTTACACTCATCATGGGCATGAATGTCATAGTAACTTTGGCCTTCAAATGGTTTCTTTGAAGTGTTTTTTGTGAAGAGGAAGAATTGTAGATTTCTAAGTTGGGAAGGCCTTTTGGACCCGTTTCTAAACAACTGCATATTTAAAGATCATCATTTCAAACAAATTTCTGAACGAAGAAGAAAGAAGAAACAGCCACTTCACAAGCGCATGGCACAACATAGAAGAGCCACCTCCACGGGACAAGACTCAGCAGTTCATCTGCATCTAAAGGACAAAGGTCACTCTTTCGAGGATGCCAATGTTCACATTTTGGACAGAGAGGACAGATGGTTTGAAAGAGGAGTGAAAGAAGCCATTTACGTCCACTGTGAGCGACCATCTTTGAACAGAGGCGGTGGTTTACGACACCAACTGTCTGCCATCTATAATCCAGTTTTGAGATCCTTTCCCAGACGCCTTAACGCCCACTTTATTTTCTGATCTGGTGAAATGATTTAGGTTCTAGTTCTAACATTTAGTCTTCTTAGTTTCACCTCCGAAGACCCGAACTCTTTCATGGCATGCATTTTTAATTTCTCTTTGCTATTTGGGCTGATTGGGACCTGATGATTGTGTAAAAACAAAGAATTATCTTTTTACTCCATTTTGTAAAGGGCCTGATATCCACATATGAGGACATTCGTTTATAAATTTCATTCGAACAGTGGCAGTATAATGTCCTTGTAAGTGGATATCAGAGCAAAATGTAGTATTGTGGTCCAGACAACCCAAAATGTGATGTCCGCATATTTGGACGCCAGGTCCTAGGAGGTTAATGATGTTCTTTCTGCTTGTGAGTTTTGCTATTTATATTCCTGTTCGTTAGTACTGTAAGAGTGTTACACACTCATTGTCTCATCTCTGAATAGTCAGCCTTTGTCTCTGTATTTGTTTACCTTTGGTCTTTGTCCAGTTTCATGCCAAGATCATAGGGCGTATATGTTTATCTTCTCATCTGTCAGGCTTTTAATCTGATCTTCTATCACATAAATTTACGTGTACGTCTAGACAAAATTTAAAAACTAAATTACTTGCATATGTAGGCATTTTAGAGTAAACTTTTCCCTTGTATTACTCAGGAGGATCTTTTTAAATAACTCTTCAAAATGATAATGTGACTGTTTCTAACTGAAATGACAAAAATGACAGAATTATAATTAAAACAATTATCACGCACCAACAACTGCTCCCACAGTACGCAGGCAACGTCAGAAGAAATACTGTACAAAAAAAGTGTTTTCATGCCTAACTCAACAGATGCTCCTGACTCCACCAGTTAATTACGGCTTGTTTTGAGAGGCAGCAATTATGTTTTTGTACTGAGAACCACAACATGAGTCAATTGGTCCACAAGCAGCAGGAATATGATGCCCCATTCTGCCAGAGCGGTTTCACTGACAGCCATGTGGATTTCCAGTGATAACAAATTTCCAGATTCTGTGTGACAGAGCCCTAGTCCAGCTGCTTTACCTCGATTTCCATCAGTCACTGAGCTACACTGGAAAATCTGGACAGACAGAAACCAAATAGGAAAAAAATACCTGACTAAAACAGCTTCTAGCAAGCTGTTTCTTTTTTTCTTTTTTTTTTTTACCAGTGTGATATCTTGACCTCCAAATGATGCAACGTTTTTTTCCAAAATAAAATTATATTCTAGTAGCTTTACCCTGAGGCAGCTTTTATAAAAATCACACAACTACCCATTTAACAAATTGTATTCTGGGGTATCGAGAAGAGCATTAATGTTATTGTCTCAGGTATAAAGTGCTGTTTTTTGTGTTTAATTCTAACATCATGTCTCTCGGGGAGTACACTGCTGGGCAGGCAGAAATGTAATTACATGCACAATTAAACAGTAAGCTTTAAATTCATGAATAACTAGACTGTGTGAAGAGAATCACAATGGTCAGCATTTTTATACACTAGATACTACTCACTTCTTAGGGGAAACTGATTCCTCCAGCATGGTGGATTCCTCATCCCCCTCAAGGCCAAAACGATCCTTACTCTGCTTCTGCAGAGCGAAGTTTAACAGACACCAGTGAATACCGTGGGCCGAATATGTGAAGAGGTGGATGTATCTCATATTGATTCAGATAGATATGTGTTTTTATTTTATTTTCAACTACTTGCCTTTTTAAGAATGATGTCAATATAACCAGCAATGAGTTGGGATATCTGCTCTCCCTCTGTAGTCTGGACAGAGTAGTAGCTTTCCTGGTACTCTCCAAAATCCTTCGTAATGCAAGGAAGAGTCCAAAGATTCAGGGCAAGACAAGTTAGTCATTTGAAATTATTTTATAGTAACATCTACCCAAGACTGCAGAAATACTCTATTCGTGATAAAACCCTTACTATCTGTGCATAGATTAAAAAAAACAAACAAAAAACCCTTACTGGGGCTGAATAAACATGGCAGTACCTTCCTCATTTCTGCTCTTAATGAAAAAAAAAAGTGACATGCTTCCACGGAGCATCCGATTTCTCCAAAGAGCTGATTAAAAATGAGATGTAGTGAATCTGAAACCTGCTCACTTCAAAGCGTTCCACAGAAACACGTGGGCGAGTATTCTTAGTTTAAATCAATGTTGGCAAATATACCTCAGAGTACTTTGCATAATCTATTAATCTTTAAATGGAGTAGACCCTTTCCAGTACAGAAAGAAAACAGCCAACAGCTGGTAAAGAAAATTGAAAAAGGTTTCAGATAAATAAAACATTCAAACACAGTCTCCCCCCGGGTATCTATTGTTAAGTCAGAAGAAATAGCCGGCTAGCAATGCCAAAAACCATTCAATATTGCAGTCTGAGGTCTCTACAATTTTTAGGATTCTGTTTGTATTGGAAAGTGAAGAAAAATGGGGGAAAGAGCAAAGAGTTGTATGTATCACACTCTGCATACAAATAATGCATAGGACTAGAAGTGTATATAACAGCACACTCTAAGTGGAGCTGAGGACACAGTACCAAGGTGAAACTCTTAGGGGAGGCTGCCCATCTCTTGACTGTTGTCAGTGGCCATTCCTGCACCACGTCCTTCGTCTTCTCATCCACCCGCATCACTGACTCTTTGGTTATCCCCAACAGCCGCGGGACCAGCTTATTTTTACCCTTCATCTTTTCCTGTCAAGTAAGAAAACATCAGACGACATTTATGTCAGTGCTTAAACACCTACACAGATGATTCATTCAAGGCGCAAATGCAAGATCATTGTTCCGTTCTCCCGATGCTGCCGTAATACACATGGCTGTGTCTGTGGCTTGAAGCCCCACTTGGAGGAGGAGAAGGGCAGCTGCGAAGTGACCCAGCAGAGTTCAGTCTTGTTTAACTGCTGCTTTATTGAGCAGGGTCTCCACAGACTGTCAGCACAGCAACATGCTATTCCACCAGCTCTCTGTCTGACCAGCTCCACTGCCCCACCACTATCTGCCCACTGAAAATCTATTACAGCTCACTTGAGACGCCAAGCCTACACTTGGCTCCCCTCCAAGGGGAATAGGAAGGACAAAACAAAAATTAGCAGTGAGCAGAGACGGGGAGTGCAGACTGCTCATGTTTAATGTGTCCAATCCTTTTGTTGTTTTTATCACAGGGTCAAAATGAAAAGCCCTGAGAACCACACAAAGGCCAATAAGTAGAAGAGCTTTTCAAGCTCACTGCTCTTAAACACAAGGACAGATAACATTATCCCAGTGATCATGATATCTTTGTGCAAAGGTTTATTAAAAACTTCCATTGTTTTAGGGTACGCCACCTCAATGTTATAATTACCAAGGCCGCATTCAAGCAGGAAGTGTGGTATTCTAATCTCAAGTGGAAAGTATAATATCATTTCAAACTTGATGGTTATCGGTTAGGGAAAATATGCTTCTTACTTTTCCCCCACGTGACACACACACATACTTACAGTAAAACAAAGCTTTTCGCCCTAAAACCTGCAGTGATTAGACACTCATAGGTGAGAAATGGAAGGTTACATTAAATGCTCCAACAAAGCCAGGCCTATGCTTTTGCCCTTGCAAGCGTCAAGAGCAGAGTGCAGCTGGAGTGAATTATTTAAGAGTCTTGAAACCTCCATCACTACATCTCCTCATCGAGCACAGACAGCGCTCGCACACATAGATGCACATGCACTCTTCCATGCACACAAAGATAATTTGAACCCTGCAGTGTACTTTAACTATGGGGCCAAACATTCCATTTATCGTCCATTAAGACCCCAGCAGACAACTGCACATTCACTCTTTTCCCTCTTTCCTGCAAGTCCGTAGCCAAATGGGCCGCTGTCAGAGAGCTTTAATAATACCTGCTGCAACTTTATCCCATTCACATGCTGCACTTCCATTCCACTTTTGTGTTTGCCAAAGCAGAACAGAGCAGAATTGCTATTGTCACAAGTATTTCACAGCGCTGAACTCCAAGCGCACACGCTTCCACTCCGATTCTGACTCTGATTTGTTGTGATAATGGGGCTTTTTGGTGTTTTCAGCAAGCTCTCATTCCTGTGTGACAACACTCTGCATATTGGGGCAGCTTTCTGGTCGTAGCTGCCACTCTTTAGAACAAAAGCATTGCATGCCTGTATCATTTAATTAACATTTGTTTTAGGTTTTAGTTTCATATCGCTGGACTGCATTTTTTACTAGCACATTTAGTAACAACGGGGAAAGAAACAAATACACCAGTTTAGCCAGATTATTTAAAGCTTTACTTAAATAAGTTAAATCTAAAAGGTATAACAATCCCTCATCAACTGTAACTTATGAAAGACCCAATTACAATTAACCTTATTTTGTGAGAAGGTGAGGATATTTTTATTTTAATTGTATAAAAATGTATTTTTTTGGGGGGGAAAAAAGCCTGCTAACGCTTACCTTCACGAGAAAGAAGGACACTCCATATGTCTGGAGGGACCTAGCAAGCTTCACATACTTTACTTTTCCTTCTATCTCAGACATCTCTCCACAGTTTTTATGTTCCTGGAAAACAACAGTTACATTTCCAACTTAAACCTATCAGTACATATGTAAATATGCTTGAAATGTCATGTACTGGCTGTTATGTAAGTATTTTACACCTCAACAGAGAACACACTACACTTTTTGCATGCTGCATTTGAGAAGTGTAATGTACATACTTGGAATATTTTCTTCTCGGCCCCTCTCTGCTTGATATACTCTTTAGGTAGGAACTCCTTCAGGCTACGGAGACAAATGACATTTTAACTGGTTTCAGCTACAGGCATTTCCTTTTTCTAACATACCTCTAATTATGAGGTCATTTTTGCCTTACTGCCTACATATCAGGAAACAGTTGTAACAGCTGACATCACCCCTGAGCTTTCCATGGGAGGAAATCCCTGAAGTAACAACCATTACTGATGGAAGGGAATAGCTACCATACAGCTGAAATAAGCCTGTGTATAAAAGTACAGCATGTGCTAAACAAGTATTCTGAATCTTCGTATCAAGGCATCTTCTTCATAATAAAAACTTACTCCAGGAATCCAGGCTTGTGCTTGTGCTCCACGTGGGGTCCGAACTGGATCTGAGCCTGGATCCCCGCAAACTCACATGCTTTATCAAAGGAGACAGGGTGGGATCCATTCAATATATCATCTCTAGCCTGGAGGAGACATGAAAAGAGGTATGGGTGGATAAGTGTAAGGAAGTAACACACATCCAGGACACAAACAGAGCTCTCCAATGAACAATTCATTGTGCGCTTTGCGTGCACTGTAGCATCAAGAATGAAGTCTTCTAAGTGACTAAGTGCATTTCTAGAGAATATACATCATATCTCAGACTAAGGCACACAGGGGAGCCAAATAAAATTTGTTTGTGACAATGAAAGCAATTCTGGCGGCTTTCAAATGTAACAGTTTCGAGTATTTGTCATCACACTCAGTTATGTGTTATTAAAAAGGAAAGGATATCGCAAAAATGCACCAGTTTTTCACAGTACCCGTCTGCATCACAGAATGGTCCTCAGTTTGGTGTTAAGCAATCTAATGAAGGATTTTTTTTTAACCCTTATGTCTGTTTGGTGCTACTGAGATGTCATTTATGATTCAATACATTTTCAGGCTCTTTATAATATGTATACCTTTTAGGGTGACACAGAAGCAGAAGCCTTTCTGTATAATGCTTGTACCTGTGTGCTCCAGGGGGCAGTCAGCTTTGCCCCCTGCTCTCTCTCTTTCGAGTTCACTGTAGCAAATTTAATCGCCGCAAAGCTGAGAGGCCTTGCTGGTGATAGAGGCTCCATCCATGCTCTTAGCATTAGCATATCAGTACACAGCGTGGACTTGATACATTCTTACGTCCCATTACATCAATGAAACACTAAGCAGCAGCTCACTGCTGTAATGAGAACAACAATCTCCTCTACTCACAATCAAGTCTTTTCCCAAGTGCAATTCACTGTGGAGTACATAAGCTCTTGCTGGACACAGAAGACACTCTAAAATTAGCCCTCACACATGCCATTCACTCCGCTACACACTGTTCACTGTACACAGAGTTTTCCTTCGACCAGTTGGTTCACAAGTATTTAGAAAAAATATTTAGGTGGCAATTGCACCAGACGATCATGGAGAGGTATTACAATGTGTAAAGCATAGTTCATCCATCCATCCATGTGTGTGTGTGTACTGTTATTTATTAAGTAAATAACAAATTCATGTTTTTATACCTAATTTTGAGTGGGTATGTACACTGGAGTTGTCTGATAAGTCAGAAATTAATCAAGCGTAACATTAAACAACTAAAAGAAGTAATTAATTAGAAAATAATAAGATGCTTTACAGTTTTTTCTGCTATTTTGTAAAACGGTAAATTTGAAAATTCATTCATAACAACCATAATTATATTTTAGCATTAAAAATATACATTTCATTAGACGTTGCGCATTCTGGTTGATTAACCGTTAAAGAAACATAAAAAATAATCTTGCTAATTATTTTTTGCTGTTAATTTAGAACAGCTGTGGCATGCACATGGTATTTCATTTATGTTTTTATTTAATTTTTCTTTAAACAAAATCTGATTTAGAAAAACTTAATGGGGTTTCATATCAGTGGATACTAAACCCTTACTTAAATGAAAGTGAAGGTTGACTGCAAATCCAAAGTATGCTCTTCACTGTTCCTCAACGCAATGAGATAAGGGAGTCAATATTCAGCAGAGTAAATGTAACAGCTGTCACTCAGCCAGAAACCAAAGTGGGTTCATCCTCAATTGCTGTTTTGGCTCAGAAATGATGGCTCGACTCTCAAATAATCATCAATCAGAATATTACTGTTGGATAATATAACTTGTATAGTGAGGTAAATATCTGGTGTCACTGTATTCAATGTAAATACAGCATGCTGTTTAGCCTGTAGTCGTTTCATTGTGTACGTGCATTACTGGAAATTGACAGGCACACAGCTGCATGTGAGCTAGTGATGGCAAATTATGAATGAAGCTGATTTTTATGCATTTCATTACTAGTTTTATACTTTCTGTAAGAGCTGACCATTGATAAAGAATTAATTGACAGTGGCTGATTTCAGATTAATGGTCACATTAGGCACAGAACCAGTCGGATAAATATTATACCATATTTGTAAAAAGGCAACAGAGTGAAGACAGACCCCGAATTTCTCGAAGCAGATATGGTAAGTGATACAAGAACTGGTTTTAGTGAAGCACAAGACATCAGAAGCTGTGACACATACAGCCTGAGGCAACAACGCTGAGGTCAACTGTTCCACTCTGGCCAAGCAGAGCAGACAGCACACATAGCCCCAAAAATAAATGATGGCAAAGGTATATAGTCAAATAGCAGTGCTTGACTGAAATATTAAAACCAGTTAAAAATAATGGATTCCTTTTTCCTCTTCTCTTTCTATATGTATTGTGCGGTAAAGGTTGAATTGACCCCTAAAATATCAGCATTATAACTGTGTTACATCCTGTAGAATATCAAGTCCTGAAGACAAATTCTTAACCTGACCCTGTGCTGAAATATGCCAACTTTTGACACATGTAATACATCTGATTAAGTGATCAAGGGTTAAATGTAAAAGCAAAACTCAGTGGGTGATACTATTGCTATGGAGATTTATGCTGGTTTTAGGATAAATACAAAGGGAGCGGTCAAGTGGTAAAGAAGATTACTCTTTTACTGGCAGAGCTTTCATTAATGTTTGTGTGAGAGTGCGTGTGCGCGCGCGTGTGTGTGTGGGCATAATAGGGTGTTTGAGTTTGAAATCATGTAAGCTTAAAATCATGAATACATATATGAGATCACTGCAAATATGCAGGAGGGTCCTGTCAAATAGTGACCAGCAATGATGTCATGAACTACATGAACAGTTACACAATAATAGTACAGAGTTTCTAAGAATTGCTGGAATTATGAATGACAGAGGGCGAAGAGGAACATTTGTAGGCTAAAAAAAATTCAAAAAGGAACACTGAGAAAGAGCAAGAGCAGCCTGTGGTATGATCCACTCTTCTGGCTGTGTTCGGTCTTTTTAACACAATGACAAATTAGAGCTCCTGCCTTGTGCCGAGCCAAGTGCGTGCGCGCGTGTGTGTGTGTGTGTGTGTGTGTGTGTGTGTGTGTGTGTGTGTGAGAGAGAGAGAGAGAGAGAGAGAGAACGCGGGAAAGATAGATGGGGGAGGGCAAGGGCAGGGGGCGGAGTTGTTATTGTGAAAGGAAATATGAGCCTGTGTTGAGAGGAGAGCATGATACACACAGTGTTGTAATGTGTGCCAGGGTAACAGGGTGGGGATGTATGCGACTGTCAGAATGTGTAAGCGATGGAAAGGGAGTGGAGACAGAGAAACTGCAAAATAAGGAAATGGAGGGTACAAAAAAATAGAGGCAACAACAGGAACAGACAGATAGAAGGGAGGAGAGCATCTGTAGCAGACAGAGAGGGTGGATGGCAGGATGTCAATTCTGAACATATTCAAGAACTTCCAAGGAAGGAGGAACTGAAAAGACGGGAGAGTCAAATATAAATAACTATATATGTATAGATACATTTCAGCTGCGATATACATCTCTGCTGCTTTCAGAGATTATGCATTTTTGTGAGGGGGAGCATCCAATGCATTAACACTACTCTCGAGCTCTCCCTCAATCTCAGAGGGTACATCTGTACAGTATGTGTGTTTGTCTGGGCACTCCACACCCTGCTGTTCATCTCCAGATGTCAGTGGGGGGATTTCCTCCCTACTGGCTAGTGATGTGTTTCTGGAGTACATGTCTGTATATAGAAAAACATGTTTATTTGTTATTTGTTTACAATTAAAAGGTGATTTAAAGCTGCAATAATCAATATTTCATAGAAATAGTGGATTTTTAATAAAAGCCTTGTTTATAGTGACAAACCCTGACAGGCTCTGTAGTTCCATTCAGCTTAATGGAGCATTTTAGCTTCTTTTAATTCCCTGTTTTGTTTTATACTGTGTGCGAATACTCTGCTTTTGATTTACGCTCGCTGCTCTCATCAGTGAAAGCATTTAGCATCAGCGTACATGCATGCTGATACCAGAGCCATTCCCCGAGCTGCTTCACGTCCTATTAATTCCATTGTACGGAAATTGGCGGCATTTTGTCCAGAGGCTTGCAGCGCAGTCCCTCAGTAAACAGGAGTGAAGGGAGTTAAATAAATAATAATTTCTTTGTGCAAAAAGGGCTACAGTTTATTTCATATTTAGCAAATGTACACCTAATCTTTAGAATTAAAATAAACCAAACAATGCTAATCTCATTTTGTTTGTTTTGGTCTGACAGGAAAACCGAAATTTGCACATAAAACCTTATCATTCTTGTAACGGATGAACGGTTGCTTAAGGAATTAACACATGACTTCTGTCGACAACACATGATGTGTAATGTACTTGCATTTAGGCGAAAGTGCTAGCCACTGCACTCCAGTGGTATGCAAATGTTAGGTGTATAATTATGTAGCATGTACAACATGCTGTTGCTTGTCTAATGTGTGAAACCTAAATGGCTCATCCCATAAAGTGGTTTGTAGTGTCCCTGATAGAAAAAGAAAGGTATTTTATTAGTTTAAAATACTGTAAAAAATCTCAAACTTGAGCTATACTGCCTTAATCACATCTCTCCAGTTTTTTAATCCCATGAATGTTACATTTCATAGGGGGCACTACAGTGCTGCAGTGGTTAGCACTGTGTTCTCAAGAAGGTCTTGGGTTTGAATATACAGTGGCTTGCAAAAGTATTCGGCCCCCTTGAACTTTTCCACATTTTGTCACATTACAGCCACAAACATGAATCAATTTTATTGGAATTCCACGTGAAAGACCAACACAAAGTGGTGTACACGTGAGAAGTGGGAAAAAAAAAAATCAGACATGATTCCAAACATTTTTTACAAATAAATAACTGCAAAGTGGGGTGTGCGTAATTATTCAGCCCCCTTTGGTCTGAGTGCAGTCAGTTGCCCATAGACATTGCCTGATGAGTGCTAATGACTAAATAGAGTGCACTTGTGTGTAATCTAATGTCAGTACAAATACAGCTGCCCTGTGACGGCCTCAGAGGTTGTCTAAGAGAATATTGGGAGCAACAACACCATGATGTCCAAAGAACACATCAGACAGGTCAGGGATAAAGTTATTGAGAAATTTAAAGCAGGCTTAGGCTACAAAAAGATTTCCCAAGCCTTGAACATCCCACGGAGCACTGTTCAAGCGATCATTCAGAAATGGAGGGAGTATGGCACAACTGTAAACCTACCAAGACAAGGCCGTCCACCTGGACGAGCTGCAGAGATCTACAGCTCAAGTGGGGGAATCTGTCCATAGGACAACTATTAGTCGTGCACTGCACAAAGTTGGCCTTTATGGAAGAGTGGCAAGAAGAAAGCCATTGTTAACAGAAAACCATAAGAAGTCTCGTTTGCAGTTTGCCACAAGCCATGTGGGGGACACAGCAAACATGTGGAAGAAGGTGCTCTGGTCAGATGAGACCAAAATGGAACTTTTTGGCCAAAATGCAAAACGCTATGTGTGGCGGAAAACTAACACTGCACATCACTCTGAGCACACCATCCCCACTGTCAAATATAGTGGTGGCGGCATCATGCTCTGGGGGTGCTTCTCTTCAACAGGGACAGGGAAGCTGGTCAGAGTTGATGGGAAGATGGATGGAGCCAAATACAGGGCAATCTTGGAAGAAAACCTCTTGGAGTCTGCAAAAAACTTGAGACTGGGGCGGAGGTTCACCTTCCAGCAGGACAACGACCCTAAACATAAAGCCAGGGCAACAATGAAATGGTTTAAGTCAAAACATATCCATGAGTTAGAATGGCCCAGTCAAAGTCCAGATCTAAATCCAATCGAGAATCTGTGGCAAGATCTGAAAACGCTGTCCATCTAATCTGACTGAGCTGGAGCTGTTTTGCAAAGAAGCAAGGATTTCAGTCTCTACATGTGCAAAGCTGGTAGAGACATACCCTAAAAGACTGGCAGCTGTAATTGCATCAAAAGGTGGTTCTACAAAGTATTGACTCAGGGGGCTGAATAATTACGCACACCCCACTTTTCAGTTTTTTATTTGTAAAAAATATTTGGAATCATGTATGATTTTCATTGTCTGTGAAGGTTCTCAGTCATCCAGGTCATCGTAGTCAAAGGAGCTTGCAAAGAAAAGTGTCTGGACTTCTTTAAGTTGCTTGAAGACGTTTCACCTCTCATCCGAGAAGCTTCTTCAGTTCTAAGGTCAAATGGTGGGGAGTCCCAGATTTAAACCTAGTGGGAGTATCCCCCCAAAGAGGGACAAAAGGACCCCCTGATGATCCTCTAATAGCCTGAGCCAAGGTGGGAAACTGGGCGTGGGTCCCAATCAGCCAGGGTTTCGGGTGAGCTCATTGTGAAACCTGGGCCCACCTTATCATGCGAATTCCTGAGGTCAGATGGCCCAGGATGTGAGTGGGCGTTAAGGCGTCTGGGAAGGGATCTCAAAACTGGATTATAGATGGCAGAGAGTTGGTGTCGTAAACCCCCGCCTCTGTTCAAAGATGGTCGCTCACAGTGGACATAGATGGCTCTTTCACTCCTCTTTCAAACCATCTGTCCTCTCTGTCCAAAATGTGAACATTGGCATCCTCGAAAGAGTGTCCTTTATCCTTCAGATGCAGATGGACAGCTGAGTCTTGTCCTGTGGAGGTGGCTCTTCTGTGTTGTGCCATGCGCTTGTGAAGTGGCTGTTTGGTCTCTCCAATGTAGAGGTCTGGGCATTCCTCGCTGCACTGTACAGCATACACCACATTTTTGAGTTCCCTCCCCAGACGCCTTAACGCCCACTCACATCCTGGGCCATTCATTCCACTTCTCACGTGTGCACCACTATGTATTGGTCTTTCACGTGGAATTCCAATAAAATTGATTCATGTCTGTGACTGTAATGTGACAAAATGTGGAAAAGTTCAAGGGGGCCGAATACTTTTGCCAGCCACTGTACTGGGAGGGTTGGGAGTCTGCTTGTTCTCCTGGTTTCGTTAACTGGCAATTCTAAATTGGCTGTAGGTGTGAATATGAGTGGTTATCTATCTGTGTTAGCTTTGTGACAGAGTAGCGACCTGTCCAACATGCACCTTGGCTTTTGCCCTACGACAGCTGGGATAGGCTCCAGCCTGCCTTAAATGAATTGGATAAGTGGAAGAAAGTGAATGGATGGATAGAGCTCTATCAGACCGTATTCATTATGCATTGTGAGCAATGCCAAGCAAACAGAAAGTTCTGAATAACTCTGTCCTACTACTATTTATAACTTTTTCTGCCGCAGACATTAGCCAAACAAAAATATTACTTTCATCATCCGGTGATCAAACTTTCCGTGTTGTTGTGCTGTTGTATTGTAAGAGCGAAGAAACAAGTCAAACCTGTCGGGACCACATCTAAGCTAACCACATTTCAGTCTGTCGGGGCCTGGTCAGAAGTTACAGGCACAAAGACGACACAGTTATTGGGTCCTGTGTCTGAAATATTTCATATGCTTGGTTATTATGGGCCTTACATTGGGGGGGGGGGGTTCGGGTCTCTCTCTTATTGTTCTCTCTTTTGCTATCTTATTATAAAGATGTGTGTAACAGGTTTACCTGAACATAGAGCAGGTTTAGCTGAACAGGATCCCGTGAATCCACATTCTGGTCTGAATAGAAGAACTTGCGCCTGAGCAGTAGAGTCTCGCTTTCCTCCACCCCCTGTTCTCTGAATGTCCTGCTGTGGTCCAGCCAGTTCACTGCCCAATCAATACACATGCTCCATTACTAAATACATCAAAATGAACAGGCATTCAGTTTTACAAAGATGTTACTAGAGGAGGATGGTAATAGTGAAATTAACCAGGGATTTTGAGAACTGCAGACCCGTCAGCTTTGACAAAAAATCTACCAAATTTAATACTGGGAAGTGAAAATCCTGACGGGCCGTGAAGAGTCTCATTTGCATTATTTTCTGCTGAGACGAAAGCTAGTTGAAGGTTGATTTATACATTTGCAAAAACATTTTTGGTGTCCTCTGGGGGAAAAAGATAACACAAAATTAATTAACTTTCATATGTCAATGCAATAAATTTGATTCGAGTGATAAAGTACACGTCCATATGATGGTGTTGAGTCAGATGGCTGCCGTAAAGCCATCAAGATTCCAGTAGCATTTTGGCTTTTTCAAGCTTGCACTCACAGTCGTCATCTGTGTGAAGTTTTGCTTTGAGCTTTTCCATCTTCCTTTCATCTCTCAGCAGCAGGGTCCTGTCTTTCTTCAGTGTCCCCATCCCATCCTCCTTCTTATCCTCTGGCACCTCTTGAATGAGGGAGTATTCCTCATAGTTGGTGATTCCTGAAAAGTTAGCCAGGGAGTTTTTTTTAGGAGGTGGAAATGCTTCAAGTAAGTGGTTCAATAATCACGACAGAGAAAAGCATCACTGCAATACTGTTGCAACTCTCTTTTTATCCATTTCTCTTTGCTTTGAAACAGAAGTTCAGGAAAGCTGGTATAGAGCCAGCAAAGTAAAATTGAAGCTGAAGAGGAGAAGAAGCCAAGCAGAAAGCCCTACTCTAAATAAACATTTTCCAATAAAGCTATCTGCCAGACACACATCCCTCTCTTCCTCACCCAATTAGGCATGGGAGCAGCTCATTGTAATTGAAATATACAGCTTAGGGAACACCTCTATGACAAAGAGTGACAGCATTTTCTGGGCATTAGGAAGAATACTTAAGTCGCTGATTAGAAACAAGCTTGTTTTATCCCGATGAATCATGTCCACATTGGTCTAAGCAAAACACGATTAGGACTTTATCAAGCATAGACAAATATGCTTTTCAAATACAAACTAAACAGCACATGATAACATAGTCTCCTAATGTAGCTGAAGATGAAGTCAGTGGTATGCCTTTGACTAAAAATAAAACAGAAGATGAATAATTTAAGCTTTGGGTGGTGGCATGACATGATTAATCTTCACCGAACTCATAGCACAGATACAAACCTATTCTACTGCATATGGTGACGAGCAGCTCGCCAACTGTTTTTGAGTCATCCACCATGATAGTTTTAATGGCACCATCCAGCATCTTGATCTTCTGTGGCCTTTGTTTCTTCTTATACTCCAAGACATCCTGAGAAAACAGCAAAGGAAACGCGATGACATCCACAGCCCTACTAATCATCCTCAGCCGTAAACTGCCGCTTCCAGCAAGCTGGGAGGAATAAGTGTCTCGGCTTCCACTAGAAAATATAGATCACTTTAAGAACCCATAACTGACACTGACAGTTCTCCACCCAGGACTATATGACTAAATCTTACTCCGTTTCGCAGCATGTAGTAATCCAGGGTTCTTCCAGACTCGAGCCAGATTCCTTTCCTGGGATCATCGTCAGAGAGGAAGAGGCCATAATCCGAGGCTGAAACAGAAAAAGCAACAGAGAATACAAATGTAGAAGCCCATAAAGTTCCATTATGTAACTCGGCTTCACCAATCATCCTCCAACCTTGTCCTGTCTGGGCTTCAGGGACTCTCTCTCTGATGATTCTGCAGGCATCATACACAGGGGTGGACGGTTCAAACTGCATCGTCTTCACCACATTGCACTGGCGCACGCAAATCTTCAACGATAAGGCCACCATCTTGGTGGGTAGTATAACGGCCTTGCGACCGACCTATACTCCTGGAAGACACAGAAGGAGAGATTGTGAAGTCATATCAATGCTCCAATGTGTTTGCGTCTATGTCAACAGGTCATTATTAAAACGCGCTCTCCAACAACACTCAGGTCAAAACTGTGAAAAGGAAATCTCAGGGGCCGAATATAACACCTAAAGGCGCAGAACAAATCCTCACAATTACCTCCTGCGGGGGCATTTTTACCTGGAATTGAATGTGCATTGTGCTCTGCCTTAGCAGCTCATCATTTCTGAGTTGTTCTGATATTAAAGTGTTACCCCAAGAAGAGCTTCTGCCTGATTGCAGTATATGTAAAATTAGCTGAACTAAGGCAAGAAACATAACCTTTCAGGAGAAGAGCGCGGGGAAAAGAAGTGCAAATCTCTCTAATTGGCAAGAATAACGGAGACAAGTCAAAACACCCCCCACCCCTGCATCATTATTCTCACTTCTCCCTGTTCGCACTCTCCTCCGGAAGAAGACTTCAGTGTGAGACAAATCAGTGGGTGTCTTATCATTTACTGCTATTAGGGTGAGTCAATTCTGGTATTCTTAGGCGTGTGCAAAAAAAGGAAAGAGACTGAGTTCCTCCAGCTTTCCTTGACCTTCAATTTTACATAGAGATGAATGAAAAAATAAAACGACCTATAGCCTGGGTAGTTTATCGGCAATGGCCTGATAAATCCATTTAAACCTGGAGACATTCATACTGCTGATCTAAATATTATATATCCAGATATTTAGCTGAAAATCAAAAAGAGACACATTTATGCTCTGAATTAACACTTGACTATCTGATGTTTTTTTTGATTATATGTTCTAAAATGTACTGTGACACCAAAAGAATTTTTAGTATTTTATTCCATGGTTGAATATAAAGGCAAAAGTTCAAGTCTTCACACTGACAGGATTCAGACTTCAGCCACACTCGGAAACAATGAGTTTTTTTGTGCTGAGCCACAGTCCCCCTTTGAGTCGAAGCAGAGAAAGTCTGCGAAGTAAATTTTCTATAATGATGGCATGAATGAGACCGTCTGTGATGGAGCCTCTGTCATAGACGTGAGTTCCTCTCCAATAGCTCCTTTCCTTCTACGAGTTTTTCTTCAAACAAAGTGGAAAAGATGAGCACAAAGAAGAAGGGGTAATGGCGCCGCATGAGCTCTCCTCTATGCAGGCTGGTAGAGAAGTCCCACTGAGTTTTTGTCATCCAGCACTTCCACAGATACACTCTTCCAGACAAGCAGCAAGAGACCCCCAGGCTGACGATACAGCAGGCTCCGTGGCATCTCCCACCACACGCTAAATATAAGGAGGGAGCAGAAAATGTTTGCATTTTTGTGGACGTTTCTCAAAACAGAGGCCGTCTCATCCAAAAAGCAACAGTTACCTGTGATGACAAATACTTTGTGGAGACTGGGTCTGCAGAAACAGTCGCTTTAGTAAGTTGTCAGTAGCATCGGTGACATCAGAGAGTAAGTAGTGCCGAAACCACATGATGAAATCCAGAAGGATAATGATAATCCCTGAGCTGCAGTAGTGTGAGAGAAAATTTTTCACTTAGATCCTCATGCAAACACTCGAAAGCATTCAACACTTCTTCAGTTCTGCTTTCGAGAAAAGATGAGACAAAACTCACAGTCATGGTGAAAAGAAAGCACACCCTCTGTCAGTGAAAACTCATCCTGGATTTTACGAGGCCTTAAAATTAGGTCAGTGCAGCCTGAGACGAACAACGCCTGACATATCACACTGTCATCGTTTGTTTAACTAACATTAAGGCAAAATGGAAATGCATTGTGTAAAAAAATAAGTGCACCTCATGATTCAGTAACTTGTAGAATCACCTTTAGCAGCAGTAACTTGAACTAATTATTTTTTAAATTACTTAATAAGTCTTGCACATCATTGTGGAGGAATTTTGGCTCATTCTTCTTTGCAACATTGTTTCAGTTCATGGAGGTCTGCAGCCATTCATTTATGCAGAGCTCTTCTAAAATCTCGCCACAGAATTTCAATCAGGCTGAGGTCTGGAATTTGACTTTTCCCACGAATAATTTTTCTGATTGTAGAATAATTCACTTCAAATTGTTTTGAGATGGTCTTATAACCCTTCACAGACTGATGGGCAGCAATTGATTCTATAAGATCACCGCTGATGTTTTTCCTCCTTGTCATTGTGTTAATCTACTCCTGAATGCTGCAGTAAGCAAAATGCCAAAACATCTGCTCTTACAGTTGTGGCGACGCTGATAATTACTTAATGATGTGGATCTGATTAACAGCACCTGGCTGCTACTTAACCCTTTAAATTCCTATTTATTCTCAGAAGTAAGGATGTGCATGGACTGCTCCTGAATTTTGGTTTAGATTGTATAATAATGACACAGTGTAATATGTCATGGGTCATCTGAAGTTGTATTTATCTAATTCCAAGACCCACTAAGGACCAGACCATACTTATATGTGTCCTGGTACATAAAACCTTAGAATTTAAGGAGGATATACTTTCCTTTTTTATCAAGACTGTGTGTGCCTCTCTGTTCAACCTCATATTCTTGTATTTTATCACGCTCACTAAAACAGCACGGTAGACAAACATTTCTGTAATTCCATCTCCCTTGACCATCACTAGTCCATCAGCAGAGTCCTGCATTAGATTAGGTTTGTTTGCTCCTGCAAATATTAAGACATGAAAATGGCCAAAGAGCAGCTTGCTGGGGAGTCTGAACGTGTACAATTCAATAGAGATGATGGAAGTCAGGAGCCATCTGGAGAGGATACAGCTCTAATGACTGACTGTAACACCAGCAGCAGAGCAGAACCTGAGAGCTACAACTGCTTGGATTATTGCACAAGTCTGTCACAGAACAACTGAGGAGGTGGCTAGACAGAAAACAATATTGGGCCTAATCAGACCTGATTTTATAAATGCTTCCAAACAAAATGAAAAACCTGACGCAGAATGAGGCTTAAAAGAAGTGCGAATGACAATCCTTGAAGGATAACGTAACACTACGGCACATTGCTCTCTGAAATGATTGCTTTAGGTTGACAAAACCTTCTGAAAAAGAAACAAAAAAAAAAAAAAACAGTGGCACAATGATAAATATATATATATTTTATTCATTTACAATAGCTTTTTCTTTGAGTATAAAATATTTCCACACAGTGCAACAGGAGTTTCAAGGTCACTCCACTGCAACTTACAACACTGGAAAGACCGAAATTATTTCTTTGAATTTTTTTCTGCTGCATTTGTAGAAAAGTCACAGAAATAGGCATGCAGATGCAAACCACTCTTATTCTACTTACACAATCAGCAGCTATTACTGTGAGCATAAAAAACAGCCACTCTGGGATAAAAGGTAGATCACAGGGCAACTCTAAACTAAGCACTGCTATTGTAAAGACCAACAATTAGATTTTAACAAGCTGGAATGCAAGTGAATGTAACTCTGGAGCGAAGCCGTCAGTAAAACAGCAGGTAGTGTAGCTATATAGTATGCATTATTATCTTCAGCCCATGGTGTATTATTATTTTGAAAGGTAGATGTTGTATGAATGGAGAGCTGAGAGTAATTCCCGACTTCAGCAGTTCTCAGGACTGTTCAAACAGCAGCATTAAAGCATATGTGCAATGAGAAAATGTTAACTGGCTAAACCGCTCCACACCCCACCTCCTCTGCCACCTCTTTACATCCTGCATTGACACTCAGCAAAACATCAGCCTTTTATCCCTGCCTGACTGAAAGCAAGGTCAGTTCCCTTCATGTCCACTGTATGCCTCTGGATACCATCTGGAGCGCGGAAAGTTCAACAGCAGGGCATGTAATGGCAAGAGAGGGCCTTTTTAATCAGCTATGGAGTTAAATTCTATATCTCAGCAATTCACAAACTAAATTTATATTTAGCTCCACAAACTGAGAGCAACCAAGCTCAGATGTGTTACAAAGAAAACAGGCAATAATCAGCCACCATAAATACTGTACATCTTTATTATGACTTCATTTACAACAAACACAGTGCAGACTTTTTAAAATAGGCAATATTCAAAAGATAGCGTTTCATTTTTCACCTTCTCTTGAAAATGTAGCTATCAGGCTACTCCAAATATGTATATACACTATGGTATTCACTAAAGTTAGCACTGTAAAGTCAGCTAAAGCTAGCCGGTACACTGGTGAAAAACAAGCAATCAGAGGACAAATCAGTTAACATAATGACAAAAGTTGTAAAAGATCCTTATGAAAGGTTATTTAATTTAAATGGACTAGCCCTTGTATAGTGTCTTTCTACTCAGTTGAGCACTCAAAGCTCTTTCTACAGCTGTCTCATTCCCCCATTCAAACACACATTCCATTGTTCGCACTCTGTTTGATCCATTGGGAGTAACTCAGGTCTGCTATCTAGGGTGCTTTGCATGCTTCTGCATGCAGACTGGAGAAGTCAGGGATCCATTCACTGACTGTCCAGTTGGTAGACAACACGCTATACCACTTGAGCCACCCCGTTTATTATATACAATCTTATATCATAATTACTTTTTGATTTGTTTTCCAACAAACTTTACAACAAAGTAGGAAATTCCTGCATACACTGCAGGATTTGCTCTTCAGGTTTGCCAACCTTTATATGCTTTATACATTAATAAAGTTAATATGGGAGAAGTTTTCAAAAGTCAAAGAGAAAACATTGGAAGACATTTTCTTGTTAGATGACATGGCTACTGAATTTAGCGTGGCCAGCTGGGCTTAGGGATAGCAGACTTACTTTGTGTTGAGCAGGCAGATGAGGTGTTGCAAATTCAAACAACAGAAAAGAAAGAAAAGAAAAGTACATTCTGGAAGCTCTTTGTAAGCCATCCAATGTTTCATGTATAAACACTGAAGTATGTCCCAAAAAGATGTAAAGCAACAGAATGAATTTCTGCATAGAAGCACCTCACTAAAGAAATTACAGATGATTTTGATTAGCAACTATAATTACATGCCTTCTTACAGTATCTGATTACAGCTACATTCATTCATTCATTCATTCATTCATTCATTTATTTATTCATTTTCAGGCACAACAAATACCTATATTGAACATAAAATGCACAAAACAAAAAACAAAAATTGCCTGAAAAAGGAGTGGGACAAAGAAAACTTATTAAATCCCACCCCTATACTCACTCAGCAACAAAAAAAAACAATAAACTTCCCGCAGCTACGCCCATCATTGCATACAGACCCATCAACAGCCCCGGGCACATACAAGCATCTAAACAGCAGCTCGCAAACAACAATTAGAGCCTTCATAACTGAATACAGAATATATAAATTATAAATTGCATTACCACAGGTAACAGGCAGTAATAACTACAAGTAACAAACACATATACATATACATGCATATATATCTACACACACATGTAGATATATGTACATACATGCGCACACTTTTTTTTTTTTGGAATCCATACCAGCAATGGTAAGAGAACAGACATTACAGAGCACACTAAAAACCATCATTGAGTATACTGTGACCAGACCAACTGTTTGTAGAGAAATTTAAATCTATCAATCGAATATTTTTGCATTGTTTCAATTGTAAACTCAGACTGTTCCAGATTTTCACACCCCATACAGACACACAAAAACCTTTACGGGTTGTTCGAGTTCTGGGTAATTTGAATTCTCCAAAGCCTCTCACATTATAAACCTTTTCTCGAATTTCAAATCTAGTTTGTAAATTTGCCGGTAAAAGTTTAGTAAAAGCTTTATACAACCAGATCCTGGAATTTAAGTAACTTTGCCTGAAGAAAGAATTTGTGAGTATGATCTAGATAACCAGCCCTGTGAATAATACGCAGTGCTCGTTTCTGTACTGTGACTAATGGATTAGTTGTATTTTTATATGCATTTCCCCACACTTCCACACAATATGTAAGATATGGAAGAACCAGGGTACATTAATTTTATAATTCAATTACTCTATTACATATAACCAGTTACTCTCCAACACTAAAAACAATAAAGACTTCTTGGCAAGTGACCACTGGAGAGCAGCATGAGTTATGGTTTTTAACCTACCTCCACTGCACTTATATACCTTCATGCACCGATTACAAAATACCCTACCCCAACCACTGGCGTTAGGCGACTAGAGACATGGTCGCTGTAGTAAGCTGAAATTGTGAAACTTCCTGTGCTGGCTGTGTGACTTCTATGCTGTAGCAGACAAGAAAACCAGAGATTCTGATGTCCATATGAAACAGACATTAAAGAAACAAAAGTAGCACCAATAAGGATCTCGAGCGGCCACTTCTTGCTGTTGCAAAACAACTGAGACCCTTTCCACAGTAAGATATGATGCATATTGTTGCTTTAATAGCCCCAGGTTATTCATCTGAAAATCACATGGAGCCACAGAGACACCCTTTGTTCAGCTGAAGCTAATATGGTACACTGATGCAAAAAAAATTAAATACTCAAGGAATGCCAAAAGAATGATGGGTGGGGCATATTTGCTCTATTCTTTGAAGGAATATATAGCGCAACAATACAGTAGTACACTAGGTTTACATGTCTTGCAGAGACTATATCAAATTTTGTATCAAGGTGTCCTTTCGCCCATTTCCATGCAGAAAGAAAGTCACTGCACCAATCTGAATGCAATTCAAATAATTAATAAGTCAAAGGCTTTCATCTAACCCTTATCATTTCCTCCACATGTTTCATAAATGAATTAATCATTGCTCATGCAGGACATAGCAATCAATGGACAGCATGATAAAGCTGCACTGACCCTTGCTATTTTAAGTTCAGCATGATTACTATGAACAAGCTGTTATAAGAGGTTTGCACAGTACTATTTTAACTAATGGGCTGGTAGTCAAGCAGTGATTACGATTAAAACAAAGCATTAGACCCAGAGTCTAAAATGAGAGACATTCACAGTTACATCAACTTGTTTTTTTCCAGCTACATTTATAAAAGAACCTTGCAGCTGTAACCCATTGTGTGGACTATAGGATTTGCTCTTGGGTGATGCACACTGCTGTAATGCAATTTGTGGGTACAGATACTGACAGAAATTATGATTCTTGTCCTTGTTGTAAGAAGGGAGAGAACAGCTCCTCTTACACTAAAAATATCCAGTGAAGTAGAGCGTCCTCCAGCAGCTCTGCTTCAAAAGGATCCACAGCAGAAACAGAGCAATACATCTAACACTTTCTCCTTTATTTTTAAAAGCAAATGGCATTCACTTACACTTGTAGCTGACAGGGAGTAAAAAAAAATAAAAAAATCTTTACAGTTCTTTATTCTATTTCAAGGTTAGACAAGCACTCAATACATTAGCTGGTAAATTGAGAACTTGGGCAAGTGCATCCTTATGCCAATTCTTCTAAGTTACACTGACATGTCATTACGTTAGGAGGTCCAGCAGTTTGGACTCAGTACAACACAGAAAATATTCTGAATGTACCATCCCTCATTTAGAGATTTGAAGAATTGGCTTCCTAATCAATGGAGGCAGAAACAGCTTCTGTAGGAGGAGAACTCCACCCTCCCAGCTGGACTCAGTCAACCAGTGAGTTGGTCCTTTAGTCAATCAGTCAGTCAGTCAGTCAGTCCTTGAGCCATTCACTAAGTTGGGAGACTGACTGTGAGTTGGCCTGGCTTCGCAGTGGGAGCGGTTAACTGTGGCTCGGGCAGATGTTGCCCAAACATTTTTATTTTATGACATACACTGATGGATACAGATCAGTCCCCAGCAGAAAATCTTACCCCACAATGATTTCATTATCATTGTCAAGCACAGTTTTAGCCATAAATCTCTTAATGAGAATTTACACTAAGTGGCCTCTACTCCACTGGCCTACATCTGCTTTTTGTCTGATAACAACTATGGCAGACAAAGTGATGCAATAACATGAAATGGGAACCATGTTGGGAGTCAGTAGTTCAGCGTTGTGAAATTTCAAACGAACATAAAAATAGAGCAAAAGTGATGTAGAAAATTTCCTTTAAGTACCAAAATTTAGAAAAATATTTAATTATTTCAAAATGGTAATAATTAAAATCTGCTATCCACTACCCTGTTAATGAGCAGCACTTAGCTCATGCCGAGGAGTGAGTAACAAGTAAATTCTTTACAGATTTATCCAATGTCACAGATACATATTTGGGTACGTGATCGCTGTATTTATGATTATTACGACTATAAAATACAGAACAGGTGTTTGTCAAGTACATTCAACCACTCAATCCACGCAGGTGTGCCTATTATGCACTGCTCACTGCCGACCATATGGTGGGTTTGAGGGTTTCCAGATTGAACATATTTTTCTATGTTCAGTCTGGAAAGCATTAATTCTACACAATTAAATCCAGAATATAATTTAAAACCAGAAAAATACAATGGATGTTTTTTTGTTTGTGTTTTAATAATCCACAAATATAGTTGAATTATTCTAATTTGCCCAAAAAAAAAAAAAAGCACTTCAGCATTGTAAAAAGCATTTCATCAGAAAGCTCATGCTGATCTTAATAATCAAACTTGGTTTTACTGTTAGTATCACTACATAGATGTTTCAGCTCAAGTAGCATAGGCTTGGTGGCCAATGAGTAACATATGGCAAGAGGCTGGATTTACCCTGGACAGGTTAGCAGCCCATCACAGCTCTAACATGGAGACTTAACCATCCCCGCTCACATCCACACCTATGTCAAATTTAGAATCGCCAATTAACCTGACACGTAAGAGGAATCCAGAGTATCCCCAGGAAACCCCCACACACACACAATGCAAACATGCAAATGTCCACATGGAAAGGTTAGACACGCTGTAGTCAGCCAAAAACTAACATGTTCTTCTCCTGATATCTACTGTACAATCAATAAAAATAAATAAATAAAGAAACATTTAGATTCCTCAAATCAGTCAATATTCAGAACCTCAATGAACTTTGCGGCAGAGTTCAAAAGCCCAAACCTTCTCACCAAAGTTATCATGGAATTTTGGATTTTTACCAAGAGTTCGTCCATTATTAACAGTCAGAATCAGTGCAAAGCCACCAATACAGAGATCAAATAATATCCAAGCATCATTTTGATCAGTCAAAACCAAACTTGAATTGTGACTCAGGGTTAAGTAAATACAAACAAATACAAGGCCCACCATCTAAAGGAATCTTTAAGAGAACTGACACAGATGAACTCTTACAGAAATTTAGTTTTAGCTTATTACAGCTAGTTGAAATCAGTGTAGAAGATACATATTTCAATAAAAGTAAAAAAAATAATATTGAAATGGCTGTATTGGCTCAAACACTTTCTAGATCTTGTCAAAAAAACAAAACAAAAAACATCTCTCTTCTTGCTGTACAGGCTGGTGCCTACTGCTTTGCCCTCTGATTGCTGCTTTCAGCTATAATCTTGTGTTTAGTTGCTGCTCACAGAAAGAAAACCAAAAAAAAAAAAAGGTATTGCCTCTCAGTTCTAACATCTCATCTCTGTGGTCCCAGCGGCCAGCACAGGTAAAAGAACGACACAAGCAGACTGCTTTTCATTTTATGTCAAAAAAGGACAGTTTCATTCTAACAGTTTCAACAGGTACCTCTAAACAATCTGGGCTGATCACAGTTTGTCACTTGATGGATATCTCCTACTTCACATATGCATTTTTGCACTCATACTTTCAGTTTTTGATGGCATCACCCTGCCATTTACGCTGTCATCTGAGACGTGTCTTGTGTGCAACAGTAATAAAACTGAGTTTTGTTATGCAATCAACTACCTCACTCAGCTCATCGGAGGAGATATAATGGATGGAGAAAACCTCATTTTCTGCTGTATAAAATGAGGTTTGTTTAATTAATGAGGGTCACTTCAACATGGGACAACGGCGACACTTTAGACAGAACATGAGCACCAACAATAACTGATCTGCACTACATTCCCAAACGTATTCACTTACCCATCATTGAACTCAGGTATTCCAATCACTTCCTTGGCCATAGGTATATAAAATCAAGCACCTTGGCATGCAGACTGCTTCTACAAACACGTGTGATAGAATGGGTCGCTCTAGGGAGCTCAGTAAATACTGTGATAGGATGTCACCGGTGCAACAAGTCACTACTATATATCCCACAGTCAACTGCTATTGGTATTATAAGAAAGTGGAAGCAAATGAGAACAATGGAAACACGGCCATGAGCGCGGTCATTGCAGAGTGTGCAGAGGTCGCCAACTTTCTTTCAGATTCGCTCAAGACCATTGCATAGAGAGTTTCATGGTTTCCACAGAAACAGCTACACCCAAGCCGTACACCCTAAACTTAATGCAAAGCTTTGGATGCATTGGTGTAAAGCACGCTGCGATTGAACTCTAGAGCAGTGGAGATGTGTTCTCTGGCGTTACAAATCAAGCTTCTCTGTCTCGCAATCTGTTGGATAGTCTGGGTTTTGGCGGTTGGGAGGACAACTTGTCTGCCTGAACTTTGGAAAGTGGAAAGTTTGTTGGAGGGGCGATTATGGTGTGGGGCTCAGCCCTTTAGTACCAGTGAAAGAAACTCTTAATGCTTCAGTATACCAAGATATTTTTGAAAATTTCATGTTCCCAAATTTCCGGTAACAGTTTGAGGTTGGCACCTCCTGTTCCAACATGATTACACACCAGTGCACAAATAAAAATCCATAAAGACATGGATAAGTGAGTTTGGTGTGGAAGAACTTGACTGGCCTGCACAGAGTCCTGAACTCAACCCAACAGAACACTTTTAGGATGTTCTCACATATTAAACCCTATGGATTAAAAATGGGATGTCACCTTAATGAGCAATACAAAGTCAAATAAACAGTGTTTTTGTACCTCTAACAGGCACAACTGGATTTTATCCAGATCTTAATGTCCTTTTGATAAGCTTGAATGACATCAGCAGAATGGGCGATCCTAGACAGATCTTAACTCTCGACTGTAATTTGTGACCTTTAGCAAAACGCTGATGAATGCTAAGTTGATGCCAACTTAGTCAATGAGACAGTACATGCCGCTGAGCCCTGTGCAAATTGAGGGTCACACAGAAGAAAAGGGCAGAGTCAATTTGAATGAACCATTTCAACTACTGCTCTCTAATAACACCCTGTATAGTATGCAACCTTTCTAAACACAAAATAAATTTCAGTACACAGCAAAGTTAAACCGAGTCAGAGGGTGTGTTCTTATAGATTCTTTCATCCATATTTTTCAAACATTCTGCTTTGATAGTAGGAATACAGTATATACCAGTGATAAACTATAACACAATTTTAGAACTGGGAAGATTAAGGGGTAGCAAGGAAAAACTCCACAGATGTGACAGTAATTAGTGGAAGAATAAGTAAGTACAAGGCCGACATGGCTCATGAAATCATTGCATCACAATTATAAAGGTCACAATTAAGATGCCAACCCCACTCTAAGTTTCTCAACACCAGTTTCTCTCCTCCCTTCCAACACCATACACCAGCATCAAACATATGACGTCTTTCCAGCTTGCAAGAGCTGTCTGCTAATCAGACAACTGATAATGACAATACTTGTTAAAAAATGAACAGCACAATTTTTTAATGACAGAAAAACAAATGAGATGGGATCGTGTCTTTTATGTTTGATGATGGCTGCACAGAGCTTGAGACATATAACACACGGTGGCACACCCGGACTCTGTATGCAAACCCTACAGACTTCACATATTTAAATATTCAAAAATGAATCACCCTCCAGTGGACAATCAAAGACAGCAGTATTAGAGGATTAAGTATTAGACTGCACTCTCACGACTCTTGCTCCCATGATCGCTCAGTATGTTCTGCCTGGAGTCTCATATCCTCCAAATCAGGTAACTCCAATCTTCTGTCTGCGCTGCCTCCCAACCACTGAGTCACTTTCTCATACTTCAGTAGCTGGCAGTTGCCTACTACCACTTGCATGCTGATTACAGTATCAAGAGCAGTGGAATGGAACATATGCTGGCTGCGCTCCAAAGTGTGATACAGTGAGGGACTCTATCAGCATTTTATATCCTCTGGCATGCTGTAAGGAAGGGATCTTGACACAATGGTAGAGATTCGTTGTTCTGGCTCTTCAAGCAAAACAAAACAAAGGAAAGCAAAGGAAACACGCTCTAGCTAAGGGCATCATCAGTAGAATAATTAGTCCAGTTGTAAAGTATTAACCCTTAACCCTTATTAACATAATAGTAATAATAATTACTGAACTCACTAATAGTTACTAATATGATTGTAGTGTATGCCTGTCTGTTCCCGAAGTCCTAGACACATTTTTATCGAATTAGAACTTAGTGTTTTAACTGCGTAGGGCAAGACGATTATCAACATCTCTGTTCAAATCCTTACAAATTACATGCATTGTGTGTAGTAGCTGATATCAGAACACACTGCGACATGAGCGAAGAAAAAAGGGACCACAGGTCTGGTAATAACCAACTGTAGGAGGAGTTTTGCTAGTAATAATAATAATCAAAATGGTCTGTGTAAGTGTAATATCTACTGTTGACAGTGCAGTGAGTGAAACTATGTAGTTATGCGAGAGGAGGTTCAGGGAGAGGCTATGTTGTTGGCCCATTGTTTCCAGATCACCAACTCTGCCCAAGTTGCCATGGCTGCTGGCGTGTCCACCTTTTCCTGGACATATAAGGCTGGACAGCAGCAGAAGGAGCAGTCACCATCACCCCCCTGCCCTCTGGTCCAAGGCTGCATCTTCTTCTGCGGTCATCTGGGTGTAGGATAGTCTGCAGTTATTTAAGGAATTTAGGTAAAGCTGGCTTTTAAATGTCAACTAGACGAGCGTCTAAGCGTGAGCGTCAACAATTTAAGGGCTGCTTCTTCTGTGTACGCGACTATGCAATCCTGGCTGATCCACAGGGCCTCGCGGCTATCCTGTCACAAGTACGTTGAGATGTTAAGCAGAAAAAGAGATTGAAGGAGTTGACTTTGATTCACTTTGATAGAGCATGTCTGAAAAATGAAAACACCTTTCAGTGAGAGTGTCATTTCAGTTTCGCTGCTTTGTTGAAGGTTCTGCGGAGAAACATAATATAGTATTATGTGTGGAGAGCTGAGCTGTGAGAAGGAGAGACTGTCTGTGAAATTGCCTAGTGGTGCATTGATCCCTACAGTATAGTGAAGAAGATGTACATGCACAAAGACTGCCAGATGCACAACGTACAGAGAAGGCCCTTAAGTGAGAACCTTTCCCCTCCAGTCAATAATGAAACAGCTTTCATTAGTGCAAACTCTCCAAAAACGATGAATGATTGGTCAATATCTCAAATGAAACTAAAAATTTAGAGCAAACTGTGGAAGACCAAGGCAAACAAGAAAACCCATTATTTAGTTAGCTTGGGAGTACATTCCAGGCACTGTATTGTTGTGTGACTCCTCGCAGCTTTGTTTTTCTCTCAGCAAGGACTAAAAGCACTGGAGAATCAAATGTTTAAATTGGCTGGGGAAGGTGTATACAACAATGTGCCCTCACACAAGCACTGTACACTTCAGAAAGTTCTATGAGAAGAGGCTGAGTGCAGGAGACCCGCTGACAAATTGGGAGACTTTTTGAAGAATGTTTTTGAAGCACACAGAAACAGCAAACAGAAAAGGGCAAATTTCAGATTTTTGTATTCGACAAAAGTATTTACAGAAACTTCATAGCCCTCAAAAGTCACAACAATATTTTCTTTAGAAAAAGGCATTTTTGATTATATATAAAAAAAAAAAATAAAAAAAAAACAAGAAGAAGAAGGGGAAGGGGAAAGAGTTCAGTGTATTACCCTCATATTGTTATAAGACTAGAAGTGCAGACAACACCTACTCTCTGGAATTCCAACCCTAAACAAAAAATATTTTTGATTAGCTGAAACAAACATCTCTGGCTTAAATCCACATCAGAAACATCTGGTCAACTAACCACCCTCCCACACACAGCGTGGAAATCTTTGGCATATTGTGCAACACGGTCAACTGATGAGAACCATGCTGACTGTTTAAAAGCCTTTTTTGTGTGTGCTCAGCGGGGCAGAGGAGCATCACAGACATGGACCTTCGCTAAGATAGGGAAGCCACATGCTATGGAGTGGAGCATTTAAGGGATGCTGCCATGCTTAGTTAAGGGCTCACAGACTCCATATTTCATGCTCTACATCTGCTGGTTGCCATGGAAACCCTGGTTTTGGGAATTTCTCAGGTCAGGTGGCTTTTGTCAGCTCCAAAGCAGGAAAAAAAATGGGTGCAGTGTGCTTAAGAAATCAATTGATAATAAAAAAAAAGAGAAGTAGTTCTTAGGATGGTAACTGAACTTACTTGAATGGCTTCGCAAACACTCAGTGTTTTAAGAGACAACCCATCACTGCCACAGACCAGCTGAAGTGCGTCTCAAACACTTTTAGTGAACTTTTATGCAGCTTCTCGCAAGGAAGGCAAAACACAAACAGCAGTAAGAGTTCAAGAATTTCAGGAGAAACCAAGGCATAAACAGGAGAGGCAAATGCAGGGCAAACACTATTATTTCTCTGAATTACAGCTTTTGTGACTCATACAACTATAACTAACAAAAACCAAAGGCAACAATTTTTCTCTGCTTTATACAGTCAACTATATTCCACAGGTTCTCTACTATTTTTGCAGATTTGTGAACACATTAAAGACTCATGTGTTTTTTTATCTGTTGCATTCTTGCAGATTGCTCCAGATGTACAAAAAACACAGTTCATTTCACAAAGCAGGATTTTCTATTTACTAAACTAAACCACAATAAATGGGTCAGAAACTCAGAACACAGAAAAGAATGGGCGTGTATGAGAAAGGCTTTACAATTACAAGCTGGTCATTATGACAGCATGGGTGCATTTGGATACCCCAGTGTGGGTTTCATACAAACAGAAGCAGCAGGAGCCGATCATTAGAAGCAGGCGTCTGCAGGGCTGGGTCCCACAAGCTCAGTCGGAGCTTGTGTGAGAGGTTCTCCTTCTCACTGGGGAAGTCCAGAGGAAACATGCCATAAGCCAAGCACTCCCCAGTTCTCCTCTCTTTAACCTGATTACCGTAATGAGCTTAGAGACTGTTGGATGCACAACATCTAATGTGGATGTAGACAAACAACACTGCACTCCCTGACTCTCACTCCTAGCTGAATGCAAAGCACATCATCATGCTGCAACCCTCTGTAGCTAGATGGCCCATTAGCCAGAAAGTGTTAGAGACAGGCGGATCAGAATAGGAAACTGCAATTTTCTCCTGAAGGTGAAGCAAGAGGTAAATCATCGAGAAGCTGTCAAAATGCAAATAAATGATCCTTTTCCCCAAAAAGGTATAAATATATGTACCTGACTATTACAAATCATTCCCAACTCAGTGCCTGCAATAAATAAATAAATGCTGAGTTTACTATTATTTGGTCATCTTAGTCATATAAAGTTATGAATAATGATTTCATTTCCTAGGTTTATGATCATGCTTTCACTATACACACTTACCGTGCCTGTGCAGAAAGTTTAAAAAAGTTTAGTAGTTACTTCATCCCATCAGGTTTGT
Organism: Mchenga conophoros; assembly: GCF_057382185.1. Classification (NCBI taxonomy): domain Eukaryota; kingdom Metazoa; phylum Chordata; class Actinopteri; order Cichliformes; family Cichlidae; genus Mchenga; species Mchenga conophoros. The sequence continues at coordinate 12,852,177 of NC_140532.1, forward strand.
GATTGCATTTGCAATGTAGTCTATGTGACTCATGCAGTAAGAAAATGTAATTCAAAATGTAATTATAGTACTTCATCAAAAACAGAAGAACATAAGAACACATTAAGAAGGAACAAAGTTTAGGAGATTAAGGCACAGCTGTTCATTCTCAGCATTTCACTTTTCCAGAGTTGACAGCATGTTTGAGCAACAGTGTGGGGGGTCCACAGAAATACGTTTTACTTTCATACTATTCAAATAATTATAATGTTATATATAATGTAATTTATGTCATATATTTAATAAACAATATAAATTTCATATATTTTGAACTGGTGAGGCAAAAGAAATAAGATTTTTTTTAAATGGGTTAAATTTTACTCAAAACATATGAACCACTATTTATAAAAATGCAAATACACGTATAAAAGAACAAAAGAAAAATCTATAAAAGAGTTAAACTGATGGCTTCATCAAACCGAAACTCAGCTAACTAAAACTGACCAAACTCACAAGAAACAACACACAAAAGGGAGAAAACCTCTATACATTAACTAGAGGAAAGGACATGAAGGTAGATACTTATTTTAGGAACAACTAGTCATTATTATTTCTCACTAATAAGAAAAAGTCTGATAGGCTGTTACACAACATATTTAGTTTCAGGGAAGCTATGTTTTCATGGAAGATGTGATTTTTGGCAAATTCGTATGCAGCAAAACAATCATAGTTCCTAAGAAAATGACATCATCAACGGACATCAAACCCTGACACCTTTCCCAGGTCGCACTGCTAGTGCATTGACAATTAACCTAACCAATCCAATTAATCTATCCCCAAAAAACTGCATGTCTTTGGACTGTGGGAGGTAGCCGAAGTACCACACGAACACGGGGAGAACATGCAAGCTGCACACAGAAAGGCCCTGGCCTGATGGTGGAATTGAACTCAGGACCTTCTTGCTGTGAAGCTAACCACAGTGAAAATTATTGCAATGCGGCACTTAAATGCAACTGTGTGGGGTTTTTTCCAAGCTGGTTAGTACATGGTTTTGAACGGATGGCCACATATCGTGTTTTTCCCATTTACAAAGACTAGTTTTAGACAGGTTTGTTTAAAGCACCACCGATTTATATTTATGTGCATCTAACGTCTGTCACATTTATTGAATTTGTCCAGAGTAATATAATTACTTAAGTGTCGCATCAGTTAGCTCCATAGGAAACCAAATGGGCCCAAAAGGTCACAGGTTCATGCCTGAAGTGGACACGTGTTTTATTTTTAAAATTCTTTCTATTGAAATTGTTTAAAAATAAATAAGAGATGAGAATTTTCTAGAGAGTCTAACAAGGATGTTCAAGGTAATGTTCAAGGTGAGGTCTATGTTGGTTCAACTTTTATCTCAAAAGTATTTTTTAACCTTTGACTGAACATCGACAAAAATCACCAGCTGTTAGTTGTTTAAAGCAAAAGTAAGTAAATAAAATGCCTTATTTGCTATTGCTGTGATCCACATTGCAGTATTTACTGATTCAAGTTCATGTTTTAAATTTGCACAAAATCAGACATACAGTATCTGAGGCTGATCATCCTTTCATTGAACATAGCAGATCAGTGAGAGCATTTCCAGTTAGCTGCCTTATCAATATATCAATCAAGCCACAGCAGTTAATCTGATTATAACCGTGTACTCAAATAAACTGATGTGTTTCTTAGATGCATATGTATGCAAATTTTAGCTCAGTCCAGTAAGAATCCATATTTCTCATATAGCCTAGATGCCATTGGGGAAGCTAAATGGTTTTGCTGGTCCCTGAACGCTTATCCTCTTAAGAGACCCTCTTACCCTCTGTGAACCGAGCTCCAAGCGATCTTTGTGAATGCAAAGAATTAATGTTCCCTCGCAAGGATGCCTTTCTGCTCAAAGGCACTTTTCTGTGCTTTCATCTCACGTGCACACACCTAGTTTTTATGTGCACAGGTTTCAAGACTGAAAATGCCACCGTTTTTTTACCCTGCCTGTCAACGACGAAGCTTGTTACAAAGGATGAAGTGACTACAAGAACAGCTGAGAGTGTCCTGCTCACAAAAAGGTATTCTGCCCCTTCTGCTACATTCAAGACCCATTAAAATGCAATAATTCAGAGTTTAGACAGTCTGCTCTATAAAGATACACAGGTTACTTCCTGAAAGGGTTAAACTAGGTTTAATTGTTGCTAACAAGTATAGGAAAATGTATCACTGGCAGATTTCCATTTAATAATCTAAAAATCTGTCTGTGCTTGAGGATATCACATCCCCTGAGCTACACCACTCATTTCCATTTAATAATCTAAAAATCTGTCTGTGCTTGAGGATATCACATCCCCTGAGCTACACCACTCATCTCCATGCTCTGCAGGTTAGCTTCTGAAAGATTCTCATGATTTCTTAAACATACCACCAAAAACAAATTGTGTCAGTTTGCCCGATATATATAATGACTCAAACTGAAACACCGTCGGAAAAACTTGTTAAAAAAAACATAGAAAGTGTGTAGGTTTCTCTCCAGTGGTTGGTAAATGACAAATCCTGTGGGAGTGAAAAGGATCTCTGCAACGATGTTAACAGAAAAAGACATGCTACTCCTTGAATCTTAATCACAGCACGTAACAAAAGGGTCATGTATCTTTTTGTGAAATGACATTTAGCATCACACTTTTGTTCTCCAATCTTTTTCTTAAATTGCATCTAGGCGAGTGCATCATAATATGTTAAAGATGAGCCTTACTATAAGAACAAAAACAACAAAATAACATCTACGTGCCACAGCTGTCATGCTAATCTCGTACTACTGCCTATTAAATAATGTCTACTTTAATTTTGCTTTGTGTTTAGTCACTCCACACTGAAATATTGTTGCGTTTGTGACATGGTTGCCAACTTTCAGCTACCAGATGGAGAGAAAATTCAGGGAAAGTGGCCAAGATGAGTGGAGCGGTAGAGTGAGCTAATTTGAAAGTTATAATAGTAATTTGGGTTCACCCATAAAGTCCTGTAACACAATAATACACTATAAATAATTAACAATAACCATCACATATCTGCTTCCTGTGTGACTGATAAAAATCTTGATCTACTAAACACTAGGCCAGTCAATATGTTATGATTATTTATCTAATTATGGTTCCATAAATGTTTGTTTTAAATTGTCAGCTACATATTGGCAGATTTTTATAGTTACTTTAATAATCAGGCAGGCCATGTGTTGTATATAGTTAGGAGAATGCATCCATAAACACAACAATGTTTTAATGTTGAAAACAGTCCCACAACCAGCTGGAAGCAACAAAAAACAACTCCATTCCACGGAAATTCACCTTTCCCCTAATGCATTTAAACTTCCCCACAATATAGTTACAGATGTTCCTTTTGGGAGTGGATCGAATATTGCAACATTGGAGTAATTTTCCTGTAATTGGTAGAACGATCCACTAACACTTCCAGTTATAAAGCAGACCGCTTGTCCTTCAGCAGCCTCTCATTTGGTCTGTGCTACTGTTCACAAACACATGAATAAAATCTACAACTTTATCATGTTTGTCAGATTTCAAGTAACAAGCTGTGCCTGTGTTGTTGTTAGTAGATTACTTGCATCCTCACAAGTGGTATTTGTTTGCTGCCCCATGTTAATTTGCCGTCCCCTTGGCACACTGCGTTGGTCATTAATGAAATCAACTTACTGTATCTGAGTTTATAAATAAACACAATGTTCTGCTTTTCCCCAATAATTTCAGAGACAATATCTATCCCAGATGTTGACCTTTCTGTTCACTATTGAACAGCTCAAAGTCAACAACTGGGGTGCAAACAGATAGCATGGATGAATGTAAATTTGGAAGATTACAAAGGTTTCTTTCATGGCATATTCTCATCATCTGCTCCTAATTCCTGCATACACAAAGTTAATTTGCTCACTCAGCGGAACAGATTTTTCCATGACACACGTGCAACAAATCAGACTTTACATCACACTCCCATTTCTTAAAGCATGAGACGTGCAGTTCATCAGCATAATGTGTAATTTTTCCGTGGCTGATTGCCACAGTTATTATACCCATGGTCATTCTCAGGCCTGCATACGGCTGTCAGTTATGAGGTACCCATGGACTGTATAGCTCAGCAAATTGCCACGGAGTGTCATGCTTTCTGAGATTCACTAATTAGCCCAATGAATTCTGCCACCATTGCGCACAACTCATTAATGCTGACACAGGCTTCTAATTAGTTAAATGGGGGCACTGAGCCAGCTGATAACTTGAATACTTATTATTTCTGCTTTTTGAGTAACTATGATAACAGTCCATTATCTACACAAAACAACACCTCAGAAATTGTATGTTACCCGCACCCTTTTCAGAATAAATGTTATTTTCAATAACTGCTTTCCACAGTTTGCCATTAAATGAGAAATGAGAAGTGTGGCAGTGGTGCCTGATCAGAACATGACAATCATCTGCCACAAAGAGATGTCACGGAGACAATTTCAAGGAAAAACTACAGCAGGTAGAAACAAGATGCCAAAACATCAAAAACATGCAAACAAAAATCAAAGGACATCAGATGGATGATTATCTATCTTGACTAAAAATATCAGCTGTTTATACTATATGTACATCATTCTTCTTCATATGAGTTAGCGTTATTATTAAACAGTCAAAATATAACTTCTTTCTTTTTCTCTCTTGATCTGTTCTTAAGAAAATTTTGGCATTATCAACTTGTCATGTTAATCTTCCACATTCTTCCTCTTGGGGATCATAAAGTTAGCAAAGAATGAACTAGAACATTTATTCTAATATCCTAGAAACTGCATGAGTATTTATTGTAATGCACTCCATCTAATGCATTATTTCTCCAAACCATATGTTTAATGGCACGATCAAAAAGAAAGATGAGCAATAGAGCTCATAAAACTGTTTGAGAAAGTCAACACAGAAGCAAGCAAAACATGTTTATACTTTTTGGCTGCACTTTTTTGTTGTAAATGGTTTCCTCTCAGCAATTTTTTGAACCTGGTGTTAATCATTTTTTCACAATGTTATTGTTTACATTAAAATCTGTCTCATTATTAGTTGTCAGTCAGCGGTCTTGTAAAGTTCGTCATTTTAAATACTAGATACCCTCACCAGCCACTTCATTAAACATTCCTTTCAACTGCTCATTAACATAAATATATAATCAGCCAATGATATGACAGGAGCTCAAAGCATTTAAGTATGCAGACATGGTCGAGATGACCTGGTGAAGTTCAAACTGAGCAACAGAATGGGGGAGAAAGGTGATTTAAGTGACTTTGAATGTGACTTGGCTGTTATTATAGAAACTCCTGATCTACTAGGATTATCCCACACGACCATCTCCAGGGTTCACAGAGAATGGTCTAAAATAGAGAAAATATCCAGTGAGGGGCAGCTCTGGGAAAAATGCCTTGTTGCCAAAAATCAGAGAAGAATGGCTGGACTGCACTCAGCTGACAGGAGGGCAACAGTAACTCAAATAGCTACTTGGTACAACCAAGGTAGTCAGAAGAGCATGTCTGAATGCACAACATGTCAAACCTTGAAGCAGATTATGTACAGCAACAGAAGACCACACCAGTTACCACTTCTATCAGCAAAGATCAGGAAGCTGAGGCTACAATGTATATATTTAATATAGAAAATGTGAAAAATTATTGCAACATTTAGATAGTTTAGTCAAAAATTGGTGTAAATACCACAAGAGCATGGATCCATCCTGCCTTGTATCAGTGGTTCAGGCTTGTGCTGGTGGTGTAATGGTGTGGGGAGATTTTCTTGGCCCACTTTTGCCCCTTAGTTGCAATCGAGCATTGTTAAAACATCACAGCCTACCTGAGCATTGTTGTTGACCATGTTCAACCCCCCCTTTATGAACACAGTGCGCCCATGTTCTAGTGGCTGTTTTAAGCAGGATACTGCATCATGTCACAAAGCCCAATTAATCTCAAACTGATTTCTTGAACATGACAGTGAGTTCATTGTTCTCAAACGGCCTTCACACTCACCAGATCTCAATCTAATAGATCTCATTTGGGATGTGGTGGAATCAGAGATTTGAGTTACTGATGTGCACCCGACAAATGTGCAGCAACTGTGCGGTGTGACGTTTAGTTAAATCTGTGTAATTAAGAATTAAGCTAGTTCTGACAGCAAAAATGGGCTCAGCCCAACCAGACATAACTAATAAGGTGGCCAGTTAAAAAAAACAAAACAAAGAAAGAAAAGAGAAAAGAAAAAAAAATCTCCCCATCTGAAACGATGTGGTTTAACGAGACAAAAAAAATTATGCTCCAAGCATCTCCAAAGAGGAAAAAAAAAAAAAAAAAAAAAAAAAAAAAAAAACTTATCCCATGGTACCGAGGGTCATCTCTGCAGTTCCCTCTTAAACTCCAGCACCTAATTGTGAAGCTGAGCACACAGCTGTGACACTGCAGTTGGATACAGATTTTTTAATCTCTTCTTTTATATGATATCATCATGTAATCTCCATCGAGCTACCCAGGGAGCAGGCAAAGAGGCAGGAAATGAAATCAATGCTGTGTCTCTGCACTGGGTGTTACTTCATTAGTATGGGCACTACAGATGTAGCAGTAAATCTGATTTATGAAAGGGTGACAACAAAGAAAGCCACAGACGAAGGGGTCCACAGTAGGAGACACCCGCAGTTCTCCCCACAGCCTTACCTGTGTTTAACAAGGAAAGAGAGTAGTTTTCTAATGAAGAACACACTTTCATGCAGCTGCAACCAGAGGTCAATTTATAAGCATGGTATTAACTTTCATGATGAAAACAAAGCAAACAAAAACCATTTCATACGAGCAAAAAAGGCTGGTGTTTTGTTAATACGATCTGTAAATTATGATGATCAGAAAGTTTTACTAGTTGCTGACATTTTCACAATACATTTTATTGTCTTCACAGTATCCTTAAAACATTTAATAATGTTTGGCATTCACACACTCCTCTTCTTTGTGCATGGAAAGGTCTGTTATCCTAATTATGTCCCAAGTTTCTGCATGCTTCTTGTTCAGTTTTCTAGGATTGCAAAAGCAAAGTCTCTAACTCACCATTGCATTCTTAATGATTTGGTGGGTTGGTTATTATGGTGGGCTATTATTGACTACTCAAAGAACAGCACTGGCATATTTTCCCCTATAAAGCCCTTTTAGGTAAACTTTCAGTTGACTTCTGCAACCTTCTCTGTCCCAGTTACCAGATATGCTCTTCTAAACTGTTTCTTTTTGATGTATGTATGATGACTTCTGACATACCTTGGGAAAACAGCATTTCCTTCTTGTGCACCTCGATTGCGTAATTATTTACAGAAAGACCTAAATTTAAACATGCTTCTATCTCTTGTTGAAAACATTAAGGAATCTAGGGAAGAAGACTTTGAGGCTTGTTTCTTTTCAGAAGCCACTTTTTGAGATGTTTTGGGTTGTATGGCTGCTTACTTGTCCATCTTTGTCTTGTAAAAGATATTATGAGCTTATCTTCTAAATAGGTAATAATAGTTAATATTATCCTCATAATATATAGAATAAATTAATACATAAGATAATACCTGAAAACAAAAACAATCTATTGGAACATACGAAACACAGTTATTAAAACATTTATTTAGATGAGTTTTAGGAAACGGAGCAAGAGGTTAAAGAACAATCGATTAAGCACCTTTCGGAGATGTTACAGTCACAGAAAACTATACAAACGCTTTCTCACAGGGGAAGCATTGTATAGCCTTGATACGACATACCATCCCCTTCAAACACGGAGATTCCAGCTGATTAGTTGTGCACTCCCATGGGACTAAGAAGTGTAATTCAATTAGTCCCACGGTTCTGCACCGAAGAGAGGGAGACAGATCTATCTCACTGGACGACACCCAGGATGTGCTGTGCTGGTGTATGCACCGAAAAATTGGCAGCAGATCAGGCTGATGGTCCAAATTAGATAGTGTCATTTGCTAAAAGACTGCTAAGAACACCAAAATGCAGGAATATATCTAATAGCATCTTGAAGATGTTGCTCCTTAAATGCCCTTAGCGCTCATGAAAAACATTACCGACACAAAGAGGGACTGAATGAGAAGCGTTTCCAGGCCGAGGCTAGCAGAGAGCCTCGGCCAGTCTCGCCTTACATGACAAGCCAGCCACATTCTAAGCAATGCCTCTGAGCTTGTGCCATGAGTCGAGGATGCTGTCTCCCACTGAAGTCGCATACAGATCGCCCTTTCAGAGCACAGCCTCCTCCACTGTCTCTTTGTCCCTCCTCCCTGTGGGGAATTTATAAAGCTTCACAGTGCCTCACTCCATGAGATTCCTGTAATTTATGACAGCCTTTTCCCAGGCACAGAGAAATCAAATCAAACTGTAAATATAGTGCATGTTTCCCAGTATGAGCTCTTCACAGAGACCATAGATCACAAATAAATGCCAGAGATCCTGACAGTCATTAAATAACAGCATCAATAATCCCACATGTGGCAGCAGTACATTTGATTTGAGATTATGAAAAGGGCAGAAAGCATAGCTAATGAATGAGACACACCAGAAGCAAACCAGGAGAAATTCAGCATTACCAGAGGTATCAAGCCCCCCAAAAATCATCTAAGTCATTCTGTTTTTAAAGGCATGATCAGCAAAGAACCAGCTGTGCTCATTTGTACTGGAACGACCTTTGACCCGAGCCTGGCACAGATACACTTGGGTATGTATGTTATATGACACCAGATCAGCCAGACCGAAAGGAGAGTGTCATCTTGTGGGTATAGCCTCACAAGTGTACCGTGTCCACTGTGGGTGGGCAGCCGCCTCCATTAGCTGCAGCTCCATCAATCTCTGTGTCTGTGGAAATTGAAGACTCAACGGAGAGAGGGAGAAGCAAACAGCTGCCATATAGTGGACTGAGCAGATGGTAATGGTGGCAAAAAAGTAACACCATATCATTTTAAACATCCACACGGCATCTCAATTTGGGAAAAGAAAAGACGCATGTCTGCCACTTTGACAAAATACACTTCTCAGGCTGCCTAATGCACTGATGCTTGGCTTTTGCATGACATTTTATCTTGCATATATTTGGAAGAGCGCAACGCATGCAATTTGTTCACATTTGTCACTATGAGAAAATGGTTTGATGATTCCTTGCGTAAAGTGAGCGGTGCATATAGAGCCATCTATTATCAGCATGACAATTTATGGTTCAGTAAAGCAGTTTGTGTATATTGTTGAACAGTAAATGCATAAAAACACAATACCAAAGTCTTATCTGTATCGCAGCAGCAGTTTGGGGGTTTAAAACAGAAAAAATTGACAGGCATTATTTATAAAAAGACACAGAAAATGGGAAAGAAGTTGTGTTTTTACCGTTTTTCAAGATATGAGGGAGAGATAGTATGCCGAGCCATGTGTCCTGCAAGTCATCCTCATATGCTATGGAATTAGATACTTGGTGTCAGCACACCGTGCTCCATATCAACAGCATCATTTTTTTTTTTCCTATGCCACCCGCACTGACAGGAATGTGACAAATGTTGCAGTATTTCAAGGGATGGTAACAAAGTTACTGGGCTGCCAGCGGCACTTCAGCCCCTGCATTCAAAGCCGAAAACATTCAAATTCTTTCCTGAAAAACACAGGTAAATTCTACAAATGCACATCAAGGTATGATGATTTTAAATAACACGTGTTTTTTTTATACATTTGAAATGTAACTGCAGGTTTGCATAATTTTTATGATATTCAGGGTTCTCTCTTTTCCTGGGGCTAAGACACTTACTTGAAAACTTACACAAGCTTGCAGACACAGTGCTGCTTTTTGTCTAAAAAAAAAAACCTGTCATCTGTCCATATAAAAAACCCATTAACGATAAGGGAATCAAAAACAGCAAGTCATCACTTTGACTGATAAAGCTGTGGCTTTAATCTTATTAATATTGCACACAGTATCATTTAAGATATGCTGTCACCAAATGAAAAATCAAATCTTACTGCTTGAGGAAGAAATCTGTGAAATATACATGATTTAGGTTTATGCTGATACCCTATTTAAAGCTTTTTAATATCTCATCTTACATTATAAAATTATTCAGGATGTTCTGCAATTCATTGAAACAATCACCACTTGTTTTTATGTCTTTGACAACCTACTTTAAAACTCACAGTGAAACAGAACAATTCTTCTATAAATATCATGATTATTCTGCTGAGTAATTGTTTTACCATAATGCACATGTTCACAGCAGGCATGTTCCCTGTGCTTGTAACAGATTTGTCACAAGCAAATGACTGCAGGAAGGAAATTAGAGAGCATAATGGAAGGGAAACAATCAAATAATGCACACATGATATGATGGGCTATTTTTGTTGACCGTTCCAACAGCTATATAGCAAAAAGTCTTTTTCCTTCCCCACTGTAAAGGTCAAAGTGACTTTACTTTGCAAGAGATGAACACACATTAACAACCATAGATAAAATTGGGAATCATAGTAGATTAAAAAAAAAACATTGAGAGAGAAATATTTGTTAACCTCTGCTTTATGAGTCTTCTGCTTTCTTCTCTGTTTTAGTGGCTGCTCACACAGTAACAGGAAATTGATTACGGGTTTGCCAAACAATGCATGTTCTTAAGAAAGTCAACATTTATATTCAGTGCTCGTTCTTTTCTAGGAACAGCAATGTACACTCAAGCAAGGTTACAGTGCATAGCATCAGTATTTTGTATAATTAATACATGATTTGAATGAAAATATCCTCATTTGCTAAAGTTGTTGTATCATTAAGCCTGATCCTTATTCCCACAGCGGTAATTTATGATTTATGTTGGACTTGGCCTAATGAATCAGCATAACAACTAAGGTTGTGACAAAAAACTCACGAGGTCAGAAGATTGCAACTGCTGAGAAAAGAACAGGTGTTACATGCTGCACATTTTATTTCCACCTATCCATTTGTTTTAACTGCTTTCCAACCAGTCTTTACTACCTGGTGACAGGCAGAGGATACCCTGGACAGGCCACAAGACAGGGTCTAACATGCACAGACATGCACAGACAAATAACAAAAAGCCATCAATATACGGAGATTCAGTGCTTACAAGCTCCACACAAAATAGCCTCAAAGCAGGTTTATATCGAGAACATCTTAGCTGTTAGGCAACAGTTTGAGCTTTATTGTTTGGTGAATTAATGTTACAGTGTGTAAAATATCACCTCCAGATGTCAGTAGATTGCACACTGCGGTCAGCTGGATTCTGTTTTCAAAATTCAAGTGCTTAATTCTAACTATAGTGATCAGTGTAGTAGGGGTGCAACGATACACAAAATTCACGGTTCGGTTTGGTTCGATACTTTGGTGTCACGGTTCGATATTTTTTCGATACAAAAAGATGTTCATGCCTTTTTAATTTGTCATTTATTAAAATTATAAATATATATTTTAACTCAAAAGTACAGTTTTTAAATTTAATGTTGCTGAAACAAAAGTAATTAAAAAAATAAATATATCTCAGGGCTCTCAAAATTTCAAAATCCCTGGTAGCCCTTCGGGCAGGGACTCTTCAGTTTTTGGTAGCCCAAAATAAATGTAAGTAGCCTGAATAAAAAAAAGAGAGCAATTTTTTTGATTGATGTTTTGTTTCCTTTACAATATTATACATTAAAGTATAATATTGTAAAGGAAACAAAACATTAATCAAAAAATTGTTGAAAAACAAATTACAACATTGTATAAAAATTACAATCATCAACTCAAATACTTGGTTCTAATTGAACAGAAATTTCTATGAACTTGTAAGAACTGTGTAGGACATGAATCAGTCTGTGTCAGATCCTGAATTTGAAATTTCCGCTGAAGTCACGAGTAAGAGGCAAGTGGAACCAAGATCGAGGCCATTTGCTTTTTGAAGTTTGCAAAGACTGCTAAATTTTGCCAGTGGTGGTTCACTCTTTGCAACATAGTACGCTGTTCTAAACAGATTTTTCAGGTTTATTTTTAGTATGTTATTTTCAATTGGTGTTTGTTCTGGGAAAGATATTGCAGACTGAGCAATAATGCATTTCTTGCATTTCTCATGGGTTCTAATGGGGGCCTTTCTTAAAATGACTGGTCCCAGTAACAAAGGCGCTTGTCGACTCATAAATCGACCAACCAACAACACACCCGGCAGAACATTATGTTATTTACACGGGTGCACACAAGTGGTCCGCATGTGCGCATTCGCTGTCAAAATAAAAGACGCGCACCAGATAAGAAGTTGCAACGCGCGTTTGCGTCCATATAAAAAGCACTGTTTTTGTCCGCTAGAGTGGGATTTTCACGGCACATTCCGCACCACATCTCTGTGCGTTCATCATTTGTTTGAAGCCAGCTCACCTCCTGCAACCACTTTTCCGAGAATACGTGCTTCTTTTGTGGTTCGGACTCCTGACATTTCTTTGGAGGTGGAGGAACACCAAAGTAATTGCTTAAAGGAGCTTCTTCGACATCTTTAAGAGTTTTAAACAAATGTCTGTTCTCCTCCAGAAAATCTTATGTATGCAAACACGCGTTGCAACTTCATATCTTGTGCGCGGTTTTTTTTGGTTTTTTTTGACAGCGAATGCGCACCTGCGACCACTTATGTGCAGCCCCGGTTATATAGCTCGTCATATTGCAGCCACAGAAATTCTTTTGTCCATGAAACCATAAAGCTGCACTTTCTTTTTGCCTTATAGTCTGATTTGTCATAACCTTTCCGTTTTGTGGTAAGCTTTTCTTTGGCTGTCACTTCTTCACCCTGACCTGTCTTATTTGGCTCAGCAGAACTAAAATATATATCCTGCTGCTTTTACACACACACACACACACACACACACACACACACACACACACACACACACACACACACACACACATAACGGTCAGCGATTCTCTGCGCGATCAACCTCTCATATGTTTAAGCTTGCTGCGGGAGATTTCACTTGTCATGTTTGCATAGTAAGCTAACGATTGATAAGACGATGTCAGAGGAATTGGTGCGCAAATTATCATCACTCACCAATCAGTGCTGTCGCTCTCTATACACAGTTTGCGCGATTGCAAAGTGAAACAAGTGAAAGCAAAAAACAAGCGCAAATTCAAACGGGATTTCAATATGTCACATATTGACAGTGGCTCACCGATGCCAATGACATAATTACCCAGCTACATTTCCGAAAGTATGCAAAAGCATTGACATATATTTTTCCTTCCTACAATAGCCCGACGGGCAGGGCAGAGATAGATTTTGGTAGCCCGACTGGAAAAATCGCTAGCATATTGTAGCGGGTCAGGGCTGTTTGGGGTTCTGTTTGTACAGTTATGTTTTGTTTATGTTGCCATAGTGACGGGTGACGCCCTCTCGCTGCAACGGTGTGTCCTTCCGGGGTTAGAGGGCGCCCTGTGTGTTGTTGTTGTTGTTGTTGCTGTGAGGTTGCCGCGCTGAGCAGTTAGCTAGCGGCAGTGTTCTTCTGCAGATGTCAATAAACGGCTGTGCTCCCTGGCTAGCTCACGGGAAGCAAGACCAAACGACACCTCCGTCTCCTCCTTGTCTGAGCTCGCCACATTGGTGTCAGAAGTGGGATGATGGTGGCACCCCATGTTCTGACCCGAGTGACTTTTCCCCCGCCAGTCGTGACCGGCCGGTGCGCCAAAAGAAGGCACCTGGACATTTGCAGGACTTTGTGTGGGGTAGTGGGGTCGTCGGGGACGACTGACCCCTTAGGTGGGGGCTATGTAGCGGGTCAGGGCTGTTCGGGGTTCTGTTTGTACAGTTCTGTTTTGTTTATGTTGCCATAGTGACAGGTGACGCCCTCTCGCTGCCACGGTCTGTCCTTCTGGGGTCAGGGGGCGCCCTGTGTGTTGTTGTTGTTGTTGTTACTGCTGTGCGGTTGCCGCGCTGAGCAGTTAGCTAGCGGCAGTGTTCTTCTGCAGATGTCAATAAACGGCTGTGCTCCCTGGCTAGCTCACGGGAAGCAAGACCAAACGACACCTCCGTCTCCTCCTTGTCTGAGCTCGCCACAATATTAAACATATCAGGTCCCCATAAGGAGAATCATGTGCTAACGGTTGTCTAAATGACTCGGGTAAAGTTAGTAGCATGCATGCTTGTTGTTTTTGTCTGCTTCCACTTGTCTTTGCACTAGAATGATGTCGGTGTACATGTGCAGTCATATTCGTTGTGTTCCCACTAGTGCTGTCAGCGTTAATCTCGTTGAAATGACGTTAACGCCACAACACGGTAAATCTTCGTTAACGAGCTACCCATGATCGCCCTGTGCGTGGGGCTAGACGGCCAACACGTTAACGAGCTAACTGCGCTAACACACTAGTTCCCACCCATGTAATTGAGCATTGTGGCACATCCAACATACTGTTTTACTTTAGTCCATGACGCGCTTACCTTCAGGGTCATACGTCACATGAAAACCAAAATAATTCCAAACGCCAGTTCTGAATGAGGGTGGGGGAGGTTCAATTTGCCATGTTGCAAGGAGAGCTTAACTTCTGTCTCGCTAGTTTGCCCTGCGCTCTTCCTTCTGACGATGCTGTCTGTGTTGAACGCTCAGTGGATCTGCGCTCGACAGTGCAGCAAATAAAATAGTTTAATATAAGAAAAAATATCCATCAACTAACAAAAAATACACAATTGGGTTGCATCCTGCTTGCACTTAGGTGAAGCTGCTGACTAACAAGGCCCTGCAGGCTGGTTAGCAGCAATAGATGACAGAAGCATGCAGTTCAATTGTGTATTTTTTGTTAGTTGATGGATATTTTTTTTTCATTTTAATTTACCCATCAAGTTTAATTTCCTTGATATAGTTCTACTCACCATTCTGTAGGACTGCTTTCCGTGTTAAAGAAATCTCCAGCTCAAAATAGGTCATTTGTAATAGTAGAGAAAGGTGTTTTTCTCCAATTAGACCAACTGGACACTGAGATAAAGACTGGACTAAGGTTAAGCACATGACTGATGACTGTTCTGTTTTAAGTTTTCTTTCTTATAACACAGATTGGATCATACTGAGTTTTCCTCACTTATGATCCAGTCTTCTTCACTTCATCTCACCAGTGAGTCTGAGCTCACACAGCCTAGGCGGAGTAGTCGAACGCAGATTCACTGAGCGCTCAACACAGACAGCATCGTCAGAAGGAAAGTTGATAAAATAAATTACAAATTTTGTATTGTTCGATACATGTGTGTACCGAACCGAAAGCACTGTATCGAACGGTTCAATATCGATACGAGTATCGTTGCACCCCTACAATGTAGGACAACCTCTGGCCTATTTTCATCTACAGTGTAGGCTGCAAGTCCGCTCTTTACCTCAGTTGTCAATGTGCGTCTACATCTGTTCACTGTGGAGGAGGTTGTAAAGGTTTATGAAAGGGATGCGAGTCGATGAGTCAGTGAAGCTCACTTCTGACCGATGACAGCGATACAGAAGTGAGTTGTTGAAGATATCCTACAGCACTCGGTAAGTGCTGCTGTTTTGTTGCTGGTGTTAGCTGCTGTTAGGCAGCATTAGTGAAACAGCTCTGCTGATCCTCTGTCTTTGGCGTACTTCATATGTGGCCAGTCTATAGCCATATACATAAAATGACATCAGCACTAAGTAAATTTTGAAAAAGCTACTTTTTTTTTATTTTTTATGTGTGACTACGAAAGGCCTACATGTTTCTAAAGAACAGCAAGATATGTTTCATCCAGTTTCAGTCCAAAACAATTGCTGTATGAGCTCTAATTGCTAAAACCCCTCAAAAAGAACCTGATAGTGTCTTCTGCTCAATGTAATCAGACAATAATTTTGCTCTAAACACAAGGCCACTACTCCTGATAAGATAAGATAAGCTTTATTAGTCTCACGTGTGGGAAATTTGTTTTGTTACAACAGTGGACAGTGCAAAGTTGTATAGAAAAATTAGAGAAAAACACTGGAATAAGATATCAATAAGATACTGTACACCTAATCTAAATATATAAGGCTTAAGTAACGCAATTAGTTACACTTTACAGCATCCGGCTGCTAAATGCACTTTAGACATACCAATATAAAATAATTTTGATAGTCTGTGAGAGTCCACAGTTCTCTAAGAAGAACTGAGGTGCTGACACTACATAGCCCTGAGCCAGGGGGGAGAGAGGGGGAGAAAAGGAGGAGTTCTCGCTTGGTCAGCAGCCTGCAGAGGATCAGAGCAGAGGATAGCAGTAATTTCAGTGCTGTTCTTCAGACAGGGGAGTCCTTTCCCCAAGCAGTCGCAAAAACAGGCTGACAGCTACTGTGCACAAAAAGGACCTGACAGCCCACAATTAACCTTGATGTTAAACCACTGCCACGTCAATTGTCCCTAAACCAATATACTATAATAATGTCATTTTAGTTACTTTATCTGGCTGTTACTGAATCCAGCACACCTTGAATTATCTGTACAGATCTTAAACATCTGTGTCTATGATCATGTGACACAGACATGAAATATTTCCACACACTCTGGCTGTTTTTTTTCCCCACGGTGCAGCTGCATGTTCCATACACCTGTTTTTATTTTCCTGAACTTCCATATCTGTGTCATAGACCCGCATACTTGATTGGTTTTTAGAGATTTAGCGGTGTATTGGATTTTAGAAATGTAGAAATTTAGCAGGGTGTAGACACATTCATATTTCAAATGCTACTCTTTTTTTGTCTTCGAGCCACAAAATGTCTTAACTGCACTTCGTTACAGTGCTCTGGATTTGTCTTTGATGCATTTATCGCGCACATAGCAGATGGATAGTTGGATTTAGGCCACACTGACATTGACCTTTGGTTGAGTGGCATTTTAAGGGAATTCTATTCCAGTGAAAAATGCTCTCACAAAAGAGGATCGTGGGTGTACCATCATGTCTTTGAGAGATCTTTCAGAAACTGAACATGGAAATGTCTTCAAAAGCAGAACAAAAATAAATACCACTATACAGTACATTAGACTGTAGTAAAGCAATTACAGCTGGCATTAATATTATTATAACGGTGCTATTCAGAAGACTTTGACTGCATAAGAAACTTAAGTATTTGATTTCTTTTGAGTATATCAATACACAGTTCCCACAAACACACTGTTTCTGGCAGAGGAAGCTTGGAGGCACTACCAGTAAGTTTACAATGGTGCAAAGAGAAACTGGGCAGGTTACAGCATGGTCACTATTCACTCAGTAGGTAAAGTGGTCGCCCCATGATCGGAAGGTCGGCGGTTCGAATCCACTTAACGGCTACCCTGAGGTACCCCTGAGCAAGGTACCGTCCCTACACACTGCTCCCCGGGCGCCTGCTTAGTGGGCTGCCCACTGCTTCACAGAGTGAATGGGTCAAATGCAGAGAAAAACAAGTAATTTCCCCATGGGGATCAATAAAGTATCCATTATTATTATTATTATTATTATTATTATCAAACCATTGTAACTCAACACAGACAACCAGGCGATAACCTGTCTGAAGCAGCCGTTTGCACTGTAAAAACAGAGCAAAATAAACTGACTTAAAAAAAACGCAGCAAATCAGCTCCTGCAATGAAAACGCAATACCTAACTGTATTCACTCTTTGGGGACAAAGGGGCATAAGTTGAGCTGTGCTTCTCTTTTAATGGGATATATCAAATGACCTTCAGCGCTGATCATTAGTTTGATTCAAGTAAAGTAGATCATGTTTCTCTTCAAAACCAAAGCATTGATGTTTTTTTTTTTTTTAACTGAAAAAACCCTTAGTATGTGCTGTCAACAGCGCTGAACACAACCCTGTTCACTGGCACTTTACCAGTACAACTGATTCCTCAATGAGTAATTTATACGATATGAACAGGAGCAAACAATTTAATTTCTTTGTTCAAATATTTAGATAAGTGCTCACTGCTAGATTAAATGTCAACAAAGTGGCCTGAACTCAAAAAACACACACACAAATTAAGTGGAAAATAGCAATTACTCTTTGATTTACAAATAATTTATGTGAAAAAAAAATTCACAGAAAGTAAGAGGATGCCACTTTATGTCACTAACACAATTTGGAATACTGTACTGCGTTAGGGCTGTTCGATATACCGATATGTATTGGATGACGATATAAAAACGTCTGTTTCATTTTATGCTATCATTTGTTTCGTGGTGTCGCAAAATAAACTGTTTACGGCAATATGTTTTCATCCTTTTGATGGTCGCTGTAGTGGCTATATTAATTTCGTCTTTCTCTCTTTCTCTTATATTTAATATAACCACACTACTGACGGACAAGAGCCTGTTTTATGCGCTGTCGTTAGCAACAACGACGGTAACACTGTTGCGTGTCCGGTTGTTTACGTTCCACATAAACCTTTCACAATAAAGCTCAAGATCCTGTTAAAACTTTTCAAAATAAACTGAATCACTTAAAGAGCAGATTATTACGGATGAGAAGTAAAAAAAAAAAACCCGCCAGGTGCTAAAAAAAATAAACCTTAGACTCAAACGTTAGAACAAGCTTTTCCCCGCAGCACGCTGTGTAATAAATACTCACAAAGAAAACAGCGGCTGTTACAACTTATTTCTAAAAATGTATAGTTTCATGCATCGGTTAAAACACTCGACTCCAGGTACACGACGCGCAGCTGGAAACACTTCACGCAAGTCGACGTGCACGAGATTCACAGAATTAACAGAAAATGTTACATTTTTGTGATTTATATCGTTATCGGACGATAGATGTCTTATATCAGGATATGAGATTTTGCACAGCCCTATACTGTGTGCATTGCAGCGAAGGTAAACCTGTTGTCTAGTACTTCAAACTGGCATTTTAATTTGACATGCTGATGAGAAGTGCCACAGGCTGTGCGACTGCCACTGACCAAAACTACATCATGGCGGCATCTACTGACCTACTTTTTGAGTCTGTTGATTTATCCCGGCACAGCCACACCAGTTTAAAGCACATTTATAGTGTATATAAATGTGTATATAATAGAAATTCGAATTATTAATGAATTGCTTGCTCGCTTTTCTGTGAGTTAAAAGCACCAAAATAAAACAATATTGCATTAAACCTCACGCACTAACAATTTAACAACTGAGTGACTTGTGGATGTGATCAGTCTAAATGCTATGCTGTAATGTCCAACCATTATTAATCAAGTGTGGAGTCAGTCTAATCTAATCCCACTACATTTCTTAATTGAAAGAGAGCTCAGCCTCACTTCATATCTGAAAGCAAATTAGAAATATGGTCAAGTGTTTGCCGATTAAAAATCCGCATTATATATAGCTTTAACAAATTGCCTGTCTGCCACATTCATCTGTATGGAAAAATTCGAGAAACTGTTCTTTCAGATTGCTGTAATAGCAGGGGTTTGGGAATGGTGGCCAGCTCATACATTTGTTCTATAGAAAGTAATCTAAACGCAAGCCAGCCCCTAAAGAGGCTGTGATCACAGTGACAGCAGCGAGAGAAAACACAGGACCAATCTATTTCCCTTGTAAACACAGAACACAAAGGCTGGGTCACACCGACAGCATGGGGTGTGTTTTAGTTTCCACCTCCTACACACTCGTGCATCCAATATAGTTCAACAATCACACTCTCCAATGACTCTCAGAACCCTTACTTCCCACCCTCCAACTGAACATTTCCTGGGGAATTCCAACCAGGAATATATTCTTGATGACAGAGCAACTACAACAGCTGAGAGGAAAATCACTTCTCTAATGAACAGCAGGAGGCCTTGTCTTTAGCATTTGCTTGTTCTCGATGTTTTGTGGCTCAAAATAGTTACTCGTAAATGCATGACCTTGTTATTGTTCTCACGGAGCAGTTTTAGTGTCACTTATTGCGCCCCAGAACGCAGAAATTGAACAAACACAGACTAAAAGTGTTTCATGAGAGAGTGTGGTGTATTTCATGAACACGTTTGAAACATGTAAATTAGCAAATTAGGCACTGAGCTGAAAGTGTGAACTACAGCTATGCTAGCAGAGATGTTGCTATAGCTTCCTATAATACAAAATCATTGCAGTAATGGCCTCCGAAGTAGTTGGCAATAAATGTGAAAAGCTACAATTTAAATAGTCCTTGGTTTTAATTGCCAGTGCTCAATAAAACTGAAATACTGAATATTATTTAATCTTAGAAGTGTTGAATCTCTATTTGTGTTCTGAGCTAAACTTTTCAAATCTCTTTTTGATGAAGCTTACAAACTCTGCTTTCATAACCTTGGGTCTTGTGAATAGCATCTAGTGTTTTGTTTGAAGCAGCAGTCAGTTGCCGCTGGCAGATGCATGCTGCATGTGAGCTTGTGACATTGGTGTTCCTGAGATCTAATCATATCTGTGTAATACTGTATTGTGGAGAAAGCGTACAGAACTCATTGTAGATGCTCAGGCAGGAGAAGGTCTCTTCTTTTAAACACAGGCAAGCCATGGGCTTACATTGTGAACAACAAGTGAAAAGAAAATCCTAAGAACTCGATCTGCAGATTGCAGATTTATGTAAGTTAGGAAGGTCTCTTCAAGCCATTTCTGAACAACTGCAGATTCCAAGGTATCCAAGTACAACCTTTTCAACTTTTCGTCTCCACTTTGCTAGAGTCTGGAAGAAGACCCAAACTTTCACCCTTGGATGAGAGGAAACTGGTTGGGGTGTTCAAGAACAACCCAGGAAATATAAAGGCTCTGGGTGCCCATGAACTAAAAGTGGCTGGACACCAAGATCACTGTCCACAGTGAAGTGAGTTTCACATCATTGACTGAGAGGGTATGAACCAAGACAGAAGTCTCTGCTACAAAACGGACACCTTCAAACTGACTAAAATATGCAGCTACCAACATGAACAAGCCAAGTTCCTTCTTGAAAAAGGTTTTATGGTCAGCTGAGACAAAGATTGAGATATTTGGCCATAATGACAAGAGGCACGGTAAAGTGAGGCTTTCAAATTTAAGAACACTGTATCAACTGTCAAGCATGATGGCGGTAACATCATGCTTTGGGGCTTTTTTGCTTCCAGTGGTACTGGTATATTGCAGTGGATGGAGTAATGAAGGAAGACTATCTCAAATCAATAGCTAGACTTGGACACAGCTGGGTGTTCCAACAGGACAATGATGCCAAACATGCACTGAAGCTGTTTTTTGGAATGGATAAAGCAGGCTAACAATAAGCTACTGGAATGGACTTCCCGAAGACTTTATCTCTACCCTGAAAATTTCTGGACTATGCTTGAAAGCCCGTTCAGTGCAAGGCACCCAAATCGCCTTCCCTCAAAGCAACAACTATACCAATGTCTCCACAATAAAAACTGATAATGTGTGGTGCCACACCTTATATTTGTTAAGTGTTGAGCCTGGAAATCAATGTATATATGAGATTTCTTAATAAAGCTTCAAATGTACTGACTCCAGCAGTTACATGTTTGCACTGAGGCGTCTTGCTCTTTTCATTAATTACATAATGGTGACATTATAAACTAGAGCTGGGCGATAGAACATAACGATATGTATCGCGATATAACTTTTACTCGATAGAGAAATTAAGCTATCGCGATAGACCTCGCCGCTCTTGTCCTCTTTAAAAAAAAAAAAAAAAAAAAAAAAGGTCAGCCAATCCAAATTAAGTAGCGCAGAGCCGAACCAATCACAGCCGCAGCGTCACGTCGCGTGACTTGTTACGTACAGCACAAGTGCCAAGCCACACGTGTGTTTGTTTGGGAAACAACCAGTGGGTAATGGAGCCAGCCGTAATGGAGGAAATGAGTGTGCCGACTAGAAAAATCAACCGAGCGTGACCGAAGAGAAAACAGATGATGGTTGCAATGCCGGAGAGATTGTCGAACGGAAGAGCCATAGAAGTTCCGTAGTGTGAAGGTATTTCGGCTATTTCAAGTCTGACAAAAAACAGAGTAGCGTGCACTGTAAATTGTGCCGAAAGCAAGTCTGGAAATACAATAAACTGGTGCATGCGTCACACTGTGCGCCACGTTATTGTTTCGGTGAAATGAATTTCTACAATACTGTTAATTCTACTCTGCAGTGTTTAAATGCTTACATATACACACAGTTACTGTCCCTCCACACATACGACTCGGTTCTGCTTCTGTGCCCCAGCTTTGTTTACTTTTTCCCACCGAGGCTTCTAGACTTCTGATTGGCCAACATTTCTGCACGGTTAGGAATCTAGCGCCACCTGCTGCTTTGGCATGTTCATAGCAGCGTTTTCCTTCATTTCTGCCTTTACGTGTGAACGGGATTATTTTTTAAAACGAAAACGGAAAATCTCCGTTTTCAAAAATACCCGTGTACGTGTGGACGTAGCCTCAGTCTCTGACTGGAAGCGCTAATTCGTCATTCGGCTTTTGTCAGACTAAAGTAACTGTTAAAACTGTTTGAAAAGCTAAGCTATACAACAAGGAGAGATTGAGAATTTCCTTTTAGTTCTCAGTTTATTTGATATTGACAAAAGTTAGTCAGTTTTGTCTGTTCTTCTGTAAAACAAACTAAGATTTATTTTTAGAATTTATATTTTGTTTCTAAGTGGAATTGACAATTTAGTCTGTTTCGTTTGTTCTATTTTGAAACTTAAACGCTTTAGCGGCTGCCTTTTGTGTAGTTTGCAATATTTGCCTTTATCTATCTGAAAAAGTCTCATGTTCCTTAAGTACATCTACCCTGTTGAACTTATTATGGGAAATAAATATTTAAATAAAAACAAGCTGCTGATTATTTCACATTTTACTTGTGAGCAACGGCACATTTAAATCTTACAAATATAGTTATTTGGCTTATATCGTGATAGATATCGTTATCGCCTGAAATGAAAAAAACATATCGTGATATGAAAAAATCTCATATCGCCCAGCTCTATTATAAACTACATGAAATTTCCATAAACTTGCTTTTCTGTAATTCCACAGATCTGTCTAAATAAAGAGATCTTTATTCAATCTGTATATGCATTAACTTTTTTTGTTCTGTAATAAGATGTTCAAGATGTCTGACCTTATTATAGACAGCAAGATTATTATTTGACATTTTAAACTCTGGAAATCTTCGATGTTTGTCCTCATTGGTGCTGCTGAACCCAAACGCGCTTCAGCTTGAGATGGCTTGACATTCTCCTTCAGGATGTTTTTGTAGACAACAGAATTCATGGTTCCATTTACCACAGCAAGTCTTCCAGGTCCTGATGCAGTAAAACAGCACCAGACTATCAAACTAACACAAAAATATTTTACTGTTAGTATGATGCTCCTTTTCTGAAATGTTGTGTTACTTTTATGCCGGATGTAATGGGACAAACACCTTCCAAAAAGTTCAACTTTTGTCTTGTCAGTCCACACAGTATTTTCCCCAAAGTCTTGGGGATCATCAAGATGTTTTCTGTCAAAACTGAGGCAAACTTTTTGCTCAGCAGGGGTTTTCATCTTAGAACAGGCCGTGTTTGCCCAGTCTATTTCTTATGGTGGCATCATGAACACTGACCTTAACTGAGGCAAGTGAGCCCTCCAGTTCTTTGGATGTTGTTCTGGGGTCTTTTGTGACCTCTTGGATGAGTCGCCGCTGTGCTCTTGGGCTAATTTTGGTCAGCCAGCCACTCAGGGTTTATCACTGTGCCATGTTATTGCCATTTGTGGATATTGTCTCTCACTGTGGTTTGCTGGAGTCCCACTGCTTTAGAAATCACTTTATAACCTTTTCTAGACTGAGAGATCTTCACTTTGTTTGAATTCAGCTATCTGTGGGATACACCACAGATAGCAGTTTCAAAATACCTTTATTTAGAAACTGCATTTTGTGTTTACTTATGTTTTCTTTCTTAAATATTTAAATTTGTTTGGTGATCTGAGACATTTAAGTGTGACAAACATAGAAAGAAATATGACATGGGGAAGGGGGCAAACACTTTTCCACACCACTGTATGTGGATGAGCTGCTGGAGACCAGCACTACAAGGACTAAAGACCACAGGATCATCTGCATACATCATATGGTTCGCTAAAAGACTCAACCTTGCACCAAGTTTAACGGGTTCTCGGCTTCTTTGACAAGCCATCAACATAAAGATTTAAAAGAATTGGGGATAAAATTCCTTTTTGTCTAACTCTAATGCAAGATTAGAGAAAAATCCAATAAATTCAAACTTGTGCACCCAATTCTTGTTAAAGTCATTAAAGCTGTATGCTGTGCAGTTAACAGTTAAATGAAACCATTTAAAGCCCCAAATTACCATGAATATAAAGCTGTATATATGATGCTTACACTTTAAAGTAAGACCAAGCGATACAAAGTCAGGAAGGCACACAAAATACCTTGTAAAATGCAAGAGTGTTTTGCATTAGTGGTGCTTTAAACACACTACAGAGGTACTCCTACACCATTTCTTGCTGGAAATGTGTGGTTGGTGGAAGCTTTTATCCCACACTCTCTAGTGCCTTACTGTACCATTTGGGAGTGCATTTTAAGGATGGGTACTCCCAGTTGGAATCAAAGCTCTAGCATGCCAGTGATGCCTTTAAGCCATCCAGAATCTCAGCTGTCGACATCATGCTGAGACAGCTTGACCTTTCTAGTCACATCACTCAGGTAAAACATGTCACTCCACTGTCTGAAACTCCCTGATGGCATCGGTATCCTTGAATTGACCATCAATATCCAGGATGCCTCTTGTGGTAAATGCACAGCTGCTGTATTATATACTTAAGAGGAAATGGACTTTAAAAACGACGACGACAACAACAACAACAACAACAACAACAACAACAAACAGTTTTTCCATTACAGAGAAAAGAAGCTGTGCAAGTCTGCAGCTAACGTGGTTTGCTATATGAGTCAAACCAGTAAAAACACATATGATCCATGTTACTCAATGTAAAACCATCTCGGGGATTTACAGTTTGGCAC
The DNA here is from genome assembly GCF_057382185.1 of Mchenga conophoros. NCBI lineage: Eukaryota > Metazoa > Chordata > Actinopteri > Cichliformes > Cichlidae > Mchenga > Mchenga conophoros. The sequence goes on from NC_140532.1 coordinate 12,877,135, forward strand.
CTTCAGCCCAGAGTCACTGTGCTGAAGCAGCATTGACAGCTGTATCTGTGAAACACCCACATAGCCCATAGCTCAAAAAAGCTCTCTTCACAGCGCATCTGTATGAGGCAGAAGGGCTTCTAATGGTTAAGGAGACGTGTCCTTCATTCAGAAGTTATGCGTCTTCCCTGTTGGCATCATGGAGAAAATAAGGTGAATGTTCACTCTGAGGATTGGTAAAGGTATCAGACGAGGGAAAAGCACTAATCTTTCTTCTAAGATGAATTAATGATCAGATTTTTAAAACTGAGGCAAAGCACAACAGTCCCTGCAAGCGTTAACAGTCTTAACATACTGACCAGTATTTTATTCTCCCTACATTTTCATTAACCTACAGTAAGTCATTCACCAGTGGCTACATCCCTGCATGCGCACTACACATCGTCAATGTCAGCTTTGATGTTGAGCCGATCCAGATAACATTCAGGTCAAGTCCAAGTTACTGTACAAAACATTTTTTTGCAGAGCAGCGAGGATGCTGGAGCTGAGCAGCATTAGTTACCTATTTAGCGTACTTCTAAGGACGAAACTGGGGAAGCCTAGATATTTAAAATGCAACACCAACGCCAAACAAGTGGGTCAATCAAATACTGTTACCTCTTATCTGTCAATGTCAAAAGCAATCAGTTATACAGTAGGCGAAGAAATGGGCTAGATTTACCAGTCTTATTTTAACGCGCAAACGAATCGACAGATGTCAGGTCCAAAGAAGAGCAAAAGGAAATACCAGAGTGGAAAACATCACACTAATCAAGTGAAAAGGTCGTCTGCAGACTGCTCATGTGAAATGTTGCCAGCGCTTCTGCTGAGCCAACATCGAGCGGTCCGCCTCCCTGTAGTGAGATCATTTGGGAGGAACAGCACCTTGAAGAATAACGCCAGGATTTAAAAAGAAACTGGATAGAATCTCTTAAAAGGCAAAATCCTACCTGATGTCCCTCACTCGTCAGTGCATGCGAGCTGACTTGAATGTAGGCGAAGCGACACACACCGCAAGCGGGTCAGCTCAGCCTGACTGCCTCCCTCCTCCACGGCATCAAGCCCCTCCTCGTTTATCGTACAGTGGAGAAGGATGAGGGGGGGGGGAGAAGAAAAAAAAGACCACAAATCTGTGCGCCGCAAAAAGGAAGCGGCGTCACACTCACGCACAGTGTCAGATAATATGTATCCCGATGAAGACAGATTTACAACCTTACCAGTGCGATGAGCAGATAAAATTAACCTGGCAATCATGCACAGGGATAGACGCACGGAAGATCTGAGAGACTGACCTCTCTTATTTTGAAAATGCTTTAATTTGTGCAGTGTAGAGCACCTGCCAAAAGCGTGTCTTCACACTAAGCGTTAATGGAAGCCTGGCATGGAGGTTTATGTTTAAAGTGGGGGCAACCTCCACAAGTCTTGCTATAACGTGCAGGAACGTACATCCCACACAACATTGAAAAAGAGTATCTGTCTGTTTTTTCGTGATTAATTACACTTACACTAACCCAATAATCAAGCAGTCAAATTAAGATAAGGCATTAAGATATATTTTAGCGACAAAATGAGAATATTATTTAATGTATCAATATGGCCAGCACCTCCCCTATCGGTGGGTGCACTATTGTTTTCTAAACATATACTACCCCCTAATGGAGATATGGAAGCATTTATGGTATGAATATTCTTTATTGTCATTGTCACAGGTACAATGAAATTGAAAGATGTCTCTGGTCAGTGCAACATCACAAAAGATAAATACTTAAAAACTATAATTAAATACTTAAAAACTATAATGATAGGATATAAAAGATAGAAATACATATAAAATACAGTATTCTCATACCGTAGATACACCCAAGCAATCCAGGCCTAAGGCCCCATACAGACACTCAACATACGACCTAGTTGATATATCACTCAAACAATCAATCACTCAATCAATTTGTTAGCGCATCCAACAAAACATGTCTGAAAGCATTCCAACAGGAAATACAAGGACATGCTCATCTCTGAGAAAATAAGGGATGGACTCGGACAGAGTGAAAAGTATTGTCGGTATTTTGCAAAATAGGTATGGATGATTGGTATTCCAAAAAGACTATTAAAATATCACAGCGGGACCGATTATCCTAGTCTACAAAGCCCAATCAAAATGTGTTTGCTTTGTTTTTTCATTTTCTCACGCTATCCAATGTGAGCCTTCACTTCACAAAATAATACAATACTATAAAGGGTACAAGGTGTTCGAAAGGTACGTGTGAATTAGTGATGCGGCGTGAACATTTTGGCAAACATTTCTAAGTGGCGACTCTCGTTTAGGACACTTTCCAGGTACAGCGTTAGCTCTGACATCATCCTGTCATTTATTGCCTGGTAACACGCAGTAACCAAGTTACTCCACTTGAACTTTGTCGTGTTCAGAGTGGAGTTTTTTTCCACTTGGGTCTTTTCAGTATGAAGATGGTCAAACTGCCTTTGATGTAGTAGTACCAGGTAATTAAAAAAAAAAGGGTAGAGAAAACTGATGTAGGTTTTCTTCTGCAGTGTTTGAGTTTAACTAATAGTTAAAGCTAACTTTTGTTGTGCTGTCCAAGAAAAATTAAATCTAGGTGTCAAACTGTCTCACCACAAGAGGGAAGCATTGACATAACATTGCATTGATATGTGAAGATCTAAAGAGCAATGTTCAGTATACCAATAAATGTTATCATTGGCCTTTGTTTAATTATGATATTGATATTTCAAAAGCCAGATTTGTAATAGGACCTTCTTCAGTATATCAAACGTCATCTTTTATAGATAAATACTCTGTATATCTATAACATATTGATATAAATACAGTAGATCTGTATATAAAAGAATCAGGTTATGGGATTTTTTTATTTTTGGGGTCTCGAGTTCTCCAGATTGTATCTTTTTAACCAAGAAAAGTAATGTAAAGATAGAAGTTAGGTGAAAAAAAATCTATTTTCCTGAGAGATTCTAAAGATCCTGTATTTTAATGCCATCGAAAATATTGTTGCAATTCTTGCAATCATTTTAAGAGTTACAGCAAGCACATTTAGCACATTCTTAATTTTTCCAATTTCACAGATGATTTCCTTCATAAAACTCTAGTCCCGTAGTGCGGAAAGCTATCTTTCTCTCAAATTTCAAATAAACATTCAAAGTACTCTCAAGACAGAAAATGTACTCGGCTCATTTATAAGGACATGTGTGTAATGAAGCAAACTGCATCAGGAATATTGGTGATGCAGTGATATGGCAGTAAATTACTTTTGCATCATTACATCACCAATATGCTCGATGCATATTGCCACATTACATAAAAGTATGACATTGATAAGAGTGCAAATATAAACAACCTCACCTGGTTCAAACAACAGAAATTTCCACCTTTATTTCATTAAAACACTCATCGGCATTATATTAAAAACCAGGTTGCTTATTTTTCTTAAACTCTTTAAACCAAACGATGTCTCCTAAAGTTAATACGCAAGGCAGTTTTGTGTCCTGAACTTTTGACAATGCAATTTAGACATCAATGGCAAGAGTTATTATTTAATTGTGTTCAGAACTCTTATCAAACAGATCACCTTTTTTATGTTCTTAGAACAAGGTAAAGCCCACATTCTAATTTAATTTCCATGGAAAAACAAACATCTGATTTAGAAGTCTGTTTAAAAACAGTTTGTTTAAAAACCAGCTGCTCACTTTCAAAGTACAGTAACACGCTTATCTTGCTAAACAGCACGGCAGCCACTACAGGCACACTGAGCTTTGTTGTGGTTCGGATATTTCCATGGGAACCAGCGGCTAAGGAGAGCAGGAGGATCCTGTTTGAGCTGGAGGCGTGTGTTAGATTTATTGGTTTCCTGCTACATTTAAACCGCCTGCGTCTCTCAAAGAGCCACAGATCTGCAGGACCTCCATCTGCTGTCAAGAGAGCCCTTACAACTTCTCTATCTTTCAGCACCTTACTGGAGCTTTTGTCCTTTTTTGGGATAATATTGTGGATTATCCATAGCCCCAGAATATAAGGTAAGAAAACCTTCCTGCCAAGTACTTGTTGGGGATATCCTGACTATTTGTGAATGCATTTGATTTCAAAACATAATTCAGCAACTCAAGTATTATTTTATTTTATTTTTTCACAGAGTTTTGGATTTCTACCAGAGGACCCATGTGGATGGTGGAGAGGATCCGCATGTCAGTGGAGAGAACTAGCCTGCCTACCTTGACAGCAGAACTCAGCTATAAACTTGGTGACATCATGCTGGGAGAAAAGGCTGACAAATCCAAACGGATTTCTCTTTGTCCTAATATCATCACCCCTGACAACATCCCAGAATTCTGCATTCCCCCAACGATCCTGTCCTTGCAGGAGAAGAACACGGAGCAAAGCCGAGCAGCTCGCATTATGAAGGTGCCTCCAGGTGAAGGACCCAGCCCTGAGACGGAGATGACGTTTCATGAGCCGTTCAACCAACACATTATTCAGGTAGAAAGTGTGGATGAGAGCCCCTACGATGGCTGCAGTGATGAAGAGAGCACCAATGCAGACCCTCAGAGCCAGGCTGCCTTATCGCTTCCACACTTAGCCAAAACCCAGACCAGCTATGGCTTTTGCACTTTACTAGAGAGCCCCCACACAAGAAGAAAGGAGTCAATTTTCCATTCTGATCCAGGCTCTTCTCCCCTGCTGCTGCCCAGAAGTCGATCCAGCATGTGTTCCAAACTCACCCCCTCCACCTCGCCCTCCTCCTCTCCTTCCTCCTTCAGCCTTAACAGCCTGACCTCCAGGCTTTCCCCAAGAGGCTACACCCTAAACTGGCAGACCACTCTAGACAGTGATACCACTTCCTCTACTGAATCCTCTCCTTTCAGCTCGCCGCTGCTGGCCAGGTGCCCTGCCAAGTCTTCCCTCTTCAAAGCGCTGAGCCATGAACTGCTGTTGTCAAGGAACATAAGGAAAGCAATGGTGTCTAGGAACAATTCCCTGTCCACAGATGAAGGCAGCTCCACCGACAACAGCCCCAATGTCATGAGGAGGGCATCAGAGGGGTTGGCTGAAGGGCTGCCCAGCAACTACAGCCTGGCACCACCCACCATTTTCCCCATGGACTTGATTCTGCATAGAGAGAGGGTCATGAAGGAAAAAATGGTGCCCATTGGAAAAGAGGGCAGTCTGAGACTCTCAGCAGAATACTGTCCAGATAACCGAAGACTGCGAGTTCGACTCATCAGTGCAGAGGGCCTTTATCCTCTGTCTGTAGACCCCAAGATTATCAACTGTAGTGTCAGCCTGTCTCTGATTCCCGGAAAAATCCAGAAGCAACGCAGCACTGTCATCAGAAAGAGCCGTAATCCGATCTTCAATGAGGATTTCTTCTTTGATGGTATCTCAGAGGAAGACCTCAGCCAGCGGTCCCTTCGCTTTAAAGTCGTGAACAAAATGTCCACTCTGAAAAGAGACTATCTGCTTGGTGATTGTGATTTGCCTCTTTCAAGCATTGTAACCTTATAAAGTGAAGTACTTTGGCAGTTTTTTTTTTTTATGTACTGAATTATTTATTTAAATTTTTGTATTATAAAAGAAGATTTTGTAATAATTAAATTATGGAAAAAGTTGACTTTATCTGTCTCGAGTACATTTTTTGAGTACGTTTTCAATTTTAAATTTAGGATGAGTTACACCATGATATTACAAACTGAGCCTGGGACAGAGACATTTTTATTTAATAAAAAAGTCCAAATCACCAAGAAAAAGTTAAAAACAAAACACGCATTTAAAAATATCCCTTTACAGCCTGTCAGTGATTAATTTGTTAATGTGGTTGTACCATCCGCTGGAGTGAGATGGCTCCCATCTCCATTTCTCCTAAGCCTTTTGTCCTCTTCCTGACCTTTTCTGTGATCAAAAATATATATAAAACCCAGAAAGCTCACATGGGCTTTTTTCCATTTCACCTTTGAGTATGTATAATTTCAGCGGTGCACAAGAGAAGCTCTGTTTTCTTTATCCACCTCCTGCCATATTTCATTATTATCTGCTGAAGATCAAAAGAGCATCTATTGCACCAAATTGTAGTTAAAGAAAGTTTTTTTCTCATATTTCCTAAATAAACAGTCTTTCTTCACATACAAGTCAATCTATATCAAATAATAACCTGCTAATATCCTCTTTTATTTAGAATACAGCAAAGCAAAAATGTAAATGGGAAATAAAAACAAACAAACAAAAAGTCCCTTTAATTTCTGAATATAATACACTGCTTTTCGTTAAATACAGTGTACGAGTTAAATATGTTTGCTCCTTCCAGCCACCTTAATAGCCAAAAACCAGCATCTTAGTGCAACGTGTGTATATACACATATGTTTACTCGACCGAGCAGAGCAGCACCTCTAAATGCAGACACGCTCCAAGCATATCCTGCTGCTCTGAGTAATAAAGATCCGGCTTAAAAGCACCAGCTGCCACGATAACTACTGGTTAAAGATTAATATGTTTCTCCAGGCTCAGAATATCTCTGACGGGGGGCTTACAACTTTTGGTTATAAACTAAACTATATAACAAAATGATGTGCAGTAATGCAAGGAAATGGGAAAAATAAACAAATACATTAACAATAAAAAAATACTACCAAAGCTATAACAATAACCTGCTGGATTTTAATTATTATAAAGCCAGATGCTTTTAATGAATATGTTTACTGGATTACAGTTTGAATGACGTCCCTGAGAAAAGCCTTTGGACAAACACAGCTCAGTGCGAGCTTTAGTTTGAACTACAGCTCCACAATAGTCAGAAAGGCCTGAAAATCCCCTCTCCTCACACTTGTTTGTGTGAAAATAAACCTTTTTATTTAGTTTGTTGTTCAACACATTTGTATTACTGTAATGTGAAAGGTCATATTGATTCTTTTAAACAAGCCTTTAAAAATTCCCCAACAAAATGTTTCAACAGCCGGATGTATTTCAATATTTCCGTAAGGAGGCTGATACGGCTGGATCATTTCGCATCAACTGTTGGTTCAACTGTGAAATATCCCATCATAAAAGAGAATTACCTGTGATTCCCATTACCCCGTCCATCAATGATTTCTCTAGTCTTGATAGTCAACAGCAGCAACACACTCTGTGTCCATGTTGGTGCCACATACAGGCATTTTTTTTTTTAAATTAGTGGGCGTATTAGTTATTTATTTGAAATGATGGCATTAAAGCCATAATTGAACTTCATGGAAACAGGGCTCACTTTAACAATTGTCAGGCTTTTTCCTGTTTCCACCCTTTTTGTCAAGTAGATGGCCATCTCAGCATGGCTTTTAATTCACAGATATAAAGATAAAATTAATACATAAAAACATTTTTATAGTATCATCACTCAATATAAGGTTTATTCAACAGCTGCCCCAAATTAACAGTGATGGTCACTACCAATTTATTATTTTTTTATGTTTCTGTAAAACAGAAAATTATTAGACCCCAGATGCTAATAATCAGTTGTGTATCATTTTTGCTGGACAAGCTGCAGTCTTGTAGTTTTCAACAAGTCTCACACACAACTCCTGAGCAACCCCAGCTCATTCTTCTTTAGCAAATCTCTCAAGCTCCTCCAGATCTGATGGTCCTCTGGCATGAACCTTGGTCTTCAGTTCAGTCCACAGATTTTCTTCACCAGGGGCATTGCATGTTTTTGGTTGTTGTGTTGGAAGACAAAGCAACAACCCAAAACCAGCTTTGAATTTATTTTGGTGTGCAACCTTGCAGTCCATTCCTGTCCTAGCGACTATCTTATAATTCACTATAATCATAACTATGATTCCTGACGTGGCTGAGTCACTAGAGTTGTTCTGGGGTCTTTAGGCACATCTCATACAAAGTTTTCTTCCCAGAGTCTTTGAACTCTTTCGCTTCCTACCTCTGCCAAGTTTGTTCTGCGACTCTCTTTGAATTTTTTGATGACACTCCAGTTCTTGACACTTGGAAATGCTTTGTATATCCATCTCCTACTATGTAAGGATCAGCAGGGTTTTTTTTTTTTCGTTTTTTTTTCTTAAGTCTAAACTGATTTCTTTTGTTTTTGGTATGATGCTTTCTCAGTGCCAATTGATTTGACAATTGTTGAGCTTTACAAAGTTAAATAATATCCTTGCACTGCAGTGTTTTGTGTTACGGTTCCATAAAATGAACAGTTTTCTCTGGGCTAATAATATTAACCACAGTTTTTTTCTGGAATAATTATTTCATTTTGTGCAAATACAAATCATTTATGCTTTCCAAATATGCTGTTTTTTAAGGAAAACTAGTATTTTAAAAAACACTCTGCTGGAAATGTTGAAAATCTCTTGCTCTGTTAAAAAAAACACCTGTGAAAATTTTGACTAAAACCTTGAACTTCATACGGGGGCTAATAATTCTGTATTTATCTGCATGGTAAAAACCTAAAACATATTTCAAATTCGGTTTGTGTTTCTGTTCAATTACTAGAAGCTTCTTTTCATACTATCTGTAGGAAACATCTGGCTCCTTACAAGCTCTGCACTATGAACATAAACGTACAAAGGGGGAAGTGCACTGGCTTAATCTCAAGTGTCTGAAAACAGTTGCCTGGTTACCTTCATTCACCAGGATGCCTTTGCCCAGCTAATGCATATTGACAAAGTACATTAGATGGGCACCTGGAAGTGACAGCAACAAGTAGAAATAATAAAAGATGTTTCAGTCTTCATTACTGTGAATTCCTTTCTTGCATTCAGCTCTCTGCTCGCATCCACACATATTTAGTGTCCATTCGTTTCTTTTAATGGAAATAAAATGTTATCATAAGATATACAAACCATCCCCTTCCCCGGCCATATCTCTCTTGCCATTTTACAGCTTCCTACGTAAGAGTCTGTTCCAACCAGTTTCCTTATCTTGTTTTCTGTTTTACCAGGCTCTTAATGGTACAAAGCATATGACAAACACTTAAGCATGTCACTTAAATGTGTTTGAACATTCTGGACAGCAGGGCCTCTATTGCTCCACCTTTTTTATCTTCTCAGATTAAGAAATTATTGAACTTTTGTTCATGGAAAACTGCTCAGTCATTTATTCCATTTATTTGTCAGTTTCGCCCACATGAGTTAAAGTGGAGCTTTTCTTAGTTAGTTTTATATGATGTTATATATGTATGTAACAACACAGCTGAAAAAGTATGAAATGAAAATAATAAATCTATGCTGAAAATTGCATATATTGACTTCAAGAAGTACAGTGTTAATCAGCTCTTTGCATTTTTTACCCCCCTTTTGGTTGTGAATGCCTCACTGAATATTCATTGGCTCCTGTGTTGCGTACCTATAAGAGAGGATGACAAAGAAAGAGGAATGGAGGATGTGGTATGGAAATAAGAGCAAGTGGGTGTGAGCATCAAGTGGGCATTTTTTGATTCATGATCCAGTATTGTTTGAGCTGAGCTCTCTCAGTCAAGCTTTCTTGTAATGTCTTTACAAACAGCTCTTCAGGAATAGTTCTCAAGGCTTCTTGAAGGACATTCAAAGCTCTTCTTTGAATGTTAGCTGCCTTAGTTGAAGTCCGGGCTCTGGAGAGGCCCATCTATGGCTCATAGTATTTCATGTTTTTACCTAGGTATGCATTTACCACATTGGCAATGTGTCTGTGATCATTGCCATGCTGAAAAATGAAACAGTAGCTAATTATTCCTCTATGGCACAGTGCTGCTGTTAGAAAACAAAGCCACACTTTTGGTTATTACACTGTCCTGTCTTTGTTTGTTGTTGTCAACAATAATGGGTTTTTATTAAATAGTTTGTCTGATTATGTTTTGGGTTGTTGTTGTTGTTTAGCGTCCTTATAGTCCAGTTTTCCATTACTTCTGTAGCCTTCATTCTCATATAGTTTTTATATATTTTTAGGTTCATGTTTTCCTTTGTCTTCAATTTTGGTTACTATTACTTGTTCATTTCTAGTTATTCATCATTGTTTGGTATTCGAGGTATTTTATTTTTTTGTATTCTGTATCTTAATTTTGCATCCTTAAAAAGGAAGGGAAACCAGGTTTCTTGACAGCCACTCTACCACTGAGACCATTTCAGATGAGGCTTCAGTGCACAGTTGATGAATCAACTGACAGGCCAGAACGGCATCTCTCAGGACCTGTGTCAGTTTGTTTCTGTGTGTTTGTTTGTTTCTTAATGACATGACTTTCAGACATTGTTCATCTGCTGTAGGTAGTGATTTAAGCCTGCTAATGTTTCTTTTTTCCTCCACTTGTCCAATTAGGTCATACTACACACCGTGCTGAGCTATACCAAGTTTTCAACTAATCTTTCTTTGGGATTGATCGTGTTGGTGCAACAATACTATTTTATCTGAATCAAATTGTGTTATCTTCGGCATTTCCCATAGATTGAACTAAAGAAATGGCGGAAAATGTGTTTTTGTTGTAACAGGCTGCTTGTAATATTTTGATTTTTGATTTTATCATTCATAAGTCAGTTTTAGTGGCTTAACAACCAAAACAAAGATAAAACAAAACAAACAAACAAAACCCCAAAACATTCCCCTAAAATTTGTTCAGGTGTCATGAAGTTCAAGAAGATAGGACCAGATAAGGTTGAAGAGATGGACTTGAAGTTAATGAAACACGTGCTTTTTTGTGGCTCATAAATTCCAGAATACAAACTTTAAAAAATCCCAAAAGCACTGGAGGAAGAACAATGGGAGGGAGAGACACTGGAGCAAAAAGACAGGCACCAACCTGAGACTATAAATAAACAATGCTCTTATCTGTGCTGGTAACTGGCATCATAGCAGGGCTTTATAACTATGGTGAACTTTAGTTTAGAGGTGCCAACAGTAGCTAAAGTAGACAGTTTTTGGACCCATGACAAACTCCTAAGTAAGTAAAATAAACTGATATCTGATGTCAACAATACAGAATCGATGCTCTAAAGGTTTTTCATGTATGCTGTTCTTTTTTTCTCCACCTCAAGGTGCAACAGTCAAACATACTACTAATTTTGTCTTATGTGTAACAGGCACAATGTGCTGATGGTGGAGCTTACTGACATGTATGTAGACAATCATAAAGAAACCCTGTCAACAATGATCTACATTTTATGTTTGCACAGTCACCGCACAGATACACAAAAGATCATTCCTATCAAAAGTCAAATTAAATGTTCTGTTGAAATATTAAAGAACCTTCATCAGAGTACCCGATTACAAGAGGTCAAAATATTCCATGATGCAGTGGTAGGACTGTGATTTTTTTGACATCACTGTTTATAGCCCACTATTCAAACTAACGCTGCTTCAACGTCCAGTTTTGCGCCAGGTTCGTGGAAGCACTGAGTAGGCTTCAACCTTAGTCTGGGGACAAATGAGGCCGGATGAAACCAGATCTGACTGAAATACACAGACGCACACACACACACACACACACACACACACACACACACACTGGCAATGCCCTATGATGCTCCGAACTCACTCAAGTCTGCATCATTTAATTGAGGTAAGACATTTGCTCTAAATCATAGGTAACCAAATTTGATTTGCTTCTACAATGTGTTCTACCAGTATAACCAGTACTATGTAGTTAAATTCTACTTTATTCACTTTAGTTTCCATGCCATTCAGTCTATTCGGGTAATTCATTCTGGCTCTGTTTTGTCAGTTCCAACATCAGTGTATTAGTGCACTAAATTGACACAACTGCCTAATATATGTTTTCTGTATAGACATTCACAGTTTGCGACAGGGCTGAGAACAAATCATGCTGTGTCTGCACGTAGACAGACTCATCACTTAGCCTGTGCACCTGCCCTATGTTACACCACCCACTCAATCACCTCAGGCACTGTATGGAGCTGAGTCCAAGCGTGACCTGTTTAGTACATAACAACCAAACATACTGGTGTTTGGTCTTCCTCACATCTGTTAAGGCTTATATAAACAGAACCAGTGTTTTTGAACTTGGTCAACCCTGTCCTGTTTAGACGCTTAGACTTCCTATCTTTATTCCGAAGAGGTATGAACTACTGCAAGTGCAACCTTATTATAGAACATGAATGAATGATTGCTGTCCTTAATATGTAATAATAAGTATTATACTGTTATTATACTAAGAGATTTGTTAGTGGCATTAGGACTGGGATTAGGACAGGGCACAATATTGTTCAAACAGCCATTACACCATTAGGCAAACAGGCCATTAAGATACATGTCATGTGAAAGGATCGTGTGTGCATGTTGGGGGAGGAAGGTGTGTTTGATCGATGCTAATTTTAGACACTTCTAAAAATGGGCAGACTGTGTACGCAAAATGTGACGCACAATTTCTAAGTAGAATTTCTTTCGCAGTTACTTTTAAGGTGAATTTGTCGATGATAAAGTTTATTTAAACCTAGAAGGCAAAATAAACTGTGTATGACGAGGCACATGGAAAGATGACACTGTCTTCCTTCCTGTCTTTCTGTGTTTTTTCTCGCTCAGTAGTGCCCTCCAATCCCATGGCAACGAGGCCCAGGTCCAAGGGAAACCATGGAGATCCTGCCTTTTATGAGGCAGTCCCTGTCTGTTTCATTCAGACATATCTCCGCCTCAGTCGTGCTGATGCTTGCATCTAAAACTAGCTGTCAATGGATTCCTCCTGTGCATCTAAATCAAAGCGGGGGGCAAAGTATGGATTTCACAGTTTGAAAAAACCCACACAGTTCTGTGACAAACATCCATATAATTGTTCTCTGGTACATGGAAATACATTGAAAATAGTTTTTAACATATTACAGGAGTACTTGTCCAAAAAGCTTATAACAAGAGAACAGATTATATATATTGTATTTAAAGATGGTGCCATAAAATTTCAAGCTGATGTTATCCCTTTTTATCCTTCCTTTGTATATAGGTCATTAGTGTGTTTTATCTGTCAGTACGCATACACTGGTGCTTGGTCAGGTTCCCTGAATGAGAATGGGAATGAGACACTTTTAGGTCTGTCTGTGTCATTTTTACTGTCCTACTTACCATGATCCACTTGCACAATAATGTCCAAACCACAAAGGGGCATCACGGTCCCAATTCCCTCGACTGTGTTTGTCCTTGACTTTGAGATATTATAAAAGTTGTGGACTGTGGAACTAATTATTTATTTGCGAGTCAATTCACATCACTGTCAGTTTAATCATATTTTAGGGGAGAAATATAGTCATTCTGTTTTTATGAAAAAGAAAGCCTTAAAAAATTACATTTGCCCTTGAAGAACCAAAACAGAAATTCTTGTTTGTGCTCCAGAAAAACACACAACTCTAATAACAGAAACTCTTGGTTCATCAGCCCCTTATGCCAAACTTTCCATCAGGAACCTCGGGGTAAATTTGAATCTAGTTTTACTTTTTATGGTCAAAGGTCTCGCTTACAGTATAGAGCATTGAATGATCAAGCACCAGCATATATCAAAGAACTTTTGCATCTGTCCCTAGCAGGTCCCTAAGGTCATGTGATCAAGGCCTGCTGGCTGTGCCACGTACGAGGCTGAAAACTATAGGTGACAAAGCCTTCTCAATAGTAGCACCAGGACTCTGAATCTCCCCTTTAGTTTGAGTTCTTCCGACTCTGTGGAGCATTTTAATAACCAACTGCATGTAAAAACCTATTTTTTTTCCTTGTAATTAACTATTTTGATGTACTGATATCTAATGTTTTTGTTTTCTTCTGTATAGCACTTTATGATCAATATTTTGAAAGGTGTTATATAAATACAGTTTTACTTGAAAACCCCCCACTAAAGCTTGATTATGATTTCAAATCATTTTTAGCTGCTCTAAGAGAACTATATTATTAGGCAACCCAAACCTAGTATGGTGATTTATACATGTTACAATATCCTGAAAGGAGGGATTCATGAAAAACTTTTGGTACTGTGTAGAATGTAGCAGAAATACTTGGAAAACCAGTTCCCACTGGCATATGGACACACTGTATCATCCTGTGATTCATAAAAGGGGTTTAAATATAACAGTGCACCTGGCTAATAGATGACAAATTGTCCTCAGCGGTCTAGTCACGTTATTTAACTAAAGGTAAACATGGAAGCTAGGTGATGGGTTTTTGTTTGCCAGTTCAGTTTACTTGGGAACTGACTGGCACAGTCATGAGTACATTGCATGTCCATTACTTTTACACTGTTTCACAACCCCAGGACAGAGAGGAAACAATTTGCTTTTAGGATTTTCTAACTTTACCACAAATTTACACGCAGAGTGTGAAAGAGCACGCTTTTAAGTTAACTTAAACCTCAGAGTACAAAACTGCAACTCATCTGATGTGAGAAGAAGTGACTGTTTTGGGAGCCCTGATTTAGTTTTAACAGATATCTCCCTACTGGTTTTAAGCAAGGTGTCACTGTACTTGGTGATATTGAGAATTTGATGTTATAATGAAAGCTCGTGTGTGCTGCTTGTGGTATCAAAAGCTGTTATGTTTCAATTATATCTCCTGACACATAATCTTCTGACAAAGTGTCACACTTTTGTCTTACGTTAAGGGACCAATAAAATGGCAACAGCTACAAAAACCAAATCCTCTGGTACGCCATCAAAAAGAAAAAGAAAAAAACAAGAAAGTTTCATTGTTTTAGAACAACTCACCGTCACCTATAAGTGTGAATGGTGCTGTGTTTCAATATTTTATTCGAGAAGTGTTTCTATATAGAGCCAACAAATTCCTCTCTGTCTAAAAGGAGATGTGTATGTGTATATGGATTATTTAGCTTCAATAAATCTAGATGATCAAAACTAAATGTTGACTTACAAGTGTTACCATAACTTTGTAAATTTCCTCGATAACCTAATCTTTAGTCTAGTCTGTAGTATACTTAATAAATGAAGCCTTTTATGTAGAGACAGGGGAAGTGTTGCCAAGACTAATAAGAAAGGAGACGTTACAGCCATGAAAGAATGACTTTTTATTTGCTATGGTTGATTACAACAATATATTATTAAAACTGCACATTCATTCTATTATTTTTTTTAAATAAGGTTTTATATTATCAATTAAATTGAGTTACATGGATTAGTTGAGCTGCAAATTGTATCACAGTTATAATACGGAGCTGAAGTGGGGTCCTTTGCAAAGCCAAAACTCAACTGGCCACATGATCAATACTCTTTCATTCCAGTCCTTGGTCCTGGCAAAAAGGCACTAACTCAATGGATGAACCAGTGATGTGTCTACACATAAAAGACCACTTGGCAAAGAACAAATTTTAAATTCTGTCTTCAGGCACTTTGTTACTGGAGGCTGTTGCAAAAAGCAGATCATTTGTTCCCATTTCTTTAGCCGAATTACATAAAATAAGACATAAAATAGTATTTTTGCACTGACACATCTCAGCATGGTGTTCAGTGTGTGTTTTATAAAAGAAAAGCATACCTGGATAGAAAAACACACAATGGAAAATGATCCACCATGGATTGTACTCCCGAGAGCGTGGACCCTTAATATTACTGAAAAAGTGCGGGCTCGACATCGGAGCACAAGACAGCCGCTATCAAAAGAAGAGCTTTGAATGTCCTTTAAGAACCCTGGAGAAATATTTCTGAACACCATTTTTAAAAAAGAAGAAGAAAGAAATGACAAGAAAACCTACTTCAGAGGCTGTATTGAAGAATAAAAGTAGTTATACCAAACATTGCCTTTCAAGTTTCAACTTTTCGGTAAATTACTGCACCCCTTTCCCTGATACAATATCAAGACTAGACTATCAAGACTATGCACAGTACAGTATCTGGCCATTAAGCTAATGCTTAGTTGCTTAGCTAGCTGCTGAATCTGTTGCACTTCCAAGACCAAGATTAGAGACCATTATGTATACGGCTGAGGTAAGACTGTACCTTTTGCGTTAATTTTAATATCTTAAATTAGTGCGTTAGCTGTGTTAATGATCCCCAGTATAATGCTAGCTAACTACTGTCCTGATTATCTGATCCTCCAGTTGTTTCCACTGTGTTTATTGTTGGCAAAAATGGCAACATAACAATGGCAGCCAAAAGAACATGACTAAGACATTTAATTACCTTTACATTTAATCCCAAACTACACCAAGTCACATGGCTTTCTATCATCTGAAATACATTTTATGATTATGAATAGCATTTCATTACACTTGATCTAACATTTTAGCGTGTGTTTACCGTTTATCATAACTACTTTTACTGCGACTACAGTCTGTCATGCCAACTGGGCCAGTCAGATTGTGGTGGAGTTGGTGTTACTGTAAAAAATAATTACTGTAGTACAAAAAAGGGAGAGCCAGTTGAATCTGTGCACAAACTGACAGAGCTAAGAAAATTAGGAAATTGTAGATGCTGTTGTACGTTGGCAGATTACTGGCACTGCATTAGCATTACGAGGAAGCCAGATATAGCTGCAGACTGTTTCCCAGAAGAAACATGTTTGATTAAACCAGTGGGCTCTGTTTGGTTTGCAATTTTAAATGATGTATTGCTGGTAAGTTTAATTATTGCAGTTGTTGTGTTCTGCAGTGCAGGTCATAGGTTTCTGGACTGCTGAACAGACTGTGTATTTTAGATTGCTTATGTGTTAGATAGGGATGCAGTGGTTCTTTGCAAGGTGACTGCTATATTCTTGTTATTGCCACAGCAGATGGATATTGGGTATTTGGCACACAAATTTTATATTGGATGCCCTTTCTATTTCTATTCTGTGGCTTAGGAGGCAGGGCAGATCATCCACCAAATGGAAGGTTGGCTCCTCTGGTCTTCTCCTCTATCTTTGGGAAAGATACTGAATCCTGAGTTGCTCCCAATGCCTCTATCAGGGTGTGATTGTGTGTGAATAATAGATAAAGGCACTGCGTGTTTTAATAAAAATAAAAAACAAAGAAACTATATTTGGTGTCAGTCTATTAATAGTGTACTGGAAGAGGAACTGATGGAATATATTGCTGTCCAACCCATAATAGAAAGTGTTTCTTATTACCTCGTCCTGGTCAACACATTGGTAAACTTTAAATAGAGGTTGGCGTCACCCCTTTTAGTTACTCTCTCTGTGCTGTATGATTATACAGAGTAATGAGGTCTGGCCCTAGAAGCCAAAGATAAACTCTGTGGATAGGTGATGTATTCACATAATGAAAAATATGCGTCATTTGAGTTTCTTTTGGTTTTTTTTGTTTTGTTTTTTTTGTCGCTATGGTTATATAGACATTATTTCCCTTTTCCAATGAACTGAGCAGCCTAAGCAATATTGTGGACAGTTATTAAAAATTTATTGTGTTTACCTTATTGTAGTTAAAAGGTTTTGTAAATATTTGTCCCATAATTGTTTTGAGTCTTTTGCTCATGTAACACCTTAATGCACTGCTTTATTGTAATAGCACATATATTTATACAATATTTTTACAGCAGTGAGCTGGCACAGAAAGGATAAATGAAAAGAGTTTTTTCTCTTTTTTACATTCATATATCTTTATTTGGATGTCATAATTCTGGGAGGATGAAGGTTTTAGACCAAATAACTGCCAGGGTAGTGATGCAGTGACTCTGGACTGATACAATAAAGCCTCCATACCACATAGTCTCTCACACCCATCTATTTATGAAGTGTTGGATAATAATTTGCTTCATTTGCTGTTCTGCCTCACTGTCACATGCACAATGGATAAAATAAGGTTTTGATTAGCAGTTCGAGCAGCCTAATCTGCTAGAGGCTTAGTGAATCACTAATGTGCTTCTCTAATCAAAACTTGAATTGATTCAGTTGGTGTAAGAGCAACAGTACTGCATGTTTTCATAAGCTGGGCATCGTTCGCTCCATACGGCAAGCTGAAGCGAGAGTTTTAAAGGCCACAAAGCTCAGATCTCAGCAGGCCACATGTTTCTCACCATGTGAGGCTGCATGTGTTGGTACACATGTGTGAAATGCTGCATAAAGAGGCTGAGTGTGTGTTTGTGAGCACTCTGTATTGCATAGCGTTGCACTCTGTCACACCAGCTGTTAAGCACAGTAGTGGTGGGATGATTTGGGCTTGTTTTGCAGCCACAGGATCTGGGCGCCTTGCGGTCACCGAGTCGACCATGAACTTCTTTGTAAACCAAAATATTTTAGAGTCAAATGTGAGGCTTGGAGGATTCTGGGTCATGCAACAGGACATTGATTGAGTGCACAGCAGCAAATCTACTGTATCTGAAGGAGAAAAGTATCAAAGTGTTACAATGGTCCGGATTTAAACCTGACTGAGAAGCTGTGGAAGGACGTCAAGAGGGCTATGTAAAAATGAATGCCTGCAAAGATCCAAACATGGTCACGGTGTTAATAAATTTTAGAGACTTTGTTTTGTATATTTAAATAAATCTACAGTACTAATCTTATATTCATTTATAACTGCCGGTACAGCTAAGATCTTGACATTCTCAGTGATCTTTTAATTTCACTCAGGATCTATGGCTCACTAACATGACGGATGTTCAGTGGGAACTCTAAGCTTCTCTTACGTAAAACCCAATGGCTTTTTCCGCTTCAGGGGATCCACATGTTGATGTCTTTGCTCACTAAGGTCGGAATGGATCTTTTGTTTTTGTGTTGTGAATTATTTTGTTTTTGCTGTTTTGTGACTGGGGAAAGCTCATCTACTTCCATGTATTGCTCCAAATGCTAAAGTGTTAACCTTTTATGTTACATACTTAATATGTTTCAGTACAGATAAATTAAATTAATAAATGAATGCCACTTGCAGCCCAAGTCACTTCATCATGAACATCAGTAAATCCCTGGCCATCTGATTGGTTAACATAAAGATCAGTTGTTATCTGATATTGGCCAGTAAGGCTCAACCTCGTGCAGCTGCCCTTTTGTAAAGGGGGTATAATTTTCATTTCCACGTTAGTGTGCTATAATGTTGTTCTTAACTAGGAGACACATAATGTGGAAAACATTTGATACAGAAATAAAAGACTTTAATTCTGAATGTATCTGCCCCCCTCAGTTCTTGCATCCTGTTCAAACAGCACTCACACACAGACCCTCTCATGCTTACAGAGGCATTGTCACAGTTTCCATGTCCAGTTTCAAGGAAGTCAAAGTGTAGCCTCAGGCACCAAAGGCTTTTATGTCTTCAAAACGGAAATGACCTGCAACTTTGCCACATTAACACAGACCTGCATACATTCTAGCACATTTCCCTTTGGGCCAGGAAAATCTGTATGTAAAGTATTTGGCTCAGAATAGCAAATCACTGTTGTTTTGGCTGAGAATATTCCATTACTCACTTCTGAGACTACTAATTAACTGCGTTGTTAGTTACGTTTGAGTAATTTTGGCTGATTAGGAACCAAGCTAAAATAGCTCAAAGTCGACTATAATCCTTAATGAGAAGTATTATTGGTCATGCAGACATGTAGAAATCTAGGATTTTACACATATTGTGTGAGAAATTGTCCCTAATCTATGTTCAGTATATTACCTTTTTGATCATGATAGTTATGTTTACAAATAGCAGTGATTATTTGTCACTATAGTCACTTTCTTAGACCTACTATGAACACCATTATAATGTGAGCAATCAGTTATACAGGATTTATACAGTAGCAGACAGGTGGTGCCATCTGCTGGAGATACTACCTCAATTCATCCTTAACCCAAACCAATGTGCTTTTGTACAAACAAAAATGAAATAAAAATGTTTTGACATGTTTTAAAACCTTTGATTAACATCAGTTTTTCTCAGTGATACTTGCTCATTTCAATTCCACACAAACTAACAATAGATGCCCATCTGTTTTGGGAATTACACATATTATGACATAAAGACACAAAAAAGCCACAAACACATGCAGCTAACGGGGATCTACCAGCACAGTCTCTATGTGCAAACACCAACCATCTGGAGATATCTTTATTGAGGTGTGCAAACAAACAATGCGTGACTCTGTTGAATTACAGTATGTACTCTGCCTTGAATACGTCTTCATTTCTGACCCACAGCAATTATTTACAAGTGTTTACTTGACGACATGAGGAAAGGTTCCTAGCAAGGAGACACTTGTTTACAACCAATCACAGAGACTGGGCTCGTGAATGTTAGGATACACAATGTGAGCCCCTTTCTCTCACCATGCTATTTTTAGTAGACACCAATGCCTTCCGGCAAAAATCACATGAATATGGATAGTGTGCTCGGCTGTACAGAGTGGTTTACAGCAAGAGAGCGATGATTCAGACAGACAGTCTGCATGTATTCAGTGTGTGTGTACACTGGACCACTATTGGCATATCGTTCGGTTTTCAAGTAATAAAATACCAAAGAGTTGTTGACAGTAAACATGTCTTTTAAGAGATTTTTGATAAGATAAACACAATATAGAGACCAGGAGACCAGGATGTATTCAATACTTGTAATATTGTGATTGTATATACATGTATATACACATATATATATATACACACACACACACACACACACACACACACACACACACACACACACACACACACACACACAAAGGGTATAATAGGGTATAATAAATTCTGCAAATCACATTTACCAACATAATATATATATATTTATTTTAGCTTGGTACAATTTTATTCTTTCCCAGAGTACATATTTTTGTGATCAGACCTGGCATAAATAGCTCTCCTTCATAATGGAAGTATTAGATTCATAAGGCAGAACTAAACCATAAAAAGGCATCAGTTTAATTTTAAAAAATTTAATTAATTCTTAAACATGGCGCAATAATTCAAATTTTAATTGAATTTTACCATAAAATACAACCGTATATTTTTCTTTAGTTTTTCTCTCATGAGCTTATATTCTTCCTACCACAAATGCAATCATTAATTTGTAAAAATAGCAGAGTAGTTGACTATTTACTTTGCACTACTCCTAAATGTATCTGGTTTACTGCTCATCACTCTTGTGGCAACTAGCATTGTCTACTGTCCCGTCCTTGACCGCTACATACTTTGCAAGTCAATATTATTCAAAGGCTGTCTATGGTTTTGCCTTTAAATAGGCCAATTTAGGCTTGGAGCACATGCATCTTGGAAGACAGGTTTATTTTGGTGTTAACTCAATTTTTCTCAAGTCTCCTTGGCCGTCAGGCTATATCCTTGAGAAAGAGGCCATAGGCATCTGTGCTTTTCTAAACATCTAAAATCAACTAGTACTCTATGTGTCCAAAAAAGAAAAAAAAACAGTCCACCACTGCTACTTTGTTTTTACAGGTCCTGCAAGTTTAGCATTGTCCAGCAGAGAGTGCCCTGACTCTGTTTAACTTAACTACTGGCTGACATACGTCCTGCAGAAGTTTGTGGATCAAACATCTTTATTGTGATTTTTACTATAAGTATGTAGAAGAGAAATTAAGCCGCTTTCTATTTGTGTACTGCAAATTCATGTGTGTTTCATATATTTTACACCTATAATATGTGACATGTTACTTAAAGTTGAAGGTTAATACAAATCATGTAGCTTTCAGAGCTCTTTACTTTACATGAACTTGCCCAATAGGACACTAATATGTCTCCCAGAGCCAACAGTCTCTCTTCTCTTCTCTTCTCTTCTCTTCTCTTCTCTTCTCTTCTCTTCTCTTCTCTTCTCTTCTCTTCTCTTCTCTTCTCTTCTCTTCTCTTCTCTTCTCTTCTCTTCTCTTCTCTATCTCCTTTATTCTTATCGGCCTTCTTCTCTCTGACTGTCCTCTCCCCATGGAGCGGTCTTGTTCTCCTCACTTGCAGATGATGTGGTTTGGAAGGCTGGAGCTGATGCAAAGTGACGTGTCTCCCCATCACAGGAGTGGAGCTGAGGCTGGGCCTCACTTCCCCCGCAATGGGCTGTTTTTGTTCGCCGCAGCTCATGCGGATAATTTGCCGGGATGTAGTGGAGGGCTGTCACAAGGACTTGGCTCAAGGGGTGTGGGAAAATAACAGAAGCGTCTTCCATGCTCAAACCCTGCTTTAATGATGAGCATTAAATATGAACATCTTCTTTGTGTAAGTGATGCATTAGGCACTGTACATGTCCCTTTCTCTTTAGTTTTGCCTTTTCTCTCCTTTGGTCTTTTCTTCCCCCTCTCTGATTTTCTCCAGCCATGTCTAGAGTCTTGTTTGAGAATCAGTTGAATAATCTGACTGACAAGCAGCCTTGAGGTCATCGCGTCTCTGCACAGAAAATATTCTCAGTTCTTTGCGAAAGCACACCACAAACACAGTTCTGTGTAGTTGAGCTAATGTTCCTCCATGTACTCATGCAGCCGATTCACTGAGTTCCCTGATTCAACCATTGTCTTTATCTCTTTGAAGACTTTAAATGTAATTGGCTAAAGTATTGCACCGCACCTCTGTTTTGCTTCACACATACAAAAGAAGCAGTACCACCTTATACAGTAGCAGGCAATAAATTAACAGGCAGAAACTCTCCTTCATACCTTACTGATCGGAGACAGCAGTCCCAGTTCGGCTGAACGAGTCTATGTAGAATTGTTACATTGACAGTCACAGATAAAGTGATCTCATGAAACTAAAGAAGAAAACACACCACCCTCCCTTAAAATAGACCTCCCTGGGTACTGAGGCAAAGGACAGAATGACATTGTGAATGCTAACATCTGTGCAGAACCTTGCAGTACCAAATGCCCCAACCCCAAGTTTGAGCAGACTCTACCGTCATCCTCCAAGGAGCAGCCATTTTGGAAGGCTCTCCCGGCACAGATGTTGCATATTAAAATGTAGGGCTGTTTTAGTCGAGGAAATGCTACGGAGAGAGGGGGCTGCTCCTTTGTGGGCCTCACCTGTGCCTTCATCCGAGAAGCCATTCCAAGAGAGGATACTGTCTAACCAACCAAAAACAAAGTGACATTCAAGATAAAGTCACCCTGTCGCCTCTTTGACCCTGGGAGGCTGTGGAGGTGGACAAAGTGTTTCGCACTTGAACACAAATCGTTTATACCAGTGACAATTGGCGTGAATGCTAATGGAAAAAAATTAAAAGGGGTTTCAGTGAAAACGATAACATGATCTACGGTACATATACAGCAGCCCCATCGGTAATATTGATATGCTTTGGAAAATCGGTTTTATGACCAGAGGTGGAACCAGACAGTGAATATTTGTTCCACAGCATCTCATAATGACACAAACACTGTCCACAAGATGGGGATATTCACCAGTTTAATCCTCGCCGCCAATCTGACTCCACATGAATTGGAGAGAAAGCCTGAGTGAGTGAGACACCGGGAGACGGGGAGATGCACTACATGGCTGTGTGCGACAGATTGTGTTTGCATGAGGCAGTATGTGATGCCTGTTCAGTGTTTGAGCGTGTCCCTTTGTTATGTGTACAATATACACTGTACATGGCTGAGTACATGACTGAGTGAGTGTGTGTTTTTCAGTCGTGGGGTGCTCGCTGACTGAGGTGCTGAGGGCCAGAGTGCGCTAACAGAGAGGTTGTGAGTGGTCCCCGAGCTTATTGGAGGGAGTCCCAGGGGCCCGGAGCAGAGGAAAAGGTCAAAGCGGGTCAGCTGTCCTGTGAGTTGCTCGGCCCTGTGGCCCACTGTGTGCTGAGCAGGGTTCAGGTGCGCTTCGACCTCTTGCTCCAGCGGGCTGTAAGTAAAGAGACTGAGGTCTGCTGCTCTTATCCAGAAGGCAAGCTGCTGCTGCAGGAGGCCCAACCAGGATCTAAAGAGGCCCCTGTCCTCTTCCACCCACCTTTACCTCCACCTTTAGAGCCTGTGGAGAGTTCAGAAAATATATAGTTGTGGAAAGCCTTCTTCATTAAAGGTAGTAAAGTAATTTAGAATTTGCAATTTAATATGTTAGTAACAGCTACTTATGAACTATTTAGAAAAATTAAACGCAGTTTTAAGTAACTTCATGAAATTATTATTCAGCTGAAGCAATTAATGAATTAGCAGAACAAACTAAAACTTAAAAAAATATTTTGAAGTCAAAGTATGTTTCATTGTAACAGACAAGATTCTGCTCTTAACTATCACTCTAAATCCACTGCCCTTTTGTTTTGGATTCTTATTATTACTCCTCCTTTGGAGCCTAATGATTTTACATTTGCACATTTCACAATTTCAGATGAGGATAAATAAATTGGTTATACCTAAATTGTGGCCTCATACGTGTAGTTTTACTATACATTTGTTAGTCTGGATTGGGTTCACTGGATTGTCATTTAAAAGCAAAATCACAATTGTTCTGCTGAGGAGCAGTATGTTTTGAGGCTCATATTATGTATAAAAAAGAGAGACCACTTAAAAACAAAAGAACGACTTAATGTCAAAAATAGCAATCAAATTTATTCTTCCCACTGAACACAAAGTTTCAAAACATCATTAAAGAGGCTGGCTTGATCGCCAGGGCTATCTTTTCAAGAAAGGCCGTATCTCTCATGCAGCATAATGATGGAAAGTCATGGTAATGATGCCTCAGCTATGCTATTGCATGTTCTTTCATGTGTTGGGCGCAGTCATATTTCCTCCTGTCTGTCATTGTGTTTTTATATGAGTCATTCAAGGATGCCAACGAGCTAATCCAGACAGTCATAATAGCGTCTGTGGACAGTTGACTGCACACACCTTGTCCATAGGTGCTTTAATTAACATGGTAGCTTGAAACCGCTAGCAATTAATGTACTGTATCAGCAAGCACAGTGCACCACAATAGTGAATGGTAGCCAAATGGTATTACTGCAATGGCACCTGGTCCTCAATAGGCATTGTTTGGCTACCTTTTGTGCCCATGTAGTGTGACATATTGCCCTCAAGCATTGACCATCTGACCAGGGAAAGGGCTTAAACGCTAGGCTATTAATAGGAGAGCATAGCCAGGCAAAGAATTCTAGTAATTATATCCCACTGTGGGACATGATGGGTGAAAAGAGGAAAGGCTAGGGCTAAGAGATGGAAGGCAGTAGTGAGGGTAAAAAAACTGAGTAAGTGGGAGCATCAGTTGAGTTGGTACTTCAGATATCAAGAAACCTCTTTTTTCTGATGCAAGAGGACGACAGTGTGAACAATTAGTAGTTGGTTAGACATAGAAGTTAAGATGGCAAGGACAGTTCATGGACCTGAACTGGAACAACACTCCTTACCCTGATGTTGAAGAGTCGGGGCTCCCGGTCAGTGTAGGGTACGTGTTCGGATCAGGCATAAGACGTGCTAGGCGATTTTCAGGATCTGAAGCCAAAGTCTTGGCAAGAGTGTGTTTCTCTGGGTTACATAGACCTGCCCTTGAACTCCGTTTCCAGGGAATAGACTCATTCTCTCTTGAAAAGTGGAGAAAGGAAGCTATTATCTGACACAGCCTGTGGAAGAGGCACTGGCCGATGATAGAGAACTCAGCCAGGAAAATGAGGCTGAAGCAGACCACCAGACCAAAGTTTGTTTGCACAGTGACTTTCATATTGTTTGTGTTTGTGTGTGTGTGTGTGTGTGTGTGTGTGTGTGCGCACGCACGCCTGTGTGTGCTCTGCTGTGCATATGAATTTGCCTCTGTGCTTAATTTGCAGTATCACAGTGTATGTGAGCCCCTCACTGTGAGCAAAGGAAGGATGCAATTTACATTTTTGTGCACATGTACAGGAGCAGCAACAAATAAAAACCCATGCCTAAAAATAAAATGACTTGAGAATTAATTAAAGTCTGAGAGTGTGCAGCAACAAACAGATGTGTCCTATTTAGGGCTAATATCAACTTTAGCTAACTAGTGTAGGGAACTTGTGATTGATGGTGTCTGTCACTGTTACAGCTCCAACATGCCTTAATCCTATCCAGCGGTTGCACAGCACCCAGATACACAATGCCTGATCTTTTATTCCTTTATTCAAATCCCATCGATTGAATAGAGTGATCAGAGGCGTTGCCCTCTCTGGAAGAGCTTAATCTCTCCCTGACACATGGAAGACTTGCTGGACTTTGATGATGCAGCCGCATATCCTTTTGGGCTTTCAAACAACTCTGCGTACGCCGCTACCTCCGTCAGCTGTCTGGAGAACAATCATTCAGTACAAAGCACTGTCAAGGCTTCAGCAAGCAGAAGCTTCACCCCGCCAGACTCTAATTCACCCCCCTGCTCCTCACCCGGCTGCAATGCACTGTGGGATTGGATAACCAAATCCCAGATGCAATTAGTGTGCTTTCAGAGGCCATGGCTTAAGCAATATGCTGGAATACTCCATTGTGCTCCTGGTGCACTGGTTGCTGGCAAATCGGAATTTCTTTAGATCAACTCTGCTAAACACATTTACAAAAGCTAAAATCATGGTGGAAAATTCACTTTGTTGCACTCAAGATGCTAAACAAGAGCAGTCCCGAGGATTTCTAATTGATGGGTCTATTGTATCTTTGTACTCACTAAGGATAGCACAATTACCCCGTTCATTATCCCACTGTGAATACGTTAAAGAGCCTGTTATGAGAGCCTACGCAAATGGTTGTACTTCTGTTGCTCGCTTGTTTTCACTGTACGGGGCCTCCTGCATCTATGTATGTTTTATAAGATCCTAAGGCTGTCATTGGGAAAGAGTTAGTCAGGGCTCAATGACATTCGGTCGATACAGAATGAACAGACAATGATATATTTATCCCTCAAATAATCCTCAGGTCTGACTACTTCTCCATTAAAATGATAGATTTGACTTGAA
This sequence comes from Mchenga conophoros, assembly GCF_057382185.1. Classification (NCBI taxonomy): domain Eukaryota; kingdom Metazoa; phylum Chordata; class Actinopteri; order Cichliformes; family Cichlidae; genus Mchenga; species Mchenga conophoros. The sequence continues at coordinate 12,903,847 of NC_140532.1, forward strand.
TAACACCCACACAGCAATGGATGTCAGAGCAGAAAAATGAGCCCGTGTTGTCACAGCAGGGATAGAATGTCATCTGTGTATCCAATGTGATCATCTTCATGGGCTTGTGGTGTGTGTGCGAGCGTGTGTGTGTAGCAGTATGTGCTGTCTGGTAATGTCTTGTGACAGCCACACAGAACCCATCCCTCACGGTATGCCCACATCTACCTGGGAAATGACCATCCCCATCATCCCGGGCCTTTAATCTGATCCATGTCAGTGTAAGGTAGTCTCATACAGTCAGATGGGCTGTGTGTGGAAGCAAAGGCACAAACATTCCCAGGCATGGATTCCTATACTGTCTGCACTGGGATCATATCCTAAATGCTCTTGTTAAATTATTAACTAGGGATGAGCTGACTGGAAAATTTTGGTACAAATTATTGAAATAACAATTTGGCCCAGAGTCTATGCCGATATAATGTTTTTTAAAATTGTATTTACTAGTTTAGTTTTATTATTCAAGCCCCTGTTTATCCCAAATAAAATCATCTTCATTATAGGAAAAACCTTAATGCTTCATGACTCTGTCTTTGAGCACTTAACAAGCAAAGAAAGATATCAGTCACCGCCAGCAGTCACTGAAATCAGTTTACACATCAGATATCAACTGATAGAGCTGTTTGGCTGACATTTCATTGCAGCCCTATATCAAACTTTAACTAACTAATTAATAATTTTTCAGTCTTGAGAGCGATTTCTTGATTATGAGACATCAGTGCAGTTATACAGCCAAGTTTAACATGAGTGCAGATTATAACAGTTTTTAAGCTTTTAATCATAAATTCTCATAAAATCATTGATGATTTGTCCATGTTGACTGATTCAATGAAAGAAACGAAGACAAAGCTCGAATTTAAATAAAAAGGAGTAAAAAGATTTACAGTCTGTAAATCTAAATGTATAGCAGGTTTCATGTAATTACCCTCAGACCTCTGCTGATTGTTTGCTTATAAGCCAATTCCCAGGCAGCCACATGCCTGAGGGCATTTCATTTGTCATAATTGTATTTGTACAAAACACTGTTTAGCAGTTTAGAAACAACAGACACATACTTTCATATGTGAAAGGAACAAGATAGATTGGCATGTAAATCACTGTCAAACAGCAAATGTATGTTTTACAAGTCAAAATTAGAAATGTTATTCTCTGCAGTGCATGGGGATTTGCTAGCTTGAAGTCTTTATTTTAGGTTATATGTTTAGCTTTTTCAACATTTTCCAGCAGTAGTGCGTCTTTGAATCTTCTTTGTTTGCTCCATAACAAAAGAATGTTTTAGAGCTATTAAAAGAGCAAGAAAGGCCACTTTGCTCTTCCCCACTTGACAAATGACATAAAGTTGCAAGTGCCAAGATTCCTATTTATCTGGCTGTTTGCATTTTGCAGTGCCGATCATATTTAAACATAGCTTTGAACAATCTGCACTTTTCTCTGTCAAATAACTTTTGTGCATTGTGTTGGATCATGCGAAACTAAAACCCCATCCACTCATTGTGTGCTGTCTACTTGGGTTGAAGGGCTTTGCAAAATAAACTAACTCCTTTTGGCTTAGAAGACAGAGACTGTGCTGATGTGCACACTTTTGAAAAGAATTCTACATTTGTATGGCTGAATCGATACAATTAAAATTGCCTTTTGCGTTAAGCAGTTCGCCTCCAAACTCAAAGTGGGGACCTCAGCAAAGTTGTTGTTTTCTCAGTCTACACCATTTACCTCAATTCTATCCTCACTGACAACCTGCTTGCAAACTTCAAGGCCAAGTGTGCATAAAACAAATCATTTCAGAGTGTCAGCAGATAATGTGGGGTAGTGATGCAAATCTGTTTACCACTTTTCTTCCAATAGATTAAAGGTGCTTTTGTGTTGCGTGCTTTGACGGCATGTCACAGAGCAAAGAATATGTGTGTGTGATGTGTGTGTTAGTGTGTGTGTGAAATACAGAGAGAGAGAGAGAGAGAGAGAGGCGGAAAGGCAGAGAAAGTGATTAAGTGGGTGCTTGCTTATATGTGTTTGCCTTAAGTGTGAGCAGGTGGATTTGAGGAATCAGCTGCCTCCTTTAAGTGGTTTTTGAAGAGTACATCAGTCACTTTTCAGACTGTGAAGTGAGTATCAGCAACTAATTATGATTAGTCTTAATATTATGTCTAAATGGCAGGAATGTCATTACCATTTGGATTTTATATCTTCACCGACCAGAAATGCTCAACAGTTATCAGCCGAGGTTTCGCCGCTGTTGTAGGCTCAGCTTCAGCAGGATGTCTGATCTTTTTAATTTGGTCTCCCGTGTAAGTTCACACAACACAGAGAAGTTGTAACGGAGCCTGACTTGTGGTGTATTATCTCTTGCTGACACTGTTTATCTTTCACAGCCTTAGTTCACCCTCATATTTAGCAGCCCGCTCTTTAATTATGATTAGGCTGTTCACACTTCTCACCCCCCTCATCGCTCAATTACAGCACAATATTGATTTGTTCCTGTAGAACCTATCAAGGATGCACAACCAGGAAATCACTGATGTGCTCTCTAATATGATAAATGTGTTTTAATCCGGCACTACATTAAAACGCCATCTTACACTGCTATTAGCTGCTAAATTAATGATCAGAATTAACAAGTTTGGCAGTTGGAACGAGACTGGTCCTTGATTCCCTGTTGTTGGCCATTTCGCTCTAAAACTTTGTCCTCGTATCTAATGAACCCATTTCTTTAAAAGGAACTTTTAAAACAACAATTTATCATCACTCATAAGAGAGGTTTGTTTGTTCCACGAGTTAAAACATACTCCCTGAGGTACCCATATATAGGATCCCAGGGTGCAGTATCTAATGGCAGTCACTTAGTAATAGATAGTATCTGCAGTGGCACCTTAAAGTGATCATCATATAGAGAGCGCACAGGCTTTCAGGCTCGCACGGCCAGGGAAAGAGAGCATGTGGCAGTGTCAGCAGCCTAGTGCGGCATGGCCAGGTTTCCTGGGGCGAGGGCTGTACTGTGCTCCATACGGAGGGCCTGTGCTGGGAGCCCGGGGGCCATGCAGTCCCAGGTCAGCAGATGGGCCTGTGATTATTATTTCCAGGCCTGTCTTACCTGACCACTTCCTCACTCCGTGAACAGCTGTTTCACTCGCTTCACTGAGACGCTACATGAACAGCCATTTTTCTTCTGTTCTTTACTTTGTACATAGTATAAATCTTTACTGTGACCCTGCTCTGGGCTCCTTCCACCTGTGTCTTACCTCGGGCAAAAGCAGCCCTGGAGGATTGCGTATCTTTTTTTCTTGGTCTTTACCAAGGCTGGAAAAACAGCTATCACGATTGTTTTCCAGACAATGGAACATAAGAGTAAACGTAGCTTCATTTCATAGTGAAAGACCTCTGAGTCTGCTGCGCTTATACTGCGCCGCAAAATACACAACTGACATCCTATCTCTCATAACCGCACCCATGATTTTTACAATTTTCAGTGCCGATACTGAAACTTAAGGGGGCTAATCATGGGGATGATTGAGATATGATTTGGTTTTCTCTTGACAATGTAAAATTTATGCCTTATAATTTTCCAGAATCAGGTTGATGTATTGCAGGGTGTAAGAACATGCCATTTCTCATTGACTTTGTCAGGTTTAGCAATCACATACTGCAGACTATGGTGCTTTTGGATGAATACCCTCTTTAGTCAAACAATTCATCACACTGCAGGGAATATTGTTCTGCAGCACCTGGTGTTCAGACTATTTCTGTGTTCTAAACACTGTTGGTACAAACCATTTGTTTTCTATCCAACAGTGTTAGCAAAGTCTCATTACTGCTCCTTTATTTTTAGATATGACCAAATTAAATATGACTAATTGTTAGTTATTTTCAATTTGCTGTTTGGAAGTCTAAAAAGGGTCATTCATTGTCACCATTATTTTTGACCCGATATAAAATAATTAATAACTACAGCTCAAAAATGTCTATTTTCCCCACCTTAACTTTTTGAGTAGAATATTTTATTGGACATCTTGAGTTTCGGTTCAATATACCAACAGACACAAGCAGCCTTTGTTCTGAGAGAACAACATCAAAAGTAATATCTCCATTGCACTCCAATCCAAGAGAGAATTATTTTTTTTCACAGAACAAATGGTCTCGGTAAGTAGTTTAACAGCAACAAAAACAAACTGGGGGGAAACATTTAACCAGGAGCACAAAGTGAACTGCTGAAGCAGTTTTAAGCCCCTCAAATCATTCAACATAGATTCAAGCGCTGAATGAAAGCAGAATCTGGCTTATTTATTGATGAAAATGAAATGGCTGAGAAAGGGGATTTCTTTGAAATGTGCAACATGAAATAATAGATTTTCTCAGCTGTATAAACTGCAAATCCAAAGAGGCTGGGGGAGGAGAGTACATTTTGACTACACTAACTCTCCCCCACACCACAATGAAAAAAAGCCCTTCCCGCTAGAAAGACGGGGAATACACCTGTAAGGTCACGTGTCTGGCTTTCAGAAATTCACATAAGGCTCCAGCCACTGAGCTGTTGATCAGACACCTCTTTTCACACAGCTGGTGCATTTAGATTCCCAGCCCCTCCTTCAAATCCCACAGTGTGCTCTCAAGGAAATGTGTGGAAATGAATTATGGAAATTTCTGATGGGAAACTTGGTGCATTAGTGTTTCATTTAGCTTGCTCGTATCCTGAAGCGCTGCTCCAACCTACAAGGGACAGAGCTGGAAATATAACTCTCAGCGGCAGGGAAGCCCACAGGGGTGCGTCTCCCAGTCAGGGCACGGGCCAGTCGATTTATCTGCCAGTGGCCTGGGCCTGTCTGATACAAGCTCTCTCACAGGTGGATTTATCACCATTGCCTGGAGCTGCAGGCCTACAAACTCAATACAGGCCTCCATTTTTTATACTGGCTAAGCACAGCAACCTCTGCTAACTCTCCTCAACCTCTGAAACTCAGGGTGGACTCCTAGACATGTTTTATTTGTGTCGGTGCTCCATTTTAGAGATGGCTCAGAAAAAGAAAAAGGCAGAATATTCTTTCAGAGAAGTGATAGCTACATAAAAGGTCAAGCATGGATTAAATCTCCAAATATTAATTCTTTAATTGTAATTGTGATAAAATGATTTAAAAAATAAATAAATCCAGCAAATCAAAAAAAGGTAGATTGCATGAGTTTTTGTTTCCATGGTTGTTCTCACACCACTTAATGTCTTCTTGGATTTCTGGAAGACTTCTTGGACGTTTTTCATATCACCCTGTGACAGCTGCGATAGTCTCCAGCCCCCCCACGACCTTGAGCAGGAAAAGAGAAAAGAGAAGAACATGGGTGGATGTGTGAAGAGCACATATTGGATCAGCCATCTGAGCCATGAAGTCCTTAATTGCTTCAATAGAAAAATTGTTTAGTGCTACTATGCTCCTGCTAGTCATATAATTTATTGAATCTTTTATTAATATCTTTGCAAATACAATTTTTCACAAGCTCGTAACATAAGGCTGCTCTCTAATTAGTTAGTGGGAGCAGCAGCTAAAATGAAAGAAACGTTAGTTAATGTTTGCAGAATTACTGGAATTTCTGGTTAAAAAGAAGTGAACACTTTACATGTAACTCCATTTAGGAAAAATGAATTAGCCAAGTCAGTGCTGCTGGTGATATGTGGACATACCACCTGCCAAATGGTTTGTCTTCTGCTTTTAGCTCATCTGTAACCCCACCCAGAATCGTAAACTGTAGATTTTTGATATCTGTTCTGCCTGCTGTGAGGTATGAGATCAAAAAAGCAAAACAAAACAAGGTTGTTCTGGTGCTTACATAACTTGCTCAGCAATGTCATAACCAATTTCTTCATTCAATCATTAATATAATTTTGCATACCTTGCGACTAAATTAGTCATCCAACGATTTTCTCAACTGATCATCCAGTTTAGGGTCACAGGAAGGAGACAAGATTATTTCTTAGCCCATGACATATCAAACCTCAGTGCTGTGTAACACTTCAGGTGAGATATAAAAAAAATCTTGTGGTCACTTTTTCACCTCACTGTAGGCTCAGTATAATGTATAGCTGAGGCCGAATATCCCAAGTACTGAGGAAAGCATGCAACTTTGAAGCAACTACTTTTTCAAAAGGCATTACCATATATGACTGAAGGCCCTGTTGTGCCCCTTATGTAAGCAGAATAGAGGAGAGGAGAGAGTGAATTTACCGCAGGTGTGAATTTTCCCAGAGAGGTTTGAAAATGTAAGGAGTGTTCCCAAGAAATGGCAGCGTGCAAATCAAAACCCATTCTGAGTCATTAATGCAGTTTTTCCAGCAAGAGTTGAACGACACAACAAGTCACTGACATTTAAAAAAAAATGGAAAAAAATGTGGAAGTGCTGAATTCTCGTCCTTTCATCGTGGGTGGGTTAGTGGTCAAACAAGTAAACTAGTCTGAGCAGATGTGAAAACACTGTGTGTCTGTTACTTGTTTTATTGTTGCCTCTTACTCCTTTGAGATAAATAAGTGCTCGGATTTTCACATTAGTCAACTTGGATGCTACACCTGCAGCAATGTGCTATGTGCTCTCTAGTAAAACTGTAAAACATTTTAGAAAGGTTTACCATAGTAATGTGTGTTCACCATCCCATCCTCTTACTCTAGTGTGTATTGATTTATTCCCACAATTCACCTCTTTGAATTTGTTAAATTCTTTCATGCAGCTCTGTCCATTACAAACACTTTAAAGACTCTTCAATGCTATGCTATAACGTGAGTAAGGGCAGGACATCTCCATCTGCAGTAAAACTTCAAAGGTCAAAAAATTAAAAGCTTTATGCCATGCCAGCTACTCACCGTTTTACAAAGGGCTGTCTATAAAATCTATAATCTTGACCTCACTATTTCTGATACTTTGCAAATGAATAAAGCACATTTCCATTTTTAAAAAAAACTTTTAATTGCTTGAAACTTTTGCATATGTGTAGTCTGGTGTGCAGCACTCTGTTCACAACTGCTGGTATTAATGCACTGTCAGCTTGATTCTGATAACAAATATCTGTTTTCAGAAACACATTGTTGCAGCCAAATGGTCCCCATGTAGGTGGCAAACCCTTCGGCCAGCGGCAAGCTGGTCCCAGCCTGCTGGCAACAGCAACAGCGTGCCCACTTCATGCTTCAGCCACACCTCCGCTCACAGTCCGTTACGCCAGCCTGCAGTGCATACCTGGCAAACGCGGCAGCGGCTTGCCAAGAAAGATTTATACCTGGTGTTTGACCTACTTGAGTTTGCATCTATATTAGTGAAGGAAAGGGCTTGGTTGTGGGGGAGAGAAAGGTCACTGAGATCCCAGGTCCTCCTCTGATGCATCAGGATGATGGAACTGGCTAATTTAATGAGCAACAGTTGTCCTCTTGGCTGCTACAGATGGTGCACTGCAGATCAGCTCAAAGCCGCCTGGAAACATAGCTTTCACAGCACACCCATCATCTACTAACATGGGCAAGACTCTGATGCTGCACAGGTGCAAAGTGACTTAACTCCAAATTGTTAGTTTTTTTTATTTATTAGGGATTTAATAACCGTTTCCTCTTTGTTTAAAAAAACAGAAGCCTTTCTGACTCAGATTTGATGGTTATAATTTTTACACCCACCTTACATTTAACCTTTAGTCACTCAGGCTTTAATTCTTTGTAAATAATATTGATGATTTGTGTGCTTTTCTTTACCTTTGAGCTCTGAAAAGTTTTTCTTTTTTTTTTCTTTTTTTTACCTCAGCCAAGATGAAATTAAGTTCTGGGGATTTTAAGTTTGTTTATCCACAAATCTGTTAAATGTGTAATGATGTCCATCACAACAGGGAAACGGGAAAAGAGAAAATTTTATTAACTGATGAAATTTCTTTACTGAATTTAGCAACAGAGACTTCACTGGTATGGTTGTTTGCTGAAGCACAAATCACAGTGAGGCCTCAGATGATCCTGCTAGGGCTCCACCATCTGCCAAGCAGCTACAGCTACAACCAGACCGAGCTGGACATGAAGCCTCGTCTTGAATCAAAAGAAGAAGAAGAAGAAGAAGAAAGACATATTAGGATTAAAAAGTCAAAATAAACTTCTTGGGTTTCTTGAATCCAGTTAGTTTTATTCCTCAGTAGTTCACCAGTTTAAAATGCTGTTATCATTTTTGCATAAAAATAATAAGTTAAGGCAACTTGAATATATTTTTATGTTGCTATATAATTAATATAATTAATTCGGACTAATAAGGCTAGAAGATAGAATACACTCAGTGCACTGGTTAGATATTGTAACAAGATTAGGAAAGTTATTTTGTTTTACAGTGCAAAACAGTATTTGAACAGATTCATACATTCGGGATGTGACTGTACTTAAATGGATGTCATTCACTAAGGAGTAGAAACAGTACCATTGTTAGTTGTCAAGTCAAGTGGTCTATTGTACTTAAAATGAATGATTAGAACAATATTGCGCAATGCATTGTTCCATGCATTTCAACACAGACACAAGATCACACATACTGTAATGAAAAATATGTGCTGACTCAGAGATGCTGCATCCATATGTTTTAAATCAAAAACAAATGAAGAAATAATCCTTGCTAAATAGCATAAAGGTCATTGTCGTAAATGCACTTTGCCATTCTTGATTTTTTTTTTTTTTGAGACTCTGTCTTTGCACTGTTGTTCTCCAATCCCCTGAACTGCTACAGTCTTGTTTCAGTTCTACATTTAGATAACTGCAATTTTGTAACTTTACTTACTTTAGCCCAAGTCTTACCTCCTCGCCAAACAAATGTAAGTGGAGCAAATCCTCTACTGTTGTGTGAATTCTGTTTATTTAGTTTAATTAAACTAAACAGTAGAATTTCAGGTCAAAACTTTCATTTAAAAAATCTTAGTGTCTTAATTTTAATCTTTAAAAAATAAAAATAAATAAATATTGTGTCAAAAGCTGTTGAATTAAAAGGAAGAAACTTACACGTGCACTTCCAGTTTTTATTGTCTCTTATGACCTCAAAATTGTCTTTATTTGAAAAGGTTTACTTTCTTTCTGTTCTACTGCATTAATCCTTACAGAAAGTTCGTGGCACAGAATGTTTTTCAAGTAGTTTTATCTGCCACAACACAAACATTATTTTTTTTCATATAGCAACATTAAAAACACTACAGGTAAGTCACCTGGCACTAAACCTAAAATAATTTGATGTCTGTGGAATGAGACACAAGAGAAATATGTTGGTGCACTGGGTAATTTGCATGATAGAATAACCTTCCTTGTGTTTGTGAGGAAAAAAGAGCTAATGTATTCAGTGTATTTGTGGTCATGCTCTTCAGTTTTTTATCACCAAGAGACTAGCATTAAATCACCTCACTGGGGGAATGAGTCGCAGGAATGAAAAAAAAAAATGAAGCAGCTTCTGGATCTAATGAATTCCTGGGAGAATAAACATGTCTTTGAATAAAGCCCTAATCACGAATTAAGTGGTTGTTGCCATCATACCTTTGTAGAACATACCCACAGACATGGACCTGTGAATGTGTGTGTTCAAATTATATCCTCAGCTCTGGCAACAATAATAGAAAAAAAAAAGATAAGAGGCAAGCTACCCAGTCCTCACACTCAAAAAAATGAAACGTTGGCTTTAATTAAAATTATTTTGTCAACAGGTTCCACGAAATTGAATTATGTTAGTTTAAAGCAAAAATCTTTAGTTCATCTAATTTAAAAAAACTACTTAAGATTAACAAGACATATTTAAGACTAACTAAATCAAGTTATGTTGTATGAACAAAGATGATATATTTTCAGGTTAGATAGTTTAGATTAGTTACTTCAACACATTTCTTATTTGTGGCAGTAAAATGTTAAATTTAAGTTAGATTAATTCAAATATTATATTTTCAGCCACCTTGTGCTTTATTAATTAGTTTTACATAAATCTATTTTGTCAACAGGTTCCACACAAATGAATTAAGTACATCCAACTTATTTTTTAAAATTTCTTTTATTGCCAACACATTCAGTGAGCATTTGTGTAAACCCAGTCCAAAATAAAACACAACAGCTCATTAGGGTTAGTAATTAACAGTATGTAGACAGATGCAACATCAAGACTTTAAATTAAATGTCTGTATCTACCAGAAATAGAAGAGAGAAAAAAAAACGCATTGAAGATCACATAACACATTGATAAGATGACACTTGAGTTATGCACATGTGATGCTAGTAAGGTCTGTGAGTGTTTTTTTCTTTTAGTGTCTAAAATGGATAGCAAAGTTGCTATTTGCAATGATTGCTTAGGGTCAGTCCAGTAACACAATGCCAATGAAGTGCTTTCCTTTAACAATGCAAAGTGAAGTGTCCACCTCAACAGCCACAATTTAAAAAAAAATTTATGTAACAACAACAACAACAACAACAACAATAATAATAATCATAATAATAATAATAAATAGTCCACTGATATTAGCAATCAAAGAAAATTACATCACCATCCCAAATAAAACTTTAACAAAACATGCCAACATTATGGTCTAACAATAAAACAGCTTGTCAGCGTTCAGTTTTTTTGCAACAGCACAGCAGTAACCATTTAACACTTGCCACTGTCAACATTTATTTTACTAGTGTTTGGGCAAAAAACTTCAGATGTAAACATTTTAACATGGAAACAATTGTTCGTCTTTAAAAGTCCACAAAATATACATTCATCCTGCATTCCCAACTTGGATGATCTGATATCCTCGTGTTGGTGTTGTTCCCAGACCATCATGAAAATGTTGTCACATTGTTGTGACGTTATTCTTTTGCGCGCCAAGCCATTCGTGCATTTATGAAATTTCAATGTTGCAAGGACAATATCAATTCTGCTTACTGTTTATTAAAGGGTTACGGTTAGGGTTAGGGTCAGTTGATCGGCGGACAGAGGCGGTTTCACGCAGCTTAAGTACAGTTTTTTGTTTTACGCCGGTTTTTCCCGAAGTCGCAAAAGTATGACGTCACAACATTCTGATTGGTCACTTGCAATGTTGATCCTGGAACAACATTTAGTATGATGATCTGGGAACAACACCAACACGAGGATATCAGATCAACCTCCTAACTTACCCTTATTTTTAGTATGTATTGCAATTACCTTTACAATGCACACAATGTAACACAAACTGAATATGAACATATTTCCACCTCATAACAATATGCCTTGAACGCTAATATACACACCACCCTTCAACATTTCTGGTGCAGTATCATCTCTCAATTAAATCCTTTAAATCTCAATACTTTTGATTGTCTCTTACTAGCCCCCCCACAACAGTAAAATCTCTCAAATTGTAGTAGTTTACAAACTTTTCAAAATGTTCTAAATTTCTCTTAAATGTAATTTTCCCGTTATCTGTCATTTACAAATTACCATTTTATTCCCATTCAGCCTCCGAAAAACTTCTGTCCATCTGACAGAACATTCATCATCCAAATTAAAGGTTGGCTTATTCATTCAGTGTATTCTTGAGCAACTGTACCTTGGTCAAGAGTATGCTGACATACAGATGAAGGAAGAGCTTCTGAAGTACTTCAAAGAAAGCTTTCAGTCTTGAGGTTAACTGAGATTCAGTGCATATATCCCACCCATTAAGAGTGCACATGCAGAGGCCAGGTCTTCCAGGTCATGCAGGACACACTAGATGGTTATACCCACATCGGCTGGAGGAGTGCTGGCATCAGCTCTTTCGATGGTAAAGATAGCAAGGGTAATTTGTTCCAGCTCCCTCTGAACAGCTGTAGCTTAGACACAAAAACATAGAAAAATGGCATCCAGTTTTAAAAAAAGAAAGAAAAAGGGCCAAAGCTACCCTTTAATGACGTAAACACAATATTAGGAACATGCACCCCAGTGTGCCACTATTTCAGACTACAGATTCAACGATAAATATAAATAGTTTGGGTATACAAGAAGATTTCCCAAAACATTTAAACAGGTTCCATGCAAATTACAACAACAACAACATGCAACAACATTAGTTATTCAAAATTTGGTTTAATACAGATAAAAAACTAAACTAAAATTACCAACCAATTATTCTTTGAAGAGGATGCTTGGGTCTTCATTCAGGTAAAAAGGTAGTGCCCTGAGGACACACTCCCTCCCCTTTTCAATACTTTCCTTCTGTAGAGAGTGGCAGAGATACAGGAAGAGAAAACAGATATACTTTAGGATGACAGAAACTCACATTATACGCAAAATGAATGACATATCCACTGCACAGATAGACATGTACACAAGACCAACTAATCATCACATGGACATGAATAGTTAACCTGTTGGGCAGGGTTTCCACCACATTATATATGTCCATAATGGAGGTAAAGACAAACTAATACATCATCTTTTTTGCATTCAAAACATAACATAAAAACATTCACTTCTGGTTTAACCTAAATCAAGGGATCAGATTTTACATATGTTTAGGTAATTTAAATTTTCCAACGTTTTGAGTACCAAACTTTGTCTTGCTTAATATAAATGTAAGTGCACTGTGCAGCTACCATACACTAGCTGTTTAAATTTGAAAATGATCTTATTAGCCATAATATTTTGCTACCAACAGAATAACGCACCTGTGTGGCTGGGGCCAAAGTTTGTCTAATTTTCTTCCCTGCAACGCCTCCTTTTTTCTTGAAGACTTTTATGAGCTGGTCAGTGTATTGGTCAAGTTGTGTAAAAAGCCTTGGAACATGTGCAGCAGTAGTAATCCTCACATATTCTGCTTCCACCTGAAAATATGTCAACAAACACAACATACTGTACTGTAAATATACATACTATATGTACACATATACAAACTAAAACTAATGTAGTAAGACCTCATTAAAGCTATAATTTTAACACAAACATTTACACAAAATGCTAATGGAGCCATTACAGCTTTTATTGTTATTTATCAAGTTCCAAAAAATATTGATCACAGCTGATCTGAAAAGAATTTCATGCCTCAGGCCCTTGAACTGCAACCTTTACCATGGTTCAGATGTGGAGAAGAAATAACAGGGGCATGGGATGGGTCACAAAAGAAAACTTAACTTATAAAACAGTTTTGTTTTTAAAAGTATAACAGTTCACATACCACATACAAGCTCAGCAATACCACATACACCACATCAGTATAGGAGGGAGCAGGTAAAGGCAGGATCTGAGATTTATAAAGTAAAACAAGAAATTCATTACTTAATTTCAAGAAGCAAATTATTGTTTGAATTACAACTAAATAAAATACTACTCAGAAGAAAAGCAAGAGATTGACACTGCCATGTGCTAACTTTCTATAGAAGCAATTATCACCAGGTCTGTCGACCTCCATTGTCTGTCCACTCATGTCTTGAATAATTTTATTAAAAAAATTAAGTGTGTACTTTCACAAACTGTAATTTATAACTACATTGATATGTATAACTCCGCTAGGAAACATGCTGTATTTACAGACCATTTTTACATAATACAGATTACTGATAGAGCAGAACAATGGTGTCACAGTGGCTTTCGCCCTTGACTTTTTGGATTTTAAATGTCACTTTATGCTATCCTTGCTATCCTATTCGATATTTCCGACTCTCGGATTACAGAAAAGGAATCCCAAGAAAGCAAATGGAAAAATAACCCCTTGAAAGAATAACCCCATGAACCCCTGTAGCTAATCCCTTAATAAAACAAAAAACAATAAAAATGTTTCTTACACAGTCCACAAAATAAGCATGTCCAGGACCCAGTAAAACTAATGTAAAACAAGCGCACGCAAACGATATAACATGTCTTGTAAGACAAACGCAAAATATAACCATGCTCGACATGTAGATACTACACAACATAGTCAAAGAAAAAAAGTGGTCTTACCTCTCAAAGAAACAGTAGCTTGGCGCCAAAACAGCCTTTTTCAGTTAAATTTGAAGTCTTGCGCATGAGCAGGCACAAGCCGTGAAACCTTCTTGTTCTGCGCGGTTTCATTACAACTGTTTTTGCATTACTGCCACCTTGTGGATATACAAGGTATATCGATCCTAATTGACTTAACTTAAATGTTATGCGATCAAGTAACACATTAGTATTATGTACGTTGAATAATAGACACAATTACGTAGACTTGATTAGAAAAACATATGTTAACTTAACAAAAACATATATTTTAAGTAAAATGAAAATAAATAATTAATATACACTGAACAATCCACCTCATTCATTTTTTTGAGTGCAGTTGGTCCCTGTTTAAAGATAGGGCAGGGCTCATTTCCAAACTAATCCCTGGTTTCAATCCCCTCTTCATTTGCTCTGTGCAGACCGCAGCTTCAAGGGTCAAAGTAAAATAACAGGGAAGCTGTCCGTTCTGCACAAAGGTCACCTCTGACTTGCTCCGTTTGCAGTTTAGACCCTCAAAATACGCTTTGTGATGCAGCATTATGATAAATGACCTGATGCACAACATAAAATGTACCAGTCACAAAAGGGCTAACTACAAAATGCCTGTTCATAACTAAGTTTTTTTCTGAACCAATACTGGCACACTGACTTGCCTCTTTGAACAAGGTAGAGCAACCGGCAGAACAAAGACTGGGCTAAGTTTTTCTCGGTGAATAATCCCACTGAGCCTTCTTTGAAGGAGTTCTTACACCAGGAAGGTGGATAGGGCAGATTTTAATCAATACAGGAAAACAAGGAGCTCAGGGGACGTGAGGAGCCTACCAGTGAGGATGAAGATTAAACACCACTGTCTAAAACACACTCAGCTCATGTCAGAAAGCCCGGGTAACTTCAAATCCATCTATCAAAACGGTATCAAACTGTGTTTTTCTAACAAAGCAATGTTATATGACATGTATTCTCTCCTACAGCTGTAGGTGAGCGTGTGGATCATAAATCACAGCAGACAAAGCTCAGCTTGACCTCTAAACGGTTGTATATCAGGCTATTCTGATTCAGTGAGGATGTCTTTTGGCCTCAATAGGTATACTTACTTTATATGAGCTTTGAACAATGCAGACATAATCCCAGAGGGCTGATTCTGCATAACACACAATCTGGTTTTGTCCAGTTGCTCCTGTCGTACTTTCAGACACTCGTGAGAGGAGACAGAATGCTGCGCCTCCTTCTCAAGCCCTACATTGCACATAATAGCTCTTTTTTTTTGTATTTAAATGAGCTCATTACTGATCGACGATAAACTAAGCCTTCAGTGAATCATTTGTTTTCTGCATAGAAAGCTCTGACTTTATCCTCAACACGGTAAAAGGGCCACAGTGGGCAAATTCATCAGACTGTGAAAAACAGCGTTTGCGGGTAATGTAAGGGTATCTAAGATTGCCTTGATGGAGGCTGCTGTTTTTGAGGTGTTTTTCTTTTGTGTTAATTAGACCCTCCCAGTTATGCTGGCTGCGAGGTTGGTTTTACTGCGAAATAATCTCTTTGATTAAAAGATCTAGCAGTCATGAGAAGGTCTGTGTGATAAAGAAACCCTCAATTGGGACCCCACCCCTCTCTTTTTTGCACCTTTTCCCACTGACTGTGGAGAATAAGAGAAGAAACAGGGTTGCCTGAAGTGTCCGTGCTGCTCATTTCATAAGCATCCTCTCCGCTTTGACTCATTTAGGAAGATGAAAGACAGTTACTGTAATATGTGAAGCCGTGGCCACGCAGCTCAACAACACGGGAGTATTTCAGAGAGAAGTTTAAGTGTCTTTTATACGCTATACAAGTGCGCGCTGGCTTGAGCACAAAAAGAAGCACAATAAGAGAAATGCTGTCACAGGCCCGTCTTCTCAGAACTGTAGGTCACAGTCAGAGGGCCCGGCTGAATAATTGATCAATGAATTTGCAGTGAAAACAGAAACACAGCTTAGCACTATATTTCCCCTCTCCCCCTTGTAATGTACATTGAATCCCACAGATCCATCAGCTACATGCAAAGCTCTGCTGAGCTGAAAGGCCTCCAAGTTCACTTCAATTATTCAGCATCCCTCCAAGATTATGAATTATTGAGCTAAAAGTATGTTCCATATACAACCATGTACTGTAGCTTGATGTAGACATTGTATACTCCCTAGAAGTGTGGGAGATTTGTATTTATTTATTTATTTTTTTAAAACTGGAATCAGACAGAAAATATTAGTCTTGGACAATCACAAAGGCAGATTTTTGCTTAAACCTGGAAATCGACTTTGACTGGCTATAATCAGTGGGAGGGTTTGTTTTGTCGGCCATTACTTTAATGGAAAGCACAGGTATGAGGAAGCCCCTCATTTTCCAGTTTATTCATTTAGGTTATCGGCATACAGAGTGGCGTGTTCATAAGTATACTATTAATTGTTTCTGCCATACGTTGGCAAAGTTCTGGACTCATGAGTCTGTGTTCTCTTCGGGGCTGAGAGTGAAAGGTGTTTAGTTCTAGCTGCCATCTGCTGACAGCTTGAACAGCCAGCTCAAGTCCAATCGCCCTCTCTGATGCTATAAATTGTGCCTAGCCCTCTGATGAAGAGTTGGGGTTCGCATTTCTTGGCTTGAGTGGAGGAGGAAACAGATGATACAATTAATTATCAATAGGTCCCTCAGTAAATCAAAGCCATTTTGGCAGCCCATGACAAAAAAAACCCACTGAACTGCCTGCGAGTCTTCGCCATCTCTTCATTGCCCATTCTCAACAACTGCTCTCTGGCCGCCTGCCTTCAGTACAATCCACAAGGTGTTTGAATAGATTGTTCAAATATTTTCACTGTTGATTCTTCTCTCTCATTTTGAATATGAAGGCAGGTTTCTCTACTCCGGAAGAGTGGAGAACCACTTGACTGAGTGCACTCAACTCTCCTGCACATCACCCAGGCTTTAATGAGCATTGGCTGTGGCCGAGGCAGGGAAGCAAGGAGGCTGATAGTAGCTCATTATTTCACTGCCCATGCTGGCCTGTGTATGCCTGTTTGTGGTAAGCCTCTTCTTTTCTTATTGTAGGGTAAACATTTACCCAGTGGAGACAGGCCTTGACCATTAGGCACTGGGGAGTTGCTGTAATGGAAAGAGGACCCGCTGGAGTTTTGCCCACTACCCTCCTTAACAGAATAACTCACTTACGCACACTTTGGCACAAACCTTTTATTGGAATTTACAACTGTCTGGGGAGTATAGCTCTGCATAGGTTGAACTATGGCTTTGACCTTACAAAGGAAGGGCTATTAAACAGGGTTTTTACAAGCATAAGAAAGCTAGACAGACCTCGCGGACAAGCCATGAATTTCAAAACTCCAAAAGGGAAAATGTGTTCACGCTGTCGTTAAACACAAAGCAGCATCCACCTTTGCCACAGTAGCATTGGTGGCCATTAGCGGGGACATTATAGTCCTTTTACTGCGAAACAGATCTCCAGAGGATCACTCATGACTGCAGCCTTTCTGAAAGCTGACACAGAAAACAACAAAGCGGTGATTAAAAACTGCCTCGCTTGTACGTGTGAGTATTTGTGTTAGGTATCAGTGTTACTCCTGTGGATTAAGACAATGTGCAGCTAACTGGTGAGCAAGTGACCATTTTACAGACAGAGATTGTGTTTTCATCAGATCCCCTGCTGCGCATTGGAAAAGCAACACATGTGATAGTGATGGAGTGTGTGCAGTCCTTTATCCTTATATTAGGGGCTCTAGGGGGAGGAGTGGGGTGAGCTCTCTAGGGTAAAAGAGGCTCATTAGGCAGCCACTGCCTCCCCATAACCCAGCTGGGTCTGCGTGCCAGCAGACTGGGCAGCCATCTCTCTCTTCATCTCGTTCTGCTCCCCTATTTATCCCTCCACATTACACACACTGAACTGCTGTTTTTCAGTTTCACAAATGATGGTACAGTCATAAGGGCTATGTTCACTTAGTTAATTGTGTATGTGTGTATTATGAATGTCATCTATAAATTACAGATTAATGAGGTGGAAAAACAACATAACCATGCTTACTTTCTAGTTCACCTGGAAATGCAACAGTTTCAGCCCCATCCTATCAATAAAATATCATCTTTTTATGTACATCTTCAAAATGTTAGTTCATTTCTAGACCTTTACCATCATCAGGAGGCAGTCACTTGCAGGATGAGTGCAGGAAATTATTTTTAAAAGAGGTTCTCAATAACCCACCTGGTCAGGTGCTTAGTGCTGTGATGCACCACTTTACCTCCCTTCATGTTCTAGTAATTATACACTCAATTAGCAGCCTCTTTGTGTCTGTTGCCTTTAAGCTAATCATTTATTGACGCCCATGGTATTACAGCTTAGGTGTGCAAGCTTATTGGAATTCCTTGTGCTAAAGGAATCAGTGAATTGCAATACTCTGAAGTTAGATGTCTGATATCCAGACTGTCCTTCATCCAAAAGGTCTAAGTTCAGGCCCCCATGACAGAATGCATCCATCCTTTTGAAGTGTCCTTGAGGAGATGTGTGAATCGCTACCAACCCCAGCCCGGTACATCTTTTGCTTAACCTGTACCTTGACCACCCGGAAGGGGGGGAGACAAGCAAAAAGATGAACCTCCTTACATTGTGGGGACCAGTTAAATATCACATAGCAATACATAATTCTACTGAACGATGGGAAAACAGTAAAAAAAAAAAATACTGGTGCTTCATTTGTGGCCTTCAAAGAAGAAGAAAAACTTAACCAGGAATTATGCTTTATGCAGAAGTGGTAATGCTAGGGGGGGTCTGCTCAAATTACCGCCTTCCACTTTCCAAGGCTGTGGACAGCCTGTCTTCAAATTAGGGCTGCTAAGCGGGAGAGTCAAATTGGAATTCCGATTCTATTAAGAAGTCATGCCCAGCAGCAAAAAATGCCAAATGGGCCCAGTGCAATGGGAAAAAAAAGAACATTATAGTGCAGAAATATTAAAGCACAGCCGATCTATTTGCTGGAGATAAACTTAGCATATGTCTCCCAGAGCTGCCTAGCCAGGGCCTGCAACAATGAAGACGTCTTTTTGGAACTTGATTAAAAAGACACGTCGAGATCAAAGTCAAGCTGGTTCCAAGCTTTGCAGATGTGATGAAATCTTTTACCGTGAGAGAGAATAATACGTTTCACTGATAATAGCTGTGCAACATGAAACAATACAGTCAGCCTGTTTCAGCAGTTTTATAATTAACACTCCAACGGAAATATAACCAGTTGTTGTTTTCAAGTGAAGAGGCTGCACTCTGGATTGTTGGTGTCATTTAGCATATTATTGTATGTGCAAGGCAGATAGAGAGAAGCCATCATACTGTATTACCGCCTATGAGGAGATGTCAGAGCGTCCCACTTCGTCTATTATGTTCCCTATATGCAGCTTTTTTCTGTCGATTTCTAGCTGTTTGGCTGCTGACAGGTCATCAGCTTCTCATCTCTGGGCCAGTGATGAGCCATCATCAGACCACATCAGGCATGGAGAGGCAATCTCAGCGAGGACTTTTTTAGTCATGGTGTGCTTTCCGCAATGACAAGCCCCCTGGCTTTGTGTTGGTTATGGGTGCGTTTGTCTGCCTGCCTTAGCAGTGGAACTTCTCAGAGGTACACAGATAAAGACAGGGGTGGAGATAGAGGAGAGAGCCAGACACATCAGGTTCATCCATCTGTAACAGTAAGCAAGCAGTGTATCACACCAGCCCACATACACTATCAGCTTGCACCATGCTGAGAGATATACCTGAGGACTGTCATATTGTCCGCAAAGCAGATCAGCACCAGGACCCACAGATGACTCATTTTGAGTAGACACAGCCTGATCTTTCATTGCCTTGTCAAAGAGATATGCTACACTACAGTTCCAGTTTAGTATGCCACACATCCATTCGGTCATGTGGAGAGCTGAAAATATGCAAAGGATGACTGATCATATGGCCTATAAATGTGTGGGGTGTAGAGAAAGATTTATTTTGTGACAGACACACATTTCTGTTGGCATTTCTTTCTCCAAGAACATTTGCTATTTTCAGACAGCAATTACCACGCAAAGCCGTTCCATTTATTTATTTCACCTGTGGTGACAGTAGGAAAACATTACAGTACTAATGGTGTTTACTGGCAGTTTAATGTATTTAATGTTTAATTTTAAACTGTCCAATCCAAGGGCTTTGGCTAGAGTGTTTCACACATATGTTGCACAAATTGTCACAAATTGTCACCCTGTTTCCAACACCTCTCACAACACGCTATGCCCCGTTAAACTGTATGAATTGAAAATTAAAACCCAATTTCTAAAAAGAACTTGGGAAATCTCGTAACACTTGAATCTTCTGCATTGCACAAGATTTAAACCCCCTGTTTAATAAAAGATACAACCCCATAAAGGTGATTCTGTGCATCTGGACATTAGGTTTTTACTGGGAGAAATGTTTTGTCACTCTTCTTCAGTCTCAATGGGAGACCACATCCAGATGAACAGAATCAGCTTTCTGGGATTTCCTTACCTGAATGACTGAACATGCATCAAGACAAATCTAATCGGAAACAGATCATGGTTATGAATTTGAGACCAGTAACAAATTTGTAAAAAGTTTGGAATGCGCCATGTTTGCATGTTTGGTCATCCCCCAGTTTTAAGCAAGCCTTTGGTTGCTTTAGTGTTAAAGGCAATATTTTTACTTGTTTTTATTTATTTGCATTCTTGCTGCTCAGCAGTGTCTTTTTTTGTTCTAAATGATATGTCACATGCTTTCATTGGCTGACAGGTTTAGACTGCTGACAGAGCTGTACTGCTCGACATCTGGCATTGTCCTGCTTGTTCGGATGGCAGCATGGATCGCTCCAAAATGTGTATACGATGTTACTCTGAAGTAAGCAACTAGAAGATTAACTGAATTTCAAAAGGTAAAGATAAAACATTCCTTTTAATATTCTGGATAAGCCAAATGTATTCTTTTTGGTACTGGTTTACAGTGAATAACAGCATGAAAAAGCTTAGGTAACCCAAGATATCTGAGCTTTGAACAGCTTTTGATAAGGACCTTAAATAAATCATTTGGAAAACCAGAACATATATAAAATATAGAAAGGAGTTTTTACTATATTATTACTGGTATTCATGGCAAAATTAATAGATGTTTGGTTGCAGACTATAAAAGATTTAGCTAAAACCACTTTAGATTTTTAGCAATAGACAGGTTAGTTTTCATTTATTTGGTTGGATGTGGTGTGCAGGTGTTTTTTGTACCTGGTGCTGATGATGTAATGGGCAGCATAGAGAGGTGAAAGGGAGCACAGACTCGCTGTCTGCTGGTAGCGTAAACCTGTTGAAAGGAAATCGCATTTTGGATTTTTATAATGGAATATATTGTGAAAATGTATCTAAGAACTTCAATGCTGCAAAATCAAAGTACCTAATCTGTTTACATTGACCTGCATATGTGTCTGTGGGATCTCAGCCAAAGATGATGCTGGAGACACCCACTGTAGCAGGAACTACTGCTACACAGGTGATTTAGGGTACGTAGGCACGTGTTTTAATTCCCACGTGTCTGTCTGTGGACATGTTTGGCCTGTATGATAACATTACAACCATGCAAGATGCAGTCATGAATTTATTTTTTTAAGTGTAGCCTGTCAGTGCCAGCCAGCTCACTGTGGTAGTTTGTATACCAGAGCAGGTATCTCCATAGGCCAGGTGGTAAATTTGGAAAGGAATGAACTGGTTCTTTTATAGCTTATTTTTCTCCATCTTACTGACGCGCATTTTACATTCTTGCAAATATTCATACAACACTATATTCTATGCACTTAAGCCCTTTTTTCATTTTCCATTCACACCCACAGCCAATTTACAGTCATCGGTTAACCTAACAAGCATGTCTTTGGATTCTGGGAGGTTGCAACCAAAATATGTGAAGGTGAAGGGGCAGTGCTAACCACTGCTAAAAAAAAAAAAGCGTTCTTCAAGCCACATTCAAACCAGTGAAACCAGCAATCATTTGCTGTCAGCCCTCAAATTAATAACAGCTTCCTATGGCATAGTTACATATTTGATAAAGCTGCATTATAGCAGTAGTTACAAATACATGAAAAACTAAAAAGAAATATTTGAGATGCAGTATTTTTATGCAGTTTGAAGCTCCAAATTCTTTTTCTATACAACTGTAAGTTGATAATAAGCTGATAATAATAATAAAAATATAAATAAAAACAATAATAATAATTTATTCAACTCTTTCCCTTTTTAGGTGTTGCAATAACCTGCAATAACCCTCTTACTTTGTTTCTTAGTATACCTCGGTCTACATTAGTATAATAAAAAAGTGTAAAAGGTGGACTACATATGGAATTATTTACAGAGCAATATGCAGACGTTTAAGTGATTTCATTTATAAAGTAAGTGCTGTTATACACCAGTGTTCTACACCAGTGGTGTATTTTTTTCAGATGATTAATTAGATGATTAGTGCCCTACGGCAGCAGTGTAATATAATACAATTAGAAGCACTTTTTTTTGTCTCCTAACTGTATGAGATTTGCAGGAGCTTGTAAATCAAACAAAGTCATAATTTAATTGGTCAGAACACTTGCCAGGTAATAATGCCATTACATTCAGACGTTTTTGTTACATGTGTAGTCTCATAAAGGCAGCTGAATAAACTTAAACAGTAAATAGTATCTTTTTCCGCACAGAGAGACAGTTCCAAGCAGAGTTCCACACAGAGTTCCACTTTCAGAAGCCACCCATTACTTGTAGAATGACTTCTTTGTGTAGCTACCTGGGCTCCAGGTTTATTTTTACCCTCCCTATGTCCCTCCTCATTCTTTAGCAGCTTCAGGAGATGGCGTTAGTTTGGCTTCATCTCTGACAAAAGATAAATGAGCTCTGGGTCTGTGGTGATCCACTATGGCTGCCAGGGGGTTCCAAAATAGCAAACTATTTTTCATATGGAGCGAAGTGATATGGAGTGCGATGCAGCAGGCGCTAACATTTACCATATCATAGTACGCAGGAATACATTTCATTCTTACTTTTTTCTTTCTTTTACTTTCAACTTTCTGTTTGTACTTGGGTGGGCGAGGGCTGTGGCAATTAAAATTGATCAGTTAC
Source organism: Mchenga conophoros (assembly GCF_057382185.1). Taxonomy (NCBI): domain Eukaryota; kingdom Metazoa; phylum Chordata; class Actinopteri; order Cichliformes; family Cichlidae; genus Mchenga; species Mchenga conophoros. Next base: position 12,926,947 of record NC_140532.1, read on the forward strand.
ATGTTGAGACCAAGTTTGCATTGGTTATTTACAGAGTTTGTGGTTGAAGCTTATTGAAATAAAACATTCGTTTTAGGTCTAAGTAAAAATGATTAAGTCTTAAGGTAGACATATACATATATATAAATATATAAAACATTGAAAATGTCAGCCTCTCTTCTGTTCTCAGCATTCGTCTGATGTTCTCTTTCTCCTCTCTTGGAATAGTGTGTAGTAATTAAGGTGAATTTGCAGAACAGCACAGTTGCTTTGATACGATCTCAAAATTGGTCATTAATCACCTTCTCACCACCAGGCAGAAAAACAACAGTGATGTGTTTTCACAGAGAAAAAAAATGTCCTGTGTCAACAGGAGATTCACCAGCGCCTGCTACCAGCTGAAAGAAACTTTCCCATTTAAATGAGGAGCTACAGAGCTTCCGAGGCCCTTTGAAGAGATGTGCTTGGCACAAACAAGAGCGGCAGCCTCTCCTGTGTTTTTAACAGCCGAAACATCGCTGACACCTGATGGGTGATCAAACACAAGCCATCTCTAACTGAATCCTCACGGGGGCTCATCTTTGTACTTCCCTCTCCACAGATAAATCTGCAGACCACGCTACTGGAACAGCCCTCCACTCAATATTTACTAATGGCTCGGTCACCTGACTGCATGCACTGTGTTTATAAAGGCAAATACATTTGTTGGTTTTGCAGCATTTGCACTCTGACTACAAGCCTGTCGGCGCGTTTGATGTAAAGCCACCCCCCCCACGATGTATCAAGTCCCTATATAGATTTTCCCCCCAATATTGTGATGGGGTGGGTTGCTGGCTAACTCACCTCTGGGTAGAGACAAGTCTAGATGTCTCATGGGAAAAGAGAAGGTTTGTGGGATGAACTCTTAGTGGTGCTCATACAAAAGGTCAAAGTTATTTCTGCTAGTGAGACACAAGTTTTCCTTCCTCATCCATGTCTCAGTCCTTCTCCTTAATGATCCATCCTTGGAGTGGTGTATGCATACTCGTTAGAGCTTTATTAGCATGAACATTGCAAGAGCAGATGAATCAGATGAAGTCAGACTGGCCACACTGGAGATGTGCTCTGTAAGGGCCTTTGCTTGTCACTGAGGTGAGATGATTTATGATTTATTTTCCAATAACTCCCAGCCTGCTCAGTGCACTGGGCCCTCCTGTCAGCATTCACAAGCCATGACTATCCCCCATATCTTCCCTCCCACATCCACTGTACAAGCTTCTTCCTTTGTCTGTTGAGACAAATTGGGAAGAGGTTCTACAGTTATTAATACAGCTTATTTGTACACGTGCATGTCTGGTAATTGGAACAAGAGAGGGGATGGTGGCGAGATTAAAAAGCCATGAATGACAGAGCTCCAGCGGTGCTGGATTCAGTTGGAGGCTGGCAGACTGTACACACCTGGGCCTCCAGGCAGATGGTGAGGGTTGAGGGTTACATAACACTAGCCTAAGCCATATGTCTCCTAACCACACAGAATCTTTAGGAAGCCCATAGTTCGCCTCTGAATGCAGTCCATGTGAGACCAGAGGGCAGCTGTGTTCTCCTCCTTGATCCCAGACCAGGTGTTCAGTACGCAGCTTCTCTATGTTTCTGTCGGGAACACTGGCAGCAATACAGCTAATACCTGGATTGTGGAATACATAAAGTGATTATGAGAAGAACAGATTGCTTGGTCTTATGTCCAGATCACTATTGCACTGTAAACACTAGACTAGTAAACAAGTTGATTACATAGAGGTCAAACTATAGAGTAACACTGTAATTGTTTGCAGATAAAACATATGTCCATGCTGATTTATCTAAGCAGTAGGTCTAGTCTGGGGCAACTGAAGTGAGTGCAAGTGCCTTTTGAGTATTCAGTGTTATTTACAAAGCAAACAAAAAGGCTTAAGAGGTCTGGTTAAAAAAGAAGAAGAAAAGAAAAAGAAACATTAAGCTATAGTTTGACCTCTCTGCATCTTATTTTCAACTAATTATCCACGGTAGATTTCCTTATTGTGATTCAACTGCTTGACAATGCATGGCTTAAAATACAAACCCAGAGGCAGCATACTGTATCTCACAGATGGACATTTTCAGAGTGACATTTGAGACATTGTGGGACTGTTAAAATTCAGAGATGAAGCATCCAGAAGAGATTAGAGAGCTAAATGGCAAACAATAGACGCTGCAGTGGGACAGGAGGATATGACTCTTCGTTGTGTTAATCACAGCGGAACAGCCCTGTCCTCTTCACCAAACGATGCCATGGTGATGTTAATGGCACTGCCAGCCATGACTAAGGGTGCGCTTCGAATGATTGATTGCCAGAATTATATCAAGGTGACTTTCAGTCAGTTCCATCAGGTTGTTTAGTGTGATCGATAATAACAGACGAATTATAACATAGACACGCCTGCCACACAATCTCATCAGGTTGCAGTCGTTATTTTGCTCTTTAATTTGAGTTCAGCACTCGGAAATATTTTATCCTTGTCTGTCAGTTGCAGCAGATTTACACTCAGCTAGTTTCCATTAATTTTATTAATTCAGTTTTCTTTCTTTCTTTCTTTCTTTTTTTAAATCTACGCTAATATTTGGTTCACTAATGCAGCAATATGTCATTAGTACTCCCAGTCTGATGTGTAAAGAGCAAAGCCGGAGCTGGTCACATCCACTCTTAATGTGGATGTATGAGGAGGTCACGCCAGCTGCAGAGGCGAGAGCAATGTCTCTGTCCACTTGGCCCACTGCCCCTGCGTGCGCACACAGCGCACTGTAGCCCACAGGCTACAACAACAACACACAAAGCGCGCCCTATGTGCTACATCACAAATGAAAGATCAAACATCAATGTTCACCATAGGCACTCAGTGCAGGCTGTTAATCACAGTGAATTTAATGTGTTCCAGTTGAGAGATCACCCAGAGAGTACTCCAGTTAAACTGTGGGTTTTCAGAGAAGAGTAAATGCCTCCACATAATAGTGTCGTACCACAGTAGAATTGAATCAAATGGCGTATGATGGGTTTCATTTATGTTCACTGACTCTCTCCTACATTTTTTATAAAATCACAGCGTGTAAATTTATGCTAATAAAAGTCCCAGCAGGCTCATACTGCAAAAGCCAGTCAATACTGAAATATTAGTGTGACTTTTAAATGCAAATACCCTATGTTTCTCATTGCCCTAAATCAAACTGGAGCATTTTGCCAAGATGCCCACAACACAGAGTTCAGATCTCAAATTTGGAAAGACAGGGCAAATCCCAGGACGTGGCAACAAATATCCCAATGGCAGTGACTCACCTCTTTGAGAGGCTTATGCAAACCCAGGGGGAAGGTGATGGATTTTTTCCCTTACCTACAGTGAGCGGAGCAGATGCTGGAGAAAGATTCTGGACGTCACGAGAAGTAAAATATGATTGCGGGGGTGTGTATATGTGTGTACATGAAACATTAGCTCACTGAGTTCTGGAGTTTCAATAACTTCTGAAATACTTAGAGGGTAAAAAAAGGATGAGAGGAAGAGATTACACACCATCGTGGCACGAGGAGCTTCTCTCCAGGAAGGCCCAGATCTCTTTAGCTATATTTGTGGGCTTGAGGTTTTATTTACTGACAAAAGCAGCTGCGCACCAAATAAAATAAGACACAGTATATTATAGTTAAAGCAGCAGCATACAATATTGCCAGTGAAGTATTGTATTTTAGACACATGATCAAATTTCTATGTGCATGCCCTTTGAGAAACACTTGTATGTGGATTTTTTCAGGCTTTAGCAAATTTCCATATCAGATAATATTTTTTTCTTTTAATAATAATAAATGTTTAACAGGGATAATAATGAATTTAATTAGCTCTTGGTTTTCAGAATCAAACATAATATTCTACATGAGAAAATTGCCAATCTAATATATTGTAATGTCACGATTTACTCATTGTGAATTTATTACAAAAATGCACACAAGTTAAAAGAAGCTTGATTAACCTGCTCTTTCCTCTGCGCACTTTTTTGTAGAACACTTAACTTTTCTATTCATATCTAGCAATTTTTCAGCTATGTTAATGCAGGCATTGTTTATTTTGAAAAGGTCATTAGAGTTATGAAGAGAAGCGAGCTGTGTAAAAATGATTTGATTGAGGTAGTGGAGGCTCTGGCACAGTGAGTTATGGACATCCAACAGAGAGGAGCCTCTTCATTAGTGGAATGATTAAAATTGATGGGAACCTATGGAGCTCCTGCTCCCCTGAACTCCCTGGAGCATAGCTCTCATTCTGCACTCATTTATTTGGGACTTTGCGTTGATCAATAAAAGGTGCTCGCTGCTCACTATGGGGTCTGGTTGGGGAAAAACCAAGAAAAAGAGAAGAGACTTGTTTTGTTGTTGAAGACAAACATTACTGTCAACAATTCAGGCTTTAGAAAACCTTGGGGAAAACAACAGCTTTGGCTGTTGTCTCTATGTAATTTTCTTTACAGGCTGTCTATTTTAGTCTTGGTGGATTTTAGACTCTTGTTTAGCAACCCACACTGTTTTCAAAAAATAGTTTCAAAAACTTTAAGTTTGGTCACACTTTATTCTAAAGAAACAGGTTTTAAAACCAGCAAGACAATGGTATGTTTGTCCCACGGCGACTTTGTTGTCACGATTGCACTTTAATGATAATATGGTCTGATTGCTCATCAAGGAAGTGGAAAATATTTTGATCTTTATTTATTTTACTGATAACAACTTAAAAATCACTGTCCTTTTTTTAAACATTCCAAATGTTTTTGCATTTCTATTTAAAGTTTTTTTTAAAATCTATGATGAAGTGTTTGTCTATTGCAAAATTATCGCATTAAAGTGAACCGATGCTCTTTCCAAATTACAACAGTTTCATGCAGAAAATGTCATTTATTTAAGCATATTAATTCAAATTTGGGCAGCTTTTGTGGGAAGAGTAGTACCCATGAACAAATAATCACTGAGAAGAACAGGAATTAATTTCTGTGTATTGGACCAGAGCCAGATAACGGGAAGAGATGCTGAACAGAGTCCAGACTCTCTTTGTCTGTGTCCAGCTCTGCTCATTAGAGTGGTGCTGTGCAGCTCATGGCCCATCGCTTCCCACTGTTGTGAGGGGCCTTGCCTAAACAAATAGAAATGATGTGCATCACATGACAGATGATTGCAGAAAATATGAATTTCTGCAGTAGTGGGGGTTTGCAACACAGTATACACAGTTTACATTACTTTAAAAATGTAATGTGCAACTAAATCTTAAATTACCCTGTTGCATGTTCAAAACTGATACTGTAATGCCATTATGATAGCACTTATTGGTTATGTCAGCACTTAAAGAATTTTAGAATTTTGATTTTTTTCCTCAGTTCAGTATAAAAATAATAACTGATGCTCACCAATTAAATGCAGTTAATCTCAATCAGCACTAATGCTAACTGTATAAGATGGATTAAACAATTGTTAGACATGAACCTGACCTATACGTTGCCCGTATTAAATAAGTTTTTCAGTCAGTGTGAATAAAAAAATTGGCCTTTTTTTTATTGTAATGATTCAGTTGTATGAATTATTGATTTGAATGACTAGTAAAAATGTGAATAAAGATTGTTAGGGATGTTAAAAATATATATATGTAGATTAACTGTTAGAGCAAGAGTTATTAACAAAACTATAATGGGGTAATAATAATGATGATGATAATAATCTTACTAGAATGACCTTAGACTATGTGTCTATATATCTGTAGGTACCATATCTCCTTACTGGTTGGGCCAATCTCAACAAACCTTTGCATGGACTTTGTTGCACATAGAACTATTATTAACAATTGTATATTTTAAAAATCATTTATTATAAATTCCAGTTCTGTGGATTTTTCTCTTCATCCCCTGGAAATGTGATGTAATTTTATGTTTTGTCTTTGCATTTGTTTCACATATCACGTTCATCATATGTCGCCCACGTAACTTAAATGTCACCAATATTTCATCCTATTCACCACTAAATAAAAAATAAAGAATTTTAAACAGTGCTGCAGGCTAGTTGTTTTTTTTTTTGCCCCTACTACTACTACTACTAGTACTACTACTAATGATAATAATAATAATAATAATAACTTTAGTTAGACAATATCTTTCAAAAGTTATAAAGCACTTTACATACAATGAAAAGACCACCTACCACTAATTAAATAGTACATATTACAACAAATATTATATTCCATAAAATAAAATTAAAATATCATCAGATAATTTGTACAGATATGGATCTGTAAATATGGTGTGATAAATAACTGATCTTAGCATAGAACTGATTGAACGATGTTTGAGATAATCTATTTCATAGCTTTGATCAATAATAATAATACATATTTACAGGTTACTTTTAATGATATTGGTAATTATACATAGTCTATATGTCTATTGACTTGTTATTGCCAATGTTACTTGCAAAGTATGGATGGAATCTCAGATTTCCCTCACACTAATGCAAAAAAATATGCTTGAAACATAAGCAATATAAAACATTTTGGTACAGTGGTGTAGCATTACGATACTGATCACTGTAAGGCATGTTACAGTATACCGTTGATAGCTTGGGCAGTAGCATGGAGGACTATAGTGGTAGCAGTTGAAATTCATTAGTTGCTGATTCAAATCTGACTCGAAGGAAGAGGTCATTTTGGGCAGGATGATTAGAGAAGAGCACTGTACCCTTATAAGGATTTTGATGGTCTTTTTCCTTATGATAGCTGGGCTCAGCTCTTGCACCCAAAACAATTTAACGACAACAAAATTTGCTTAAATATGTAGTCATACTTATTTTTTCTTATATAGACAAATTATACACAATAGAATGTATAAAGGGTAATTTAACATAAGGCATTCTGTACTACTATCAGATTATCAAATGTGAGCACACATGGGTCCATATAAAGTAGTCAATAAGTCATTAGCATGCATGTATGTAGTGCATCATTTCAGGCCCTAGTTTATCACTGGATTATTTAAAATTCTTCCAGTTCCAGCTTTTTCTTGTAGAAAGTGATATGAGATGGTTTTTCTAGAAGAGCTTCATATATTTGTATCTTTTTTTAAATAAATATGTTATGAAGCTACACATCAAATATTAAATGTTACAAATAATACATTTTCTTTTTTTTTTTGATAAATATGTTTGTTTGAAATTTGACGCCAGCAACACCGTTCTAAAAAAAAAGTTAGGACAGGGGCCTGTTTTCCACAGGGTTGCATCATCTCTTCTTTCAGCAACACTCAGTAACCGTTTGGGAACTGAGATGACCCACTGCTGTTTTGACAGTGACTTCTTCTTAGCTTGACACAGGATCGTTAACGTCATTTTGTCACATCATAATACATCAATTGTTTTCATTACATCACAGACACAGGGTGTGTCCATACGTCACATAAAAGATTAACAGAGTGAATCAGAATGCGTTGGTCCTGGTTACACCTATCCGGCTGGATGATTTCCCTAATCCTCTGAGGTCTAAGTCATCATAGGTATTAACCCTAAACCTAAACCTACACTAAATCAATATTTTTGGAAAAATATGACCCGTTTTGATGTGTATCAGGTATAACAAATATGTTTGTTTCCTGATGACCAAAACTTGAGAGAACAATTTTATAAAAACAGAAATGACATATTCTACAGTTAGAGTTAGTCAGAGTTAGGGTAAAGTCACCAATAGTAACAAATGACTGATGACTTGAGAGTTAAATTAGGATAAGCTGGATTTAATAATGACAGATAACTGCATATTAATTTCTAATAGAAAACTAATAAAAACCATGGTAAATGTAAGGGTGTAAGGCTTTTACCCCAGCAGAGCAAGAAGGTGATTTGTACTAAATATAATACCTGAAATCAGCATTGGATGCCGAAGGAGGACTGGCATAAAGTGACTACTTTGAAAAAGAAAGTAATCTTTGTATTTTTGAAATAAATTATTTTAATGTGCTTTCTTGTCGAATACACCCCCCAAAAAAGGTAAAAGAAACAAAGCATAACACAACAAGTCTGAAGTACAGCCCAATATATCATAAAAACTAGACATACGCCAAAATAAAGCACAGAATAAAACTGAAAAAGACAAATACTGGAAGCAGTAAAAAAAAAAAACAGGAGAGGGAAATTAAAAACATCAAGTAATGAGTGCTGAAAAATATTTCATTCATAACTGTTTAGGGGCAGTGACATGTGTCTTCATGTATGTGATGATTAATGATAATAAGTCACATGTTATTAATTCCCTCCTGACTAATGTGGTAGCTTACCAAGAGTAATGAGTCAGGGTATGCCAGAAGATCATGTTGGGAAATACTGTTTCCAACATGATCAACATGGAAATGAGGTTTAATCATTTGAACGTGAGTGTTGGCATAATTGCAAATTTTCAATTTGTACACATGTTCAAATCTCGTTGCAAGTGATGAAATATTTACTGCTCATAATCGTGTGATTCCTTGATTGTACAATACACTTTAAAAGAATTAAAATGACTTGTTTTCACTTGAACTCTGTGATTTCACTGTGTGGACATTTCACCCCCCTCCAGTCCCATGGATCTAGAGAGAGGCAGGCTTTGAGGAAAGTCTTTTTGTGTTAAAGCCTTTGAATATCTATTCTTTATGATCTCTATTCCCTCTGCTGAAGTTCAGAGTGTGCGTGAACAGAGGAAGGGGAAGGGTGGAATCATAACACTGATGATGAGATGACACCGAACATACTTTGGAGAGCATTTTTGATTCTTTACACATTTTCCTAAACTCAGACAAATATATCCAGAAGCTATCACTGTATTCCATAAGCTGGTTCGATGAATAATGGTTGTTATGACAGGGAGCAGTGTCAATCAGACATGATAGCTTGAAGAAGTAAAATAAACATGAAACAAGGCAAATAAAAAGAGAGTTATATAAAGCTCTCCTTGATGTTCAGCATCGTACCTCTTTACCCCTAGTGTGTCTGTTCTATAATGGCACAAAGTAGGGATGGGTTGTCGCTGTCTTTTTCATCTCACTGCCTTTTGTTAGTATGTTGAGAGAGGCAAAGAGAGAGGGAGAGTGAGGAAGGAAGAAGAAGAGGAGGTTGCTGGGGATTGGACCCAGTCCCTGCACACCCAATTAAAGGAATCTTCTGCTCAAAGACACAGTCTGGCAACATGTGTTCTGACATTTGTCTTCCTGAGTGTTGTGATTTACGGTACCATGGAGCTAAAGGCTAAATTAGCAGCCGCCCAACATCAGAGACCCCACAGTAATATTGGATGGGTGAGGATTGTCAGATAGGATCAAGCATGCAGTGTGCTGTTGTCTTGTTTTCATCGTCGCGTGCAATAGAACGGGTTGGCGACCCTGGTGCTTTGTTGATAGATGAGTCAAAACAATGCTTGCTGTAATTTGGGATTTGCAAATTCAATTCATTAGCATTTTACTGAAACAGCATGTTAATCAACATCAAATCGGGGATAAAGCATAACATTTAGGACTTATTAGAAATGTCCATGCAAATAGACTCCAGTACAACAACTGTGCCATAAATTCCGCTTTTATGACGCCTACAGACTTCCAGTTCAACTGAGATTCTCCAAGAGCAGATAATTCTGCTTTCCTGTGCCTTACTGGGATTATAAGGGAAGGTGATGCCATAGCTGAATTATCTTATGTGTTCCTAATATTTTGTCCGCCCAGTTAAGATTCTTCCAGGAAGGTTGCACATATGTTGACAGTGTATATCACATATAGAATGTTATACTTTTGCGTTACTGATGTATAAACTTTATAATTTGTCAAAAGCTGGGAATTATTTAAAGACAATGCAAATTAGAACAGCATCCAATATTATAGTGTTACCATTGTTTGTGTATATAATGAGGTGAGTGGAAAGCAAGCATGGTCTACCACTGTTTAATAGTAGGTAACCTTACTTTTTTGGCTACTGCTTGTGAACTCTACATTTATGAGTACAATATAAAGTATTCCATCCACAGTGTGGGGTTGTTTTCGTTCCTCTGAACCTTTAAAGCACAATCTCTAATCGAGATCCTCCTTCCCCAGACACAGCTTTGATCTCTTCCTGTGGGACCTGTTTGTGCCACTAAGGATTCTCTGATAAGCCTTACAACCAGGCAGCAATTACACTACTAATTACACAAGTATAAAACCCTGACCTTGCACTTAATATACCTGCCTCTGTGCTGTGTCGCTGAATTCCACTTCTACCGACAACTTGCACGCAAACAAAAATAGAAACAGACTGTAAGCACAAATGAAAAACACCGAAGAGTCTTTATGCACAGACGGCATAGCTGCTGCCGAGTTACGGGGTGTACCTTCCCAGCAGCCGGTGTAGGGGTGTGATCTCACAAGGTGAGCGGATGCTGGAGGAGAAAGCTGCCTTGCGGTCAGTTGGGAGGCAGCGGGCCTCAGGGAAAAGCTCTTAACTTCTGTCAGGCACAAATAACCACGCCATTTTTCACCCTGTGATTTTTAACTGAGAAAATGATTCCAGTCCCCAGTCATATGAACTCTATGCACATGCCATGAGTCAATTCTAGCTCTGATAGAAAGGAGTTCAGCTAAGCTGCCAATCTTTATTTCTTGCGCAGTTCAGTGTTTTAGGGTACTTGGCATAATACACCCATCTAGACGGCATGAATGCATTATCGTGTAACTGACTGGGCATGAAAAAGTGCAGTGTGACACATCTGACTGTCTTGATTTTATGCCTTTGTGACCAAGAAGCATGCTGTAAGACTGTTTATGAAAAATAAATATCAAATGTCACATGTACAAATCCTATCAAGAATTATTGGAAATCTCAATGTCACTGAAGTCTTAATGTGGAGAAAAGCAGAGGCTGGGTAGTAAATTACATTTTATTGTCAACCCTGAAAAAAATAGAAGAAATAATAGATGGAAGTTCAGAATTAAAGCGGTTATTCAGTAGGTGGAAAGTTTTCCCTTTACAAAGAACGCGTTAGAAACCTTAAGCTGAGTGTGGATACCGTGATGTGATTTACTGTGGTCAACATGCTGCTAGGTGGTGCTAGTGGCGCTGCTTCTGAGGGAGAGATTACACTCCGAGGAAGCAACACTGTTAGATTCACCTGCATTTGCCAAAACCCTAAAAGTGTGAAGCCATCTCGGACTGAGCTATATCGCCTTTCGGATTTTATATTCCAAGTGTGCACTATGTGTATGTACTGTAGAAAATACTGTACTTCCTGTGTTTGCTGAAATAACAGCAATGACTTTTTATCTGCCTCCCAGGCTTGCACTTATGAGGCACTGATTCTTAAAGTGAGAATATATGAGAGCGTGTGCCCCCGTACTCGAGTATATTGCCACACATCAGATCATTTAACACTTTGAACTGTCAGAAATGTGTCACTCAGTCTCTCTCTTGATACCTTCATCTGTCAGACTGAAATCATAAATACAATCATTTCCCCAATGTTGGCTCTTTATTCTGTCAACCGTTTCAAAATGTGACTGTGCCTCTTCATTTCCGACCCATGAATAAGTGAGAGGCCATTAATATGTCTCTTTCATTACACTCTGGCACTGCACTGCATGAGCATGCACAGAACTGCGTGTTCACTGGGCTCTGGTTCTGATGTCCGATTTGTAAGGCAACAAAGAAATGTCACCATGTCTGGATGGGGAGAAGTGTCTTTCCGAGAATTCATATTTTGTTCCTGTTTAAATAAACGAGAGCAAGAAAAGGAGTCGCTTTCGCATAGTAAACTAAATGTGTTCTGGTTTAAATCATGAGAAATTTTCTGCATGTCTTTTAGTGAATTACTATCTTGGAAACAGACACTAAATTATCTTTTTCTGGAGAAAAAATAAATAAATTGTGATCAATCATAGACTAACATATCACCTTCACCCTTAGTGTTAAACAGACTTTACAGCATTGTGAAGAGCTTGTTTGTGCTCAGATTTTGTTTGCCGTTTTTTCTCCTTTTCTTCGCACCTTTTTGTCTACAGATCACCCTGTGGTTTGACAAACACATTTTTTTCTTCCTTTCTATCGCCACTCCCAAGACAAGATTAGAGGGGAAACTCATCAGTCTCCTTGGCTGTTGTCTGATAAACTTTTTATTTGAAGGGTGTCCTGTCTCATGTCTCTGGTGTCTTCCTCCAGTGCACTCCTGATTTGAAATATAGCCTTACATAATGAGGGAGAAAAATAGAGCGGTGTTGCACCCCTGAGCCAATGTCAGCTTAATCAATCATCTGATCACGGCAGGCATGCTTACTCTACTCGCTTCACATCCGCCACATCCTTCCCCCTGTTCAACGATGTGACAGCAGCATAATTCATTTTAACTCAAAAATTAAAGCAGCAACATCAAGCTTGTCCTTGCATCTGTTTGGTCTAAACACACGGCGGTGCTGGTCTTGGTGTGCGCTTTTGCCGCTTTTGTTTGTGTAGCAAAGTCGATGCTTTCCTTTGCACGCGTGCTTATCGGAGGAGTGTTTGCATGTACTTGTGTACAGTGTGCAGTTTACCGGGGTTGCCTTTGCGTGCACATGCCAGGATGTATTTCGCAGATGTGACATTTGTACATTTTTCAGATGTAACATTTTGAGTGTGTTTACGTCTCAAGCTCAAGTTTCTTTGCTACAGCGCTGAGCATTCAACAGGCGTGGAATGCGAGTGCGGGGTTCACGCGGTCAAATTGCACCAGGTCAGAAGGTCGGGGAAATTTGGAGAAGCTAAAGCTGAGCAGAAGGAATGGAACTTGGCCTCTTCGCTTGGCAGTGAGAGATTCCTTCTGGCTTTCTGTCAAAAAGTCGGCATTCAGCAAAGCATAACTCCAAAAGTTATATCATGCTCTTGTTGCTGAGTTACGTGCAGGAGTGTTGTAATAAAAACATGAAAACTGACTCTTTTTGACAAAGTACCCCATGTTATTAGTCCATACTTAAAATGCTGCATATTTTAGAATGTCTCGTAGCATTGATCTGTAGTTTTGCATGGATTAAACACCTTTCTTTATTATGTGTTCTAAAATTGGATACAGCTTAATTACAAATTAGAAACAGCATAAATCATATTTACATATGCGGATTCTTTCACGTTTCCCCCCCCCAAGGCTTTGTTTGTCACTATTCACCTTCACGTTAATAAAGTTTGTGCGATACTCTCAAAAGCTGCACTTAATGCTACATTTTCCCTAAGTCACTACAGCCAAACGGCAAATCTGACAGAAGGAAGTCACATTTGGCCCGTTGAAGCTAAATAAAGAACTCAATAGAGACACATCATAGCCTTTTTTTATTGCCCTGCATCATATTATCAGCCTCATCGTTATTGTATTAATAGAATAATAATACATAAGAAACAAGCAGCTCTGCCAGCTTTCCTTTATCATAAACTAGAGTGCACTGTAATCAAAAATCAGTGAGAGCCACATCATGCTTCATTTAAGCTATTTAGAGAAAATGTTAACCGTATAAGACAGTATAAATTAGAATAAAACTACACTACTACAAAGCAACAGCTACTTAGTTACCATACTGTGTGGTGTCAGAAGCCTAGTTAACCAGTATGCACTGAAGCTCATCTGTATGAAGGCAAATGTTCAGGACAGTATAAATATATGTATTACAGAAATATGTGTAATGTCGTTGGGTATTTGGCAACACGCAGCCTAACTCTGCTGAGACAGCGAGACCATGTCAAAGTCCACGTGCGCCGCTTTTAAGGGGCGGAGTTCAGTCTCGCAGCTTGCCCGCTGATCACATGCAGGAAGCATGGAGTTTGTAAAAAAAGCGGGATACGGACGGCGGTCGGCTGAGTGACGTTTGAAGGCAGCCATGCACGGCGCTGCAGCTTCACGCACATTCTGTCAATCCGCTCTTTTATCACGCACGGCGAAGACACGCAGCTTATTCTGCCAGTGACGGGAAGAGCTCAAGCAGTAGTCATAATAGGCGAAGCACGCTCCTCCCACCGGATGGTGGAGATGATGATGATGATGATGATGATTATGTTAATTGTGATGATGTTGATGAAAATAATGAAGAGTGTTCTGATTATCCCCGCTTGAATGCTTGGACGTTAAAGTTGAATACTTGGCTGAGAGCAGCCGACAGACTCCTATATGCTTATGGCTGGCAAGCCCAGTGAAGGAATTTGAAGTGAATATTCCCTGCACCCCTACAGCTTTTGGCTGACGTTAGAGAGAAGAGAGATGGGTAATATGGCGATAATTATAAAAGTTCCATATTTAACAGGGATTTTTTTTTAAATTAAAGCAAAAATAAAATAACAACCCCAAGAATAAAGTGTTTTCCTAAAATTATATTGATTATTTTTAGATCGACAGCCTAAAAGAAATAGATTATGTAGCTACAGGCGCAGTTGCGTGCACAAGGATGCATTTTTGGCCACACTGTGCAGTTTTGCAGTTTATAATTCATAGTATTCTATCCCGGTTTTCTTATTTTGCATATAAGCAAATGCAGAGATGTAAAAAATCTTTGGAAATGGTTAGACAGTAATAGAAAATCGATATTACCATGCAAAACTGCGCGGGGTCGATCAGTGTGGATTACTTTCAGGCCTACATCTATTCTTCGACTATTGACAACCTCTCCCTTTCCAGTTTGCATGACTGGAGCTCTCACTAGCGCTGCTAGTGGACAATCAAACCTACACACCCACCTCCAGACACACTCGCATTTCTCATTTCTTACTTCTAAATTAGATAGCGAGACGTGGTGTCGGAGCTCACAGGTCGCATAGAATTAGTTTGAAGTATCAGCGGTAGTTAAACAATAAATCTGAAATTCAACATGGAGTCCCCTCCAGATCCAGCGAGCGACCCGGGCAACAGCGCCTCGGAGCCGGCTACCCCGGTCAGGGAAACCCCGGTAAACCTGGAGACGCTCCGGAAAGCGGACCATCCAGCCCCGGTTCGAAGGCAGACCTGTTCCAGCACCAACAGAGGTAAGCGAACCGATTTCCCCCTTTTCACTTGATGAGAAATACGGAGCGATCGGGGACATTTTCATCAAACTTCAAAAATGAATTAAATCGCGTCCCCCTTGAATAACTGCACACTGTCTAAAAATCACCCAACCACAGGTACACAGCTTTTTATTTATTTTTTATTTAGTACCACAGCGGCGATTACCCACTTGGTCGTAATGAGTGCTTCGGTGTGGGATCCTGGTGTTTAGGCTCTGCTGACAGCTCAAATCATAGGGGGTGATACGGTCACAGATGTCACATTTACTCTGACTGCAAGATTAATCAATTATCCAGGAACCCGGAGTTGACCAACGGGACCTTCTCCTCGTGCCAAAACGGGCTAACGTGCTCGCTCTAACGCGATATTGTCACAGAGTCGAAAGTGAACTTTGGGAAACTGTGGGTTAGTTTATCGATTAGTGCTATTCGCCTTCGCACAGACGTGTCCTCCACAGTGCCTTATACAACACACTGTACCGTCTGGATGGATTTTTCCCCCTTTTTTACATTTCCAGCTAACAGATTTGCGCTATTCCTGTGTGGAAAAAGACGCCCCAGCAGCTGGAATTTGTTTAATGCCAGCAAACAGTGTTGCAAGCATTGGAGGCTTCTGCACGCCTTTTGCGATTAAGCCCCCTCCCTTCAATACGAACAGACAATGAAAGCCAAACGAGCCCTACATTGCAATTAGCCCGTCAAAACGTCTGCATTGCTGCATGAGGACTGTTTCTTTTTTACACGATTTATCCATCACGTCCCGTCCATGTTGTACAGTACAAGACAGTATTTAACCACACCCCCTCTCGGCTGTATCCAGCACAGGCTAACCGGGCTCACCCAAGTTCAAAGAAATAGTGCTTTCTCTGCTGATTCCTGACAAGCAGAGTTGGTGTGGATACATGGCAGCGAAGCGACCGGTGTAGATGTGACATTCATTCATTGAACGACGTTTTCTTTTTTCTTTTTTGTGAGCGCACTCTTCCTGTGCGCAAGGGTATATTTAGAGTGTGATATGGTGATTGTGGAATGTAAGCTGGTTATGTAACAGGTTTAGCCATAAACAGAGGCGCGCAACTGAGAGCAGAAATCATCATCTTAGATCTTTTCACTTTATAAAGTGGTTACCCCCCCTTACTCCTCGTTATCACCGCGCTTGTTTTATATAGAAAAAACAGCCCAGTTCAGCGACTATTTATATGTATTTACCGCTCAAGCGAAACTGTGTGACTTTGTGGGCTGGCACAGCCTGCGCGCTTATGTAATAGCGGGGCAAAGACAGGTAGTTGGGAGGCTTCGTGGATTGATTTCTTTTTTCACAAGTCTGACTTTGAGACACTCCTAACCTGCTGACCCATATTCACCCCACCCTTTTATGCACAGGATTAAAGTGCGTCTGGGAAAGAGAAAGACAGGAAAAAGAACGCCTTTGGTCTGTTATGTAATGCTGAATGGGTGAAAAAAATGTCTTCACTGGGGCAATCTCTGCACTTTGAAAGGAGGTTCTCAGCACGGAAACTTTATTTTGGCCTTTATACAAAGAAAACAGATTATCGTTGGATATTATTTAGCATAGGAGGGCTTAAAGAAAACTTTTGAGAACTTTTCAAAAACTTATTGCAAGTAAATATTTGTCTGACATCGCTTATGGTTAAATTTCTGGAATTATTTTCTCATGTTTAACTGTGTAGTTCAAATCCTGTTTTGTATTTTAGCCTTTCATACAGGTGGGAAAAGCATTAGAAACTTTAACTCCACTCTGTTACGGTCAGTCGTCTAACCTTTAGAAGATTAATAAATATTACAGTGAGATGACAACGTATTGTAATGCTACAAAGGAAGGCCACTGGTTGTTTTAAAAGACCCCCAAGCTGAGGTCACGATGGAGATGTCTTATAAATGTAATAATCTAGAAATATTTACAGCATTCATCATGCAGGAGAGCAGAAGAAAAGCTTGCTTTCATAAAGATATTATGCCATAATTGCTTTATTCAATTGAAAGAACACATGTTCTATTAAGGAGAAGCTGCAGCCGGGTTATTGCGTAGGCAGAGTTGATTGTAGGGTTGCTTAAAAAAATAAAACAATAAAAAAGGAGAAAAAAAGAAACAGTAAAAAAATATTTATAGTTCACAGCAGTGTTACAGACTTCTGAAACATTTTTTAGGATTACGCTTCCACGCTCAGACTCTGGCTTTTTAGGCCAGGCACGGAAACCAACATCTGAAAGGCGGCAGACACTCGCTTAAGCGCAGTTTCCCTCTTTACAGCAGCTGTATTAGACTTTCTGAGGATGCACATTGCTTATCCTGCATGCAGAGCGTTTACTGTTTTAACCCTGAGTGCTAATACCTTATAAGTAGAAACGGCTTACTTCAGCAGAAGCTCTGCTGTAAGACTTGAGTGGGTCAGAGAACAGGCCTTGAAGGGCTTTTGGTATATCATTACTGGAAAGAAGAAAGGGTGTTATTTTCATATTGCAAGATCTCTCCGTTCACAAATTTGGAAACAATCAATATTAATGGCTTAGTTATGTAAGGTGACGGTCTCTGCAGAGGTTTGAAATCTCACAGTTGCACAGGGAAGCACCGAAGCCGCGCGTGTGATGAGAGACCTGGTGTTTGCATCCGCATTTAACATTAGTTTGTTCGACTGCTGAAAATGTGCGTGCTTCCTAGAAGTGTGGAATTAGACTCCACCGAATGATGCTGATTGATATGCTTGTCTTCTTGTGCTGCGCTATCATTGTCATGTATGCAGACTGTGAGTCATCTGAAAATCATTTTCCTTCGTTAGGGAGTAAGAGGTTACTCATAAAGTACAAATAACATTATGTTGGTTTAGAACAGCGTAATCTGTCACTAGGTGAAGTGTGATGTGGTTCCCTGTGGTGGAGAATATTACAGAGCCTCCTGCTTATTAGTTTGCCTCCGTCTCATATCTCGATTAATTCTGATATGATTTTTTTTTTAGCCTGAATAACAGCTTTCTTCCTATTGTTTCACTACATCTAGCGTTATTGTAGTTTTTCCCACCACACATTTTTGTTTCCATAAAATAAAAAAAGTAACCTGTTCTTCAGGTTTCAGTGTAGAGAAGTCTTAACATACAGTGCAGCATATTGCGTGATCCAGTCTAACGGAGGAGAGTTTAAACATTGTCACTCATCTCTTAATGAACACGTAGCCACAATTTACTCAGAGGTTTTATTTGTGGGGAGTGAAACGAGAGCTCTCAGCTAGACAGCCAGCATTTATTTAGTCGTTGTTGAAAGAGGACGGATGAGGTACAGCAGCATAGAGTTTTAACTTTTTGCACTAAATCTCAGAAAGCTGGCAGTTGGCTGAGGTTAGCGCGCCTCTCGAATGGACAGCGGCATTTCTGTGGCCGTGGCATTCTCAGATTCAGTGAATGAGGGCACTCTGCCCGCTGGAGAGCGTGAAGGTACAGGTATAGGCTTATAACTTGGACAGCTTGGACAGATCCAGGAGTGGAACTCCATTATGTGTCCTTTTTTTCTGGCTGGCTGGCTATAACATAATATCAAATCTGAGTCCTCTTGCGTTTTCAATTCTGAAATGTGGGTGAGGTAATGATATCATGAACTGTTTTATTGCTATAGACACTTAACATCGTTAAATGTTAACTGTCAGTCTTTCTTCAACCATACACCGAGCTGTTGCATAGATGGTGACAACTGTTTCTCGTTTTGACTTTGGCACTAGAGCTGTTGGAACCCCCCCCCCCCCCCGATCTTCTGTTCTTATGAGCTTCAAAGGTCAAACATTATTTCAGTTGCATCATGCTTATCTAGGCAGTGTACCTGTGAATATCAGCATAATGTTAGAGTTAGTAGTTGATGAGCATTGATTGAAATATTGCCAGGCAAGATGTGAAGCTTTTTTTTTCTTGCTGTCATTTCAAAATATGAAATTAGCAGCACAGTGGCTCAGTGGTTACTACTGTTACTTCACAGCAGTGATGTGTGTGGTGACTTTCACAGAAAGGCGAGTATAGATGATGACAGGAAGAAACATGCTTAACAAGACACATTAGATGAGATTAAAACAGATCTTTTTATGATTTTTTGATCTTTTATTCTTTTATATAAACTGACAACCTCCTGCAGCTTTCTGTACTCTGCACGGACACGTCTTAACCTTTCGGCAGTTGTTTCTGGATGAAGAATTATTTTAAAAATGTACTTTAGTATTTACCATCAAAAGATTTAGCATTAGCTGACAATTACAAGTACTGGAGGAATTGTTTAGTAAAATTATACTGCACTATGAAAATACCCAACTCCTTGTCTAAGGAGCTTGGTGGAGAGTCCCTAAATCTGGGCGTCTCAACCATTTGACCCTAGAACTGAAGAAGCTTCTCGGATGAGAGGTGAAACGTCTTCAAGCAACTTAAAGAAGTCCACACACCTTTCTTTCCAAGCTCCTTAGACTACGATGACCTGGATGACTGAGAACCTTCACAGACCCAACTCCTCGTAAACCGTGAACTATTGGAGCATTTAACTTAAAGTATTAAAACAAATAGCAATTATGCTGCATAAAAATATTTTGTGCCTTCAGAAGGGAAATCCCAGTAATACACATCAAATCAAACCAAACTTTATTGTCAGTTTGCTTTGCATGCAGCTGTAGTGTATGCAAAATGAAAGGGCTTTTCTGCAGGGTCAACACAAGCGTATGCAACAGGGTCAGTCATAAAAACCTTTTCCACTTCTTGCATGCAATCTTATCACCGTGTTGTCTTTGTATATACAGACAGTACTTTTTTAATGCCAAAACACAGTTTACACTGGCACAGGCGATTAGAAAACCAGAGCCAATTTGGATTAATCCTGACATAAATATTTTATTATTTGCACATTATGGTTATTGTCAACATCAGTGTGTAAAGCTAGACCCCAACTTTAATGCATACAACAGATGTAGGGTACTGTACAAGAGGGACAGCAAATATCGTCTCAGTGTTGAAGAAGGACAAGCACTCCTTCGTGCAGACTTGGAAGAGCTGGTATAAAAAAGCATCATACAGAACAGAGGGAAGCTGTATACAAATACTGTGAGGTAAAAAAGAATGCTGCTCCAAGTGGAAGCATGACTGATTTTCTTTTAACATCTTGTGCAATTCCAGGAAAAAACTGAAACACAGACACAGCTGTTCATGATATGGTGTTTGGTAACACCACTCCATTTGCTAAACTATTGGATTTGGCAGGGACCTTTGATTTCTTTATGTAACAAGACATGTGAAACAGCTCTAGAGTTTAATTCTATTTCAGCAAATACTCGATTGGTCTGACCTGTAAATATGACATAAAAAAGTCTCTCAAGTCTCAGAGATGCATAGTTACAGATACATTAAAGGTAGTAAATTAAGTTTAGTTTGATTAAAATTAAACTAAACTTGTGAAAAGACTCTAGACATTGGTTAAAGAAATTTGCTTGTTTTTCATTGTTTAGCTCTGTTTGTCTCAAATGAAAATCCAATATTCTCTGTTCATTTAACACTTTAAAATTTTATGCATAACACATATTAAGTCATTGTTAAATGAACTGAAGCATGCACCACAGTATTTGCCATTTGCAAAATAGCAGATTTTTGCTTGACCTGTGCATTTCACTCACAATTGTCCATATAAACTAAAGTGCATTTGGCTTGAAAATGCATTTATGTATATCATTTACTTTTGTTGACATAAATGCATTTCATATGTATATTTAATTTGCATTTTTTGCATAATTTAAGTTAGAATTTATATTTATTTTAGGCTTACACTATAGGTAATTCAATGCCAGCCTTTAACAGGCAATATTAATTAAAATAAGTTTAAAAACTTAACCTAGACCATCTATGAAAGTTTTATTCTTGTGGGACAGCTTATTTTTGAGTTTGAATCACTAGTGACTTAACTGGGGCTGGCGAGGAAATTTCAACTGGTGACAGACACCAGATTTGATGTGAAATCTCCAGTGGTGAATGATAGCTCAGATCTATGGCCCATTTACTGAAGTTTGTATCTTAGATAGAAAATTTTGAATAGTTATGACCGGAAATACTCCAGATGCATTATTGGAGGGCGTTAAAGGAGTCTAATTTTAATGTGGTACACTGTGACCTAAGTACTTGTGCTGCTTGGCTCCATGCCTCTCTGTGGCTCTGCGATATGAAAAGGGCCCCTTAGAAGAGGACTAGAGGGAAAGATATGGTGAGAGGGGTCTAAAATCTCACTCTGGGGGGATTCTTATGTCACATCTATGGCCAAGGCTTTCACATCTCCATCATTGTGGATGGTGAAAAGCTCCCAAGCAGGTAGGTAAGCCCTTTGCATGTAAATTTTTTACACTCAGAAACTTTGACCGTTTTATCTTTCAAACCATCATTCTTTTCACTTCTTAACAAAACTCCTGCAAAACACCTGCCAGACTGCACCACGCCCTGCGTGACATTCAGAGAAGTCTTTTATTATTTAATTCAAATCACAAATCCTTTACCTGTGTGTGCACTCTGATCGGCCAGCTATGGACATTATGTGCACATGTCTGCTTTAAAACGAGAAGAAATCTAAAGCATTTTATTCAAACAGCACGACTCAAGAGCTTCTTGGCTGTCATTTATCTTTCTTTCTGAAGGCTAAATTCACTGCAGCCTTGCTTTAAGGATTCTGTCGCGTATGATGTCGGACTAAGATAAAAATGGAAATATCTGTTGCATATTGCTGCCTTTCTAGCACAGATGAAGAGCAGCAGCAACGGACTATAACAAGGCAGAATAATCCATTTGCTTTCTCCTATGCTTAGAGTAATAATGTAATTTAACAATGTCTGCACTTACGCATTCTCACCATGTATTACATATAACAGAATAGTGTAGACGAGAGAAGGTGGTCTCAGGAGTTGTTAAACCTTCACTCAGAACAATGTGTTTTTACGAGTCTGTGCGCCATTATTGCACTACATGCAAAGTGTTTTTTCCGTTTTTACAGATTCAATTTTTAAAGAAAAAGAAGACCAAAATATTTTGTTATAGTAACAACATTGCTTTTCTGTGGTTCTGTCACACAAAATCCCAGTGCTGCAGGAGGTAAAGCACTCATATAACATCCTCCACTGCTAATTTCGTTACATTAGTAGTGCCGTGTCATTACTTCACAAAGTTTATTCGTCACCTGAAATAAACAGAAAACTTTTGGAGACGTGGGAGATAAAACAACTTGAAAATCAGTGTCATTTCTGTTGGCTTGATTATTTATATTGGAATAACAAGCCCAACTTAATCTCATAAATAAAAAAGGGAGAGATACAGATCCGTCCCCTCCAGGTACTGCCACCACTTAATCGAATTAGCTCCACTTGCAGGCTTGACGGGCTCTTCAAACACCCCTGGTGACTTCTGAGTGCCGATTACAATCAGCTACTATTTTCAGCCTTTGATTATAATCTGGTGAGGTTGGACAGAATTTTTTTGAACGCAGAACTAACTAATTATTAACATCGCGGCCCATCTCTGTCTTTTTCTCTCTTTTTTTTTTCGTGCCCGCTACTCGGGGCCAATGGGGCTGGAGTAGTTAAACAATACCCACAAGTGTTAATCATATCAAATCAAGCAGTAGTGTGAAACTATTAGCTTGGTCTTATTGAAACAGCTCATATTAGTTGTTGTGTTGTCCAAACAATTAACTCACTAATTGTAAAATATGTGTAATATTAAAGAGGTCTTTTGTATATGTTTCTTATTGTGAAAGGAAAAAAAAGCTATAACATTTGTTCATACAGATTTCGCCACCTGACAGACAACAGTAATGAACACAATTCGCTACTCATAAAATAATAGGAGATGATCACAATTGTTCTTGCCTCACACAGTATGTCACAGAAACACTGCAACGTGCCTGTCAAACACAATTCTGCTCTTTTGTTACTTTTGAAAGGCAGCTTTTGAATATGAATAACTTACTAATGAATATTTGGTTCTTGTGTGTGTGCGCGTCTGTGAATTGATTGCTTTAGGAGGCGTGCTAAGACAGACTGTGGCACGATGGGGCTCAATCAGTGCAGCAATACTGGAGTGCTGCTTTCCGACAGTGATTGAAAGACAGACTTCACTATGTATGATTCTCCAATCACTTATTCACTGACAAATATCATCTGTCTGATCAATCAATATTTGCAGCTTTATTTTAGTAATGCAGTGCTTAAGAGGCAATAATTAACGCCGTGCTGGGTTGTTAAAAGCCTATTTTTATGTGACAGACCGAAATAGACGTACAGAAATAGGAAGATGAAAACTTTGGGTTGAGGTTGGTAGTGGCAGACCCTGCAGACGTTCGCTGCGCGCAGTGAACTTATCGAGAACTTGAGATTGTCCTATGGCATAACTATTTCAGTTGCTTTCAAGTTATGTTAATGTACAAAACTGTTTTTTTTTTTCGTCTTAACTTTGAACTTTCTTCCTTCTTTTTTGGTTGAATGCTTATTTCAAAGAGCTATTTGGATTAGAGCTGTATTGGAGACAGCGCTTCGAGAAAGTTCCAGGTATAAAAATGTCCAAATCTAATTCTTTAAAAGATTTTTTGAGCTGTTGTTGACACAAAACTTTTTGTTTAGCTTGCTGTCTCTTCAGGAACAATAATAAGTTCAGCTTTTTTTGGGGGGGGGGGGGGGGGGGGAGGTTGCGAGTTTGTTTGTGAAATTGAAAATATACTGTGAAATAGTCCGAGGGAATATTCATTCAATGTCATCTTGCATTAAACAAGTGTGGCTTGTGATGCTCATTAATTTCTGCTTGCTCCACTTGCGGTGTTTGGGCTCTCTTTGCTGGCTCAGTGCCACAGTGTCTTCTGAAAGAGCCACTTCATCTCTGTCAGGGGCAGGTGGAAATTTTCTGCACACTTCTAATTGGACAAAGTGCCTTTCAAACTCTGAGCCATCATACACAGATCAAATTATCATACAGACCAGGTGTCAACAGAGGTTTTTCACCTCCCTTTTCCTCTTCTGCTCTCTCCGGCGTCTTTTGGTTGATTTTATGATTCTCCCTGGGCTTTTCAAACTCCCTAATGCTTAGTGGCCCCCGGCACGCTCAGGCTCATCATAGGAATTGATTACAAGAAATTGCGCTTGCTGTTTTGACTTTAAAGCTTTCATTATTTGCTGTCAAGAAATTTTTTTTTCTCCAGTGCAAGATCCTCAAGCAGATATAAGCAAATATTTCCACCAGATACAAGGAGAATTTGAGGCTGTGGTTTTAGCTACCAGGGAGCTTTAAGATCTTTAGTAAAGCTCGGGGCCAAACTTAACTGTGCTTTTAATAGTAATGGGTCAAATCTTCAGATGAATTCTTCATCTCCTAGGTGATAAGCGAAAAGAGCAACATGCTGGGCGATGCCATTTTGCCAGTATGTGTCATTTAAAGGTGTAACTGTATTTTTGATTGAGCACCAGTGAAGCCGGCTTGTGACTAATGTGAAAAAAGAGGCTGTCCAGATACAAGTATCAGACATGTGTTGGGTTAATTTTTTAGATAGTTAGACAGTTCACGGTACAAGACGGTAGATCAAGTGTTTTGAGTCTTTTAGGTGCCCTTTGTGTCCCTGTGCAGCAGTAAGAGGAAATATTTTGTTTTGTGTTGATATGAAAAGTAGGAGCAGTACTGGAGGAGAATAAATAGAGGATGGATTTTGAAACAAGTGTCTAAAAGGTTTCATAAAAGCTGAACCAATTACACTAAGTGTGATTTTTATATTTTCCCAAGCATGTGAGGTGGTCACTTTAAGCCGCATTCATTGCGAAAGCTCGCAGTAAATGAAAGGATGAAAGGACAAGTGCTGAATTTGCCTTTTTAAATTTAAACCTTGTTGGCGCTTGTACTCATGCATCACATTTTTATCCCAATATCTTTTGAAGGTTTAAAAGCTAAACTGGTGTAATGATTAAACGATTATCTCTGCTCCTTTAACAAATCACACAAACACGGCAAAGTTTTGACACGCTCGATCGCTTATCTTGTCTGCATGTCGTCAACGCAGATGCACTACACTGTGCTGACTTGATTCGGCGCAAAGGAAAGTGGACAGGAGAGATTGATGGTGGTGTCCCCAGTCAGACAGATAACACCTGATTCTGCCTGCAGGGGGCTGGTCTAGCGCGCTCCTCCCCTGCGCCTCAGATGCATTGAAGGCTGCGCCGAGGAGGTGAACCGTTCCTTCGCTCAATGCAAATTCATGGCCACATTCAGAGATGATCCCATGACAATTGAGCCAATGTGGCCCAGAGCACTCTGCAACACATGATCCATGCATCAGCCACACCTGGGAGAAACCCACACAGGCACGGGAGGTCATTTGTTCAACACAGGTGCATCACGTATTCCGATGCAGTCAAACAACCCACATGCTTGAATGCACGCTCGGAGACACACATGGCCAAATGCACACATGCGCATAGATACACAGGTGTTAATGAAACGCTCTGTACACACGTGGTTATCTATGTCTGCAGCACATCAGCTTTTTATTCTATTGTTCTTTGTTTCTATTGTTTCGTTGTTGCTTTGTCTGCTCAGGTTTGAAACATTTATACTTTTTACACGGGAACTTGCCTCAACAAATCAAAATACTATAAAATAATTAGTAGTTGAGGAAACGATACTATAATTGTCAGCCTTCTTGAAGGTGATGAGATCATGTGATGTGTTGGATGGTGTGGTGATTCTTTCTTTCATAGAAACATGTTAAAAACGTGATAATGATTTTTGGAAAACCACCTCCGGGTGTTGATATTTTTAAAGCCGAGCACTACAAATTGGGTGTTGGTCTTGATGCCAGCAAATATGTATTTTCCTGAGGAAAATGTACTTGTAAAACATGTCTACTGAAATGCCAACTCTCTTTAATGGAAGTTTGATTTCATCTGTTTTCATCTGTTCATCAGAAAGAAGTCTGGCCAGGTGTAACAGGCAGCACCTCACAAGGGTTAGTGCCAAATTGGTTTGTGTGAAGAATCCACATCATAGGGTGCTTGAGCTGTTACCCTCACATTGTCGCTTTAGGACAGCTGGTTATAAAACTAAAAAACTCCTTGTCTTTTTCTCATGTGCTATTGACTTAACAGCAAATAGCACTCTGGCTGCACTTGTCACACTACCCAGAGAGGGAGTTTGCTTATTTTGGTATGAATTTTCCATTTCGCGCATCATTTTTTTTGTGATTTATTGTTGATGCTGTGATTTTGTATTCCAATACTAAGTGAACTCCTGTTGCAAGGTATCGTTATTTGCAATAAAGATAACGTAGAAGCTTGTATAGAGCTTTCCAGACTAAACAAGCAACTCAAAAATACCGCCATAGGCTTGGGGATAATTGTGATGGATGCCTTACTGACAGCTTTTTGATGTTGTTACATCATTTGTTGTAATTTACCAAACATCTGTAATATTTGAGTGTCTTATCATCCCTTTGAATCAAAGTAAGCTACATCTTCAAGAAGACATACAGTGTAGGAAAACAAAATCTCATAAATAAAAAAAAATCAATAACAAGGTGTGTTGCACAGGTTCTCGGTGTATAAAGCAGATGGTGAAAGCCTTCTGTATAATAGATCTCAATATTAACTGTAGCACATGCTGGGAGTGTTGGTGGATGGCACACAGCAGAGTGAAAGAGAAGCAATGACCTTCTGTCCCATCATTTACCCTCTCGTGCCCCCCCATACTGCTCTCAAATTACTTTGTTTTAGCCAATTAAAGCAGCCGGCTGAGCATCAAGCAGGCTGCCATTTTTCGCTCACCTGGACCCAGGTGACATTATCGCTCTGTCATCGGGAGAGATAGCTGTAAGTGGGAATCTCCGGCATGGCGCCGTGCCACCTTAGACCCCACAGTGTTCGCTGAGATTAATGCAGTGATGCTCCCCCCAACTTGCACGAATCAGTCGGCTCTCTCATCTGTTCCCGGCGATAGCACCGCGCACTGCTTCTCACTGCATGAAGCAAGGACCCAGTGACTCTATAAGTTTTTGTGCTACAAAGCATATACACACAGACATACACGTGTACGTTTATGTATATATGTATATATATATATAACATTTCCTAAATCGCCCCAGTATAAGTAACTATCAATTTCTGAATATACAAGGAATTTATTGTCTCTTGCTATCTTATTGCCTTGTCGCTGATCAAGATACCATATGCTGAGAAACGACTTTCCATCCAAATCCTTTAATGGCTCAATAATAGAAAGACGGCAGACACAACAATACCATGGCACAAAATGAGTGAAGGACCGGAGAGTGTGGTGTTTAACAGCCATACGAGCACAGATTATGTGCTTGAAGGGGCTGAATCGAGTGCCAGCCGTGACAGTTGGGCTGGGAATTGAGCGTTCCGGGGACGTGCGGCTTGACTCCGCTCGGAAACACCACTGGGTCCAGGGCTCATCTCCGCAGTCCTCCGCCTCCCTCCTCGCATAGTGGCATTGTGGCCTGCCGTTTGCTCCGCTTCTCCGGGGGAATGGACGGGCCCTTGCTCTCGCTTGATGAGCACTCGCTAATGGCTGCTTCTTTGAAAGCTGACGGGCCCGTTTGAGGAGGAGTGTCTTTTACTTCCCTCCAGCTTGCCTTGGCCGGGCATTCGTCAGGCAGCCTGGCTTTGCTGTCCTGCCCACATGATGGTGCGCCAAGGGGCTGAAACGTCTGTCATTTGTTTTACTTTCAAATAAAAGTTGACGATTTACCAATAAAAAGTAAAAATAGTCTTTTGATGATGTCTGGAGGCATATGGAGAAAGTGTTGCAGTAGTGACATTTACAGCACTTTGTTGGGCTAGAAATAACAAAAGACAAAGGAGATTTGTCTGTTTAATTTTTTTTGTCTGTGTCCCCTCTGTTAGAGTTGTTACATGCAAATTAAACGAGTGAGTATAGAAAGTGTCATAGACATTAAAACATGATTTGGAGCCCCTGCTGAAAGTTGCACTTCATTAATGCTCTAAAGCTTCTTTTAATATATCGCTTGCTGTGTATCAATTTATGCACTGAATTGCCAAAATACATTCTTGCTCTCAACAAAACCCCACTTGTTTGTGCTTTATTTAAGAAAAGATATTTCTACTGCTCAGCCTCTGAAAAAGGACTGTAATAATCGATGCACTGACTGTGATTTCTTGGCCGAGACTAATTTGTGTGTGATTTCTTTTTTTTGTTTGTTTCTGCTCTTTATTATATACAACAAGTTGCCAAAATGAATGTAACAAAGCAGATAAACACCATCCACTAGTGGTAAATGCCATGTTATTTGCCAATAGTCTGCTCATGTATAGTGGTCCATCCTTGTATTAACAAAGAAGTTGATTGCCTGGATATGTTGTTTTGATGCTTCGCTTGCATCAGTCAATCTGCCAGTTAGTTGGTTACATATCCTGCTGATACCCTTGACCAGTCTTCTCACCCCAGAGGGAGCTGTTGTTCCTGTTGCCCTCCTCTACACTACTGTACCAGTCTCCAGCTTCTGGAGACTCCATTAAAAAGTTAGTCGTCCTTGGAAATCTCCTTTCTTTAACTTCTCTTGTCTTTACTCTCTCCAGCCCTCTCCCACTCTGTTTTCACGTGGACTCTTTTTTTCCCCCCACTTGAAACTAGGGCGAAGGTCAGAATGGTGAATTTGATATAAGAGCTGACATGGTTTCGTGGAGCACCTTGTCAACTCAAAACAATAGGTTTGCAGGAGCTGTTATGCCGAATAAAGAATGTTCGCATATTCCCACTGAAATATCCTCCGCTAGACATTCCCAAAAGAGATGTGAACATTTGTCTGCATACATTTTTACCAGTCCTGGCCCAGTAGAAAATGGAGGTTGAGGCAAAATGAACTAAATAAGTTATTTCACAGGGGAAGCTAAAAAAAAAGAAAAGTCGACCACTTTGCTTTTATCCTCGTGTAGTGGCCTGCTCTCTTCGGTCTCGCTCCGGGTTTGCTTTAAATAAATTTAAGCTTCTTGTTGTAACCCTGCATATAATGATGCAGCTACATCAGGCCACACATATTATCTATGAAGAAGTAACTGATGTTAGTAGGTGCGTAATGGCAAGAAAGGGCAGCTGGCTGGGATGTTGTACAGTGGCGTGATCAAATAGTTTTAATTTGATCTGACCTCTTTGTCTCAGTGGCGTCTCTGAGCTGCCTCTTAGTTGCAGCTTAAACAACAGAGTATAATGAAACAGGATGAATGTGGTGACGAGAACCAGTCAAGTTCAAACATACTGTGAAAAAGTAAATTGTGCATTTGCTTTTGTTTATCATTAATGAAACAGGGTTGGGCATTTTTACAGCTTAAAATATAGCATATATATATACACACACAAAAGAAGTCTGATTATGAAAATGATAACATCTAAAAAGGATGGATTGATATTATTATAACAGCTTCATTCGTTTCCTTTGTCAGAGATCTCTCACCAACCAGTTGTCGCAGGCAGTTTCATCTCAAATTAAATTCATTTGGACATGACATTTTAATTGGAACACTATTCCCATTAATTGAACAAATTAGAGAAAGTCTGCTGGGGGAAAGGTAATCTCTGGGAGAAATGATTTGGAATTCACAATTTAAAATTAAAAATCAGCTGCTCAGCTTTGTTTGTATGGCAGCCAGTTTGCGGCAGTGCATGCAGGCAGCGCCAGTGTTTGGGGTCCCAGCGGCACTCAGGGCTCACATTGTCTTCATTAAAAGCGATTAAGGAATAGGTCAATTTAGTCTGCTTGGCTGCTTAAGCCGAGCATTATTTTTTCCTAGTAAATGTCTTTGTCTGCACCAGCCTTTCCTCTGTGGGATCGGGCAGTCCCCGATTTTATTCATGTTTATATGTTTGACTGAACGTCTGAGTGAGTCATAGCAGTATCATTTTAAATATTGTCATTTTGTTTAATTTGTGTGCACATACACATGTTTGGGTTTTTCATGCTCCCGTGCTCCGGTTTTAGCATGCAAGCTGTCCGGGTGCTGATGACTTGCTGTCTGATTAGCAGTGAAAGGCAGTTGAACCCTGCAGCTTCGACTACAGTGAGCAATTAATTGTGCTAATAAAGAGCACCTTAAAATGTGCAGTTAATTTTGTAAACACACATGGATAGAGGATTTCACCCCTGTTGTTGATGAAAATTAGTCATCATTCACTGTTGCTTTCAGAAAAGCAACATGTTTCTTCACATTAAGTTGTTTGGAATGTGGCACGATTTACTCCGCTGCTTTTCACAGATTTTGAATCAAAAATGTTTTGCTGATTTTTTTATTTCAGTGTTTATCATTTTGGATAGAAAGATGACTTATTTTAAACAAGTAAATAAAATAAGGGAGGTTGGTATCAGACATACACAAACTCATAAAGGCTTTAAGTCCGAAACACTTACAAGGACCTGTGCTGTATGTAAAGAAAGAACAAAACAGAACAGTCTGCCTACATTCTCATTAGGTATACATATGTGCACATAAGAATAATAATGGGTGATGTGGTGTGTCAAAGCTCACACTTTGGCCAAGAGGAAAAAATCAATCGAAAATAGTGAGCGTTATAATGAATCAGGTGTTGATTTAGAGCGGAGAGCTTGTTACATTATTCTTTCATTTTATTACCCTACTCTGTCAAATGATATACTTAGGACATGTGCTGCATGTTTCAAAAGTAGAAGTCTCTGTAGCCGTGTTGCCAGCATACAACTTTTCCAAAGGAGCCCTTTGAAATTTCATCTCATTGTGTTTCCCCTGTATTCAGATCAATCCCGTGGTTTCTCAGCTACCACATTATTATTCATCAGTCTATGGAGCTAGATCCTGATTGTAAACCTTGAAGATGAATCACAGCACATGTTTTTGCATTTGTGTAAATACCACTTGTTTGTGCTTTGAAAACTGGGGGGAGAGACAAAAAAGGTTTATAGTGTCTCATCAACCTTGGAAGTCTCAGTTATTATTATTATGTTTTGGGGGTTTTTATCGCCCTGGAATATTTTCCAAAATTGAAACAGCAGCGATGCCTGTGATATGAATGAGGTAAGAACTGAAGAAAGAGGATGAGAGCCTTAATTGGAGCTATGTGTTGTAAAAATGTGGCGAGAAAGGAGAGGATGGAGTGGAAGGAGGAAAGAGAGAGAGAGAGCCAGACAGAGGGGGCTCCTAGATAGAGGGCCGGGGGGAAAAAGTTCCCCCATGCTTGTCAGAGTTTGAGCAAGTTCAGAATTGATGGAGCCCACAGGCAGCACTGCTAATTTTAGTTGAAATCACCTAAGTGGTTTGGCTAATTTATCCAGGCTCCTCGGCCCTCAGCCCCTGGTTTCTGGCTCTCTTCTCCCTGCCCCTCCCTCCGTGAAATATCCACAAAGCGTGAAGGTACCAGGAGGTGACAGTGGGAACAGAAGGGTATTTTGTGCCCAGCTGATTTGCGGAGCACTGGGCGGTTTCAACCCGTGTCACACTCTTGGATATTGTTTGAACCCTAACGACAGCCCAGGTTCAATCATCTATTCCGCAAAATAATTCCCACCACCCTGAATTTAATGGAAAGTGAAATTACATTCGAACTTTAAAGAAAATCAGATGCAATCTCTCATATATCTTATTTCTCCTAATGGCTTACATTTCACGTTTCAGCTATTTCTTCATTGTTACTTAGATATCAGGAACACTTTTGGAGAGGGAGTGAGTCTGATTTTGTGTAATTATGGTCTGCCAGCTGGATTTGCTGAACATGTTGAAGCTTAACAAGCAGCATTGCTGGCGTTTGAATGTTTAGTAACAACTTGGAGAATCCCTTTTTTGTCCGCCTGTGAACTGCAATTTGGTAGAAAGTCGGGAAGAAAGAATTTAAAATGAAACTGTCATGAAATTACAATGAAGACGGGAGGTCAAAACGACTTTTTTGGTTCCTGGTATCAAGTGATGTTAAATTATTTGTGGAGTCTTTTATGCATTTAGAGTTTAAATGAAACATTGTGAGCAGCTTGCTATATCATAGGTTATTTTCTATGACTATTTGATTGTTTCAAATGAAAGAATCAGAACAACTTGGCTAAACATGTCAAGGTGACTGGAATCCATCAAGGCTTTTAGATGTCATGAGGTCCTTTCATTCCTTGCCCATTATTAGGAAAATGCTTTGAAATTTAAGATTTACTGATGTTTAATTACTTTAAGTGTGCTTTGGATAAGTCTAGTAACAAAAAACGGACCTTCTTAGCCAATTTAGTGGATAAGAAGCTTTTGTGGTTATGAAAATAGCCATTTCTCATTCAATAGGTGTGCGGTACACCCTATATAAGTAACCTCGTCACTTCTGGATATGTAAAATGAGAAGCAAGTTAAGACAATTAAGAGTTTCATAAAATTAACATTTCAATCATTTGGAACCAGAAGAGCCGTCAGAAACAAAAAGGTAAGGGAATGTGTGGTTACGCTAAAATGCATTCTAGTTAATCTAATAGAAAAACTCCTGTTTCTTTAATACTTATTTTGCAGCCAATTGATTTCTTTTCTTTGTAAGAAACCTGTTTAACCCCAGTTTCTGGTTAACTGCAAGGCAGCAAATAAAACTGCTGGACTGGGACTGCCTTTCTTTTATTGTTTTAAAAAAAGATTACACCCTATTTGCCGTTGATATAAATATTTGTTGAAATACCTCAATAAAAACTGTTTGTGTTTCTAAGTGGAGCCGAGTTTCTTGAAAAATTATTTTCGGAGCTGTGACCAAGAGGGATGTTTGAAGTCTAGTGTGCAAGCCAGCAGTTTTTGGCAGATGAATGTAGGGGTTTTATGTGCCAAGCACCTGGTCAAACTGCAAACAATGAGGAGCTTATGGATTCGCTTTATCCAGCGACGGAGACGATACAGAGAACGTTAGAACTCTTATGGGCCATTTTAAGAAATGCTGATGCACAATAAAACTCAGCTCTTCTTGATGCTGTGGAAAGATTTCATATACCATAAGTTTCATATAGCATGTGTAGTAGGGGCGCAGATAGCTATGGATATTAACATATTAATGTTAATCTGCAGTGAGCCTATTTATACTTACTCATTACCATATGAACAAAATTAACAGCCTTCCAGGTTTGCTAACCTGATCAGGTTAGCAAACCTGCTGTAGCATGACGTCTTTCCAATATAAACAAAGGAATGAGGGAAAATAATTAGGAAAAAATCGTAGCCCTATTGAGCTGATGGAATAGTGATATTGTATAAACAGCTTAAAAACTACATGCAGAATTGAGATTCAGTGTGGAGGGTCTTGTTTGACTCTTTAGCAGTGATCTAATAATGAGCTCCACAGATGGGTTTGTTGGCTGAAGCTCTGCTGAGTCCACCGTGTATGCGGTAGAGAGTGTCAAAGTGTCTCCTGTGCAGGATCATCTCCAGGTTTGGGAAATGGATGGTGTCTGCCAGACATGCTGGCATTCAGTGGGCCTTCACTCGTGCACTACCTGGGCTGGTGCTCAGCCAGGGTTAATTATAGGGGAGCTCCAGAGTCTTGTGTCACTAAGGATTCTAGACAGAATATTGTCATACTGCCATGTCCTATACAGAAAAGACACGAGTAAAAGCACAACTGCTCCGTGGCGTTTCTGTCTTGCACAGTCATTTCACTGTTGGTCTAAAATCAACAGTGGCAAAGAGCCAAATGGCTGGTAAAAATGTGTGTTTGGTGAGTAAATTAGTAATAGTGCTCCAATAAAATGAGTGGTAACTTTTGTCAGATGGTGACATTTTATTGAATTGCTTGCAGTATTTTTTAAAAAATTTTTTGTCTCAACATTTTAACTGAGTATCCCTGCCGTGGTACAGCCCTCTGAAAGATGGGGAAATTTAGAGTACACCATAGCAGCACAGCTCGGGATGCTGCATTTTTAATTCTCTGCTTTCTTCTTTCTCATCAAAAACTGGTGTCTACATTACCAGCCTTGAACTCCTAGCCTTAAGCATACAGTAGATGGGGGAGGATGAGGAAGAGGTTACAGAAGTCTGGGCAGATCACTTCTTCTTCTTTTCTTTTTTTTAACACTACACCCTTGGATTTTTATTAATGTTCAAACTTGCAGTCAGTGAACATAGCCTCAGATGACTGTAGTTCAAACAATATGTTAGACTTTATGCAACTTTTATGATGGGTCCAATATTCTCCGAGACGTGTTTCTCCGAGTTTTTCTTATGGCTGACAGTATACAGTGGTGTATTAGCTACACCATGTTTGCAAAAGGTTGGATCCCCAACAGCAAGGCAGTGGAAACAATTCCTCAGAGATTTTGGTCCATATTGACGTGATAGCATCACACAGTTTCTGCACAGCTGCACATGCTTATCTCCTGTTCCACTACATCTCAAGCGTGCTGTATTGAATTGAGATCTGTTGACCGTGGAGGCCATTTGAGTACAATGAACCCACAATAATGTTCAAGAAACCAGTTTGAGATGTGAGCTTTGTGACATGATGTGGTAACCTCCTGATAACAGTCATTAGAAGTGACACTGTGGTCTTAAAGGTATGGACATGGTCAGCAACGATACTCAGGTAGGCTGTGCTGTTTAAATGATGCTCAGTTGGTACTAAAGGACCCAAAGCGTACTAAGAAACCCTCCCTCATACCATTATACCACCAGCACCTGAACTATTGATACAAGACAATATGGATCCATGCTTTCATTTTGTTTACACCAAATTCAGACCTCACTATCTGAATGCTGCAGCAGAAATCAAGACTCATCAGAACCAGGCAACACTTTTCCAAACTTCTGTTGTTCAATTTTGGCGAGTCCATGTGAATTGTTTCCTGTTCTTAGCTGCACCTGGCGTCTGGTGCAACATCTGCTTCAACTTTTGACATTTTGTGCACTTACAGCACAATCTCATTGTAATAAGTGGTGCTTTGAGTTACTGTTTCTTGCCTGTCAGCTCGAAGCCGCCGTTCTCCTCTTAGTGCCACTCTCTGGAAATTTTCAGTTTTTCAGACCATTCTCTGTAAACCCTAGAGATGATTGTGTGGGATAATCTCAATATCCTTAGCAGTTTCTGAAATACTCAGATAGCGTCCCATCGGGCACCAACACCCACTCCACATTCAAAGTTACTAAGATCACCTTTTTGTCGACTTCTGATGCTCGGTTTGAACTCCAAAAAGTTTTTTTGGCCATCAGTATCTGTCTGAATGCATTGTAATGATTAGCTAATTAGATAATTGCATAAATGAGCAGTTGAATAGATGTATCTAGCAAAGTGTCTGGGAAATAGTTTTCTTAAAAGGTACTTCGGCTAATGTATGTTTGTCTATTGGTTCAATCAGCTAATTGGTCAAGCAAAAGATCTTGACCTCCACTGATATTAGTGCAGCTAATTTAGTGTATATTAAACATCTGCTGAGAATCACTCCTAATTAAATTTGTGAACCCCTGACCATTATTGCGACTATAATTTCAGATATTTCTTCTTGACTAAGGCTTTAGTCCTTCAGCTTTCAATCCTAAAGCCAGTATATCCACCAGAAAACTAGTGATTTCGCTTGTGGAATAAAAATATCAAAACTCGTTTTACTACCAATAATGTAAGATTAATTCAAGCAGTTGATTCTGTTGTCCTGATAGTTATCATATAAAGCTTGTGTGTGCTTCTTCTTTCTGTGACCCACTAACCTTTCTATTACCATCACCCTCAGGGGAAAATATCTATACATAACATCTTTCATGAAGTTTACTGGACACAGCCTGACTTTGTACAACTGGTAACTGACCTTTTCTTTGGTGCCACACTTTCCTCAAATTATAAAAAGAAAAATTCAGTTGTCAACGGGTCATTCCAATTATATGTCACTTGAATATTCATTTACAATATTCATGATTTTCATATACATTCAAGATAGAAATGTAGTTCCATTATGAGTTCAATCTTTACATTTTAACCTCTTGGCAGCAGCACTCTAAGGACATACGTGCATTAAATTTTGGCACTGTGGGATAATGAAGATTGGCAGCCCACTTCGCACTTGTCTAGTTTATTAATCAGATGAAAAGGTGTTGCTGCCATTGACTCTAATTTTGACTGTTAATCCAACAGTTCTGTCTCCCCCTAAAGCGCTTAATAATGTAGCTTAAATTGGTTTATAAGAATTAAAAATGAGTCATCTTCACATTTTCACGGTCTTTTATCAAGTTTCCCCGAACTAAGTCTGGAGCCACAAATCTAAAAGCAAGTTATTCATCTATCAATGCTTTCCTCTAAAGTAAAAGTGTGTTACTTCCCCTTTTTTACTTAAACAGTGTCTAGTCATGGCAAGCTGGTGCACACTGGCCTAGAAAAAAAGAACAGCTTGTGTTTCTGAAGTTTTCTCTCCTGTCTAGTTATTTTTAAAATGCCCCATTTCCGCCATTGTTGTGGCATTGTTTTGACCTTACGCAGAACAATTTTCCCCAAGTCAAATTAGCTTTCACCATTCAAAGAAATGTTGTAATATAATGGTTTGACGGTTCTGCCTGTGAAATATAAAGAAATGGAAGGCCGTGCCACTGGGGTTAATAATATTCCTCCTCTTCAACAAGTACCTTGGGATCGTAAGTGTCCTTGAAAGCAAACGGCATCTGACTTGCGCTGGGCATCTTTCAGCACTCATGGGTAATAGCAGTCTACTTTCCAAACTCTGTGCACTTTGTATCAGTCTGATATGTTTGCTTTCTCCACTTTATAAGAGTTGATGGGGGGGAGTGGGGAAAAAAAACCCCTTTCTCCTGCTGTAATTTTTTTTCATGATTTCTAGAATAAAAGTGAAGATAATTGGAAAATAATTTTCTTGCTATTGCTTCTTTGTCCATGAGAAAAGCATCTTCTGCAAGAGATCAATAGCAGCTCATCAGTCTTTTGAATGTACCAGCGTGAGAACTAGAGTCAGCCTTCATGCAAGTCAATGAGCACCTGGAGCGCTTTTCCCAGAGGCCACTAAGTGTGCATAGCAAGGGACTACAAGGGAACTGCAGCAAGGTCTCACATCCTGCTTTGATAGGACAGAGTCAGGGAGGCTTCGTGCGGAGATGCCGGGCCCGCCGAGGTTTACACCACCTGTTTGTTTCCCTTCTCCTGAGCGGCACAGATCTTACATGCCTTTCTGTGCCCAGCCTGCTGGGAATTGGGGTGTTAGATACAACAAAAAAGGTGACTGAGGTGTGCTGAGTTCGGGTTTATGATTTATTAATCTGCACTCCTTTAAATTCCAAACTAACGGTGTGGGGCTACCATGCACACTCTGGGGAGTAATCTTGAAACACAGAACAATTCAGATTCACTGAATTACCGTCTTCTCCATCTGATGGAGAATAGACAATGCGGTAGCAGAGTGCAGCTGAGAGACACGGGGAACAAAAGCTTTAAAGCCAAAAGTTCAAGAAATGGAGGTCACAGGCAAAGAAAAATGTGGTTTCACTTTTCATCTTGTGGACTATATTTTAGTACTCAAGCAGCAAGCTGTGGATATCCCGCAGGTCTGTTGGGTATAATTTTGGATTAATCTCACATGAAGAACACCTTCTCCTATCAAGTTTTTTCCTGTCACTCGTGCTTTAAGAGGTGCAGTAATTTAGAAGTTGGGTATGATTACAGTTAATTTAGTCCCACCTGTGAGACTCTAAACACAAAGAAGTCAAAGTCAACTGTTCTGGTACAGTAGTGGCCTCAGGTGTACTTATCTACCGTGGAGATTTATCCAGCAGGAGAGATTTTTTTGCCAGACATTTCTTTGGCAATCTTTCACTACTTGACTTGGCTCTGTATTTTGGGTGTATCACCCCAGCCAACAAGGTGGTTAAAGAAGCAACAATGTTGAAGCATGCACATGTCAGAAGGTGTCAGATCATCATTACAGCTTTTTTTTTTCACATAAACTCATGTTAGTGTTGCTTTGGAGGAATGCGTGCTAAGCTTGTAAAATAAGGTGCGCTGTGAATTTAAAACACACCGAGGCCATTTACCAAATATTTCGCCTTTGCAGTCCATCATCCGCCACAGCACATTCTGTGTAGTGTAAAATTTCACTATCTCCGCAGAGCTGTCAGCTGCACACCAGATTTCACTCTAGCTGCATGTGAAGTCCATTATGTGCAACCATTCCCCCTCGGTAATACACGGGTGTCACTTCGAATGTACTTCTTCTTGGGTTACTTTGATATCTTTAACATGATGGCCATCCATCATTACAAATGTTCTGGTCTCTAGCCTGGTGTGTCAAGTAGTTGCAGCAATCATGAAAATATGATGTATTTTATGACACAGCCAACACCATATGGTAGTGTGTGTAGTACACAGGCAATAAATCACTAGAAAATTGTACATGCAGTCCGCTCCTTTGTCTCAGTTTTAGAAATTATTCGATAATAATCTAATAAGCAACATGTGTCATGTTACTAGTTTATACAAATTCCTTGGGAAAAGAGAATCCCGTTAACCTGTCAACTAGCAATATATAAAAAAGTAAGTGCTAACTGTGTAAAAAAAAGGTCTTAGGAGAAAAAACAGTTTACTAATTGATTATTCTTGGGGTTTTGGGGGTTAATTCCTGTACAAATTTCAACCCAGACTAGAGAAAAATGAGAAACTGGCAAATGAAATGTAATTTTAAAAAATTCATCACAAAAATAATGAAATTTCACTCAGAGGAGTAAACTTTAAACATTCATAGCTACAAAGGAAAAAGGTTTTTAAGGAGATTTTCACTGGGAGCTTTAGACACGTTGTTCTAGACTCTCCCATAGATGAGTTGGTGAAATGACTGTTAATAAACTGTGCTTATTACAAAGAGATAAGTGTGTCTGATTGTTGGTTTTGTACTGGCTGTCTGGGGTTTCCTTTTAAAGTGCTGCAACTGAGAGGGCAAAGCTGCTCCTCTGCCCATTAGAGCAGAACCACTATCCTTCACCTGACAAAGTTTGGGAAAGGACACGGATGTTTCCAGTCTACTTCATAGAGTTCAGCATAGCTCCGCCTTGGGAACCCAAGTTTTACGTTTGAAGAGTGGATGTGAGGGGTAAATGGGACAGGGGTGATGGGCCGGTGGGGGTCTGTATGAGCGGACACGGATGCGGGGATGCGAATAGAAGGTCTAAAATAAGAAGTAGCCCCTTGGTCAGAGTCGTGGCAGATGGAGGCTCAAAGAATGAAAGGATGCCAGCATTCTTTGTGCAGTCTGGTGCCAGCAGAGCACTCGATGGACCACTTGAGACCGGGGTAGGGCCGATGTGATAAGACAGCTGCCTTAGCCTAACCTCCACAAGGTCATTTTGGCCAGAGCAGAGTGTCGTGCTGATGAGGGGAGACACCCTGAATCCTGAGAACGACAGCTGAGTTGAAAGGGAAACAAGTCGTGATTTCTTTTTTCTTGTTTTAAGCTATGGAACTTGAAAGATGCATTTCCAAGAACCATTATTAACGTTTGCGCAATGTAAACCGAGCTCTCTCATGTAAGTGACTGCGGAAGGAAGTTGCATTGGGTGTGAAAGTTTTAAACATTAGCAGTCTGTTTCTGAACTATGTTTTAAATGAGCTACCCAGTAAATCAAAGCAAAAATTAGCATGGAGAAAGTTTGGAGGTGCTAATGACTTTGACTGTCCCTGTGGAAAGGCTTACTGTTCCAGAGAAGTTGTAGAGTCGTGTGTGTGCGTGCGTGTGTGTGTCTGCGTTACGGAGAGCGAGCAGAGTGTGATTCACTAGTTAATAA
Source organism: Mchenga conophoros (assembly GCF_057382185.1). Taxonomy (NCBI): domain Eukaryota; kingdom Metazoa; phylum Chordata; class Actinopteri; order Cichliformes; family Cichlidae; genus Mchenga; species Mchenga conophoros. The sequence continues at coordinate 12,966,717 of NC_140532.1, forward strand.
ATCATGCCAGATGAGTTTATCATGGAGATACAGAAGCTCCTCTGGGTCCTGAGCTAACAGCGAGTATCTGGGAGCTGGTACAACACATGATGAAATGCCGTTGTCACGTATATCATTTTTATAGCCCCTAACTTTTTACCTTCATTGCTGTCAAAGGGGCAGGATGAGTGACTGTGTATCAAATATCCCAATGTGCTTTAAGGAGGAGCCGGCTGACTTATCAAACTAGAAACATTTCGGCTCATGCACTACATTCCCTGCCACAGCATCTTAAAATCACTTTTTATCAGCTTAATCCAGTTTGATTATCTGCTGGCAACAAATTAACTATTCTTGTTTACTATAATTGAGTTCTTCGATGAGCACTTGGTAATTCTCCTGAAGTTTCTCATCTTTGCTTTCACAGGGGAATTGATGGTATCTCCCTAGATGCTCTTATCTTTATACAGATGATACAGCTTGTCATCCATTGGGGAGTGTACTTGGATAATCATCAATAAATTGACTTGATACGTTGTGACTTGGTGGCTAAGTAAGCCACGCTCCAAATGAGGGGGGGAATGGACCTCGATCACGCCTGTAATTTTTTTCTTTTTTGAATAACATTTCTTGGAAAATCTTGCTTTATTTAGAATGGACCAAACTCTTTGGAATGACATTGAAGGCAAGAACGGGCAGTGCACCATTCCTCCTGCGCTCCTCTTAGGGAATAAAAGTCAGTATAACGGCTATCTCAGCTAATGACTTGGGAGAACAAACCTTGGTCTCTTAACATCGAAGACTTATTATTTTTAGCTCTGGCCAATGCTAAGCTTATCCCTCTTATAGGGAGCACGTTTTGTGATATCAGATGTGGAAATTAAAGCTAAATGACTTAAGGGGAAGATTGCCCACACTGCAAGTAGGCTACTCTGACCTTCAATAAAGCTAAGCTTGACATGCCTATTTCCCCTCTTTTTTTGCTCAGTTCTTTTCAAATCAGTGGGCTTGTAACATGATGGTTTGGTATTAACTGCCATCAATTTCCTGCTTTCTCCAGGGTCCTTTTTTTTTTTTTTTTACAATGCAGTGAGCTGTCCTACAGGAAATATACTCGAAATTGTGTCTGTTGTTTTTTTTTGTACTTTAATAATTCCTCAATCACAGTTTTGGTTTCTTACTTTGGCTTGACATATTGAACTATTGATCAGCATTTAAATAAGTGGTTATGTATAAGAAACAGCACTAAAAATGTAGGTTTTGCCTGCTGTTAAGTTGTTTTTTCTTTGGCTGTCTCTTCTTTTGCTTGTTTCCTGTCGGTGGCTTACAGTGATGTTTGCCCTTAATGCTTCCGCAGTTGCTAAGATATAAGTCACTCGTTTAAGCACTTTAAACTCTAAGTCACACGGAGCAGGATCATTTAAAAGTTACCTTTTTCGTAACAGCTGTTGTGTGTATTTACTTGCTGTTTATTTTGTAACACCTCAGTGGGTGGACTACATGGATTATTTTGAGTTTTTATTTTTAATGCTTTTTTTTTCCCCATATGCCCACTCTCACCTCTGTGCCTTCTGAGTCGCAGGAGAGCTCAGAGCTTCAAAGTTCCTGTTGATGTTTTTGACTCCTTCTAGTAATGAGATGAAGTACAGTACATAAGGGGAAGAACTCTCAAGCTGCTTTTCCAGGGGGCTTTGGAATACATTTGGTAAAATGTTTATGATGCCAAAGACCAGGGCTGGCTTCTCATTAGCTGATCTACCCGTTGCAAGTGTTACAGCGGCATTAGTCTTTTGGGTTAATCTTCAAACGTTCCCATATTTATACCCATCAAATACCAGTGACTGCCTGCGACACCCCTGTGTGCATTCGGGGAACTTGCTTAGTTAAACGCCACAGAATAAATGCAGAAATGTGAGCTAAACTTGACAAGATCAAACACACTGGTGAATGTACAGACGCTGGCCAGTGTTCTAAGTGTGCTGCATTATTCATGTTCTCCAACATGGGGTCCCTAATGAGAGTCTGGTGTCTGTTTTTTTGGAGTTGGAAAGCGTGGAAGTCTGTGTGACCCGTACATGAGTCTGTGGACAAAGCTTTGCATTTTGTGGTGAAAGTGGAATTAAAGGCAAACCAAGTTCATCACCACTCCAATTTAAAAGAGTTTTGATCCAAGTCCTTGAAATCGTTCGCATTCATCACAGCGTCATGTCTTTTCGTGTTTGCCTGTCCTACAGTTTTAACACTCACAAGTCATTTTTTGTAACCCTAATGTAACTTAAGTACGGGTATAATAATTAATGTCAAAAAGGAGAACATTCTGCAGTATTTCCTCAAACACGATGCTTAGTTTTTCCAAGCATAATTTTTAACTTAAAAAAGTTTTCTTAACAGCACAATAGGCCGTTTTATGATATGCTGTAGACTTGACACTCCCTCCGGAGGGTTCCTCTCACATCAAGCGGCTAAGGCCTGTGGTTAAATGCAAAATTTACTGCTAGCATTGTAATAAGCCAGTGCAACAAAATAAGGATTATCACCCTGCGGCATGCTGGTTCAGTAAGAGGACGCTGAACCAAAGGCTGAGCATCCATCCTATTAACACCACATATCCCTTGAAGAGTAAGCAGCAGGTTGCAGCTGAGCATGTTGTCTTCATTCTTGAATCAGAGCTGGCAATAACATATTCAGACTGAAGGGCCTCAATTAGACACTTTAAAACTCTGTGTAATTGGCGTATTTCTGCAGATTGCCTGTGGATATGTAATGCTCAAATTAAAACAGCCTAACTTTATGTCTGTGGTGCTGTGATTGTCATGCAGTGTGGTGGCAAGGCAGTGGAGGTGCTGTCATTTTTGTATTTCAGTGGCATAATTGAGGCCCAGTACATGGTACTCTATGTGTTTATGAATATTGAGAATCTGGCAGCAATGGACAAGACAGATTTGCCTCCAAAGTAAAAGCTGCACCTTCGGACCGTGGAAAAAAAACCTAATCATGTTTTTGAGGGTGTATTTTAAAAAAGGGGAAAATTAAACTACACCAAGCTAAAATGTTAATCACATTTCATTTTAGACTCGTCTAACCATTTTTTTTCTGAGTTTCAGTATCTTATAAATAAAATAATTACATTAAAATTACATTATGGGATTGCACAGTTTTGGCAGATACTGGTTAGAGGCACCAGCCTTCAGCCATGCAATCCATCATGTCCTTCAGTCCATTGAGGGCATTTTTGTGAAATGATTTTCCAAACTACCTTTAGGTTACTTTAATGCTTAAGTGCATTAATTTGTTGAATAAACTGTTGAAACTCTGATCTGATTATTAACAACAGTATAGTAATTTTTTTTTAAATTATTTTTAATCACTGCTCAAATGACTTAACTGGGGACTGTTTGGCTTACTGTGTTACAAAATGAAAACCTAAAGTCTATCCACAGAGGGACTGTATAAGTCACATTACAAAGAAATTAAAGCTTTGTCAAATGTTTTCACTGGATACAAAGTACAACAGTGGTCTTGGAGCATCTGTGTTTGGGAAAACACTAAAATCGGAGGACCAGCAGATCTAATTTTATTCCCATAAACTGCGGTTCACAGCAAGAGGGTCCCGGATTCAGTTTCCAGTCTGGTTTAAATCCTTCTGTGAGGGCTTTGTATGATCTCCCTGTGCCTGCCCGAGTTCTGTCAAGACACTTTACCTTCCTGCAACAGGCCATCCACGAAAGCCCCGTAATAGACTGCAGTCCTGATTTCCAGGGTGTACCCTGCCTCTTGCTCTATGACACTGGGAATAGACTCCGTCTTGTTTAAACACCACAAGAGATGTTTGGTTGACTTCGAATCCCTGTTATTCCAAATGTATGACTTTATACATAGGTAAGTTAAAAACCAGTACTTAAGTTTTTTCATGTGTTTTCGTTCAAGTGGTTCAAACCTTTGTAAATTTCACCACTTCAGCCAACACAATTCAAAAGACGCAACTTTTATGTTAAAGGAAAACTGGGTCTGGTGCTATCGAAGACTGTAGCTTTATATTACCACAAGTAGCTGAATGAAAATAGGAAATATCCTCAAAACTAGAATTTTTCAACAAATGCAAGTGATTCAAACTTCATGCACGAATCATGGTGCACTGCGTTCACCAGCCACGGGTGAGTGGGTATTGATTCCTTGCAAGCACAGTCATTGTGCAGAGCCACACAGAAACATGTTCACTGAAATGAAACCTCAACCATAGCTTGTAAAAATGGTTCTGCATTCACTGTCAGACAATGACCAACAAATGCAACCGGGAGTCATGACCCTCGTATCAGTTGTCTGCTAACCGAATGTCCCAAAACATTATTGTTGCCCCTGGTTGAGTCATCAGATAAAAGCCATTGGGTTCCCAAACTGATGTTGCCCCAGTCAGGAATGCTCATGTAACTGCACTACGTATGTGAATTATACAGTTCAAATGACATGAGAGACGAGACAACACCACGGCCACTTGCAAACCCACATGCTCATATATGCCAATTATTGATCATCCTGTTTTTATATAAAGCAACATATTTCTGAAAGTTAAATATTTGTGGGTTGGCCACTTTTAAAACTTTTTAATTAAAAAACATATTTTGGAGAATTAGATTTACCAATGTGTATTACAGCTTTAGCAGTATTTTTCATCATCAGGCCTTCTAACAGTTTTTCAGAGAAACTTGAATTGTTTAGTTTATACAAACCTGCAATTACAATCCACGTATTAACATTTTTTAATGTTTTTGTGACAGATGAACCATGAACCTCTCTGACAGATGACAGAGAGCCACAATTTAAGGTCACACAAAGCAACAAAGATAAAAAATAAGACAAACAGTGATAAAAGGCATCACGTGTAATGCAATATAAAAATAAAAGCAAGTCTATAAAAATGCGTCAAATGAAGGCTCATGATTTCGCTACCCTTATCTCATTGCAAAGCTGAGGGAGCCTGATGGTAAAAGAAAGGCCATCTTTAGATTTAAGCCTTGACTTTGAAACAGCCAGGAGGCCTGCACCTGAGGATCCATGGCTGTGAACTGGCTCATAAGATAAGATAAGATAAGATAAGATAAGATAAGATAAGATAACCTTTATTAGTCCCACACGTGGGAAATTTGTTTTGTCACAGCAGGAAGTGGACAGTGCAAAAGTTATGACGCAAAAATTAGAATACAATAAGAATAAATACAGTACACAGCTGTACAGAATAGAATAAAATAATATACTATATACAGTAGAATAAAATAAAATAAATATACAATAAGATAAAAATAGAATACGAATGCTATATACAACTGAGTAAAAATACAACGATGCCAGAAAAGATTATTGCACTTAGTGTTATTGCACATGTGTGGATGTGTGTGTTTGTTCAGTTAAAGTCTTTGTTGTGGAGTCTGACAGCAGTGGGGAGGAAAGACCTGCGAAATCTCTCCGTCCCACACCGTGGGTGCCGCAGTCTCCCACTGAAGGAGCTGCTCAGTGCTGTCACAGTCTGCTGCATGGGGTGGGAGACGTTGTCCAACAGGGATGACAGCTTAGCCGCCATTCTCCTGTCACTCACCACCTCCACTGGGTCCAGAGGGCATCCTAGAACAGAGCTGGCCCTTCGGATCACCCTGTTCAGTCTCTTCCTGTCCCCAGCAGAGATGCTGCCGCCCCAGCAGACCACACCATAAAAGATAGCAGAAGCCACAACAGAGTCATAGAATTTCTTCAGGAGTGGGCCCTCCACCCCAAACGACCTGAGTCTCCGCAGCAGGTATAGCCTGCTCTGCCCTTTCCTGTAGAGGGCGTCTGAGTTATGAGTCCAGTCCAGTCTGTTGTTCAGATGAACACCAAGGTACCTGTAGCTGTCCACAGCCTCAATGTCCATACCTTGGATGTTCAGTGGTTGCAGTGGAGAATGCTTGTGCCTGCGGAAGTCTACCACCAGTTCCTTGGTTTTACTGGCGTTGATCTGGAGGTAGTTCAGCTGGCACCAGTCCACAAAGTCTTGGGTCAGACCTCTGTACTCCTTGTCGTCCCCATCAGTGATGAGGCCGACTATTGCAGAGTCATCAGAGAACTTCTGCAGGAAGCACTGGGTGGAATTGTGGGAGAAGTCTGCAGTGTAGATGGTGAAGAGGAACGGAGCCAGAACCGTTCCCTGTGGGGCCCCCGTACTGCAGACGACCCTGTCCGACACACAGCCCTGAGTCCTCACATACACATATCATCAGATTGCACAATTAGGTTAATCTGCTGCAATGCTGTTTCCTTTGTCACTTCTTTAAGTTGTATTATAGAAACCAGCTGTGGCGCCCATGCTTATGCATCCTTTATCAAATGGATGCAAAATCAAGCCGAAGCCTCCCTTTTCCGTGCTGTCCACTTAGAGTTGGCTGTTGGCGCGGAGGCAACACTGAGTCATTTTACTGTAAGCGACAAGTATCTGGCTACATTTTTCACCAAGCTCAGGTAAACAGTGGAAATTTGAGGAAGTGCTTTTAAAACACACAAATTGTCTAACAAGTGTTCTCCAGTGACCGACACTGACGGAGTGCTTCTGGGGGGAAAAAAGGCAATAACAGATGCTCTAAGAGCTGGGAAAATATTTTGGTTTTAAGTCCAGTAATAATTAGTGTGACTGCCAAGTTACTGAAAGTTTGTGACCTTTCTGTTATTCTGACTGTATCCATGAGCACCTAGTTACAGCATGAAAACATCCTGCTCTTTGCCGTCACAACAGTTTTTCCTGTCAGTATTAGCTCTATAGCAGCTCCTTGTTGCTTCAGTGCAACCATGTAGACAGGCCTGACTGCTCTCCAATCCAAACATGTCAGCCTCACCATGTCTTTTCTGCAGGCACAAGCCACCCTCTGTTTGTCACTAAGGAACAAACACATGCGTAGTAAAGGAAAGCCCTAACCTCAGCCTCTGGAGTGTGAGTCCTCTCAGTTTAAACAGCTACTCAGCATGGCTACCAGACCCTTCCGGGAGGGGCCTGGTTAGTGGCCAGAACCTGAGTCCACCCAGAGTCCCAGCAGATCTGTGCAGCCAGTGGCTGATGGGCTATGTGAGAGGGCTTGTTACACACACCCTGGTTAAGAAACAGCTGGGGGTCCAGTTCAGGCAGGGGGCTCTGCCCACGGATCAGACGCTGGATTCTGTCTTTGTGACTCCATGCTGGCAACCTCATGAATGTTTCAGTGAAGTGCTGTGAGGTCTGCCTGAAGAGCCTGGCCTAATCCGGCACTCCTCGAGCCATGCTGCTTCACCTTGCCATGGAGACGCGGCTTCTCATCGAGGGGGCTGAGATGTGGTCAAGCAGAAGCAGATGTTGAACTTCCTGGGGGCTGCTTTCGTTTCTTCCCCCCAGTGCATAGAAAGGCAGGTGGGATTAGAGCACTGGGGCATCCAGCTTTTTCTCTCTCTCTCTCTGACTGCTAACAATCCCTGTATTGAAATCCTGTCAGCACACTGCTTTGTGTCTTCCATTTGCATTTTGTTGTAGTGTGCATCTTGAATTGCTCGCTATGCTTCTCGAATTGCTCCGTCTGGCAAGCATCTTGCAAAAAAAGGAGATCCATCCAAATACTAATAAGGCCTCTTTTATACGGAAACTTTGGTGCTTTTGTCACTTTGCAAGTCCGCTTAATTTTTCCAACCCGACTTAACTGAATAATGAGAAGAGGTTGGCAAATGACAAACTGACCTGAGTAAGAACAAACATCAGTGCACAGAGTGTTGTGACATGCGAGTGTTATTCATGCACAGTCAGCAGGGCTGTCTCTTTTTCTCCCTGTGGTCATTGACTTCAGCTTGTAAGCTTCCTGTTTCCGATAATTAAAGGTGAAGCGTGTGTGTGTAAGTATGTGTGTGTGTAAATAAAGGGAAGCTAGATCATGAGCAGGTTGCCTAACTATAGACTACTTAACGAGCAGGCGCATCGATAGCCTTTGCCCCGTAGAAAGCGCTAGATGCTGCTGCTGCCCACTCGCTGACTAAGTAAAGGCTACATTTGCATAATTATCTGTTTAATTGGTGGGCCACTGCCAGAAAACTGACCTTTTTTGGGTAAGCAGTAGCATCCACACTAAATTTATTACAAAGATACGGGGGAAGAGATTACAAAGAAAGCAAACTGCCAGCTCATGGGTTTCTTCTGCTTAACCTGATAATCGTTTGCGCTCATAAACACTTTTCTGCCCACGCACATTTGCAGGAGATAATTTGCCAAGTGATTTTAAAGCAATCATGTTGCTCTGACGTGACAAGAGTATCCGCTATGATTGCAGGCTTTATCATGCTGCCGAAAATAAAATCATTTTTTCAGGAGGGGGACAGAGTCTGGTAAAGTTTGCTCTACTGCCAAATGCAGTTAAATGAAGATAGGTGTTTTTAGTTCTCAATGATAAAGAATAAATCTGATTTTTTTTTTTTTTATTGTAAAGAGTTTTGTCTCTGCTGAGCATCAACACATGATAAGGTTCCCATCTGTGTTTTACAGTCCAGTGACAGTGGAAAAGCATTAATGCCCCTCCCCCTTTCCTGAGCACAAATACCCCCCGCCCCGCCATCTCCATCCTGTTTTCATCTCCCAGGCTTCAGCTGTGGCCCTGTGAAATGCTCTAAAGCTGAACAATTAACTGAGAGACTGTGAAAACGATTCATGTAATTAATATTTTGTACAAAAAGAAGTGGCAGAAGGATTGGGGGAAAAAAAGAAAACATAAAGCTAATTTTAATTGAATCTATCCCTGGGAACAGGTCAGACGAGCATGCTCAATTTATCTACGCTATCGAAATCCCACTGGCCAGTGTAGACATAAAGGTGTGCGCGCGCGCGTGTGTGATTTGTTGCTCCGAATAATCGCGTTCGCATTCTCCCTCTGAGAGGCCGTATTCAAGCGTACACTTATCTTTTTCTCCTCATGCTGGCTCGGTGTAGTGGGAAATGCAGTATTTAGGAGGAACTATGCAAGAAACTGTTGAATCAGTAACTTTGTTCCATGCGACGCTGCCTAAGCTCTGCAGGGTGTTGTGCTTTGGAATACAGTCTCAGTTTCCCTCAGTGGCGAAGCTTACGCTCACTCTGTGTGTAGGCTATCAGTGGTGGGTAGAGGGCTCCTTTGAAACTGACTATAGTACGAGTGTTTGTGCCTACTGCTGCTGCATTTGCTGCGCTGGGCAGCTTCTGATCAGCCTGAGCCTTGCCTGTAGAGAGCTGGCACAGCCTCCAATCCTATTCTATGTTCAAAGGTAAAGCAGACCTCTCATAGGCCCCGTCTTTGATGTGCTCTTCGACACTAGAGCCATATCTCTGCCACTGCACATCTCTTGGCAGACAACAAGAGCCAGTCCAAGGGAAGGAAGAAAAGAAAAAAAAACTTAATTTGCCAGTCACAATTCATTTCTACAGACATGGTTCATATTCAATTGCGGGCCTGTTTCTTGAGCCTGTTGGTATTATTTACGAGAGGAGCACAACAACGGCAGAACAAAGTGGAGAATTAAAAGGGCTGCTGCATTTAAGCCTCCAGTGCTGGTTGGTTGGGAAGCTGAGCCAGGATTAGCGGTAGAACAATGGTTTCCTCACAATGAGCATCCTCCATATAGCACATCATTGTATCTGCTGCAGATGGAAGGCTCACCTATAAGCATGCGACTGAGACTAAATTTACCGCTTCTTCATGAAATTGGTGGGTTTAAATGACACAAATGGCACCTTATGAATCATTTATTATGATATTCCGATTCCCAACCCCACAGCAGCCATTTTCCAGCTATTCCATTGGTGTTTAAATTAGCTTGGAATTATGCAAATGATCCCAACAAGGGGTTAAGTTTACCATCACTCAGCTTGTTATGTTGCATTTGCCAAAGACAGAGCATAGAGCAAATGAAATCAAATTCACTTTGGCAATGGAGGTATATGACCACTATCTCCGAGGAGTATCTGTCTTAATGATTTATTTTACCACAAAGACCTCTGAGAATTAGCAGTTGGGGGTGATATTCACGACGTTGTTTCAGTGTTGCAGATTAGTGTCCCTTGGATGCCTAATAGGAAAGGAGTTGAAAAAAGTGAGGAGATGCCCGTTTGCTGGCTTCACTGGGAAAATCACAAGTTTTGGGAAAAGGGATCATATTCCCTTGTTTCCAGTTTACTGCAGATGTGGCTTAAACATCTCAGTTTGGTTTATCTGAGCTATCGCCTCCAAAAAAATAAGTCTGAGTGACTCAGGCTGTAAGACTGAGTTCATGAGTCAGTGTTTAAGGTTTATTTATCATTGGTTGTCATGCAAACAAAGCAGGGGCTACTGAATAGACATCTTTGCATGGAGACACTCCCGCACAACTGTTCAGCTAAGATAATGTCATCTGTGATGACTGTACGCTGGCGATGATGACTATACAGTAGATCGATCCATATTCACTTAGATTTAATGGATTACTTACTTTTCTTCTACCCACTACTCTTATAAATGCTCATGTAGCTTGCTTCTAGACAAGTTATCACATCAGGCTCGTCTAAAGACTCCCATCACATGGGCAATTTTGAAACAGAAAGAGATTTGTAGCATGCCACACCCATGCTCTTTGATGGTATGTGGGGAAAAAGAAGTACAATTTAGATGTGGAGAAACCACCTTGAAAAAGCACCAGTTAATCCTCTATGATAAGCTCTTTTTCAGCTGTTCACTTTACAGGAACCAGCAAGAGAATCCTATCGTTGCGCATACCACAGTCAGGATTAGATTTTGTTGGCACATTTGACAGGAGATTGAAATAGATCCTTGTGAATGAATGGGTCCTATCAGGATGTCTGGGTGAAAATAACTTTCTTGGAATTTCATGTACAGCGATAGTTTGTGAAAATTATAGAACATTATGGGTTTAGGTGTATATTCATCCCCGGTACCATAAACATTTAGTTTGATGTCAAATTCCCTCAGTCTAAGTATGTGGATGTACAAATATGATAATACAAAATTACTGATTTCACCTGGAATATTTTGGCAGTGCTGAAAGTAAACACCAAGACTCCAGTCTTTATATCCAAAGAAAATTCAAAGATTTTTTCTTAAAGACAGAAAGGCTGGATTGCAGTTTTGTGGCTTTTTAAGGGCAACAGGCTAGATAAGAATTTGGTGATGACTCGGTTGAACTGCATGTGCGTGCACACAGACACGCACACAACTAAAACTATACTCACTATTTCACTACATAAGCTTGTAAGAAACAACCAGAGGTCCTGCTAACATTTCCTCTTACCTGGATTACATTGATGGTAAGTGTTTTTATTTTTCTCCTATATTCTGTGTCAGTAAGCGATCAACTCCAAAACCACGCTGCATATCAAACAATGAATTTTGTGTACAGCTGCAGTCCTAACACGAGTGCATCTTGATTTGATGTCATACATTTCAATTTGCAGTCAAACATAATGTTTCTGAAATATTTTTAGTTCTGTTGTCAGTATTCCTGTTCAGATATTCAGAACATCTCCCATATATGCTGGTCACCACTAGCATGCTGAGTGCACTGATGCCACTCAGGATTTCAGCATGTGGATATTAACAATGACAGAAAAATCATATCACAACAAATAGCTTTCAGGCACTAATCTCACAACCTAACCGAATTCACAACTTGCCGTTGCTGTTTATTAGCAGACATGTGACACCAGCAATAATATGACACTTGCTCATTTGTTATATGCCAGCTGTCATTATTGCTTCTCTTCTGTCCCAGCCTTTGAAACTAGTTGATAATCCCCAATCCCTATTTGATAAACAGCACTTGGTTGGTTTTATTCCTCGATCCAGGCTGAACTTACAGTACCGTGCAAAAGTTTTGAGCCACCTCTCATTTTGAGCTTGACTTTCTTCACATTTTTAAAGTGGTCTTGAGCAACAGTTCTCCAGGGTTCCTGAAGGCCATTACAATTTTTTTTGGACATTTGGCTTTGGCTGTTCTTTTTCACTCATTTTCAATCCAATCCTTGTACCTTGTTAAGTTACTTAACACTGACCTTTGAATCATTCAAGCATAAAAAAGGCCCCTTATGTAAGGGATGAACCAGTGTTGTGCCGTAACAGACAACGTAGCAAAGAACCGGTAGAACCTATAAATCGCATCTTTTGGCACAAAAACATCTTATTTGTTCCAATTTCTTTCAGTAAATCTGTGAAAAATGTCAAAGATAACACAGTCTGACAGGCATAAAATAGTATTTTTCACCAACAAGGTGATTCCCAGAGAGTTATTGGCTGAAAACTCAGTGGATCCATCTACTGATGGCTGAAGCCTCATCAGAAATGGTCTTAAGGGAAGAATGGCTGTTAAGAAGCCATTCTTAAGGAAGGGAAACAGGAAAAAAAAGCTGAGGTATGCCAAATTATTCAAGAACTGGACTGAAAATAAGTGGCAACAGGTCTTGTACTGTGATTAATGCAAATTTGGGAATTCTACTTCAAATTCTCAATGTGTATAGATGAGGTAAAGAGTGAGGCACAACTCTAAGTCTCCACAGCCATCTGTAAACAGGATGCTGTGTCCTGGTTGTTAGCTGCATTTCAGACAGTGGTGATCTTATCAGAATTGATGGAATTATGAAAATAGAAAAGGTGACAATGATCTCAAACACGGGTATGGAATCATACTTGCGCACAATGGATTGCCATCCCCAGAGTGTGGACCTCAAGACTATTAACCTGTTGTGGGATCATCTTGACAGAGAGCAAAACAAAAGGCAGAGAACTATTCCTGAAGACCACTTCAGAAATTAAAGTTTCACAATGAGAATCCAGGCTATGTTGAACATTGAAGTTGGTAATACCAAATCGTTAAAACTGTACAAACTCTTGATTCTGGTCATCATTTCTTTACTTGGATGACTGAACATGCATCAAGATATTTCCATGTATTTTTCAATAAATTACTACATCTTTTTTACCATTTTCCTATTTCCCATTGAATGAAAGTAGAGGATAGGCTTGTCTATTTGTTAGCAGAACCAGCACGTTTCTAATTTGTACAAAAGAGCAAAAGCCTCAGGTGCAATAGCCAAAAAGCAACCATCTGTAACACACCTGACAGTGCCACGGTCAGATAGCCACAACCCCAACAGACCCCAAACATGCTTCTGTTTAATTTCAAAGCACTTTATTCATGTAAGCAATAAAATTATTACCTGATTGCACTTCCCTGCGCTGTGGAGTCTTTTAGAATCGTTTAGGTTTTGTTTTAGGTTTTTGCTTTTGTTTTGATGAACTCATCTTGTTTCCAATCACTGTAGGCAGCTCTTTTCAGCAAAAGATGACCTGTCAAGCAGCACATGTAGCAAAAAATTTGTGAAGCTCTGTGAGGATTTAGTACCTAAAGGGCCAGATATTATTGTAAGTGGGTTTAAAACAGAGCTTAAGGGTGAACTGAATATTGGAATCAATTGGACAGAACCACTTATCGGGATTAATGTTGCTATGCTGGATGTATAAATAAGAAATTGCATGCTTTCCATATCTACTTTTAAAACATAATTATACTGCAATGATACATTTACAACCTATTTTTCTGCTCCCGAGTGACAAAAGAATCTATTATTGCACTTGCAATATCTTCTCAGTGCAGCAATAACCCCAGATTGCCAACAACATGCACGGTAGTAGAAAATTACATCTGGAAAAATATCTATTCATCGTTTTTAAGTAGACACTGAAAGATTTTTTTTTCATTTGGCTTCAGTGTAGTATGATTATTGGTGGCTAGGAAATAAAATTTTGCTTTATGCACCATTGAATCTAGCAGCTCCAAGAACAAGGACTGTACTTGTAATATTAATTTAACATTTACTTTCTCACAGTGCACTTTTTGTAATTTTAAAGATTGCTTAATGTATGCAGTACTTTATGGTGTGTGAGTGAGGATTGCCTGACTGACATCATGATATCCATCTTACGGTCGTAAGAGCAAATAATGTAAAAAGAAACCCCATCTGCTATATATTTTGTGTCTATTTTATTACCTTATAATGTCCTGGACAGAGTGAAGCTTTGCAGCGACCAGCACATTAAAACCCATTGGAACCAATTGTAGGAGAAAGGCTGTCTTGGGATGCCCTCATTGGAGAGCAGCTAGGCTCATTAGTTAAATCCCCACCGTGGGCTAATGCAGCCCTCTAGGAGTGAAGGAGAGAGGGGGGAAAGAAGACATTTCTTTGACTCCTTCTCAGGGGTTTCTTTCCCACATTTTCTTGCATGCATCAGCAGTTAAGAAGGTGATGCACGTCGCCGGTTTTAAAGCCGCCTTCATTGGGGGTTTTGCGATTCTGGGTTTCGTGCTGGTGGTCAGATGTAACAATTCTATCACGA